>NC_091952.1:206986725-207640360 GCF_031021105.1 Erythrolamprus reginae
CAGTCCAGAAGGATTTAATTGAATAGGCTGTTGGAAAAGTGGCTGTAACTAAGGCATTTTATTTCAAAATGGCTGATTTTGACAAGCTACAAGTTGAGTACAGAGATGAACTAGACATCATTCTGGGGAATATGGAAAAGAACATTGCATAGATAACTCACATTTTGCATTATGAAAGATGAAAAAGGTTCCAAACCCTGATTGCTTCTATTAATAGGATACATACAGGTATCACTCATTTCTAACTATTGAACCATGAACCTCTGGACCATTGTGATTTTACCAAAGGAATCCCACTGCAGCAAAGAAAGTAGTCAGACACTTTTGCAGTTTTCTTAAAACTGACTGCGTAAAGAAAGGCCTGCCAAAAAGGTTCGCCATCCGAATAAGGATAGAGGAGTCCTCCACTTGGATATATAAGGTGGATATATAAGGATACTGGAGTCCTCTACTTGTAGTGCAAACCATAACTTGCTTATGCTCTTCGACTTCGAAACAGAAGTTACATTGATTAGGGGAATTAGAGTTCAAGAGATACTTTCCTTTGCAAGTATTCTTGCCTAAATATATACACTTTTAGGGGGACACTTTCAGTTTTTTAATTCCTGGCAAATTGCATAGATTTTTAATTCCTGGCAAATTGCAGTTTTATCAGCAATGTTTTTTGGAAAACAGTTTGCCATTGGCTCTGTTCCTAGGATTGAAAGACTGACCCAAAGGTAACTAGCTGGTTTCATGTCTAAGATGGGACTAGAATTCAAAGTCTCTCAGTTTCTAGAGTGATGCCTTAACCACTGCACCAGAATGGATCTTTGAATATTTGCATGTTCTAATTTAAAAAAAAAGTATTGGCAAAGGGAGGAGTAAGAAAGAGAGACACAGATTGAGTGTAAGAGCCATGCTATCAAAGAATTGGGTTTATTTGGCAAAGTCCATAAAAAGCTGAAAGCATATGATCTAGTTTGTAGTTAGGTAAAGAACATTACAGAAAATATGTTTAATAAGGAGTTGTAGTTCACTAGATTTTAAAAAAAACTTCATACCTTTCTCCAGGTGATGCTGAGTGGTAATCCTGGATATACTTGTTTTTAACAAATTATAGAATAAACCCTCTTCATAGATTACTGCGGTGGTGGGCTCCTACCAGAACGGCTAATTGGCGGGGCCCAGGGGAAAAGCCTTCTCTGTGGCGGCCCCGACCCTCTGGAATCAACTCCCCCCAGAGATTAGAATTGCCCCCACCCTCCTTGCCTTTCGTAAGCTCCTTAAAACCCACCTCAGTCATCAGGCATGGGGGAATTGAGACATTCTTTCCCCCTAGGCCTTTATAATTTATGCATGGTATGTTTGTTTGTATGGATGTTTAGTTTTATAATAAGGGATTTTTAGTTGTTTTTAGTATTGGATTTACATGATGTTTTTTATTACTGTTGTTAGCCGCCCCGAATCTACGGAGAGGGGCGGCATACAAATCCAAAAAATAAATAAAAATAAATAAATAAATTGCATGCTCTGGCATGTGAGTGCGGGATTGAGCGCAATTTTGCTTTCCGCACCTGTGCAGGACGCAAAATCTCACATGGGGATGCACATTTTGGTGGGGTTTTTTGCTTCTCTACATGCGGAGAAGCAAAAAACCTCAGCAAAACGCGGGTGCACATGCATCCCCATGTGACTTTTGCATACTGTACAGGTGCGGGAAGCAAAATTGTGCTTGATCCCACACTCGCGTGCTAGCGTTGCAGAGCTGTGTGCAATTAGCCATTCTTGAAGGAGCCCACCACTGGATTACTGCCTTGTTGTGGCAAAGGGGCTTGCGTAATTCAATGAAGTTGTGAGCTATGCCAGTGATGGTGAACCTATGGCACATGTGCCATAGGTGGCATGCATAGCCGTATCTGAAGGCATGTGAGGCATTGCCCTATGCCAGCATGCATGTGCGCTTTGGACAGCTGATTTCTGGCCTTGTTTTCAGCCATTTTCACTCTTCCCAGGCTTTAGGAAAGCCTCCTGAATCCTGGTAATGGTGAAAAATGACCCAACGACCCAACTGGAAATTTGTTTCCAAACTTCCGATTGGCCTATTGGCCCATTTTATTCTCTGTCCCCAGGCTTCAGGATGTTTTCAGATGACCATCAGGTATACTACTGCGGGCAAGAATCCCTCAGAAGAAATGGAGTCAATGGAGGTCATAGTCAATAAAAAAGTAGGAAAGCAATACTGGGATACAATCCCCAAAATAACAGAATGATCCGAATCCAAATCCAAGGGAAACCACTCAATATCACAGTAGTCCAAGTCTATGCTCCAACCACTAGTGCTGAAGAGGATGAAATTGACCAGTTCTATGAAGCCTACAGCTTCTTATAGAATTAACACCAAAAAAAAGATGTACTTTTTCATCATGGGGGATTGGGATACTAAAGTAGGAAGCCAGAAGATACCGTTTTCCCCAAAATAAGTCACCCCCAAAAGTAAGACATAGGAGAGGCACCGGACCAGGGTATCTATGAGACCGCCTTCTGCCGCACGAATCCCAGCGACCGGTTAGGTCCCACAGAGTGCGTCTTCTCCGGGTCCCGTCAACAAAACAATGTCACTTGGCGGGGCCCAGGGGAAAAGCCTTCTCTGTGGGGGCCCCGGCCCTCTGGAATCAACTCCCCCCAGAGATTAGAATTGCCCCCATCCTCCTTGCCTTTCGTAAGCTCCTTAAAACCCATCTCTGCCGTCAGGCATGGGGGAACTGAGATATTCTTTCCCCCTAGGCCTTTACAATTTATGCATGGTATGTTTGTATGGATGTTTAGTTTTACAATAAGGGTTTTTTAGTAGTTTTTAGTATTGGATTTACATGATGTTTTTAATTACCGTTGTTAGCTGCCCCGAGTCTACGGAGAGGGGCAGCATACAAATTTATTTATTTATTTATTTATTTATTTATTTATTTATTTATTTATAAATAAATAAATAAATAAATAAATAAATTCCCGAAAGTAAGACATAGGAGGCCTTTCGTTTCGCAGCATTCCCGAACATAACATATATAACACTGCTGTCCATAAATTGCATCCCAAAACACTGCATCAATCAGATTTAAAATACATCCAACATGGTAGTAGCACATAATGGTACGGTAGTAATAAGAAATTCTTGATAGGATTCAGTTTGTCTGGTTATGCTGGTTTGTGATGACAACTACTGTACAGCATATAATAAATGTTCATTTTTTTTGTTCAGCAATAAATGTGAATTCTTGTCCATTGAAAAAAACAATAAAACATCCCCTGAAAATAAGACCTAGCACATCTTTGAGAGCAAAAATTAATACAAGATGCTGTCTTATTTTCGGGGAAACAGGGTAACTGGAATAACGGACAAGTTTGGCCTTGGAGTACAAAATGAAGCAGGGCAAAGGCCAATAGAATTTTGTCAAGAGAATATGATGGTCATAGTAAACAAGTATTTTCCAATAACCCAAGAGATGACTCTACACATGGACATCACCAGACGGTCAACACAAAAATCAGATTGACTATGTGCTCTGCAGCCAAAGAAGGGGAAGCTCTATACAGCCAGTAAAAACAAGACCAGGAGTCATCTGTGACTCAGATTATGAGCTTCTTGTTGCAAAATTTGGGCTTAAATTTAAGAAGGAAGTAGGAAAAAGCACTAGGCCACTCAGGCATGAACTAAATCATATCCCTGATGAATATACAGTAGAGGTGACAAATAGATTTAAGGAATTTGCTCTGATAGACAGTGCCTGAAGAACTATGGATGGAGGTTCGCAACATTGCACAAGAGGTAGCAACTAAAACCATCCCAAAGTAAAAGAAATGCAAGAAAGCAAAATGGCTGCTTGAGGAAGCTTTGCAAATAGCTGAAGAAAGAAGGGAAGCAAAAGGCAAGGGAGACAGAGAAAGATACACCCAATTGAATTCAGAATTCCAGAGAATAGCTAGGAGAGATAAGAATGCTTTCTTAAATGAGCAGTGCAAAGTAATAGAAGAAAACAATAGAATAGGGAGAACCAGATTTCTCTTCAAGAAAATTGGAGATATGAAGGGATCGTTTCATGCAAAGATGGGCATGATAAAGGACCAAATGGCAGGGACCTAACAAAGGCAGAAGAGATTAAGAAAAGGTGTCAAAATTACAAAATAGCAAAATAGAACTATACAAGAACGAGCTTAACGTCCCTGATAACCATGACGGGATGGTTACTGACCTTGAGCCAGACATCATAGAATGTGAAATGAAGCTAGTGAAGGTGGCATTACCCACCTGAGCTATTCAAAATCTTAAAAGACGATGCAGTAAAAGTGCTACACTCAATTTGCTAGCAAATATGAAAAACCCAACAGTGGCCACAGGATTGGCAAAGGTTGGTTTATGTTCCAATTCCAAAGAAAGACAATACCAAAGAATGTTCAAACTATCTCACCATTGCACTCATTTAGTAAAGTTATGCTTAAAATCCTACTAGTTAGGCTCCAGCACTATGTGGATCGAGAACTACCAGTTCACAATTCACAAGTTTCATAATTGGGAAAGGAGTCCGGCAAGGCTGTATACTATCACCCTGCCTATTTAACTTATATGCAGACCACATCATGAGAAAGGTGAGGCTAGATGAATCAAAAATTGGAATTAAGATTGCTGGGAGAAATATCAACAACCTCAGATATGCAGATGATATCACTTTAATGGCAGAAAGTAAAGAGGAACTAAAGAGCCTCTTGATGCAGGTGAAGAAGGAGAGTGCAAAAGTTGGCTTGAAACTCAACATTAAAAAACCTAAGATCATGGGATCCGGCCCTCTCAATTCTGGCAAATAGATGGGGAAGAAATTGAGGTAGTGACAGATTTTATTTTCCTGGGCTCTAACATCACTGCTGATGGGGACTGCAGCCAAGAAATTAAAAGACGCTTGCTCCTGGGGAGGAAAGCTATGACAAATCTAGACAGCATAGTAAAAAGCAGAGACATCACCCTGTCAACAAAAGTTTGTAAGGCATAGTCAAGGCTATGGTTTTCCCAGTTGCAATGTACGGCTATACAAGTTGGACCATCAGAAAGGACCATAAGAGGATCAAAGAATTGAGGCCTATGAACTTGGACTGCAAGGGGAACAAACCAGTCAGTTCTAGACAGTGAAGGGCTACTGAAATATTTACTACCACACTGTGGGCGTGGCTTATGAAGGACGCCCTGCATTTTATTTCAACATCTTTCAGTGCAAATTGGGTGCTATGGGATGGAGCTCCATTTTCGCTACCCCACTGTGCCCCCACACCCCTCGTCCAGGAAGTAGCCCACCCCAGTCCTTGAAGAGATCAACTCTGACTGCCAGATCCTCAAGATTACAGGTCAGTAAGGGGCGAGCATAAGTGCACTAGTGTGCCTTCCGTCCCCTGTCCAATTGTCTCTCCTATATTTTATATATCTTTTCTCCCATCCATATATCCTTCCTCTACTCTTCATTGATGTATTCTATTTTCATATCTCTTCTTCTATCCCTTCCCTGATATTTACTACTACACATTTTATTCTCTTTAACTTTCAATTTGTATTGGACAAAATAAATAAATTAAATAAATAAATAAATAAAGATGAAACTCAAATACTTTGGCCACCTAGTGAGAAGGAAGGACTCACTGGGAATGATTAAGGGCAAAAGAAGAAGGAGACGACAAAGAATAAAGTGGCTAGTTGGAGTCACTGAAGCAGTAGGCATGAGCTCAAATGGACTCCAGAGAATGGTAAAGAACAGGGAGGCCTGGAGAAAGAAAGATTACTTAGGAGGAAGGAGAATAAATCTTTCATTAACAAAAGTTATACAGTATATGCAGAGAAAACGGCTAAATAATAGAAAACTTGAGAACAGAAAGCATATTGGAAAATAAACCAATACTGTATCTTTATATGCCTAAATACACCATGAGCTAACAAACTGGAATTGGGACCACTTACAAGATATAAAGGGATCAGAATAAATTAAAGCTCTTCCATCCAGAACACAAAGCTAGAATAAGCCAGTATTTATTTACATTATAAGTGCCTTATTAATTGCTTTTTATATTTCCCCCCCTATAACATTTCTTTAACTATCATATTTGGCTCATTCTTGCACCAGATGAGATACTCACTAATCGACAATACTTCTGAAATTTTTGTTTGATAATTTTGCTTCTGATCTTTTGTATCAGCTTATTAATTTATTGTAAAGCTTGTGATAGTCATTTTTGCGTGGCCAAAATTGTGCAGTGTTACTGGTACTGTTGGTAATAATTTCAGATGGCAAAGCTGCATAACAGCTTGTTCTCACATTACACTTACAGTAGAGGAGGGTGGAATGGAATGAATGCTATAATTCAGGACCAGACTAAATTCCACCCATTTATTTTTGAGATCCTATTTGCACTTCCAGTTGTGAATAACTGTGTTTCCTTAATTTTCAGCAAAGAGTTCTGTTAGGATAACGTTTGGAGTGAGCAATCAGGCAGAGATCTAAATAAACCACATAACTTTGCAAAAAAAAAAAAAATCTGCTCAGTTTTCCCATTTTTCCTTTCCGTACTTTAATACAATCTTAGGAAAATGACAATGCAATTTATGTACCTATTAATTAGTAAGATATTGACATTGTTTTTATTCCCAAGCAAACAGGCATACTCTTATACTTGCATTGCAACTGAATAGCAGAGGCTTCACAATACTGTATCATCATGGGAAAATATCTTGTGATATAACAACTATATTCACTGGCATATGGAAGAAAGAAAGTAGGAACGATGTCTCTTATGTAAAAGCAAGAACAGCTCCTCCTGTTTCCTAGTCATAGCAAAAAAGAGCAAGATGCTTGAAAAGTCAAAGAGCTTAGAATCTTCCACTGTCTAAAGCAGACGGAAGGGCAGAGAAATTAAAAGAAGAATACAGTGGACTCAGTGTAATACAGTGGAATCCAGGAAACATTTCTGTTGTCTGTCCAAAATACTTTGAGTCTGTGTATTCACCTATTTGCATTGTTGCAATAAAGTGCTGAAAATTTGCATTAAAAAAATAATAAAGTATGCTGTATAACATCATCTATGTATCCCTAGAGTAAAACTGCATTTGAAATAAACAATAATTTAGAAATCAATTTGGATGACAAACATAGATAGCCTCATAACACATCACTGTGTATGTTTCTCAATGCAAGCCTTTTCACCAACTGACTGGAAAGTTAAACAACATGGGCATGACATTACCAAATTTCTCCCTGCCTTGCCTAACTTGAGAATACACAAGGAAATAAGTGGCACCAGCCTAAAGTTTATTTATTTATTTATTGGATTTGTATGCCACCCCTCTCCGTAGACTCGGGGTGGCTAACAACAGTAACAAAAAAACGGCATGTAAATCCAATACTAAAACAACTAAAAAACCCTTATTGTAAAACCAAACATACATACATACAAACATACCATGCATGAATTGTAAAGGTCTAGGGGGAAAGAATATCTCAGTTCCCCCATGCCTCATGGCAGAGGTGGGTTTTAAGGAGCTTACGAAAGGCAAGGAGGGTGGGGGCAATTCTAATCTCTGGGGGGAGTTGGTTCCAGAGGGCTGGGGCCGCCACAGAGAAGGCTTTTCCCCTGGGTCCCACCAAACAAAATTGTTTTGGTGACAGGACCTGGAGAAGGCCCACTCTGTGGGACCTAGCCGGTCGCTGGGATTCGTGCGGCAGAAGGCGGTCTTGTAGATATAGTATAGTAACATGAATATAAATTTAGATCCTTGGAAAAATTGTGCTGTTTTCTTTGCTAGTTCTCTTAGTCTAATGACTCATTAGAGTGAAGAATCTAAATATCACAGAAATTGTTTTTAAAACTGAAAAGTAATCGCTATTGTGATAAATTTCAAATTAAGTTTTCAAAGTACTGCTAAGAAATAGAAAGAAAATTTGCTTGTTTTTAGACTTTTTGTGTGAGAAATATACTGTATGATTAAATACTGATTCACTTAACAGTATGTTAGATGCTGAGGCACTCAATCTTTGGTATCTGCTAAGCCAGCCATCAGATTACTTCCTACACTATCCAGATAGGTTTAACACACATGCAGGCTGACTTCAGTATGGATTGTTACATAGAAAAACAGCTGTAGAGAAATCAGTCCTAATTCTACAAAGATATATAGGACTACATTGTTTTACAGCCAAGCTGTCATCCTATGGGTCACTTGATCATTTGAAAGTGTTTCTTCCTGCCTCTGGAGGAGTGTGATAAACCAAGTTACCCACCCATACACACAAACAAATTCAAAGGCATTTGTCATTTTGAGTAACGTGAGATGATTCCATATACATCTTTTGTCCTTTGGTGTAAATTTCTTGAAATATTTTATCCAGCTAAATGTCTGTGGTCCCAAACTCCTAATTTAAAAATGTTGATAAATGAAGTATCTCTTTAGCTAATAAATGAAGTATCTCTTTAGTTATCCTTTGTCAGCAACATTCATTTTAATGGAAAGTGAGTTTACAGGGTTACATGATTGAACTACTGAGCCAAGTCAGTGTTGGCAAATGATGGGCTAAATTATTGATGTTACACACTAATGAATTCTGATGAGAAATAAAACACAGACATTACGTTTCAAGTGGTTCATAATTATTTTTGTACTTTAAAAGCAATTTTATTCTTTTGCCAAATCATACCAGTCTGCAAAACAAAAACATTGCTAGTGATTATAGCTAGAATTAGTGAATTTACGGTAAAAATGCTTCTCTACATTGCCCCATGGATATTTTACTCATATGAGGCTTCCCATTTCCTTCTCATTTCTGGGAAAAGATAATTAAATTAAATGATGAAATTTTAAAACCTTTAAATAAGACAATCTTATTTGCAGCCATGATTAAGAGTTCAGTAGGTATGTTTATAATCAATGATACAGCAGCATGGATAATGGAGTTGTGTTAAATGACCATAATTAAATCAGGAAGTGACAAAAGCAAGGGAGCTTCTTAAAGTTTTGATCCAGTATGATGTATTTTAAGAGAGGAGGCTCAAAATTAAATATAAGATGGGTTAGCATTAATCATAAAAAATGGACTAATGTTTGCACACAGTCTTAACATCTTTCAAAATGCTTAATAATTGCATACAAATAAATTGTTCATTCAGCATTGTTTTAAATGTAAATTGTACAGTCATGAAAACATGACCTAGTATTACAATATTGTAGTATTACAATATTGGTGGTACTGCATAGCATGTTTTTAAAAAAAAAAAAGATGTTGTGTATCATAAGCCCTAAGCCCTCATGCCACTAAACACATCATTTTCAACATCTGCTAGAGAGATTTTATACAAATCTCTGGTATAACTGCAAATTTTAAGAGTGATATGGTCTATTCAGAAGTGGTTATCTTTGTCCCACAAATATAGTTTATTACATGGAGAATGAAGTGCATACCTCTGCAATTCATACTTGTGCTTGCCCTCCTTCTCCTTTCATGCATTGTATTTCAGCAAATGTGTCAGCATTTATTAAACCAAGATTTCCTATTATGTCCAAGCAATAGAAGTATAGTGTAAGAGCCATCTTTAAACTGTAGTTTTACATTACAAATAGCCACTCTGTGCCCTTTGAAGCACTATTATTTTCAAAATACATTCCTACCTTTAAATTTTCAGTATATTAATACAAATCCTTATTTCTAGAATGAAACCTGTCATGTCACATCCTTCCTCCATTCATGGAGGAAGCCATGAATGATTAGACTGTTATATTTTTATCCTATGTCTATGTATATGTCAAGAATTGTCCTTAAAATGTGAGTTCTGGGTATATTTATAAATGAATAGCCAACAGCCATCGCGATCTCTGGAACTTTTAAAATTTATTTAAAACTACTAAAGTTACTTACTTTTGTTAGACCTCTACTAACTTCGTCAAGAGTATTAAAATCCCCATTGAAGCCATAGTTGATATTATATAATGCTGCTCAATTTGTTCATTGCCTGGCTGATAGGACCACACCCTTCCTTCCCTCCTGCAATTAGCTTTGTTGTTTCAAGCTTTGTCATGCTAACAGGTGGAATTGCTGTTGCTTCTTTCCCTTTTGCGTATTGCCTCTTTCTCTCTCCAAGGGGTAGAGTAGGGCTATGAGGCATTACTTTGGAGGTACTTATCACTACTTTCTCCCCCTTGTTGTTATTCCTCCATTTCTTACATACACACATTACCTCCTCTAACATCTTTTTTGCCCATGGTCATGTACTGAGTCATTGGAGATTGCGATGGCCATTGCCTCTTCATTTATATGTATATTTATTTATTTTATTTTATTTATTTATTCAATTTTTATGCTGCCCTTCTCCTTAGACTCAGGGTGGCTTACAACATGTTAGCAATAGCACTTTTTAACAGAGCCAGCATATTGCCCCCACAATCCAGGTCTTCATTTTACCCACCTCAGAAGGTTGGAAGGCTGAGTCAACCTTGAGCTGGTGATGAGATTTGAACCGCTGACCTACAGATCTACAGTCAGCTTCAGTGGCCTGCAGTGCAACACTCTACCTGCTGCGCCACCCCGGCTCTTACGTATATATGTATACGACCCAAGGAACCCATCAAACCTAATACTCTGATTTTCTCTACTACAACAGTTCTGTGAGGTGGATTAGGTGATTTTAATGTCATTATTAAGCATGAGAGTGACTGATACAAGATCACCTAGTTAGTTTTCATGCCTAAATCAGATCTAGAACTCACAATCTCTTAATTTCCAGCACCTTAACCATAACACCAAATTAACTTATTAGAACCTTAACCACCTTAACCTTAACCATAACACCAAACTAACATAAGCACCTTAACCATAACACCAAACTAGCTTATTAGAACTAGGCAGAAATCTAATGATCTCTGCTCATTCAGTAATACTGTATTTTGCAGATTGGGGCTACATTGTGACCTGATGATTATACAGGATAATTAAACAGAGTGATCTGATGATTAAATCTTATGGGATTCAGGAAACATGCTTTATAGCACTTAACCTCTGAAATGTCATCCCCCAGGGCCCTCACCTTAATTACTTCTAGAAAATCACCAAAAATTGGTTGTTCATCCAGGCTTTGAGATAGAGTAGTCGTGTAGTCCTTATAAGATTATTTGTTTAATCTACCTGTCTTCTATTCTGGTTCCTGATTTCTTGTGCCTGACAGTTGCTAAGGAATCAGCCAGTCTAAACTCTGAAGATAATTAGTTAAATTGGATTTCAGAAAAACAAATTTTAATGGAATGGGAGAATATTTAGATAACAAATTAAAGGGGAGGGATAAAATGGCAGGAGCGAGCACCCAGTGGACTGTATTAAAAAAGGCCATCTTAAAAGCCACTGGACTGTATGTAAGACAAATAACTAAAGGTAAAAGGAAGAAGAAACCGCTATGGTTTAGCAATGATGTAAGGGCTATACTCAATGAAAAAAAGCTTGCCTATAGGAGGTATAAAGAGTCTGGAAGTATAGCTGATAGGGAGGTGTATAAAATGAGACAGAAGGAGGCGAAACAGATAATATATGCTGCTAAAGCCTCAAAAGAGGAAGAAATTGCCAAATCTGTAAAGAAGGGGGATAAAACCTTCTTCAGATATATTAGTGATAAGAGGAAGAAAAACTGCGGCATCACGAAGCTTAGTACAGGGAATAATACATGCATTAACGGGAATAAGGAGATTGCTGACCATTTCAATAGCTACTTCTGTTCAGTTTTCTCAAAAGACACCTTACAAAATAATACTATAGAGGAATATAGCATTGCTTCCAACTGTACGGATTCAGCTCCAGTGATCTTAGAAGCCGATGTCTTAGAAGAACTTGAACGATTAAAGATAAATAAGGCAATGGGTCCAGATGGCATCCACCCCAGAGTTCTTAAAGAACTCAGATCTGTCATTGCTACCCCCCTGACTGATTTGCTTAACCAATCCTTGTTAACAGGAGATGTTCCTGAGGATTGGAGAATGGCCAGTGTTGTGCCTATCCACAAGAAGGGCAGTAGAGAAGAAGCTGGTAACTACAGGCCAGTTAGCTTGACATCAGTTGTCGTTAAAATGATGGAGACTCTACTCAAAAAGAGGATAAATCAGCACCTAAAAAACAATAACTTATTGGACCCAAATCAGCATGGCTTTACTGAAGGCAAATCATGTCAGACTAATCTCATTGATTTCTTTGACTACGTCACAAAGGTGTTGGATGAAGGTGGTGCCGTGGACATTGCCTACCTGGACTTTAGCAAAGCCTTTGATACGGTTCCACATAAAGAGCTGATAAATAAATTAGTGAAGATTGGACTTAATCCCTGGATAGTTCAATGGATTTGCAGCTGGCTGAAGCATAGACACCAGAGGGTTGTTGTGAATGGCGAGTATTCTGAGCAGAGTCAGGTTACAAGCGGTGTGCCACAAGGGTCTGTTCTGGGTCCTATTCTTTTTAATATGTTTGTGAGTGACATAGGGGAAGGTCTGGTAGGGAAGGTTTCCCTATTTGCCGATGACTCTAAAGTGTGCAATAGGGTTGATATTCCTGGAGGCGTCGGCAATATGGTAAATGATTTAGCTTTACTAGATAAATGGTCAAAGCAATGGAAAC
This sequence comes from Erythrolamprus reginae, assembly GCF_031021105.1. Classification (NCBI taxonomy): domain Eukaryota; kingdom Metazoa; phylum Chordata; class Lepidosauria; order Squamata; family Dipsadidae; genus Erythrolamprus; species Erythrolamprus reginae. Next base: position 206,999,376 of record NC_091952.1, read on the forward strand.
TGCAGTTTAATGTTTCCAAATGTAAAATAATGCACTTGGGGAAAAGGAATCCTCAATCTGAGTATTGTATTGGCAGTTCTGTGTTAGCAAATAGTTCAAAAGAAAAGGATTTAGGCGTAGTGATTTCTGACAGTCTCAAAATGGGTGAACAGTGAAATCAGGCAGTAGGGAAAGCAAGTAGGATGCTTGGCTGCATAGCTAGAGGTATAACAAGCAGGAAGAGGGAGATCATGATCCCGCTATATAGAATGCTGGTGAGACCACATTTGGAATACTGTGTTCAGTTCTGGGGACCTCACCTACAAAAAGATATTGACAAAATTGAACGGGTCCAAAGACGGGCTACAAGAATGGTGGAAGGTCTTAAGTATAAAATGTATCAGGAAAGACTTAATGAACTCGATCTGTATAGTCTGGAGGACAGAAGGAAAAGGGGGGACATGATCGAAACATTTAAATATATTAAAGGGTTAAATAAGGTCCAGGAGGGAAGTGTTTTTAATAGGAAAGTGAACACAAGAACAAGGGGACACAATCTGAGGTTAGTTGGGGGTAAGATCAAAAGCAACATGAGAAAATATTATTTTACTGAAAGAGTAGTGGATCCTTGGAACAAACTTCCAGCAGACGTGGTTGATAAATCCACAGTAACTGAATTTAAACATGCCTGGGATAAAGATATATCCATCCTAAGATAAAATACAGAAAATAGTATAAGGGCAGACTAGATGGACCATGGGGTCTTTTTCTGCCGTCAGACTTCTATGTTTCTATGTTTCTAAGTTCCTGAGGATTGGAGAATGGCCAGTGTTGTGCCTATCCACAAGAAGGGCAGTAGAGAAGAAGCTGGTAACTACAGGCCAGTTAGCTTGACATCAGTTGTAGTTAAAATGATGGAGACTCTACTCAAAAAGAGGATAAATCAGCACCTAGAAAACAATAACTTATTGGACCCAAATCAGCATGGCTTTACTGAAGGCAAATCATGTCAGACTAATCTCATTGATTTCTTTGACTACGTCACAAAGGTGTTGGATGAAGGTGGTGCCGTGGACATTGCCTACCTGGACTTTAGCAAAGCCTTTGATACGGTTCCACATAAAGAGCTGATAAATAAATTAGTGAAGATTGGACTTAATCCCCGGATAGTTCAATGGATTTGCAGCTGGCTGAAGCGTAGACATCAGAGAGTTATTGTTAACGGCGAGTATTCTGAGCAGAGTCAGGTTACAAGCGGTGTGCCACAAGGGTCTGTTCTGGGTCCTATTCTTTTTAATATGTTTGTGAGTGAAATAGGGGAAGGTTTGGTAGGGAAGGTTTCCCTATTTGCCAATGACTCTAAAGTGTGCAATAGGGTTGATATTCCTGGAGGCGTCTGTAATATGGTAAATGATTTAGCTTTACTAGATAAATGGTCAAAGCAATGGAAACTACAGTTTAATGTTTCCAAATGTAAAATAATGCATTTGGGGAAAAGGAATCCTCAATCTGAGTATTGTATTGGCAGTTCTGTGTTGGCAAATACTTCAGAAGAAAAGGATTTAGGGGTAGTGATTTCTGACAGTCTCAAAATGGGGGAACAGTGCAGTCAGGCGGTAGGGAAAGCAAATAGGATGCTTGGCTGCATAGCTAGAGGTATAACAAGCAGGAAGAGGGAGATTGTGATCCCGCTATATAGAATGCTGGTGAGACCACATTTGGAATACTGTGTTCAGTTCTGGAGACCTCACCTACAAAAAGATATTGACAAAATTGAAGGGGTCCAAAGAAGGGCTACAAGAATGGTGGAAGGTCTTAAGCATAAAACGTATCAGGAAAGACTTAATGAACTCGATCTGTATAGTCTGGAGGACAGAAGGAAAAGGGGGGACATGATCGAAACATTTAAATATATTAAAGGGTTAAATAAGGTCCAGGAGGGAAGTGTTTTTAATAGGAAAGTGAACACAAGAACAAGGGGACACAATCTGAAGTTAGTTGGGGGAAAGATCAAAAGCAACATGAGAAAATATTATTTTACTGAAAGAGTAGTAGATCCTTGGAACAAACTTCCAGCAGACGTGGTATATAAATCCACAGTAACTGAATTTAAACATGCCTGGGATAAACATATATCCATCCTAAGATAAAATACAGAAAATAGTAAAAGGGCAGACTAGATGGACCATGAGGTCTTTTTCTGCCGTCAGACTTCTATGTTTCTAAATAATTTAATTAAGTCTAGTATAACTTTATGGTTTGAAACTTATATTATTTTTATTGGCCAAGTGTGATCGGACACGCAAGGAATTTGTCTTGGTGCATATGCTCTCAGTGTACATAAAAGAAAAAGATACATTTGTCAAAAATCATGTGGTATAACACTTAATGACTGTCATGGGGTCAAATAAGCAATGAAGAAACAATCAATATTAATAAAAATCTTAGGATACAAGCAACAAGTTACAGTCATACAGTCCTAAGTGGGAGGAAAAGGATGATAGGAATGATGAGAAAAAGTAGTAGAATAGAAGTGCAGATAGAAGTGTTCAAAAGTTACAATATCTCATTTTAATTTGGGAAAAAATATCTACTTTTCTGCTATTCTTTCCAATAAAGGAGAATATTTGTAGGTCAGGGTTGAAACGAGAGGTCCTTGGTGCTTTCCGAGCTTGGAGCCTAGTAATAATATTACCTATCTTGGGTAACGAAACATCTGCATGGAAACAACCAAGCTCGGAGAGAACCAAGGATCCTGCCCGCCCCCTACAGTTATTTTCATTCATACTTGGATATGTATATGTAGGTTTATTTCAAGACAAAACAAAAGTTGATATAATCCATTTGAGGCATTCCAAATTCCCACTTCAGAGACTTGAAGAATTGCTTTGCATTAGATGATCCATCTGAGACTCTTTGGAACTGAAGTGATTGAACTATTAGTTTTCTGGCATGCTGGGTTCACGATAATCTAACCAGATCTAGTAGAAATGAATATGGGTCGCTTGAAGAATAAAAGAATTGAATTCAGACTCTCAATAGAAAGAAATACAAAATAGAATATGATGTTAACATAGCCATGATCTTGGGCAGGGGTAGGCAAAGTTGGCTCTTCTATGACATGTGGACTTCAACTCCCAGAATTCCTGAGCTAGCATGATTGGCTCAGGAATTCTGGGAGTTGAAGCCCACAAGTCATAGAAGAGCCAACTTTGCCTACTCCTGATCTAAGGAAACAGCCAGTTAGTTAAGCTAAGATCAAGCTATGTATAACCTTATAAAAAAAGTAGCAATGCTAAGAAACTGGCATGAAATCAATTATATATGAAAATGTAAAAACAACCCAGCAAGTCAGTTGAAGGAAGCCAGAACATGGGAGAGCTAGAAATGGATATTTTTAAGGAAGACACCGTAGCATGGCGGCCCCCAACGTTTTGGGCATCAGGGACTGATTCATTGGAGAGAGGTTTTTCCGTAAACTGGAAGCTGTATGGTTTAGTGTGCTGCCTGCATCCAGTGGACAGAGTTTCACTTGTTTGCATGGCTCAGTTTCTGGCATATCATGGACTGGTGCTGGTCCATGGACTGGGAACTCCCATCCTAACATATTATCGTAGCTGGTTTAGTCAAGTAATAGCAATATTTCAGAAAATATTGGAAAGAAGACTGGAATTTTATGAAGCAGACAAATTATCTCAACCCTTTTCAATCTTGCTTCTAGTCTTTGTTTTGCAGCCAAATCAGCCATGGCAGCTCTGATAGGTAACCTCTTGTAGGAGAGAGATGAGAGAAGGACTCAAATCAGATGAGATCGAATATTTATTACAACATATACAATGTAAGGGGAATATTACTATCTACAATGTAAGGGGAATATTACTATCGATTCTGCTTGGTTTCTCAGCAGAAATTGGTCTGATTAACCAAGGTGAAACATGTTGTTGAACTGGAAGTTGGGAACAAATTTGTCTATTCCAGTAGTCATCAACTAAGTAATTCAGCAGCACTTAACACAAATTGTATCGTCAAGAACTGCATTTTTCCATTTATAAAATCTTTAGTAAACTATCTGGGAACGGCTGTATTAATAGTCATAGAGCAATATTTACAATTAATAGCATAGGTTAACCATAAAACTAATAAAGATCAGCTGAAGAGATGTATCTTAATGATTTCTATGTTAGTGATGGTGTATAACTGTGGGTGGGATGAGAAAGATCCTGACTTAGGAAATCATTAGCAACAACTTATTTAGCGAACCTTGGCTTTACATTCCCGAGGAGGAGATGGACGAGACTGGATAGTCCCCTGTGTTAATTAATACAACATATAGATTTCCAGTCACTTATATTTTATACCAGTATATGAACATGGAATCTATTCTGGGTAAAGACCTAACTTTCGCTTATTCATTCTATTGTAATTATTAGGGTCTAACTAGTTTTTTCCTCCAATTTCATGTAAAGCTCAACATTAAATTGGTGGCTGAAATTAGGGAAAAACTTTTCTGTGCCTCTTAATTTTTTTTCTTTGCTGAGTTTTCTGTTAAAGTTATTTTTCAAATGGTTTTCCCTATTAAGACTGTTGAGAACTAAACATTGGTTTTAATGGAAAATGTATCTGAAGGAAAGAATGTCATGCTTCTGTGGCTACTTTGTATAAGAGGAAGAAATTAAAAACTAGAGGTGATTGACAGTCATTCAATATGAAATATGCTGGCCTGTGTTTGAATGTTAAGTATCATAATTGTTTAGAGTGGCATACTGTATCGGATAGAGGGCATGGTATTTTTAATTCCTCTGTTTCCATTTTACACCAGAAATTTCTCCAGTCCCATCAAAATCTCAAAGACAAATATGTAGTCTTTAAAGAAATATTGCTATTTTCTGAAACAAAGGCATTCTTATAAATATAAGGTTTGTCAAATCATTTAGAGAAGTCCTTCACTCATGGCAGTGAATACGTTCCTAAAGATTCAGTATGACATATCAGATGATTTGGGAAGGCTTTTAACGTAAACCTAAATCTTTGGGAGACTTAACTAACCTTCCCATTTGGTGATGATTTACATAGTCCTAAAAATGCCTGGAAAATCCATGAAAAAATTATTCCAAAGCCAGAAAAGCATGATCCTTCCGAGGTGGATAAAACAAGGACCCGGATTGTGGGGGCAATAGGCTGGCTCTGTTAAAAAGTGCTATTGCTAACATGTTGTAGGGCGCCCTGAGTCTAAGGAGAAGGGCGGCATAAAAGTTAAATAAATAAAGTTAAATAAATTAATTAATCTTAGCTATACTAAGTGGGATTACAGCTCTAAGTAAATACTATTTGTTATCTCTTCACATAACTAGGTAATCTAATTGGCACAAATCAAAAGTTAAAAAAACCTCAACAAGTTGTTTCCTATAGTAATAATACACAAAGCAGGGTTTATCATATTCTGAAATATTTTGACAACCATTATAGAAACATAGAAACAGAGAAGTCTGACGGCAGAAAAAAAACCTCATGGTCCATCTAGTCTGCCCTTATATTATTTTCTGTATTTTATCTTAGGATGGATATATGTTTATCCCAGGCATGTTTAAATTCAGTTACTGTGGATTTATCTACCACGTCTGCTGGAAGTTTGTTCCAAGGATCTACTACTCTTTCAGTAAAATAATATTTTCTCATGTTGCTTTTGATCTTTCCCCCAACTAACTTCAGATTGTGTCCCCTTGTTCTTGTGTTCACTTTCCTATTAAAAACACTTCCCTCCTGGACCTTATTTAACCCTTTAACATATTTAAATGTTTCAATCATGCCCCCCCTTTTCCTTCTGTCCTCCAGACTATACAGATTGAGTTCATTAAGTCTTTCCTGATACGTTTTATGCTTAAGACCTTCCACCATTCTTGTAGCCCGTCTTTGGACCCGTTCAATTTTGTCAATATCTTTTTGTAGGTGAGGTCTCCAGAACTGAACACAGTATTCCAAATGTGGTCTCACCAGCGCTCTATATAAGGGGATCACAATCTCCCTCTTCCTGCTTGTTATACCTCTAGCTATGCAGCCAAGCATCCTACTTGCTTTTCCTACTGCCCGACCACACTGCTCACCCATTTTGAGACTGTCAGAAATCACTACCCCTAAATCCTTCTCTTCTGAAGTTTTTGCTAACACAGAACTGCCAATGCAATACTCAGATTGAGGATTCCTTTTCCCCAAGTGCATTATTTTACATTTGGAAACATTAAACTGAAATTTCCATTGCTTTGACCATTTATCTAGTAAAGCTAAATCATTTACCATATTACAGACCCCTCCGGGAATATCAACCCTATTGCACACTTTAGAGTCATCGGCAAATAGGCAAACCTTCCCTACCAAACCTTCCCCTAATTAATCTTAGCTATACTAAGTGGGATTACAGCTGTAAGTAAATACTATTTGTTATCTCTTCACATAACTAGGTAATCTAACTGGCACAAATCAAAAGTTAAAAAAACCCTCAACAAGTTGTTTCCTATAGTAATAATAATACACAAAGCAGGGTTTATCATATTCTGAAATATTTTGACAACCACTATAATTTTTAAATTGCAACGTCCCATTTTTCTTTTTAAAAACACTGTATATCCAGGAGTCATGTGTTTCATGCTGAATTTATTATTCATGCCATTCCAGTTTATTAAAGAAGTTAAAAATTTACAAAACTCAGGTGGGATAAGGTTTTAATGCTCCATCACACTACTCATCATTTGCTTTTCAATCTAGACCAGAATGATCTCTTCTCCTTTATGCAGACACCTACCTTCACAGCTAATATTTCCTGAATGGTCTCGTGAGAGGCTGCCTGCAACTTCCTGAGGTTGGCTTGGTTATAGAGGGCTTGCAGTTGGAAGTATTCCACCAATAGCTTGTGCAGCTTCTTTTGCAGCTGAGAGAGCTAAAAGAGGAAAGGGGAAAAAAATAAGTCAGAGTGGGAGAGGAAATTAATGGCAGTGTTCAAGAAGAATGATGGAGGGAAATATAGAAAGCAGTCAATAGCCCATTCTGCACTGTACGGACCTGACAGGAATTTCACAGTCTCTTGATTTTTCAGCCCACTCATGTGCATTCATCAGAAACCAGTCACATCTGGCTGCCAGGATGGGGGGTTAATTTTCTCTAAATGCCTCAGCAGTTTTGTTCTAGCTGAGGCAAACTCTGTGACTGCAAAGCTGATGAGTAAAATATTTCTACTTCACCCAGTTTAACTCAAAACCGATAGCCTCAGGACATATTGAACCTTTCTTTAAAAAATAATCTTTTGAAGCATTTTGAATGGCACATCAGGTCAGGCCAAAGTTTAAAATGCAAGTTTAAGACGCTGGTGGACACTGCGGCTCATTTTTCCTTGTAAAGCTTATCATAGCTTGGCAATGTGCGCTTCGGAGCGTGACAAAACTAAAGAGAATTAACTTCACCATCAGCAGCTGAGGGAGAACAATAACAGGAAAGAAATTTCCAGACAGAACTCCCTATTAATCTGCCTAGCTATAACCATGTGACAAGAAAGCATCTAGCTGCACTAAATTGCAGTTAAGGCAGCAGCTGAAAATGACACTACCTTATCTATATCTATCTGTCTAGATATATACACATGCACACACAAGCTCAAACATGTAAATTTAAGAAAGACAGGTATGGTTTTCACCTCTTGTAAGTATCGGTAGTTCATTGAAAAATAATTTATTTTATTTTTATTTATTTATTCATTTGTCCAATACCCAAATACATAAGAAGAAAAATAGACATGTAGTAATATATATAAGGGTAAAAGTGAACTTAGAGGAGAGGATATATAAAAGGAAGAGAATATATATGATAAGTGAGAGAAAGGAAAGACAATTGGACAGGGGACGAAAGGCAAACCAGTGCACTTATGTACGCCCCTTACTGTCCTCTTAGGAACCTGGAGAGGTCAATCGTGGAGAGTCTAAGGGAGAAATGTTGGGGGTTAGGGGTTGCCACAATTGAGTCCGGTAATGAGTTCCACGCTTCGATAACTCAATTGTTGAAATCATATTTTTTACAGTCAAGTTTGTAGCGGTTCGTATTAAGTTTGAATCTGTTGCGTGCTCTTGTGTTGTTGCTGTTGAAGCTGAAGTAGTCATTGACCGGTAGGACGTTGCAGCATATGATATTGTGGGCAATACTCAAATCGTGTTTTAGGCGCCGTAGTTCTAGGCTTTCTAGGCCCAGGATTATTAGTCTATTTTCATAGGATATTCTGTTTCGAGTGGAGGAGTGAAGGGCTCTTCTGGTGAAATATCTTTGGACAAGGGTTTCAAGGGTGTTGATGTCTGAGATGTGGTATGGGTTCCAGACAGATAAGCAGTAGTCTAGGATGGGTCTGGCAAAAGTTTTGTAGGCTCTTGTGAGTAGTGTGAGATAATACTAAATGCAGCAGAAAATTTGACAGCTGCTTTAGGGATATTATTCACATTGTATTCATTTCAAATGACTTGCAACACAATAAATAAATAAATATTGGGGACAGTAAGTCTATCTATCTTATCTATTTTATCTATCCATCCATCCATCCATCTATGGCTATGATATGCCCTGAGTGGCGTGGGTATTTAGGTCTCCCTGCCTGCCCCCAGTCATCAAACCAGTAGTTTCCTATTTCATTTGACAAATCTCTTTTGAAATGGTGGAAACTTGCAAAGCAATTTAACTACAGTATATTGTGCAGTGATTTCTCCACTGAAATTCCATTGAAGTTGTCCAAATTCCTGGGTGCGTCTTAAAGAATTGCTTGAATCCTGACAATATTTTTAGGAGTTCAAAATTCTGGTAAACTAGAAAATAGTAAATGATAGCCTTTATGCTGCTTAGTTGGTTTTTAATAACTTTTGCTACTTAGCTATGCTACAGTTGTATTGGAAAATCTCGGTCACCATCATCAGTAAATGACCTTTCTAAGCTTGCTTATCAACCAGATTAAAACAATAGTATACTACTATTTTGGAAGTCTTCCAATTCATTGAGGTCAAAAACAGAATGAACGCATGAATAAAAATACTTTAATTACATAAAGTAACATTCCTTGGCTGCCCATATTCATTTCCTTGTCTAAATCTTGCTTTCAAATTGTATTTGTTACAATAAGAATAGAAAATGGGTAAAACTCACAGAATAACACAGAGGCTTATAAAAATTAATGGCCTTTCACGTCTAAACATGCAATATCTTAGGCTCTTAGACAAAACACTGTCAGGAAAATAGGCATACTGAATTATGATAATTTACAAGTAACTTGTGTTTCGTACTGTTCCATGTACTTCACATACCTTATGTCAATAATCAATATTTTTGTATAATTTGGTTTTTTTTGTATCTAATAAACAATGTTATAAAAGTTAAAAGTTGTGAAAAATAGAAAATAACAACAACAACAACAACAACAACAACAACAACAACAACAATAGAGTTGGAAGGGTCCTTGGTGGTCTTCTAGTCCAACCCTCTGCTTAGGCAGGAAACCCTACACTACTTCAGACAGATGGTTATCCAACATCTGCTTAAAAACTTCCAGTGTTGGGGTATTCACAATTTCTGGATGCAAGCTGTTCCACTGATCAATCGTTCTGACTGTCAGGACATTTCTCCTTAGTTCTAAGTTACTTCTCTCCTTGTTTAGTTTCCGTTCATTGCTTCTTGTTGTACCCTCAGGTGCTTTGGAGAATAGGTTGACTCCTTCTTCACTGCTCTCATGTCTCCCCTAGTTCTTCTTTTCATTAAACTACCCATGCCCAGTTCCTGCAACCTTTCTTCATATGTTTTAGCCTCCAATCCCCTAATCATCTTTGTTGCTCTTCTCTGCACTTTTTCTAGAGTCTCAATATCCTTTTTGCATCGTGGCGACCAAAACTGAATGCAGCATTCCAAGTGTGACCTTACCAAGGCCTTATAAAGTAGTATTAACACTTCACATGATCTTGATTCTATCCCTCTGTTAATGCAGCCTAGAACTGTGTTGGCTTTTTTGGTGGCTGCTGCACACCGCTGGTTCATATTTAAATGGTTGTCCACTAGGACTCCAAGATCTCTCTCACAGTTACTACTGTTGAGCAATGTACCACATATGTGTGTTTTGTTTTTCTTGCCTAAATGTAGAATCTTACTTTTTTCACCACTGAATTTCATTTTGTTAGATAGCGCCCAGTTTTCAAGTTTGTCAACATCCTTCTGTATTTTGCATCTATCTTCTGGAGTGTGGGCTATTCCTGCCAGTTTAGTGTCTTCTGCAAATTTGATAAGTTATCCCCTCGTCCAAGTCATTGATGAATATGTTGAAGAGTACTGGGCCTAAAACAGGGCCTTGAGGTACTCCATTGCATATATCCCTCCATGTAGTTGGATATAAATAGATTGATTATCTAATTGTGACATGTCAAAAATTACCATAGCAAGTTTTGTGTAATTGTCACAATAGAAATTGAATCAAATATGCTTGCATTTTCAACACTGTAAAGCTTAGATAATTAGTACCACTTGCTTTCAAGGGCTAGGATCCCAAACATGTTAACATGTACAGGGATAAACGCACTTCCAGTGGAATCAGATGCAAGGAGATATCAGATATTAGGAGTTTAGTCCAACAGGTTTGGAGAACACCAGAAAAGGTAAGTGTCATGAAATACTTTTGAACCTTTGAAAATTTAAAAAAGCCATTTCTGAGATATAAAGGATTATATTTTCAGAGCAAAAGTAGACATTTTACTACAAACTCTTGATTACCCAAGTGTGTCTGATTCTAGTCAAACTGCCATAGGAAAAAATGAGGGAAGATAAAGTCCTACAAAGGGCTCATGAACTGAAAGAAAAGGAAAATAAGGTAAAGAAAAGAAGATATAAATACAAAATGTAGTGAACATACAGAAAATGAAATACCTAGAATTATGGAAATTAAAGTCCTCTGCCTCACTGTTTAGTTTCAGTTTGATGGATAGATAGAGAAAAATATAAGAGAAATCCCCATGGAATCACCCAACTCAAGATTCACAGCAGAAACAGGCATGCACTGTTTGGGAATAATAACCCATACAATGAAAAAGAAGATCCTTTTTGTGGACAATAGATTTGACATAAGAACATGCACAAAACAATCAATTGCATATTTAAACGTGTATCAAATTCACTAACAGACTATCCTTCCTAGATATTTTCCTCAGCAGAGAAAGCAATTGAAGACTTTTGACTTGGATATACAGTATTAGAAAAACATCACAACACATACAAAACAATGATATAATACCAGAATGACAATTCTATTGCTTACAAAGAAACAATCAGCTGTACAAACTGTATTCAGATGAATAAAAGCACATTGCAGCAGCCCAGAGGTTCGTAGAGAGAAAATAGATTATCTTTACAGCATCCTTTAGTGCAATGGGTAACCACAGAACGTTTTAAAAATGTGCCCTTTTATACAACTAGCTAGGGCACAACCATCACAACTAATTATAGGAAACAATGATCAAACATCACTAAATATCTTAAAATTTAAATGTTTTTATTTCAAGATTCAAGATTCATTAAATAACAGAAGAAATATTAAAAATATACTTTTGTTGACTTTTTAAAGAAAAGCTAGCAGGAACCTTCCCTGTTATGTACCCATCATATGAAAGTTGTTAATCAGGTTCTTGTTAAAGGAGTTCTGAGTACATATTGACTACAGCAGTGTTTTTCAACCAGTGTGCCGCGAGACATGGTCAGGTGTGCCACGAAGCTCAGAGAAAGAAAACAAGAGAGAGAGAAAGAGAGAGGAAGAGAAAGCAAGCAAGAGAGAAAGAGAACAAGAGAGAAAGCAAGCAAGCGAGAGAAAGAAAGAGAGAGAGAGAGAGAAAGAGAACAAGAGAGAAAGAAAGCAAGAGAGAGAAAGAAAGAAAGCAAGAGAGAGAGAGAGAGAGAAAGAGAGGGAGGGAAGGTGGGAGAGAGAAAGACATAGAGGGAGATAGGGAGAAAGAGTAAAAAAGAGGAAAGAAGGAAGAGAGAGAAAAAGAGGAAGGGAGAGGGAAATAGAGCGAAAGGGAGGAAGAGAGAGAATTCTTTTGTCCAATATTTTTGTAGCCGCCCCCCCCCCCCCCCTCAATGTGCCCCATGGTTTTGTAAATGTAAAAAATGTGCCACAGCTCAAAAAAGGTTGAAAATCACTGGACTACAGGATGCTTCCCACTTCGATTATTTAGAAAACAGCTTGGCATAGCCCTCTTTCTATCTGATTCAATGCACAATCTGTATGCAAATCTTAATTCAAATACTTACATTTCTCATTTATTAAATTGGAAACCAGCAAAATGCCATATTTTGTACTTTTTTCCAATTTAGCATATTCTAAAAATCAAGCCTTCCTTCAAACCTCCTACTCTCCATGTTAGAGATTTAATTAGATAAAGAATATGGGAAAACAACTTTGTAGATTGCTGTCTTGATTTCTGGGCATGCATGAATATCTGTAGAAAAGCTGAATGCAGTTCTAAAAACAATTGTGGGTGGGGAGGAATGAAAATCTAAGAACTGAATTTGTGATGCTGTGAATAACACGTGTCTAGGACAACTCGCTGGAGCCAACTTGCCATCTCATCATGGACAACTTGCCATAGCCAACTTACCAGAGAAAAACTCACCGCCAGACAAGAATTATAGTAATATTGAAGAAATAGTAGGATAGAATCATTAAAGAAACAACAGCAGAAGGGAGATTTCTCTTATCTTTCCCTAAGTATATTCATTCTTATTTTGGCTCATAACTAGGAACTACTTCAGGACTTGTGATTAAATTAGAAATGATATTACATAATAACATTCTTAGCTTCATGGAATATTTGACAACAATCAAATACTGTTAATAATAAGCAGACAACTGATAAGACATCTGCCAATATTATATGGATAACTAGCAGAAGTGTTAATTTGGAACATCTTTATTTTTACTTTTTCCAATTCTTTGCCAATAAGAGTTTACTACTAATTAGTAAGTTATAGACCCTATCTAAATGTATTCTATTTTTGAGTCTTTAAAAATACCTAACAAAATAGCTTCTGATGAATGGAAAATTCATTTTTATATGTTTAAATTTCCCCAATAATTTTTTATATTTCTACTATGTCATTTTCTAATGTAGAAAAATGACAATTTAAAAAACCTGGTAAAAGTATATCCCGGTTAGTATGAAAACTCACAATGTTTAGAAAAAAATGAACTATTATCTCTAATTTAAATTTATTGCTTTACCATAGAGAATAAATTACAGAACAGTAAAACAAACAAATAAAATGAAACAAAGCAAAAACATACATTAACTCTGACAACAACAACAAAAGAAAAAATAGTGTACAAAAAGTAGGAAAAAGTGGTTAATTAGATTTAACATTTAGAAACATAGAAGCATAGAAGACTGACGGCAGAAAAAGACCTCATGGTCCATCTAGTTTGCCCTTATACTATTTCCTGTATTTTATCTTACAATTGATATGTTTATCCCAGGCATGTTTAAATTCAGTTACTGTGGATTTACCAACCACGTCTGCTGGAAGTTTGTTCCAAGGATCTACTACTCTTTCAGTAAAATAATATTTTCTCATGTTGCTTTTGATCTTTCCCCCAACTAACTTCAGATTGTGTCCCCTTGTTCTTGTGTTCACTTTCCTATTAAAAACATTTCCCTCCTGAACCTTATTTAACCCTTTAATATATTTAAATGTTTCGATCATGTCCCCCCTTTTCCCTCTGTCCTCCAGACTATACAGATTGAGTTCATTCAGTCTTTCCTGATACGTTTTATGCTTAAGACCTTCCGCCATTCTTGTAGCCCGTCTTTGGACCTGTTCAATTTTGTCAATATCTTTTTGTAGGTGAGGTCTCCAGAACTGAACACAGTACTCCAAATGTGGTCTCACCAGCGCTCTATATAAGGGGATCACAATCTCCCTCTTCCTGCTTGTTATACCTCTAGCTATGCAGCCAAGCATCCTACTTGCTTTTCCTATCACCCGACCACACTGCTCACCCATTTTGAGACTGTCAGAAATCACTACTCCTAAATCCTTCTCTTCTGAAGTTTTTGCTAACATAGAACTGCCAATGCAATACTCAGATTGAGGATTCCTTTTCCCCAAGTGCATTATTTTACATTTGGAAACATTAAACTGCAGTTTCCATTGCTTTGACCATTTATCTAGTAAAGCTAAATCATTTACCATATTACAGACCCCTCCAGGAATATCAACCCTATTGCACACTTTAGAGTCATCGGCAAATAGGCAAACCTTCCCTACCAAACCTTCCCCTATGTCACTCACAAACATATTAAAAAGAATAGGACCCAGAACAGACCCTTGTGGCACACCGCTTGTAACCTGTCTCTGCTCAGAATATTCGCCATTAACAATAACTCTCTGATGTCTACGCTTCAGCCAGCTTGAAATCCACTGAACTATCCAGGGATTAATATGTAGGTTTCTCTCTGGCTAAGTGCTGAAAGAAAAAAAGCAATAAATCTCATCCCCTTTACAAATATATAAGAAAATAGAAGAAAAAGCAGTCAACAGGTTGACTTAAACATTATATTAATCTTCAAATCCCACTGTTAGCCATCTGTTATTATATTTAGCATGTGATAAAAATGCTCACTACTGTATGTTTATGAAAAGCTGTAAATTTAAAGTTTACCTGAAGAGCAGCTACTTCATTTTCTCACAATATCATAGTCCTTGTCTGAAGAAATTATTTCATAAGCAATAGGTACAATTCTGAAGTTGCCATGGGTTCAAAAGATTTATTTACTTATTATATGAACTCTAAGAAACATTAGTGTCATTAAAGCTATTCAGGCTAAGACTCAAAATATATGGAACTGAAAATCATACAAAGGGGAAAGACAGAGGTATAGACACTGATTACCTATTTGTTAGTCTTGTAAGTGGGGTAACTTTTGAAAGTTTTGTTGAATTATGACAAAATGACATAATTTTTAATTCCAGCTCAAACATTTTTTCATTTTAAAAAGTTTGCATTATATGGCAATTTTACAAATGTTAATGGAAAATCAGGGAAAAATCTGGATCCTTTCTTTTATTATGAAATGAAACCAAATGGAGAATGGAATGGATAATGAAATTTAATTGGTGACTAATGTAATTTCATTTACGTTCAATCCTCCAAAGAAAATTCACCAGATTCCATTTTCACGGTCAACTAATTAGTCTGCTTTGAGGAGCAATCATCTATTTAATCAATTCATATTGTTAGGTACAAGAACATCCAAAATCAAAATGATAAACATCTCAAAGTAAAAAAAATTAATTCACTGTGATAGCTAATTTAGGGATGTGTACCATTGCAAAATAAAAATGCATTAGAAATGAAGAAGGATGTTGAAAATCAATAAGATATTGTAGTAATTAGCTGAACAAACATGATATTCTGCATTATCAAAATCATGTCAAAGCACAAGAAATGCCTTCTATTACAATTGTATTACAAATGTATAAACAAATAAGGTTTAAATTTAGCTAGAGCTTATATGATAACATAAATGTAATACAACATAAATGTAATACATTCATAAAACTTAATCAGACAGTTCAGCCTCAATACATTTCTCTTTAGATAACACCCCCCCCCCCTCCAATCTTTAAGTTACTAAAAACCGCACAAAGAATTTGAAGCCTGGACATTCTTTTCCATTTTCCTATATTTTGGGGGCTCCCAAAGCAAAAAAAATGGTGGCATAATATTGAAAATAATGAGAATTGGAAGGGTTTCATACTGATTTTGTAGAGGAAACAATTGAATAGGAATTTCAAAGTGCTGATAGGCAACAATCCCATAACAATTAATAGAATTCTCTAACATCCCAAACAGAAGGGAAAATGGAACAAAGTTTCATTTCTTTGGTAACTTCATTTCATTATTGCCTTATTCTCTTTAGTTCTTGGTGCTGGAAAAAGTATCAATAACATTATTGCATAACCCCGAACAGAGATATAATAATAATAATAATAATAATAATAATAATAATAATAATAATAATAATAATAATAATAATAACAACAACAACAACAACAAACAACAACAACAAACAACAACAACAGAGTTGGAAGGGATTTTGGATGTCTTCTAGTCTAACTGCCTGCTTGGGTAGGAGACCCTAAATTACTTGAGACAAATGGTTATCCAACATCTTCTTTAAAACTTCCAGTGTTGGAGCATTCACAACTTCTGGAGGCAAGCCGTTCCACTGATACAATATTCTAACTGTCAGGGAATTTGTCCTTAGTTCTAAGTTGCTTGTCCTACCCTCAGGTGCTTTGGAAAATAGCCCGATTCCCTCTTCTTTGTGGCAATTTATTATAAAGCAAATCTATTTAAGTGATGTGAGATATCTGCTCAAATCTTAAGTGAGAAAATATTGATCTAGAAAAAAGCATATCTGTGTTTTGAATAGGTGCCTTAATGTAATAATGGATTAGATGAGGGTCAATATACTCCAGAATAATCCTAGCCTTCTTCTCACATAAGTTCTGAAAAAAGTTCAGCCTGTTTCAAATTGCTGGAAGAAATTATTATTATTAGACTTGTATGCCACCCCTCTCCGAAGACTCAGGGCGGTTCACAGAACACAATACAGAAACAATATGTGTACAAATGTAATAATTAAAAACTATAAACTAAAATCCCATTACATTTAAAAATGTCCTTCTGGGTTCAGTTCCAAGTGGGAAAAAGACACTGGAAACATGGAGACTGCTTGGAAATATTGTTTAGTGGTGGACAGAAGGACCACATGGTTTGAGGTCCCTGAAGAAAACGGGGCTAACATGCTTCAAAGATGTTGAAGAAGAGAAAAAAGTTGTTGAGAGTCCCTGAGTTTTTTTATACCCTCTGTTGGGCTCCACCTCAGAGTTTCCTGTTCCTTTTTAAGAAATGCACTCTGATTGGTTTCAGACTCCCAGAGGCTGGGGGACTTAGTTAACTCTGTAGGCTTTTGTCTGTGTCCCAAGCTTGGCTGATGTAATCTTCCCAGATGCCATTGCTGAGTTTCTGTTTGCTAGATGGGTCTGCTTGAAAGGGGTAGATCTTTCTTATGTAGAATTGACTGCCCATTGACGAAGGTGGGGGGAATGAGTGAGTTGGGCTCTGGCCTTAATAGTCCATTGACAAAGATGGGGTCTTCATCAATAGAGTGAGTCTATTTCCTGCCTAAAAACATGTTATTCCAATCCAGGGAAATACAGTATTCTGCCTTTTAATATTTCCCAAAATATTTCATTTTTTAAGAGAGGCATGAGTGTTAACTTCATTCAAGATAGGGCAGCACTATCTACTTGTAATAACTTGCCATTTTTATGGTATACAGTGATCCCCCGATCATTGCGAGGGTTCCGTTCCAGGACCCCCTGCAATGATCGGTTTTTCGTGAAGTAGCGCTGTGGAAGTAAAAACACCATCTGCGCATGCGCAGATGGTGTTTTTACTTCCGCAGCGCTAGCGAGGAGCCGAAGATTGGGGTTCCTGGGAAGGGGACTCAGCTGGGAAGCGGCGCTGGGGTTTCCCCACCGCCCACGCAAACTCCTCGCTGCCACTCGCCCGCCCTTCGCCCGCCCACGCTGCTCGCTCGCGCCGCTTCCCAGCTGAGTCCTGAAGCCAATTCGCTTCAGGACTCAGCTGGGAAGCGGCGAGAATGAACGGCGTGGGCGGGCGAAGGGCGGGGCGAGCGGCGGGCGCGCAGGCAGGCAGGCGGCGGAGAAGCCGTTCGTTCGCGCCCCTCGCTCGCGCCGCTTCCCAGCTGAGTCCTGAAGCCAATTCGCTTCAGGACTCAGCTGGGAAGCGGCGAGAATGAACGGTGTGGGCGGGCGAAGGGCGGGCGAGCGGCAGCGAGGAGTTTGCGTGGGCGGTGGGGAAACTCCTCGCTGATGCCCGCCGCTCGCCCTCCCGCCAGCAAGAGGGGGAAGACCCAGGGAAGCCGCCCAGCAGCTGATCTGCCCGGCGCCATCTACGCATGCGTGCCCATAGGAAAAAGGGCGCGCATGCGCAGATGGTGTTTTTACTTCCGGGTTCAAAAATCGCCATATAGCCATTTCGCAATGATCGGGAACGCAATACCCGGGGGATCACTGTACATAAGTCTAACTTGCACTTGGATACTTGGAAAGTTTGTATATCTAAAAGTTTGAAAAAGCTAATACTTGGTCATCACTAAAAAATAAACAGGACGCTTGTGACTGAGAACCAGTGAAGTAAAAAGCAACATAGGGATGCTGACACAGCTAGAACTTCGCAAGTATCGCAAGTTCAGTACTACTGTAAGTTTGAACAGTTGCTAAATGAATAGTCACTAACCAAGGAGCAACTGTATGTCTTCATTCAAGTAAGAAAGGGGTGTACATAAGTGCACCATTGTGCTTAAAGCTATTTTAAACTTCCTGTCCTGGTAATTTTTGTCTCACTAGGCAGATTACTTTTGTTATGCTAGACCAGTGGTTCTCAACCTTTCTAATGCTGCAACACCTTAATACAGTTCCTCATGTTGTGGTGACCCCCAACCATAAGTCTTCACCAATTCTCCCAACAGAGCATTAAGCTGATTGGCAGGAAGGCCAGAGGGACACCCCTATTGTAAACACCTGATTGGTTGGATTGTAAAAATATGTTCCAAGGCGCTGGAATAGAAGCTTTAGTTCCCAATATTATGGGAAATTTCTTTTTTCCCATGGTCTTAGGCGACCCCTGTGAAACGGTTGTTTGACCCCCAAAGGGGTCCCAACCCCCAGGATGAGAACCACTGTGCAAGATCCTTTTTTTCAAATGTTTTTAACTGTGGGATTTGTTTCCATTTTTATTATGTTTATATACTGGCTTTGTTGGAATATTCAACTAATTATGGTGAAGTGCCCTGAGTAATGCAAGTACAGAGTAAAGATACAGTGCAACTTTTCTACATAAAATAAACTATAATTTCACCAAAAGAAAAATGGGAAATGGATAGCAACTCATTCTTGGGTGAACAGCTTTAAATTTCAAACTAAGCAACTCGAGTTTTAGAGAATATTAATAATCCTAACACCTATCAGCTGTCTCAAAACAGCTAAAATTACAATAGTTCAAGAAAGAAATATCATTTACAGATGCCCAAGGATGCAGAATGACCTTAGCATAATAAACTGTCATGTCAAAACTACTTCGAAATTCTAATATTTTGGGTGTGTGGCTTTTTCTTTTGCGATAAAAGAGAATCTGGATTTCTGGTTTACAAGTCTAAACTCATTCTACGCCCTATTTGAACCTATGATAATAAAGATTGAAAAGAACAACTGAATTTCGGCTAGTCCTATATAATTTTTCAGCAGGCTTTAAAAGGCTTGATTTTACCCACACATTCCATAATATTTTATATATCTGTTCCTGTTGGTCTGTGGGATCTGGAAAGCATTCATAATGAAACTACGCTTTTAATGTATTGCTATGATACCTTTCTGGGATCGTGGTCCTATCAATATATGTAGGGTACTTGGATGCAACAAATATTTCTCATTAGTAAGCTTATAATGAATGGATGTAATGAATGGTATAGTAGTTAAGGCATCAGGATAGAAACTGGAAGACAGTGAGTTCTAACCCTGCCTTAGAACAAAGCAACTTGGGTGACCTTAGGTGACTTTTTCACCAAGCCCTAGCAAGGAGACAATGGAACCATTTCTGAAAAAATCTTGCGCATGCATGGGGGGAGGGAAGGGATGTGGGCATGTGCATGCATGCTAGCACACCCACACACACCCTTTTGGCACGCCAACCAAAAAAAGTTCGCCATCACTGCCCTAGACCATTCTTGACAAAGAGCTTTCCAATCTCTTCTTGAAGCCTCCAGTGATGGTGATCCCACACCTTCTGGAGGCAAGTCATTCCATTGGATACTTTCCTTTCCTGCTGACATTTTCTTTCTGTTTTATGGATGCTAAACATAACAGTACCATAAAAACTATTTCCTGTTGGATCAATTCATATTGACTAGTTAGGATCAAATCTAATTGATCTCCTTTCTGGTTAATTTCAAGGCAAATTGTTCTAAGGAAGAGACATTAAGACAGAGGTGGTTTCCTACCAGTTCGGGCTGGCTCTATAGAACTGTTAGTAACTTGGCAGCCTGGGTTGCTGGAACCGGCAGTGACCCAAACCCTTGAGCTGGTTCTCTCGGCTGTGCCATAGGTGCTATTCTGCCGGCGTGTTTCAACCGCCCGTAATTACAGGGTAATTAGTCCAGGAAGACACACACCACATGATAAAAGGAAAACCCAAAAGTTTTTATAAACAGAAAAACAGAAACAGCTCCCTTTTTAAATGTCAAAGGGATTTTCTGGCACACTCGAGGCACAGGTTAAATACAATCCAATTGCTCACCCAATAACTGGGAAATTGAGTCCAATTCTAAAGTCTAGAGAGTCCACACACAATCTTGAACAGCACAAAACCCACAATCTTCACGAAACAATGAATCAGATAAACTGCCATGAGGCTAAAACACCAGGTTGCACTTTTATCTGTAGCACTAATTACAGCAGCCCCACCCAACTACAGGTGGCCTCATTTTCTCTTGTAATTTATTTATTTATTATTTTATTACTTAGATTTGTATGCCGCCCCTCTCCGAAGACTCGGGGCGGCTCACAACATGTGGAAACAAATCATGAATAATCTGACAGATTTAAAATATTTAAAGATTTAAAAAAGACCCCATATACTAACAGACGTACACACAAGCATGCCATATATAAATTAAACATGCCCAGGGGGAGATGTTTCAGTTCCCCCATGCCTTTCAGTTGTTGTCTCCTATGCACCACTCTACGCATGTGTGGATGTGTCATTAGTTCTTGTTCAGAATCCAAGGATGATACAGATGATTGATCTCCTCCTGGGCTGTCTGCCAAACTCCCCTGTTCCCTGTCACTCACACTTCCTTGGTCAGAGGAGGCTTCGTCGGCAGATTCCATCGGAGCAAAACAGGCCTGCGGCATGTAGATGTTTCCCCCACAACGACCTGCACATTCCTTGGGGCAAGAGCTGGGGCAGAGCTAACCACAACAGGCGCCAGCATCTTGTTTTTTGCTTCTGCACAAGCACAGCTTTCTTTTTAGTACTGCACAGGTGTGTCATGCAAAGAATGCTTGCAACATGCAATTTCTGCCCGCCCACACGATGTGTCCCTGAGCAAACCGGCAGTAGCAGAATACAGAATACTGCATTAGGATACCTAGAAATCTGGTTTCTTTGTCATGATCTGAGCAGGAGTGCATCTGATGTACTTGAAGTTATTAAAATAACACCCTTTTCATACATTCATAATCTCTGCATATCGTAATGTGTGCATGAATGACAGAATAATTTGTATGTGCATGTGCCTATGCAGATGGAACATCAATTAATGTTACATACAGGCAGTTATTTTACAGGCAACCTACAAATGCTTTCTTTATTTTTGGGTTCTGTGTTTTGAGGAAGGGTGTTGATTAGGATCTTTGTCCAGTGAAACATATCTATGTACAAGTCTAGCCCATTTATTGCAGGGAAAAACAATCTCCAGTATTGGGTTTAGTGGCAGATGGCTACCCTATCTGAGAAGACAGGGAAAGTAGGCAGTGAACAGATTTTGTTTATAATATTTTTTCTAGTTGAAATTCCTTTCTAACTCTAAATTCAAATAAATATAGAAATATATTTTGGATTGTACGTTATACCAATAAATTGAGCTAAGATCAATTTGTGAACCTCAGAAGCAGAGGTGGGCTGCTAAGGTGGAACGATGACGTGTGCTCGCCCCCATGGCTCTGAGTGCTAGCGGAACCTGATGCAATTATCCTACTACAAATGGACAGGTGGCGAAATCGTGCGCGGACACGCAGGTGCGCCCATGTTTCGGCATGGTTTTTTGCTTCCCAGTGTGTGCAGAAGCAAAAAACCGTGCCAAAACAGGGGCACACCTGCATGTCTACTACTACTATTACTACTACTACTACTACTACTACTACTATTATTATTATTATTAATTAAATTTGTATGCCGCCCCGTCTATGCATGATTTTGCTACCTGCACACAGAGCCACGGGGGCGAGCACACATCACCATTCCACCTTAGCAGCCCACCTCTGCTGAGAAGCATGTGGCATTCATAAGTGAGAGGGTAAGTGAAAGATAATGGAGCAACAGGAAAAAATATAGAGTTGTGGGCTTGGATTTCCTTTGTTTTGAATGCCTAGTTATACAATCTGTAGCAGTAGCAAAGTAAGAACTCAGTGGGACTTACTTCTAGGTAAATAACTGAAAGATCAATCTATGAATCAAATATCTTCACGTATCTGAACAGATGTTTCTCAGTTTTATGTTGAATGACACTGGAATAAAATTAAGTTCTTCTTTCTTTCTAGTTGCTGAATGCTCTACCGATAATTTGAAGATTAAATAGGTTTCATATTCTGTGTAAAGCTGCTTTAATTTTGCAAACACTCTTTACCTGCAACTTAATCACACTGAAGTTGAATAGGACTTAACTTATATGTAGATATTGGCAGGATTGTGCTGCATATTTATCATATTGAACACTGGCTAAAAAAAAAAAAGCCCTTAAACATGAGTGGCTTAAATGAGTTGAATGGGGCTTAGGCATGCTGAATATATGCTACAAATTCAAACATTCAAGCATGAAAGTCCTTTCCTTAACTTGTTTTCAAGCTGCATCCTTTCTTTTGAGATAAGTAAAGCAAAACTACAGAATCTGCAAGCATTTGCATTGAAGAGATATTTTGCTTTGGTGATATAGTTAATGAGTCTAAAAATATTCAGTATAATAATTCTGTCAAAGCCCCTACAGTCCCTCAATGAGCAGAAGCCTGCAGGATTCCAATGGGGAGCCAAGTAATGAGCTCTCAGCACTCGCTCCTACACAGTCCAGGCGAAACATAGTTGGGCCTCTATGGTTCCACATCATTAACAACATGAAACAAAGACACATGCTTGACTTTAATAAGTGACTAAAGTTGCTGGGTTATTAGGCTGTTACTGCACATAAACTCCACTTCAGTATGACAAACCAGCTCCTTGCAAACAAAAGAGGATATATGGTAGGTGAGAGAGCATTTAAAAACAGCATTTCATACAATTCAATGTGTATACAATTGAACAAGGGTTGAAAGATGACACGGAAGGTGATGAGTTTCCGACACAGACTCTCCCGAGTAGCCTGAAAATTGTAGAGATCCCACAGTGGGATGGTGGTGGTGCTTGTAATCTGATCAGTGACATCCACCAGCACCATAGCTGGTGGATGTCACTGATCAGATTACAAGCACGCGCAGGTAGTCTACAGTTAACAACCGTAATGGAGACTGGACTTTCCATTGCTAAGCAATGAGGTTGTAAAGCACAATAAAACCGTGTTCCCGTTAAGAGCGGCGTCTCCCAAGGAAGCGTACTCGGACCAACACTCTTCATACTCTACATAAATGATCTTTGTGATCATCTTTGTGATGGGCTACAAGAATGGTGGAAGGTCTTAAGCATAAAACGTATCAGGAAAGACTTAATGAATTCAATCTGTAGAGTCTGGAGGACAGAAGGAAAAGGGGGGACATGATCGAAACATTTAAATATGTTAAAGGGTTAAATAAGGTTCAGGAGGGAAGTGTTTTTAATAGGAAAGTGAACACAAGAACAAGGGGACACAATCTGAAGTTAGTTGAGGGAAAGATCAAAAGCAACATGAGAAAATATTATTTTACTGAAAGAGTAGTAGATCCTTGGAACAAACTTCCAGCAGACGTGGTAGATAAATCCACAGTAACTGAATTTAAACATGCCTGGGATAAACATATATCCATCCTAAGATAAAATACAGAAAATAGTATAAGGGCAGACTAGATGGACCATGAGGTTTTTTTCTGCTGTCAGACTTCTATGTTTCTATCACATTACAAGCAATTGTGTTCTCTTCGCCAACAATGTAAAACTTTTCAACATCACCGATAACACAGCTACACTCCAGAAAGACCTTGACTTCTTGTCCGAATGGTCAAGCAAGTGGCAACTCCAAATCTCAACCAACAAATGCTCTGTCCTACACATTGGTAAAAAGAATCCGAACACCAAATACAAGCTGAATAGACAAGACCTTACAGACAACCCTCTGTAAAATACCTTGGAATACTCATATCAAATGACCTAAGCCCACTGCAACAACATTGCCAAAAAGGGTTTAAGAGTTGTTAACCTAATCCTACATAGCTTCTGCTCCGGCAATCTCACACTACTAACCAGAACATACAAAACTTTCACCAGACCAATCCTTGAACACAGCTCATCAATCTGGAACCCACACCGCATTTTGGATATAAACTAGAAAATGTCCAGAAATACTTTAACAGAAGAGCCCTCCACTCCTCCATTTGCAACCAAATACCCTACAAAACTAGACTTACAATCCTGGGCTTAGAAAGCTTAGAACTATGTCGCCTTAAACACGATCTAAGTACAACCCATAAAATCATCTGCTACAATGTTCTTCCTTTCAATGACTACTTCAGCTTCAACCATAACAACACACGAGCACACAACAGATTCAAACTTAATGTAAACCGCTCCAAACTCAACTGCTGGAAATGCGACTTTAGTAACCGAGTAATTAATGCCTAGAACTCACTACCTGACTCTGTAGTATCATCGCCTAACTCCCAAAACTTTACCCTTAGACTATCCACTGTCGACCTCTCCCGATTCCTAAGAGGTCAATAAAGGGGCATGCATAAGTGCCCCAGCGTGCCTTCTGTTCCCTTTCCTAATGTTTCTTTATATTATTTTACCATTATCATGTATATGAATATTTCATATCTAATATTTTCTTATTTTCTTCTTGCTAGTATTATGTATATAAATATTATTATATCATTACATACTTCCAATATGTACTTGACAAAACAAACAAACAAAAAAAACCACACAAACAAATGAATATCACATTACTACACTGCTTAGTAGTGGAAATCTCAGTCGTCCCCATTGCCATTGTTAAGTGAAAACTTAACTTGGCCATTAATCAAGAACATCATGTGACTGTGACTTTCTGTTGGCATCCAACAACCCATCAATAAGAAAGATGGCTGAAAGTTGCAAGTCCGGATGGCTCAAAAGCAGACCAGAGGGCAAGTGAGTACTATGGAGTGAAGTAAGAAGCTACTGTAGAGAGTGCATGTGGGTTGGGACCTCATAGCTGGAATCTTCATGTTAAAAGTGATGGGGCTTAATAGAGAACTACCTATATTGCTGAATTTTGAGTGGTATAAATATAAGACAGCAGTTGAATTATATGATTAAGTGAAATGGTCAAAATAGGTCCATGTTGTGCTTTTGAGCTCTGAGCAAAAGTCACAAGAAAGCAAAGTGGTTGCTACATCTGTTTTGCTAAATGGGTATAACACAATAGATTATTTTCATTTATTTTTTCCTCTTCAAAATTAATATATATATATATATAGCGCCACTATGTAAGACAGATCATTTGTTGGTTGAGATTTGAAGTTGCCACTTGTTTGACCATTCCGATACATAGTCAAGGTCTTTTTGAAAAAAAAAAGCATTAAGAGTTGTTAACCTAATTTTGCATAGCTTCTTCTCTCATAATATTGTGCTGCTAATTAGAGCATACAAAACATTTGCTAGACCAATTCTAGTATACAACTCATCTGTATGGAACCTGCGCTGCATATTGGACAATTGAAAGAGTCCAGAGATATTTCACGAGAAGCGTCTTCCACTCCACTGCTTGCAACCTTATGCACCAGACTTGAAATTTTGGGCTTAGCCTTAGACAACTTAAAACTACGCTCCTTTGGTCCAACTTAAGCTTAGTAATTGGCCTTTATTTTTATTTTTTTATATTTTATAATGTAATAATAATATTTAACATCTTACTTAACTTTTTAAAATAGTATTTAATATTTTTGTAGAATAATAAGAGTTTTCACAGTCATATTCTCCTTGCTGACCACAACATCCTATGATAGATTATATTGTGTAACATAAGCCTCTCAACAGCTTTTACCATCTGAGGTCAAGTACGTTATTACAACATATTTAAAATACATTCTGCTTCCAAATATAATTTTATCTTGGCTACTAGCTACTGGCTTCTTCTTAATAGTATAATAAGACTTCTCTTACAAGTTCTCTCTGGATTCTATTACATGTTATGTTTCTAGCTTCTAGGTTTCCCTCTGACCCTGATTTTGGCCTGTTCCTCATTTTCATTCCTGTTCCAGATGAAATTGAGATTGCCAATGATACCGTCCGGACATATTGCAAACCCATTTATTCTCTATCTGTTCAGAAAATCTGAACATCAGTTAAACCATGGTCATTTTCTCAAAAATTGTAAATGTGGCAATTCTGAACTCATAAATATTTTAGGACAGAAAGTGCCAGCATTCAAATTGTCAAAATTCTGGTATAAACAGCGCTCAGAATCTGTTTGGAGTAAGCGGCACATGAATACAATAAATAAATACAATTATTACAATAAATAAATAAATAGCCTTACTTAGTAAATTTATTATAAATACAGAGTTTTATTTTTGGTATCACTATGTTTGTATTTTTTTTTATCCAAAGCATGCTGATATGAAAATGCAATAAGGAAAATTGCAGTAATTAAACTGATAATGAATTCTTGGTTTTCTTTTGAAAAATATCACAATTAACAAAGGGCAGAGTGGATTCTACTAATTGCATGAAAGTACTACTTGGAAATGATCTTTATTTTAAAAGATTATTGTATAATAACCATGAAGATGTTTGGTCAAACGGTTAAGGCACCAGAATAGAAACCAGGAGACTGTGAGTTCTAGTTCCACCTTTGACATGAAAGCTGGTTGGGTGACTTTGGGCTAGTTCTTCTTCTTCAGGCAAAACCATCTCACAGGATAGAATGGGGAAAGAATATTAGGTAATATTTGCTCTTATTTCTAAAAAATAATAAAAGCAGGATATGAATTAGGAAACAAATTCTGGTCAATCTTGATGGGTCCATTCAGATAGAAAATATATGAGAAAATTAAATTGTTTATATTCTTTCATACATTGTGGTTTATGTAACCAACAACCAACCAACAAGAAAGGTCAAGATTATCTCTTTAATTTTTAGCTGCATTTGGAGGGTGGGATTTGGGATTGCTGCAATAAGAATAAATATACCAAGAGATCTTGCAGTTAGCAAGAATTTGGTCTAACTATTAACTACAGTGACAATGAGAAAACCAAGAAAAGCACACAAATAAAGATTATAACCTAAATCTATATAACCAAACATCTTACACAATGCTCATCCTAGAAAGGCAAGTATTACAATGTGACAGGTGTCAAATACCATTATTTCCATATAAATAGCTAGTAGGAAATATATTGGATGAGGTTTTCTTAGTGTAATGCCTCTTAAAAAGCTTCCCCCCTTCAAATTAATCTAGAATAGCCTAAATGTTGATCTATTGATTGATGATAAAAATTATAAAATGCTGATATTTTGTTTTGAATATATTCTTTTTTAGTAAGAATATTGCTTAATAAATATTGCTTATATCTTTAGTTATCTTCCCATGCTCTGTTTTAATTATTCTAATCAAAACAAATGATCAAAACAAATGTACTGGATTATTTTATAATCTTGCAAGAAAAATAGAAATGCACAATACAACACTGGTAAGACACTAATTTTAAAACAATGGAAAATCAAAATAGACGTGAATTTATGCAAAGCTGACTCTTCAAACAAATGTCTTCTAGAGAAGATTCACAAAATGTTTCAACAGCAATAGCTGAGATGGACTCTGTGTTGTAATAATTTCGATACACTTGACTAATGCAGTTATTTTCAATGAGGTTGGCACAATGCCCATAGCTGTGAGCAAACAAATACAGCAAGATAACCAGTTTAGTATCTTCCATTAATGCAATATAATTTTGCTCTGTCCAGGGGTATTTCTTGGCCTCTTTCTTTTTTTTATAAATTAGTAAAATATTTGAGTGCTTTTGTTAGACTTACCAGTGTATTTTATATAAAATGCTGGTGAAGCACAAACGTTTTAATCAAATTAGTATGCAACATAAGGCAGCTGTGTATTCAAATGGGTTTTTAAGCAATTTGGTTGTTTTCTTTATAATAACAGGAAAGAACATTTAGATTTTGAAGGTGACAGAGGCAATATTACCAGAATTAAACAATCTGAATTAGCTTTTTCATGAAATGTAATATGTTTTATGCTTTTAGATGGGACGCTCCAGTGCTTTCAGATGAGCCTTTCACTGTCACAGTCAATGGCCAGGAACAGAATAAGCTCTGGAGGTAGGATTATCCTCAAATTTAATTTTTTTTAAGGAGGCTAATGGCAAATGTTTCTAGCAAACTTTAGGTGCATCTGTGCTATAACTAGAGAACCAAGACAGCCTATTAAAAAAGAAAGAAGGCGGGTGGTGATGGGGAGAAAGTTAGATATTTTCCTTAGTTTCAGATGGATATATAAAAGGGATGTAATCTCTTCCTGTTTATCAAGAAATGAACAGCTTGCCTTGCACACATATATCTATATATAGATAAATGATACAAATAACCCATTTGCTAAAACATGTAGAAAATATTTAAAACTTTTATCAATTATTCACACGTAATATATTTTATTAATGTTGCATTCTTCCTTATACTGTATGTTGGATTAGAACTGCAACAACCTCTCATATTACTAGAGGAAGCTATTTTAAATACTATCAAAATCATCACAGAAATCTGAACTATTAAGTCTGGGTCATCAGAACACCCAGTTTTATGCATAGGTTTCTGAGCTCATCTCTTAGTAAAAAATAAATCTCCATCATTATTTTTGTTCATTGCTGGTAGCAGACAATCTGCTGGCTCTTCCCAGCAGTTTGGGCTGTGTGTCTGTTTCAGTTCTCAGGGCATATCTAATGAGACGCTTTTAGTAGTAAGCAATAGACATCAATATTAAATAGACAAATCAGTAACATCAAATATTTAATATATTAATATTTACTGCATATTTGGATGAAGAACAAAGAAATTCGAGCTCTATAAGTTTATTCTGTACAAGAGAAACAATATGTATGTGTGTATGTATGTATGTATGTATGTATGTATGTATGTATGTATGTATGTATGTATGTATGTATATTGGTATATTTCTTGGTATTATATTTTTCAATTCATTCAATTCAAATAAATTGCAGTCTGACAAAATAAGCTAAATACTCAATTATGGCTTGTAAAACTATTTTCTATAGCCTCGATTACATGTTGCAATCCTGAGGATGTTGACAAATATTTTAACAGTTTAAATTATATCCTATGCAAATTCAGGCACAGCTTAAAACATGGATGCAACAGATAAAAAATTTAGACTACATTAAAGCATTTTTACAATGAATGACATTTGGAGAAAAATCTTAAATGTATGTACATGCTGGCAGTGATTCACCAAGAAAAGCATTGTTATGTTTTGGTAAGCAGCTTGCTAAAAATGTCAACCAAGTAAGAATACTTTCCAAGTGTTGTAGAAAAATATATTTTTTCTGCCACGCCATCACAATTGCCTTTGAAACTTTCAGGCATTTCTGAGTTCACATACAGAAAGCTTTTAAACACGAATCATTTCAAAACAAGCAAGAAGTCAATATATCCGATATGGCAATGATGGCGAACCTATGGCACACGTGCCACAGGTGGCACACGGAGCCATTTCGGAGAGCATGCAAGGCATTGCCCTATTTCAGCTCCAGCACAAATGGAAACACTGGCCAGCTGATTTTCGGCCTTGGCTGTTTCACCTTCCAGACGCTTCAGGGAAGGTTCCCTGAAGCTGCAGAGTGCGAAAAATGGCCCATGGGCACCGGAAGTCCGTTTTTTCCAAACTTCCGTTTTGCCAATTTGGACATTTCTTCACTTTCCCAGGCTTCAATGAGGCCTGTGTGGATGCGTGGGGGTGGGGAAGGTTGTACACATGTGCAATGGACAGCACGTGTGTGTGTGTGTGTGTGTGCATGTGTGGGGAGAGGAAATGGGTATGGGCACATGGGCGCATGCTAGCGTGCGCACCCCACCTTTTGGCACGCAAGCCAAAAAAAGGTTTGCCATCACTGTGATATGGTAATACCAGCAAATAACCAGTAGAAGTTTGCATCACACAAACTAGAGGTTTTATACGCATCACACCAAGTGGAAGTTTTAGAATTGGGGTGATCTATAGGCCTCCAGGGCAATCTGAGGAATATGACAACAAGATGGTGGATGAAATTACCCAAATGGCAGTAAAGGGAGATATTGTGGTTATGGGTGATTTCAACATGCCTGATGTTGACTGGAATATCCCCAGTGCCCTTACATGCAAAAGTAAGAATATAGTAGAGGCCTTTACAGGAGCAGCTCTGGCACAGCTGGTTAAGACACCAACTAGAGGGGAGAATATTCTAGATTTAGTTTTTACGAATGGGAATTGGGTTTCAGATGTCAAGGTGGGAGAAAATTTAGGTTGCAGTGATATTTGTGGTTTGATGTAAAAACTCATTGTGAGCAATCCTATAATGCAACCAAAGTATTGGATTTCAGAAAAACAAATTTTAATGCAATGGGGGAATATTTAGATAATGAATTAAAGGGGAGGGATAAAATGGCAGGAGCGAGCACCCAGTGGACTGTATTTAAAAAGGCCATCTTAAAAGCCACTGGACTGTATGTAAGACAAATAACTAAAGGTAAAAGGAAGAAGAAACCGCTATGGTTTAGCAATGATGTAAGGACTATAGTCAATGAAAAAAAGGCTGCCTATAGGAGGTATAAAGAGTCTGGAAGTATAGCTGATAGGGAGGTGTATAAAATGAGACAGAAGGAGGCGAAACAGATAATATATGCTGCTAAAGCCTCAAAAGAGGAAGAAATTGCCAAATCTCTAAAGAAGGGGGATAAAACCTTCTTCAGATATATTAGTGATAAGAAGAAGAAAAACTGCAGCATCACGAAGCTTAGTACCGGGAAAAATACATGCATTAATGGGAATAAGGAGATCGCTGACCATTTCAATAGCTACTTCTGTTCAGTTTTCTCAAAAGACACCTTACAAAATAATACTATAGAGGGATATAGCATTGCCTCCAACTGTACGGATTCAGCTCCAGTGATCTTAGAAGCCGATGTCTTAGAAGAACTTGAACGATTAAAGATAAATAAGGCAATGGGTCCAGATGGCATCCACCCCAGAGTTCTTAAAGAACTCAGATCTGTCATTGCTACCCCCCTGACTGATTTGTTTAACCAATCCTTGTTAACAGGAGATGTTCCTGAGGATTGGAGAATGGCAAGTGTTGTGCCTATCAACAAGAAGGGCAGTAGAGAAGAAGCTGGTAACTACAGGCCAGTTAGCTTGACATCAGTTGTCGTTAAAATGATGGAGACTCTACTGAAAAAGAGGATAAATCAGCACCTAAAAAACAATAAATTATTGGACCCAAATCAGCATGGCTTTACTGAAGGCAAATCATGTCAGACTAATCTCATTGATTTCTTTGACTATGTCACAAAGGTGTTGGATGAAGGTGGTGCCGTGGATATTGCCTACCTGGACTTCAGCAAAGCCTTTGATACGGTTCCACATAAAGAGCTGATAGATAAATTAGTGAAGATTGGACTTAATCCCTGGATAGTTCAATGGATTTGCAGCTGGCTGAAGCATAGACACCAGAGGGTTGTTGTGAATGGCGAGTATTCTGAGCAGAGTCAGGTTACAAGTGGTGTGCCACAAGGGTCTGTTCTGGGTCCTATTCTTTTTAATATGTTTGTGAGTGACATAGGGGAAGGTCTGGTAGGGAAGGTTTGCCTATTTGCCGATGACTCTAAAGTGTGCAATAGGGTTGATATTCCTGGAGGCGTCGGCAATATGGTAAATGATTTAGCTTTACTAGATAAATGGTCAAAGCAATGGAAACTGCAGTTTAATGTTTCCAAATGTAAAATAATGCACTTGGGGAAAAGGAATCCTCAATCTGACTATTGTATTGGCAGTTCTGTGTTAGCAAATACTTCAAAAGAAAAGGATTTAGGCGTAGTGATTTCTGACAGTCTCAAAATGGGTGAACAGTGCAGTCAGGCAGTAGGGAAAGCAAGTAGGATGCTTGGCTGCATAGCTAGAGGTATAACAAGCAGGAAGAGGGAGATTATGATCCCGCTATATAGAATGCTGGTGAGACCACATTTGGAATACTGTGTTCAGTTCTGGAGACCTCACCTACAAAAAGATATTGACAAATTTGAATGGGTCCAAAGACGGGCTACAAGAATGGTGGAAGGTCTTAAGTATAAAACGTAACAGGAAAGACTTAATGAACTCAATCTGTATAGTCTGGAGGATAGAAGGAAAAGGGGGGACATGATCGAAACATTTAAATATATTAAAGGGTTAAATAAGGTCCAGGAGGGAAGTGTTTTTAATAGGAAAGTGAACACAAGAACAAGGGGACACAATCTGAGGTTAGTTGGGGGAAAGATCAAAAGCAACATGAGAAAATATTATTTTACTGAAAGAGTAGTAGATCCTTGGAACAAACTTCCAGCAGACGTAGTAGATAAATCCACAGTAACTGAATTTAAACATGCCTGGGATAAACATATATCCATCCTAAGATAAAATACAGAAAATAGTATAAGGGCAGACTAGATGGACCATGGGGTCTTTTTCTGCCGTCAGACTTCTATGTTTCTATGTTTCTATGTTTTAAAAAGTGTTGGTGTGATAGTTTTGTTTTTAGAAAAATATCATCAGAATATAGAATGAACAAGTTAGCAATGGACAACAGTAGTAGTTGCAAATATTTTTAGCCAAGAAGGCTTCAAGAGTTGTAAACCTAATCCTACGTAGCTTCTGCTCTGGCAATCTCTCACTACTTACCAGAGCTTACAAAACTTTCGCCAGACCCATCCTCGAATACAGTTCATCTGTTTGGAACCCATATCGCATCTCAGACATTAACACCCTTGAAAATGTCCAGAGATTCTTCACCAGAAGAGCCCTTCACTCCTCCACTCGAAACAGAATACCCTACGAGACTAGACTTTCAATCCTGGGCCTAGAAAGCTTAGAACTAAGAGGCCTTAAACAAGATTGCTCACAAGATCATATGCTGCAACGTCCTGCCTGTCGGCGACTACTTCAGCTTCAACCACAACACAAGAGCACACAACAGATTTAAACTTAATAGTAACCGCTCCAAACTTGACTGTAAAAAATATGACTTCAGTAACCGAGTTGTCGAAACATGTAACTCATTACCAGACTCCATAGTGTCATCCCCAAACCCCCAACACTTTACCCTTAGATTATCCACGGTTGACTTATCCAGATTCCTAAGAGGTCAGTACAAGTACAAGTGCACTAGAGTGCCTTCCGTCCCCTGTCCTATTGCTCTCCTATATCTCCTATACCTTTCTTCTATTCCTATATCTCTTCTTCTATTCTTTCATTGATATGTTTTATTCTTATATCTTCTCTTCTATTCTTTCTTAGATATATTTTACTATGAGTATATCCTCTATAACCTTCATTATGTATTTTACTATGTGTATACCCACTAAAACCCTCATTGTGTATTGGATGGAATCAATCAATCAATAAAATAAAATAAAGTATTGCTAATGCACACACATATATGGATGAGAGTTGTATTGGAAAGGCAATAATGATTCAAGTAGATTACCTTTTTAAAAAAATATACAGTCAAAGGCCAATTATGAATCTTGGAATCATCTGTGCAATGAAGCAACAGAGTCATGTATTAAGATAAATTTATTTTTTTTGCAAAAACTGGAAGGAAATCACATTTCAGTTTTCTTAACTATTTTTTGCATTTTACCAGGTACAACTGAAGCACAACACAATCATACCGCTGTAGAAGAAAGCCCTGCTGACTATACCAGCATTCATCCTGGAGCTTCTGGAGCTACCATGCAACCACCTTCTGAAAAACCTTCCCCCAAAAGGGAAGATCGAAGACAGATCTAAAATTATCCAATAGGGCAAAATCTAGTAATGGCTTCTTAAGTAGTGGGTAAACCACAACCTCCTTAAAATGCTGAGGCACAGCTCCCTCCCACGGTGAAGCATTAATGATTGCCTGAACTGACCCATATATCACTTCCCCAGAAGCTTTCACAAGCCAGGAGGATCATGGATTTAAACCACAGGCATGTGTGCGCATACTCCCTAGAATCACTTTTTCAAGAGCAAAAGGGCCAGTTGCACTAAATGAGGTAGTTGCTGATCAAGGGCTACTTGTATAACTGTACTGCTACACCTATGTTTAAGGATAGCAATCCTCTGAATTTGGGAAAGTGTGAACATGAGAGTAATTTTCTCTTTGAGGATTCATGTCACTGTGATGAATATGTGCAGTATAGCAACTACAAAAATCATTACTGTGATACTCCCACAAAATTGATTTTCCATTGCAGTTGTAACTCACTTATTAACCCAAACCTCAAGAAAAATACAGTATATCTCTTGATAGAAGCAGTATATAATCAACTATTTTTTCTTATTGTGATGTAAACAATACAAATATTCTTTACTTGCTGATGTTTTTGCAGCTTCACTAGACTACCAAAGCATTTTTTAACTAATTTCATGATTATTTGATTTAGTTCTATTCCATTTATGTAGCTATATCCAGCAGTGAGCTAGTAGCCGGAACGCTAAATTGTGCTCGCCACCGCAGCTCGTAAATGCTTGCGGAGCCAGCGCGATTTTGCTTCTGCACCTGCGGAGGTAGAAAAACCGTGCACGGAGCCACAGGTGCGCCTGTGTATCAACATGCGTGGAAGGTAAAAACCTCACCAAAACACGGGCATGTCTGTCCTGTGGCTCCATGCACAATTTTACTACCTCCACAGGTACAGAAGCAAAACCGCACTGGCCCTGCAAGCACTTATGAGTCGCGGCAGTGAGCACAATTTAGCGTTCCGGGTAGTATCCCACCGCTGCCTGTATCCTACAACAAACAGGCAACCAGGATAATTTAAAAAACTAGTTTTCCATATTTTTTAAAGCCAATCATAAGAAAATAAAATAATATATTGTATTATAAATATATCATAAATGATAAAACTATGACATTTGTAATACAGAGAGAGAGAGAGAGAGAGAGAGAGAGAGAGAGACAGAGACAGACAGACAGACAGACAGACAGACAGAAAGACAGAGTATATTATATATTTCATTTATATTACATGAAAACCAAGTACGCTGTAGGAGGGAAATTGCATTAGTTAGGCAAAGCAATATTCTCCTCCCTACTTTACCTTCCTTGAACTGAACAATAAATGTCAGTTCAGCCATAAATATTTTGAAGACCAAAGAATCTTGGTGAGGTTGGGAAAAGATGTTAGGTGATGAGTAAGTTTTATATAAGATAAAGCCATAAAAATAACTCATAGAAAGTAACTACATTTATATAATACTGGCTTTGTCTTCTCAAATGTACTATTGATTATCTCATAGAATTCATCAATCATATTTATATCCATTCATACTGGAAAATTTTAAATTTAACTCTATAATTGTTGCATTCCATCCCTTTTAGGGTTTTCCTTTCATGCCCCTGGTACAATAAAATACTGTACATTTTTGTTTTTAAAAAAGTGTGTGATTGGTTCCCCTTATCAAAGAACTTTATGAAGAAATTTCTCCAAGGATAATTTTACTAATTACTATATAAAGCCACAGATGTGATGGATAATTTTACTAGAAAAAAAATTAACATGGTTTTCAACTTTTTCTTCTCTCTTCTCTTCTCCCCTTCTCTCTCTCTTCCCCTCCTCTCCTTTCTTCTCTCCTCCCCCTCACATTTTTCTGTCTGTCTGTTGCTCTGTCCATCCATCTATCCATCCATGCATCCATCCATCCATCTGCGTGACACTGAGAAGTCTAAAAAGACAAAGAGGAGTATGCTTTCCCCATCTCATCCTGAGAAAGTTTTTCTACAAAAGCCATGAATACTATTTTTATCCTCTCACTGGGCCCAAATTCTGATTGGAAAGAACCCAGATAATCTCCTCTAGAATTTTTAGTAGCTGATTCCCTAGCATATTCTCAACAAATTCATGAAAGAGAAAAGTTGCAAACCGGGTAAAAATGATAATAAACCACCATTTCACAAAGGACTTCTATAAGAAACAGAAGATCACTGCCAGTTTCAAAACAGGAGGTATTGCATTTTCCCTCAAAGAAGTGCTAATTATTTTTCAGATCCACCATCCACATCCCACAGGAACCAAGAAGGGAATGCACAAGGGTACAGCTAGCAGAATTCAAACGGCCAAATCACTTTATTAGGTTACACAATTTTTTTTTTAAAGGATCAACTTGCTTAGGAAAATCATGGGAACAGATTAGGGAGCACAAGCAAAAACATTGTGTACAGTGCATACAGTGGTACAATCATTAGTTCACTCTGTTGCTGGATACTGTGCACCTGTGTGACAAAGAAGTTGTCATACCAAAAAGAATGGTGTTTATCTTAATGACGAAAAGTGAATAATAACTGCAACTCTCAAAAATACACTCCTCTCATGGCTGCAACACGGCCTCTCCTGATCTCAGGGGACAACAGCAGATATTCAAAAATGGAATAAGATAAACAGGCCTTTGATTCCTAGAGATCAACTGATGCATAAAATATTAGATTCTCTATCTCGCATCAGGTTTAAGTCTAGGAAACCAATTTAGGATAGCATTGTGCCCATTGTCCCTTTCTTACTGTTCTATTGTCCAAATTTACCTGTACCTACTTTGCTTATGTTTAGACCAATGCCTACTATCTTGTACATGTTTTTGACAAACAAACAAATAAATACCATAGCTTTATGATCTAGATGAAGAATGACAATCAAAGTGGAGACCCTTAATAATCCTAACTAAAAAGATCATGTAGATCTAACAAAAAATACTTCCAGGAATGAAGGTTTTTTTAAAAAAAACCTTGGCCTGCTTTTCTCTCTCTCTCTCTCTCTTACTTCAGCTTATCATTTGCTGTACCAATTTCTTCTTTTTAAGAAGAGTCTTATCTATTTTTCTCAAGGGCCAAACCAGCATCCTCAGAATGAAGGTTGTTGTTAAAGGTGATATTGCTAATTTAGCCTTAGTTTCAACACATTATTTATTAAGCCAAAGCTTGAACTTTGGAATGAGTTTTTAACTGGGAGTAATATTAGATTTTAGATGTTTCTGAGTACAATGGGTAATGTGTTGATAAATAGCTAGAGCTTCTTAAATATTCTTCATAACCAGTGAAGGGCTACCAAATTTTTTACCACCACACTGTGGGCATGGCTTATGTAGGATATCCTGCATTTTCTTTCAACATCTTTCAGTGCAAATTGGGTGCTCTGGAGTGGAGCTCCATTTTCACTACCTCACTGTGTCCCCCCCACCCCATCCAGACAGCAATCCACCCCTGTTCATAACCCTCAAAGATAATTTAAAATGGGATCCTTTGGATACACTAAAAAGCTGTGA
The DNA here is from genome assembly GCF_031021105.1 of Erythrolamprus reginae. Lineage (NCBI taxonomy): Eukaryota > Metazoa > Chordata > Lepidosauria > Squamata > Dipsadidae > Erythrolamprus > Erythrolamprus reginae. The sequence goes on from NC_091952.1 coordinate 207,036,996, forward strand.
GGTTGTTCCCATAGGCTTGCTAGTCCACTTAATTTGAGAATTGGATACTCAAGCAATCTCACTCATGCTTTGTGGTCTTGTCTGTATACCAAATGTCAACATCAAAAAGTGGGATATGATTACATCAGAATAGAGAACTATCCTTTCATTGGAAGGCAAATTTAAGGATATTACTCTGTAATCAATTACACTGGTACCCTCACCTATCAAAAAAAAAAAAAAACCCCCAGAAGCTAGAGTTTTCATGACTTGCATATTTATTGGCATATCTTGTTATGGATGATATCACTGCTATAAGAGTTGTAATGGTTACCAATTGGCTTATGGATATAATTTAAGGTGCTATTTGTTATCTTTAAAGTCCAATATGGCAAAGAGCAGTTTACGGCCCCCTGCTCCTGTGCCTATCCAATAAGATAAGGTTGTACCTTGAAAGTCCCTATGTCAATAAAGTGTCATCTGGGTCTGTGTTATTTTCTGTTACGTTGATCATTTTAATCTTTTTATGATAATTGGTAATATAAGCCACTTAGAGACCATTTATGATCGAAGTAGCCTATAAACTTGAGTAAACCAAATAAACAAATAAATGAGATTTCTGTCTCCTAATCACCAAGAACCAAATCATGATAGGTCAAATTTAATAGCTAAAAGCAATAATCTCTACCCCCTTTTTAAATTATGTTATCCTTAGAATAATAAACAAAGACAAACTATCTTGGTTGACAAAAATGATATTTTCATTTATAAAATATAAAATGAATAATAAGACAAAAGAACATGAGAGAAATATACTGTTGGATATATGTATTTCAGTTTTACTTTCTGACACTAATTGGTAGTAGTAATAATAATAATAAAAACCCAAGATGTTAAACATAACACATTTTTATCATACCTGGTGCTGATCCCGTAATGCATCTTCAGCTCTTCTTTTATGATCATAGAAGTCCATAAGTTGATTTTTGTCATTTAGATAGCATATCTGGAGCATCTGATATTCTCGTGCTAAGCGTAGGTTTTCATCTAGTACATTATCCAGGGAAATCTAAGGAGAGTTATTCTAGTTTGCCATTACAAACAATTTTTAAATGTTACTACATATATATTTATAAGTAAAGTCATATATTACATGTGTTAGTTATACATCATGTTTATATTATAAATGGAAACGTCATACTGTATAGAGTGGTACCTCTACCTAAGAACGCCTCTACTTATGAACTTTTCTAGATAAGAACCAGGTGTTCAAGATTTTTTTGCCTCTTCTCAAGAACCATTTTCTACTTACAAACCCGAGCCTCTGAAACTGTAACCGGAAAAGGCGGGGAGAAGCCTCCATAGGGCCTCTCTAGGAATCTCATGGGAGGAAACAGGGCCGGAAAAGGTGGGGAGAAGCCTCCATGGGGCCTCTCTAAGAATCTCCTGGGAGGAAACAGGGCCTCCACCCTCCCTGTGGTTTCCGCAATCGCACCCATTATTTGCTTTTACATTGATTCCTATGGGAAAAATTGCTTCTTCTTACAAACTTTTCTACTTAAGAACCAGGTCATGGAACGAATTAAGTTCATAAGTATAGGTACCACTGTATATTGCTTTATACCTCTAATCAATAATATGTAAAAACAACAATATCAACCACCTTGTTGGAACCTTGTTGGGTTAACAGAATCCAACATAATTCTTCTACTGAAAAATGGCTGTGAAAATACAACTAAACTAGATATAAAATTCCTCAGGAATGAAGTTTTGTAATTGGTGCTGATATATTCTACAATACTCTTCTAATCCTTGCTGATTTATGAAATATGTTTAATAACATTAAGACCCAAGTCATAAGGGAAAAAAGCACAACCCAGAGACTTTAATTATATTAATCAAAATGTAAGACTAGGTGCAGGAATTTATAGCTTAAACTTAACCAAGAACATCAAAAGCCAACATTTAGACTCCATAAGAAAATGTATTATTTTATTTTATTTATTCTTATTTAATTAAAATGCATACAATACAATAATAAAAACAACAGCGATAAAACTGAAAACAGAAAGAAGACACAACTGCATCTTCTTGATGCAACCCACTGTCTCATGTTGCCCTGACCTCCCCTATCCCAGAGACTTTGGGAAGAGTCAGGATTCTTTGGTAGAATAGAAGACTCGCCAAGAGACTCTCTTAGAAAGTGCAATACTTCAGTTAGTCTGGTCATTATTGCTTGAAAAGATAATGTAGACTATGATTGTGAAATTGTTCTTGAATGTAAATTGTATGAGGCTATGAAACCATCAGGAAATTTTTATTTACAATGTGATACTGTGAATCAATTGTTATTTCTTATCACTTAATAGATATAAAGTCATTTCACGGAATGTAAATAATTGTTCAATGACCTTTATAATTTTTTGTGGGACTGAGGGTTTTTTGGGAGGATTTATGTTGTCCAAATGTTAGGCGTGAAAAAAGAAGACACTTCTTGTCTGATATAAGAAACTTTGACAATTATTAAGTGATAGCGGGGAAATCGCTGAGGAAAAAAACAAACCCTAACCTGATTATCTCCTTTCCTTTCTGCTATCAGTTTCACTCAGACAAACCACTGTTTCAAAATTAACCAACGGTGATGAGAATGTTGTCCAATATATGAAGTAGCAGGTCGATAGCTATTTACCTACAGATATAAGCCAGGGGTCCCCAAACATGGCAACTTTAAGACTTGAGGACTTCAACTCCCAGAATTCTGGGAGTTAAAGTTCTCAAGTCTTAAAATTGCCACGTTTGAAGACCTTGAGTATAAGCAGTAGTTTGACATTTGATACAATGAGCTCCCAGCTCTCAAGGAATAAATATATTCATTTAAAATCAAGATGATTATGCTGAAGGAGTAAGAGAAAAGACTTTCAATGGAACTCTTCCTTCAGCTGTCAATATACAATAACTCTGATAGCAGGAGGACATCATTTTCGGAATAATGAAAATGTTCTCGCAGGAGGGATCCAATCCTTGAGAGATGAAGGTATATTCTTTCATTTTGAGCATGGATGACTTTAGACATGACACATGCATACTTTTCTGGGTGACTTGCCAATCTGAAGCAAAAGCATTAAGATAACTTTTACAGAAATGCAATATTTTCCAAATACAAGCCCTACTAGACAAAGCTTAAAAGTGTGGGTAATACCAGTGGAATCTGGGATATGTTCTGCCTGACTGGCTCGGCAATGCGTAATAGTCCAATGAAAAGAAATCAAACACACACGTGCTCTGCTAGTCAGCAAACTTGTATTAGATAAACAAAAATAGCTTACTCAAAAAACAGTTCTTAATGTCCGAAAACAATGCAAGGCTTACTTCAGCCACATACAAAAAACACAGGGAAAAACAAACAAAGAACCTGGAATGAGCAAAGACGTTTCAGGAGTCCTTTTGAATCTTTGAAGCAAACAGCAGGTCCCAGAGTTTTCACCTCCCACTTGTCTGAAAAAGCTGGGTTGAAAACTCCAACGGCACAGAAACTTCGAAGCAGGAACCACAAAACAACACAGATAAACAGCCACAGTTTGCCTTGGCCCTTGTTCCCTTTTTATCCCTTTAGCCCTCATTAAGGGAACCACACCCAGCCCAGGTGCTCCTATAATGATTTGTAATACTCCTTAAAGCGATCCCTTCTTTGCATAGCTCTTTGGCTACGTAGATCAATATATTGATCTGCAGATGAACTCAGGGAGGAAAGACTGTCTGAGGGACTGCAGGCCAAATCCCCTGGGCTGTCTGCTGAATCCTCCTGGCTGTCTGCCACATCTTCCTGGCTGCAGCCAGGCTTTCACATTCACTTTGTGCCGCGTCTCTCCCATCTGTGGGAGCAAGGGCTGGCCCAGGCCCAAACACAACAGGATAGATGAATGGAGAGAGGCAAGGGTAGGTTAGAATGATGAAATATTGTGGCATTGTAACATAATTCCCACCTTTTTTTCTTTGTGCTGATGAAATGTCACTGTATAAGAGAGTGATGTCAAATAGAGGGGATTAGACTGATTACTGAGGAACTTTTGAGGACAAATGTTTATGTATATATTTATGTACATATTTGAAATAAAAACTATTTTTTAAAGGACAAAACAAAGAAACCAGAATGGAATTAGGCTGCTGGTTTTTGGTATTAGGCAAGGGCCAGAACTGCTTTCAAGCTGATTCTTGAAAGAAAGCCAACAGAGGAGAAACAGCATAGATATTTTTAGAAAATACAATAAGAGATAGGGTTAATGTTGATAGTGGGATTAATGAATAATCGGTTTATTTATTTATTTTATTTATTTATTGGATTTGTATGCCGCCCCTCTACGACATAACATACCAACATAACAAATACATCTAAAAATCCAATTAATATAGTTTTAAAAGTCTTAAAAAGCTCTTATATAATTTAAAAACATTCATTACCATTCACTCAACAAAACATACTACTTCCAGGTCAGTTTAGAAAGCCTATGAGAAAGGTTCTTGTCAGTAATAACAGAAAAGGGGCCTGATACCCTATTTCAAAGAAGAGCCAATATTAGCACTAATATTTATATGCTACCTTGCCAATGTTAGCATTTTCCAAGAATAGCAGAATTAGAGTGTTTGGCTACAAATGAGAACACAAGTATAATGGGTATAACAGAAACAGGGTCTACCAGAAAGAATAAGTAGAAAACAGTCATTCTTGATAAACTTTATAGGAAGGACATGGAAGGGTATAGTGAGGAAAGTGATGCTCTTCGTATCACATAGGATATAAAATCTAATGTACTAGAAAGTATTGGAACACTGGATTCCTCCACAGAATCACTATGGATGGCAATATCTAATATAAACTAGATTTAAGGATATGCTATTGCCCACCTGATCAAAATGCAGAAGGTGAAAGAAATCATGGAGGCGTGCAAAGGAGAAAGGTATTGTTAATAATGTAGGACTTCAGATATTCTCACATAGGCTAGGTACATTCAAGTTTAGGCTATGACAAAGAAACAAAATCTCTAAGTAGCCTAACTGAATATGTTTTAGAACGTAAAGAGATCAATTCTTAATTTAATCGTAAATGGTGACATTGATCTGATGTAACATATAGGTGATGTGTAATTAATAAGAATTTTAAAAATAATGCTATGACATTTGGCATAAGGAAAAAAATTGAAAATGAAAAGCTGACAAAGAAAGAATAAAAATAAGGACCAAATCTGTTTATAATACTTATAAGTAGTATTAATTATTTATATTTACAATATAATATGGGGAATGTTTAAAACCAAAGGACTCAAGCAATTTCTAAATAAGAAGTGGCTAGGAAGATTTAGCTGAGAATAAAGATTAATGGGCCATCACAGTATATAAAACAATGCATGCTATGACCAAAACAAAGGAGCAAAGTTTTGGTCCCTCTCAAATATCAGGAAAATGGTCATCAAACAATGGAAGATTTAAATCAACAGAGGAAAAATTTATTCATAAAGAACATAATTAATTGTGGAATACATTACAGATGAGATGCTTTAAAAATAAACTCAATAAATAAATAATGGTCTTATGAGATTTGCATCCATATAAATATGATAGACAGACAGACATAAAATCAATGGAAGAGAAGCTTATCAGGGGTTAATAGCCTTGGAAATTCCATATTAACTTGAGGTTGAAGGTAGCTTGCTTTCAAAAACGGTGACATAGGGTATGTCTCCACCTTCTGTTTGATAATACTTCAAGGCTATATACTTGATAACTGTGAGAAACAAAATACTGGTGAGCCCTGGACTGCTGGTCTTGTATTCATATTCTGGATGATTATTACTTAGATCAGAAAAAGTACATTTGAATGATACATGCAGCTCCTTTGGAAACAATATTAGCAGTTTAAATCATGAATATTACCTAAATTATCAGTATGAACATGCTTGGATTGCCAACTCCTGTTACATGAAGATTATATAGGTAAAGTTTCGTTTGTTTCATTTAAAGATTAATAACATGTTGCTTTTGTGACAAAAACTGTGTTAAACTATGAAATATATATTTATGGTGTACCAAATTAAATATTATTTGAATACTTGAATTATGATGAAGGCATACTATAATAAAATCTTAGTATAGCGATTCACCAAAGTTGTACAGATAGGCTTTCTGGAACGTTATTTTTCAATTTCAACTAATATGGTGACAAATGATACCTTTTTTGTTTTTACAGAAAACAATTCTGATGAAAAGCTTATTTGTTTAAGCTGTTTCCTAGAATACCCAGATCAACTGAATATCCAAGGAGTGCTCCCTTTATGTTTTATTTTGTAAAATGATATAAAACATAAAAAATAATTAGAACCTCAAAATATTACTCTCCTAAAATTCTTTAATGTTTTAAGCACTGTTGACAGAATTTCTGATTCAACAAGCCTAGTCTTTTCTTTTTCTCTATTTTACTGACAACTTATTTTGTTTGATTGAACAATTCAGTAGCAATGGACATGGCTGACACCCAGTGGTCTTTCAGGTAAGATTTAAATACACACACACCCTCAAACAGAGTCATATAATACCTTCAATTTCATACTTGAAAATTGACAAAATTTAAAATATTTTAAACAAGATAATGTTTTCTAGATGTAATGTTTTTTGTGAACTTTCTCTCTTTCTCTCTCTCTCTCTCTCTTTCTCATACACACATACTGATTGACATTTCTCATATTATAAACCTCCAACTGGAGGTTTTTCAACTTACCCTAAAAGGGTTTGGCGCCTCTTAAAGTCCAGGCTAGTAGTTTAGAGATGCTTCTTGTAGAATAATTGCACTAGAACTGCAGATTATCTTGGTAGCACAAAGAATGCTTTATCAAATTTGGTTCACATAATAAATTTAATTCTGTCAGGATACAGATAACCTTTCTGAAATAATATCGTAGCATCTTCCCATTTGGTTAGAATTTTGTAAGATAACCTAAATTTAGATTTATGATGTGGGTATTGTTTCGGGATATATTTTATTTATTCAGTTTGCACAATGGTGAAACTTTTAATCTATTTAATGTTTACTTTAAGTGTTTTATGTTTAAAATTATTTAAATTTAAGTTGAGAGGACAAAGAAATGTTGAATTTAAGATATTTTGCATTATTTCAACAGGAAGAATGTTTAGATAGTACACTGAGACAGGTGACAGATTAAGCCTCCATCTTTCACTAATCTACACTAAGGCAGCTGCTACCAGTCGTATTTCCCGACTGCCTCAGGATGGCATGATCACCTGTACATAGAATGTCACTTCTGCAAGCTGGGACCAAAAGCTTAATCTGAAGAAAGATTTGCAGAAGGGGTGGGGGGGTCTTAGGCATAGTTCCCTCTAAGCTGAGCAGTGAGCAATCGCTCACTTAAAAATCATCATCAACTCAGAGTTTTCCAAACCTGCCCAGAAGCCGAGAGGGAAAGAGTGAGAGGGAAGGAGAGAGAGAGGAAGAGAGAAAGAGAGAGAAACAGATAGAAAAAAGAGAGGAAGGAAAAGAGAAAGAAAAAGAATGGGAGTAAGGAAGAGAGAAAGAAAATCAAAATCTAGTTTGAAACTAGCTCAACTATTTAAGTGGCCCTATTATGAGCTCACTGTTATAGACACACAGTATTTATTTGTTTGTTTGTTTGTTTGTTTGTTTGTTTATTTATTTATTTATTTATTTATTTATTTATTTATTTATTTATTTATTATTTCTGTGCCACCCAGTCCTGAAGGGACTGCCGCTCAGACACTATACTTTTCCGCTCACCCCCCCAAAAAAATTAGAGGGAACACTGGTCTTAGGCAGTAAGATGATACTCAGAACTCTTCTACCATTTGAATTCTTGCTGCAGCAAATGTTGCACAGGCAAGTAGCAGATGTGACTTCCCAAAAATATCAATGAGAACAGTGTCTTAACTTTAGGGGTCTTTCACTAAATGAGATGTTGTGAACCAAATTGCTGTTGGTGACATCTTCTGCTGCCTGGATGACAATTAAGCACAAAATAAATAATAAATTAAAAATCTTATTCTCAGAAAGCATGCCTCAGAACTAGGTAACCATCCTTATTATTTCTATTGCAAAAACAGAAAAGAAGAGAAAAGAAAAGATGAGGGAAGGCAATGAAGATAATTTCATGGTCTTATTTAAACAACTCTCAACAATATTAATCTCATAGCAGGTTGAATGAGAAAAACCTCCCTAATATCACTTATATCACATGCTGTAGCATTTCCACATTATACACACACACACACACACACACACACACAAATTCACCTTTTATCTTTGTTTGGTTCTACATTCACAGTCCAGAAAACATGAATTGAAAAAAGGAAAAGAAAATGGATCCAGGAAACTACAAACCTATTAGCTTGACATCAACACCTGGAAAGATTCTGGAAAAGATAATCAAGCAACAATTCTGCAAACACCTAGAGGCCAATAAAGTCATCATAACCAGAAACGAACATGTGTTTGTCAAAAACAAATCATACGACAAATCTTGACAAAGTGACTAAATTAGTGGGCCACTTGTGGATATAATTTTCTTGGATTTCAGTAAGTCATTTGATAAAGATGACCCACAACCTTTTACTCGATAAGATAGAAAAGTGTGGATAAGTCAGCATCACCACCAGATGGGTTTGTTTGTTTATCAAACAAGTATAGGATAGTAGTAGATTGTATAAATGTAATAACATAAGTAAGAAATAATTATGAAAGAGGACAATAGGACAGTAGGACAGGGACTGTAGGCACGATGGTGTGCTTATGCATGCCCCTTACAGACCTCTTAGGAATGGGGTGAGGTTGACGGTAGACAGTCTAAGGTTCAAATTTTAGGGCTTGGGGAAGAAACCACAGTCAGGTAGTGCATTCCAGGCATTGATCACTCTATTGCTAAAGTCGTATTTTCTGCAGTCGAGTTTGGAGCGGTTTAAACTTAGTTTGCATCTGTTATGTGCTCATGTATCAAGATCCAATCTAGCCAATTTCAGGGCGAGTGGAGTGCGCTACAGCTGATTTTAAGAAAGAGTGTATCAGGTAAGTACAACGCCCTTTTTCCATAGAAGGTGGAGCTAACCTCCAAGGATGGGACATACCAAAGTATTTGGTCACGTGGGTGGGCTATCTAAAGTTGGCTGGCGCTCTAACCATCCTGTACTACCTCCTGCAATCCTCTTTGTCCAAATGCTGCCTCCTCTGAGGCAAAAGCATCCAGTTTGTAGTGGCGGATAAATGGTGTCAGGGATAACTAGGTGACTGCCTGACATACCTCCTTGATGGACACCCTGGTATTCCAAGCTGCCATGGTAGCAGCACTAGGCATCAACTGGGTGGTTATTCTGTTGGGTCAAAGTAATGATAGACCACAGGCTCTGGAAATAATCACCTGAATCCAACGTCCCACCGTGGAGAAGGATACCTTTTGTTCCATGGAGGCTGGCTGGAATGAGACAAACAATGCCCAGTTCTATGGAAGGTCAATGTCCATTGTAGGGTGTAGTGTGCGTCTCACATCTTGAAGGTGCCACTGCTGTTCAATGTTATCATCATCATCATCATCATCATCATTATTTATTAGATTTGTATACTGCCCCTCTCCAAAGACTCCGAAGTCATTAATGGGGCAAGAATAAAAACCGGGTAAGATTATCTCTTGTGTCCTATGGAAAAGAGAGTTTGGCAGAAAGGTTGGGTCTAGCCTCAGTACCACCTTATTGTGGTGAAAGATACAAAGATCAGGTTTACACAATTACCTACTTTTGAGGCATGCTTTCTGAGAATAAGATTTGTAACTGGCTCACCATCCGCACTCAACATGTAATCCTTAATGGAACTGTATTTACATGGAAAGAAGTATGCAGGGGGTACTTCAAGGCTCTGTCTTAGACCCAGTACTCTTTGATATCTTCCTTAATAATTTAGACATGGTGGTAAAAGGGAAACTCATCAAGTTTTCAGATACCATCAAGCTGGCTGGAATAGGCAATACTCCAGAAAGTAGGCTCAAGATACAGAATATACAGAAGGGTCTTGACCGACTTGAAACATATGAAGAAGGGTTGCAGAATTGGATATGTTGAGTTTAATTAAAAGGACTACTAGAGACATGATAGAAGTGTTTCAATACTTAAGGGTTGCCACAAAGAGGTGGTCAACCTATTCTCCAAAGCACTTGAAGGCAGGACAAGAAGCAATGGTTGGAAACTAATCAGGGAGAGAACCAATATAGATCTAAGGAGAAATTTCCTGACAGTTAGAACACTTAATCAGTGGAATGACTTGCCCCCAGAAGTTGTGGGTGTTCTAAAACTAGAGGTCTTTAAGAAAAGATTGGAAAACCATTTGTCTGAAATGATATATGACTTGCTGCTTGAGTAGAAGGTTGAACTAAAAGACCTCTAAGGTCCCTTCCAACTCTGTTATTCTGTTGTGTATTCTGTGATACATTCTGAATCAAAATTTCTAATTTTTATACAATGCATTTAAGGAAACAAAATCCCATTCTTTACCCTCTGTTACCAAGGAGTAACGTATTTTAACTAAACCATCTTGATTACAAGCTTCTAAAAGAGTTGAAAGAAATGCACAAGGCAAATATTTTGTTAACAACAAACTAGGATCTTACTTATAACAGTACTTCTGCTGTTATATCCACTATTTAAAATCCCATGCTGATTAAATTCTGCTTTCCTAAAGACAATTCTGTTATCTGGACTCAGTGAAACTGCAAGGTGAAACAGTGGATGGCCAGCAAAGTTGCTCCTAGTAGGAGGTCTCTCCTTATGAAACGCTCTATTTCCAACATTATGGTGCCTGCATTTTAACAACATTACAATTAAATTAACAATCTAACTATTTGTGCAGACCTCTGCACAGATAAAGAAGAGTCACCCAGAAGTAACAGAGCATAAACGTGGCTTAGTACTTTTTTAGAAAACAAAATAACTTTTCATCTACCCATCCTGTTTCCTACTCGGAAAGGGTACATCTGTTCATTTCTGTTCTATCCAGTTGTTATCCAGTGTTAATTTATATATTTATATATTTTCTGGGCATGCTTTGCTTTGTATGTATTTTGAACACAATCTGATCTTATATAATGCTTTCACATATTGGTATCCATTACTATATATAATCTTGTACATGCTTTTTTGTCTAATGTAGAAATAAAGGCCATGTGCAACAAACTGCCTATCTTAAACGGACCTCTCATACCTACATTATCTCACTCAGTTCACATAGCCAGAATGATATAAGACCCTATCTCTGGCTGGTACATGATCTCTTCAACAGGATGTTCTTAAGGATTGGCAAGGAGAATTCACCAATAAAATGCTGTCACTTTCTTCTATCTTTTGCTGCTTGGAAAACTGTATAAAAAGCAATAAATACTGCGAAGGCAGTCAGACATCTTAGCATCCTGCAATGACTTGTCTCTAACTCCATCAGTCTCATACATGCATTTTTATATGTTTGGAGAATAGTATTCGTACATTAAAAAAAAGTAAAGTTCAAAACAGTTAGGTCTTCTGGATTGTGTATTAATTTGTAAAGGGGCAATATGTTATGTTTGTATCCAAATCCAAATGAGTAACTTTCTCTTTCATTCCTACTATGCAAGGTTATTGATTTTATTTTGGCTGCCCCAAGACCTTTAGCATCTCTTCCTTGAATTTATGCATGTCTAAAATCAAAAGGGATTACCTTTATTTTAGCACATTTTTAGATAGATGACTCTGTAGTCTAATAAACTGAGGACATTGCACACTTATTCTGCCTTCCTTTCTTAATGGATTTTTGTGGCAACAAAACAGATGGATGAAGCAGTGGGTAAACACAGGAGGGTTACAAATAGAAGGTGATGTAAAATTAGATGTAGAATTAAAGCATGTCTAGAAAAAGCTTGTTTATTTGGCTCAATTATATTTGATAGACCAAAGAAGATAATCTGTTTTTATTCATCTTTTTTGAAAACACATCAATACAAGATTTTCTGTAAGTGTTACAAAGCCTACGCTAATATTTTTAATCATCAATTTTAAATATATTTAATGATGTAAATATAATTTTTGTCAGCCTCTATACTGCCTGCTTGCTTAAGCAGCCATAGAAACTATTGTGGTTGGCTCTGGGCCAGCTCCTGCTCCAAGGACTGTGGGGTTTGGTTTGGGAGAATCCTCACGTTATCAGAGACCGGTTTTACTGCCAACAGCTTCGGACAGTGAAGCTTCTGTGTCAAGGGAAGATTCTGGAAGGGAAAATTCTGAGAGTGAAGCAGGATCGGATGATGGGGTAGTTACAGACAGCCCATTAGCTATTACCCCATTAGTGAGTCATCATCATCGTCATTAGACTCGGAAGAAGAGGGATGCATAGATGCTCGCAGGCGCAGGTTTATGACAAGGAGGGAACAACTGCGCAAGTATTATAAAAAATAAGGGAGAACACCTGGGCAATTAGGCTAATGGGGCTGCTGATAAATTGCCAGCGTGGTTGAGAGCATGCGTGGGAAATTATCCGTTTGGTGAGAGAGAAGTGTGGTTTTCTTTTGAACTGCTTCAGGATTTACAAGGACTTTTTTTGAACAATTCACAGTTAAGTACAGCGTGAGGATGCTTGAAGGGGGGTGGCTGTGACGTCTTCACAACTGCCTTTTATATGCTCTGCTTTTGGTTTTGGTTTTTCACAGCATTCCAGGCTCGTGGTTTGTGGGAGAGCACTTAGGGCTGATTTAAAGTGTGTACCATATTTTCTTGTTGATAAACTGACTCTTTGTTTACTTTACAACTGTGTGTGTTTGAATTTATACTTTGGACTTAATTGGGACTCGTAATGTGAAGCCCGGCATAACAGAAACAGGGGAAGGAGGGACGTTAGGTATTTGGGAGGGGGAAAAGCTATGCTGGAGATGTCTCTTCTTGGATCTGATTAGGGGCTAGAGAGGAAAGTTCTCATCATGTATGGGCAGGCTGGTTGGACATGTTTACAGCCTACTCAAGGTCAACAGTTTCAGCAGACCAGATGTGGTAGCCCAACCCAACTGTCTCTAACAGTTCTTGTCTAGTAAAAGTACTCTTCTCTATCATCATGGAGTGGGGTTTTTTCTTTCTTGGATTTTGAATGGAAGCACACCTGACAATCTTTCCAATTTCATTTAGCAACTCAGGATTCTTGAAGTCCTTAACATTTATGCTTATTTTTGATTTTAAAAATTTACAAAATTATGGAATGTAAGGAAGATCAGTTGTAACCATCCATCATTATGCTTCCATTGAAAAAAGTACTCAAAATCTAATACAGATATGAAGGATATCTTTTTCATCATTAATTCACCTGTTGTAAAAATAGATAAACAACAAGAAACTTCATGCCTTCTCTATTCCCAAAATTATACTTGCATGTTTTTCACCTACTTTGGCAGAATGTAGAACTGCAGTTCTAAGAAAGGTGTGTCCAGTTCATATGCTCAGTTCATATCATATGTTCATAGGCTTTTTATGAAAATGATTTTTGGAAGCATGCACATATCAGTTTTTAAAGTATTTTTCTTCTAGGACATTTGCTGTATCAGCAGAATCTGATAAAAGACTTTAAAATCAGAAACATCCAGTGCCTGAAGTGTTCTGCTGGCGTGTCCCAACAGCCCGTAATTACAGGGTAATTAGTCCAAAAAGACACACACCACATGATAGAAGGAAAACCAAAAGTCTTTATCAACATAAAAGTAGAAAAAACTCCCTTTTTAAATGTCAAAGGGATTTTCTGGTACATACAAGGCACAGGTTAAATGCAATCCAATTTCTCACCCAGTAATTGGGAAATTGAGTCCAATTCCAAAGTCCAGAAAGTCCACACACAATCTTGAACAGGGAAACAGCAGAACCCTGATCTTGACGAAGCTATGAATCAGATAAACTTCCACAAGGTTAAATCAGCACACTGCTCTTTTTATCAGTAGCACTAATTACAGCAGCCCCACCCAACCACAGGTGGCCTCACTTATCTCCTGTAATAATCCTTCAGTTGTTCTTTCCTATGCATCACTTTACACATGTGTGGGTCTGTCATACATTCTTGTTCAGAATCCAGGGATGATAAGGATGATTAATCTCCTCCTGGGCTGTCTGCCAAACTCCCCTCTTCCCTGCTACTCACGCTTCCTTCGTCAGAGGAGCCTTCGTCAGGAGATTCTATCAGGAGCAAAACAGGCCTGTGGCATGTGCATGTTCCCCCCATTTCCACCTCCACATTCCTTGGGGCAGGAGCTGTGCCAGAGCCAACCACAACATGAAGTATGGCAAAATATGACATAAAGGTCTTCCAAAGGAGAATTTTCCAATACTTCTGCAATCACATTGAGGTGCTAGAATTTACGAAGAACATTTTCTCTAAAAGTGGATACTTCTGAAAATTACATTTATCAACTGCAAATATGTCCAAATTCTGGAAAAACTTATACTTTAGAACCCTGGTTCCCAACATGGGGCCCATGCACCACGGGGGGGGGGGCAATTTCATTTTTAATGGGGACAATTGGAACCTTGTTAAACCTAGTTAACGGCCTTTTAGGCTTTCTCCGCGTTAGTACTTCACTTTTTGAATAATAAGAATTATATATCATGGGGGTGGGGGAGACCTCAGGATGGCCTAAAAAAGGTTGGGAACCGCTGCTTTAGAAGTTCTTCTATTATTAAGATTTATCAAGTGCGAGAGAGTTCAAACATTCAGTTTATTGTGATGTGATCTAAACTTTTCAAAATTATTTTTAGAATCCAAAATACAGCTACACTTAACTAAGGTAATTGGGACCAGCAACTTTGTAACTAAGTGACATGGTCATAAAGCCTGATGCCATGATTTATGACAGCAATTGCAATATTTCTAGTTACCATTGTTAGGCAAATCCCACATGGTCAAAGTATCCAGTGTTCATATAACATGACAACCCCTCATAACTTTGAGTGGTCATTGAATGAGTAGACACTGAACAAGGTTACCTGCAATCTGAAAATTTATTTATATGTGGATTTGCATGCTACTTTCTCAAAGGATTCCCAATGGCCTTATTTAAAAGTAAATCAGAGCACAAACATCACATAGTCAGACCAATCTTTATGTCAAAGTTTTCTGGAATTCCACCCATTCAGAAAGGAACAGGACCACAGAAGAATAATGACAGTACTTCAATTCCACCCTTGCACATTAATGGTATCAAAGGGTGCTACGAAATCAAGTAAGCGTAGAAGTGGTGTACTTGCTCAATCTAAGTCCTACTAAGTCATCCACAAGAGTGAGTAACAAGATGTTCATTCCACATTTGCACATGAAGGAATATGGAGATCTTGCTTCTCTGTCTATTGCTCCACAATCTTTTAAATAATTCTACAGGGGCTGGTAACTGCCTATAGTGGTTGGGTAGGAATAGCCTCTTGGTGTGGCAACCATATCCATTGCCTCTTTTTAGGTTAGCATTGTCATCCCACTTATTTAAGTATGCCAAAGTAGAAAATGTTTTCTTTTGAGGTTGCATTGGCATAGCTATTGGTGCAAAGCTTTTATGAGCTGCTGCAACTCCTTTTCTTGAAGGTCTCTCCATGCATCCTGGACTTGGTAGAAAACTATGCTGGCATGAAATTTGGTGCAAACCATTAATGTCCTTTTATTGCCTCTGATTCACCTGAGTTCCTTCCAAAGTAAAGGAAGGTAAAGCCTAAGAGGTTTTATATCCCTTGAAGTAGCCTTTGGACAGTGTCAGAACCATGAGGATGAGATGAAGGCAGTATCATGGCATGCAGTGGAAAAAAGATTTTGACAGGGTACATTTGTAATGCATTTACTTGAATTTAGAGGCTGCTCAATCTGAGACAATGCCATGTGGTTTGCATAGTTAAAACAGAAAGAAAAATCAGGAGAAATCCTGAAACACCCCGAAGAAACACACAGTGCCAAAAATGCCCACTGGGGGGGTGGGGGGGGGTATGAGGAACAAACAAACAACCAACCATCCCAAGAAAAACTGAACAAGAGATTTATCCCAAGCCTGGGTGTGAAGCCAAGCTTTCAATAACTTTTGGAACATCATCAGATTGGGAGCTGTACTGATCTCCAGGAATATGTTGTTTGGAGGTAAGATACCAATGGTGAAAGGCCCTAAGACATCAGTACTGATTCAGTTGTAAAATATTAAACCTGTTATCTATTTTTATGTAAGCAAGTCCTACTGAATCCAATGAGAACTTGATTAAAAATATATAGGGGTTTTCTATTTGATGTCATAAATGTTTCTTTTACATCTTAGGTTTCAAGATTAAACATATTAGTAGTGAAGTGAACACTCTGGCATTTAGCATGCTCTGAATCCTTAATCTACAGCATTGAGAAAATATGGATAGAAAAAATGAAGATAAATATAGTAGATACATAACTTGGTGTACATAAATATACTTAAATTAAAGATATTGTTATGAAATATGAAATGTGACATTGAAAACTGTAGCTAGTTATCATCTGAACTTTGTAAATACTATTCAGTCACACTTCCTCTCAAAGAAGTTTAGTTAACAAAAAAAGAAACAGTGTCTCTTATCTTCTAAAGGAAGTACCTATTCCTTTGAAATTTGGCAAAACATTGCAGATATCGTAGCACACAGCAAGATACATAACTTGGTGTACAAAAATATACTTAAATTAAAGATATTGTTATGAAATATGAAGCTATGAGTCTGTGCTTAAAAATGAAGAGAGAACCATGGTTCATATTACCCTGACAATTATATTCTACATCAACCATCTTTTAATTATAATTTTACCTTCCTTTCAGTTAATGGAAAATGGGTATTTATTATCCTGGGGCAAAGCAGAATTTTATAAAACAAAAGGTAGAAAGAAATGGAAATTCAACAGTTTTTTTTTTTAAAAAATCAGTGAATAAATTACAAAACTGTCCATTTGTCTGCCCCTTTTAATCTTACTGTCGTATTCAAACTATTGGGCATGTAACTGAATATCTCAACTGTACCTGAAGAAATAATGGAGCGTGTCTCTGCAGTAAAACAGAACGGCACTAAACTGATGAGTTTAACCCAGCAGAAAGAGCGGCTGTAAACATGACAAATGCCTGCTATTGATTTCAGGTTTAATTACTCTGTGCAGCACTGACAAAGCCCATCAGATGTTGTTGTGAAGTGTAAATGGAACAAACTACACTTCACTGCCCATAGGAAACTGATGGTGTCTGCAGTTTGCATTGTTTACTTTATCCTCCGTAAACTTCAGCCTTGATCAAATTAACAAGTGCTACTAACCTCCAACAAACTACAATGCACTATGGTTTTACAGCAACAGCCTTGGAACAATAGTTGCGCAGCATTTCATTGATAACAAATGTCTAGCTAATAAGAACATGATGGCAGCTGGTCTTTAATGTCCAGTACTCCTGTCCTATTATCACCTGCAGGATGAGAAAGGTGTTCTTAAACTAAGTTCATGATGAAGCAAAAAAAGAAAATTATACAGTGCAGCTGATAAGGCCATTTAAAATATGTTTTCCTCCTTAATTGGTTGAAGTGAAAATATTACCATTATGTGCTGAAACTGTAATTTTTGATTACAGTTTTTCTCTTAAGATAAATTGCTTAGGGTGGCATATCTGTTATTATGGCAAGTGCTGTTTGGTGAATTCTGAGAATGGAAAGGGTGGAAAATAAATTATTAACAAACTCAACGTTTTGATCTTATTTTGCAAGTCGAAATGGAGGGAGTAGGAAATGATCTTTATTAATTCCCTTTCCCCCAAATATGCTGTGCAGCATTGACAGTTCTCCCAGAGCAGCTATCCTGTGATCCTGTTCTAGATGTTTTATGGGGATAGGGGAAGGAGAAAATTCATCTAGGTCAGCACAAATACTACTTCCTCTAAAGTTCTTCTGGGAGAAAAAGGGAATCATTCTGTGTGCTAAGGATCAACTCAGAATCCAACCCAATCAGTCTATCAAATTTATGCTACAAAAGAATGATCAGCACAAAGCTTCATTGTTAAATAATATAGGAATGAAGCATGCAATATTTATAGATTGCCTGAAGTCTGAATTTATAAAACCAATACCCGATTGTTTGTCCAAGTCAACGTCATACTGTGCAGTCACTATTAAAACAAATTGTACTATTTTGAACACATTTAGGTCTATTGATCTTGTACAATGAATTCAGATTTGTATTTTCTAATCATACTAGTGTAAATGGAGAGTCCATAGGTTAAACATTTCACGTAATATAATAATACCATTACATTACATACATTTCATTCAAACTGACATTTAGAATGGAGAGGAGAGAAATTGAATTCTCAGCTTATTATGTAACTCAATATAAAGAAGGAAATAAAAAATATTATTTTCCCTCCAATCATAGTATTAACTGAATGCAAGGCTGCTTATTTCTTTTTATCAACACATCTATCTACCTATCTACCTATCCACCTATCCAGCTATCTATCTAATCTATCCTGTTTGTCCCAAAATAAGGCATCCCCTGATAAGAAACCCAATCGGTCTTTTGAGTGCATGGCAATAAGGCCAAGAGCTTATTTCAGAGTTCAAAAAAAATATAAGATAGGGTCTTATTTTTGGGAAAACATGTTTTTGTCTGTCCGTCTGTCTGTCTGTCTACCTATCTGTCCGTCCGTCCGTCCATCCATCCATCCATCCATTCATCCATCTTGGAAGATTCAGAATGCTTTCAGTAGAATATTAGTAGGTCTAAAGCAGTCAAATAATGCAATTCCCTACAATGCACCAGCACTGTTGGTGTTTCTGAGCTCAATTGAAAGTGCTGATCCTAAAGGCAAGGCCTTTCCATCATACAACCATTAAATATCTGCCTTTGTGAAAACCTACATTGGAAGGCATGAAAAGAGAATTATTTTTCCTATACTCTATGTATCCAGCATATTACCAAGCAGACTTTATTAGTCATTATTGTTATAGTATAAGAGAGGAACCCTAAAGACAGACAGACAAAGAGACCTGGATTTTCTTAGTGATTTTCTTATAGCTCTTGAATGGAAGTTTAATTTAATTGCTTGAACTCCAATATTACAGCAGGTTATAGGGAGGAACTCTTATCAACTGCTTGCCCTGCTCATGCAGATTATTTTCTGTTTGTAATTCTCAAGCACATGAATAACATACGTGGAGAGCAGAGGATCAACATTTTTTTGCTCACTCCTTGCCCCCTCTGGGTTAATACATGATTAAGGAAGATGAATAGAAGGTAGAGAGCTGGAAAGGAACTGAACAGAGGGCATCCAGAAAAAACCCGAAAACAATAGATTGATCAATTGACAGCTTATCTCATAAACAGCAACTTATCTCAGATAGAAAGAAATCTAGGAAGAACTGTTTCAAATCGTTTAAGAAATTGTAACTTAATTAACTCACTATAAAGGAGGATGAAAATCCCCCTTATAATTTCCAAAATTCTGTATTTATCTCAGACAAGTATTAGAAACCATTTATTGAAATTTTGAAGTTCTCGTTTCCTTGCTCTTGTCCAGTTGTGGACAAGACAAGTAAAACTCTTCAACACCACTGATAACACAACTACTCTCCAAAAAGACCTTGATGCTGTTTCTGAGTGGTCTAACACATGGCAACTCCAAATCTCAACTAGCAAATGCTCTGTCCTACACATTGGGAAGAAGAATCTGAACTCCAAATACGAACTGAATAATCAAACTATCACAGATAATCCCCACTTGGTTAAAGATCTTGGTATACTAATAACAAAAGATTTAAGTGCCAAAGCCCACTGCAACAATATAGCCAAGAAGGCTTCAAGAGTTGTAAACCTAATCCTACGTAGCTTCTGCTCTGGCAATCTCACACTACTTACCAGAGCTTACAAAACTTTTGTCAGATCCATCCTCGAATACAGCTCATCTGTTTGGAACCCATATCGCATCTCAGACATTAACACCCTTGAAAATGTCCAAAGATACTTCACCAGAAGAGCCCTTCACTCCTCCACTCGAAATAGAATACCCTATGAGACTAGACTTTCAATCCTGGGCCTAGAAAGTTTAGAACTAAGACGCCTTAAACAAGATCTAAGTATTGCCCACAAGATCATATGCTGCAACGTCCTGCCTCTTGGCGACTACTTCAGCATCAACCACAACAACACAAGAGCACACAACAGATTTAAACTTAATATTAACCGCTCCAAACTTGACTGTAAAAAATATGACGTCAGTAACCGAGTTGTCGAAGCGTGGAACTCATTACCGGACTCCATAGTGTCATCCCCAAACCCCCAACACTTTACCCTTAGATTATTTACGGTTGACCTATCCAGATTCCTAAGAGGTCAGTAAGGGGCGAGTACAAGTGCACTAGAGTGCCTTCCGTCCCCTGTCCTATTGCTCTCCTATATCTCCTATACCTTTCTTCTATTCCTATATCTCTTCTTCTATTCCTTCATTGATATGTTCTATTACTATATCTTCTTTTCTATTATTTCTTAGATATATTTTACTATGAGTATCTCCTCTATAACCTTCATCATGTATTTTACTATGTGTATATAGATATATACCCACTAAAACCCTCATTGTGTATTGGACAAAATAAATAATTAAATTAAAAAAAAGATGAAGGAATAGACTTCTAGAGATTAAGGTATGTTCTGTCTACTTAAAAGATGAAGTTATCAGACTTTTACTGAAAAAGTAACCTTTGCTTCAGAAAAGCTCTGTAACAGTAGCAAGCCATATTGCTTATTTATGAGTACAAGTAAAGGTGCTTCATGGCATAGCCTGGTTATTTGAGGGGGTTCCTGTCTCCAATAGTTTATGCCTATCTGGTACATTGTATACTGCTCAAAAAATAAAGGGAACACTTAAACAACAGAATATAACTCCAAGTAAATCAAACTTCTGTGGAATTGTTCACTTAGGAAGCAACACTTCCTAAGTGAACAATTTAGTTATTATTTTACCATATTATAAACTTTTCTACTATCCTTGCAAAATATTCAGAGGTATCCTTGGAATGCTGAGATTTTGGCAGCAAGATGAAGATGTGAAACGTGATACGAAACTGGTGAAATTTGCTTTGTAATATTGCAACATGATTTTTGTCAACTGTTCCCCTTGTCCTTCCGATGAACGTCCATAAAAATATTACAAGATTTTGCAATCCTAATAATAGTCATACGTTGCATGAGCTGCTGAGCAATAGAAATGGGATTTTCACTGTATATAAAACTTTTCTATGATGTTAGATACTCATTTTCTTTCAAAAGGAAAACACTTTTTTGTGCAGTAGGAATACTGAATGTGTATTTAATCAAGAACCTCTAAACAAATTTTATTTAGATAATAAAGCTGGCTTAAACAAAAGTGCATTCAATTGGTTTTTAATTCATCTTTTAAACAGTTGTCAATTACATGAAATACTGTTATCAAAAGTATTACTTAAGCTTAAAAATTATATCACTAAAGAAACTATCCATTAAACAAACAATTCCAAGTAATGACTTTTATTATAACTTGGAATATGAAAGCCAACAATTCTGAGTTTTAAAATCTGATGTGACAGCTATAAGTCTACATACCACAAAACTGACATGTTTGTAAACCTTAGATTGGGTAAAAGCTGTGCATCACAGGGCAACAATTTTTGAATCAATGTACCTCAAGTAAACTAACTAAAATGCATGATCTGTGACTCCTGTGGAGTTGAAATTTGGCAAAGGTGTTACCATTTTCTATGATTCAGTCACAGGATCAAACTTGACTGTAAAAAATATGATTTCAACAATCGAGTTATCGAAGCGTGGAACTCATTGCCAGACTCAATTGTGTCAACCCCTAACCCCCAACATTTCTCCCTTAGACTCTCCACGATTGACCTCTCCAGGTTCCTAAGAGGCCAGTAAGGGGCGTACATAAGTGCACTGGTGTGCCTTTCGTCCCCTGTCCAATTGTCTTTCCTTTCTCTCACTTATCATATATATTTTCTTTCTTTCATATATCCTCTCCTCTAAGTTCACTTTACCCTTATATATATTACTACATGTCTATTTTTCTTCCTATGTATTTGTGTATTGGACAAATGAATAAATAAAAAATAAAATAAAAAATCAGAAGGCACTGTCCTATCTCAGGCCAAACAAACGCAAGCACATGGAGAGGTAGTTGCATACTTTACTAAATGAGGTTTGCAAGTAAGTAAATGAGTGAGTGCAAACACATGCAAAGAACCCCAGCAGTTACAGGACGGCTTGCCATTCTCTGGCAAGATGCAGTAATTCCAGATCAGTCCCAGTCCCAATTCCAAATATACTTCTTAACCTGGACTATGACACTCCAACTTCTCTGTGTTTTGCCAACCTAGTTGAACTTTGGTGTCATCTCAATGTTGATGAGGCCATCCTGTCCTTGTGGTGGGGCCAGGCTGGGTTTCACCTATTGGGGGAGGGGGGAGAATCTTTGCATTGCATACTGTGTATTGTGGCTTTATGGCTTCCTTCTTTTTTTCTAGGCCAAAGCTGAAAACTACTAGATCATTTAAGATCTGCTAGGGAAGAAAACAAGGGCTATGTATGTAAAAAAAGGATGTGTATGCCCATTATGCAGAAAGGAAAGTTGTGTATTGTCAGAAAAAAATATGAAAGTATTATACCCCAGTATAATAATGTTAATAATACCCCAGTATAATAATATATGCTGAACACTAGTATTCACCCTATTTAGTACATATGCTTATGTACTGCTTCAGTGTTTCCCAACCTTGGCAACTTGAAGATATCAAGACTTCAACTCTCAGAATTCCCCAGCCAGCGAATGCTGGCTGGGGGATTCTGGGAGTTGAAGTCCAGATATCTTCAAGTTGACAAGGTTGGGAAACATTGTACTACTTGGCGCTTACATCAATATAATGTTACCATGAAACTAATATACTATACTGTTAGACATATAGAGTTCAATGGAAATTCAGGCAGTATAACAGATTCTCACATATATTCCATTCTGCAGAATAATCATAGTCAAAAAATCTAGTTGCTTTTTTATGGATTGTAATATATGGTTTCATAAGTTATGTATATCCCTCTGCAAGCTTTCTCTTTGTCTCCACACATATTTATATACATACTCTAAAGTGTCTGTATTTTTAGAGCTACTTCGTATGTTTAACTGACAAGTTTTTGAAAATGTGAAAAAATCCAAATAAATAAATGCAAGTTGTCTTTAACCTTTTATGTATAGCATCCCACTTGAACACTGATGTTTCTGTAAGCTTCTAGAATTTTAAAAACTTTTCTACCTAGGAACAACAGATTGCATCCCTCCATATAATACCTTAAGCGAGTCCACTTTGGCAGTTCAGTACTTTGCAATGTAAAATAAATCTATGACTCTTATTGTTCATCTCTATTAACTATAAGAGATTATTACAGCATGAAATGCTTCCACCTGGAAGCTACCCCCAGAGATATTAAGATATATCCAGTGGGATAGAATGCTGACAGCAATAACTTGACTTAGCTGTGCATAGAACATTTGTGTTAGCTGTTCCCATACACATGGACCATTTTGGTTCTTTGCAAGATCTGCATGCAGCTCCCTCATGTGGTGAACTATTGAACTACATGCACAAATTTTAAGCCCTTGACTAACATGATAGTTATAAATTCAAAAATATATTTTGTTGCTCTTTAATCTCAACTTTTGAATTGTGCTTAGACCTTGCTTCATAATATGAACCTGTTTTGTTTCTTGGTTTAAGCTGTATTTGCTTTTGGTCATTATTTACTGGTTTGTCTTTTGATGTACCGTATTTTTTGGTGTATATGACGCACCGATGTATAAGATGCAACTAGATTTTAGATGGGGAAACCAAGGAAAAAAACAAATAGTGCAGTATTATATTGTTTAATAAAATACCAGTATAGCAGAATACTTTTTACCACCATGTATACTTTTTAAAACCATGTACACTTTTTACAAACTTCAAACTTGACAGCTTCAAGACTTGTGGACTTCAACTCCCAGAATTCCTCCACCAGTCATGCTAGCTCAGAAATGGGAATTGAAGTCCACAAGCCTTAAACTAGCCAGATTTGAAGACTCTTGCACTCCTAACCCCTAACTCAAACAAACAAAACAAACAAGAACAATTCATTTTGTTGGTTGTTCCTTTAGCCACAGAAATGGCTAGTGATAGAATCATTTAGAATTACAGTTCCCTGCTGAGGTTGCCTTAATATTACTATTATACCATGAGGTTTTCAAAGACCCCTCTCTTGACTACTCCAATTTTCACAAATGAAGCACATGAAAATATATGGTGATGATAAACCTGAAATACTCCTTAAAAGGAGTGTTTCTAGAGCAGGGATCTCCAACCTTAGCAACTTTTAAGAGTTGTGAACTACACCTCCCAGAGTTCCTCAGCCACCTTTGCTGGCTGAGGAACTCTGGGAGTTGAAGTCCACAAATCCTAAAGTTGCCAAGGTTGGAGACCCCCATTTTAGACCACTAAAGATTCAGCTAAACTCCTGTTTTCCTTGAGAGAGACAAGGTTTAAGAAGATGCAAGATTTACCAGGAAGTTATAAACTGGGAACACATCTTATTCCCTCCCTCCCCTTATCTATTCTGATCTATTTGCCTCTTTCCATTCCTACGATGATCCACTGTTTTGGTTGGGCCACTCGGGTGAGAAAACCGACTGGCTTCGGACCGGAAATGCTTGGAACGGTGCGGGCTTTGCGCTTTTCTCTATGGCAGTGTGAAGTTCCCTTGTTTTCTTCTCTGGTAGGTCCTGAGATACGGGCTTGTTCAGTCACCCAAGCGCTGCTGCCGCTGCTGCCACCATGGAAAGACAGCTGCAGGGGACAGGGTTATTTTCCCCTTTGCTGCCTTTCCATGGCAGGAGCAGTGGCAGCGGCGCTTGGGTGCCTGAATGAGCCCACCCTCCAGGACTTGCCAGACTTTCCTCTTCAGCTGCCTTTCCATGGTGGGAATGGCAGGACATGGGATATGGGCTCGTTCAGTCTCCCGAGCGCCGCCGTTGCCACCATGGAAAGGCAGCTGCAGGGGACAGGGTTATTTTCCCCTTTGTTGCCTTTCCATGGCAGGAGCGGCGGCCGTCCTTGGGAGCCTGAATGAGCCCATCCCCCAGGACCTGCCAGACTCCCCTTCGGCTTTCCATGGCAGGAGGGGCAGATCCTGGGGGACAGGCTCGTTCAGGTTCCAGAGCGCTGCTGCCGCTGCCATGGAAAGGCAAGCTGCCGCTCATCCCCGGGTCCAAGCCGCTGGCTTCCCAATTCGGTGCATAAGATGCACCCAATTTTTAAAGCACCTTTTTGTAGTTAAAAGGTGCGTCTTATATACCAAAAAATACGGTAAGTGCCTTTTGGTCCATATCTAGCACTCATGTGCTCATTCAGCCCTATATGGTTGACTTTCATATTCCCATTCATATTCCTTATAGTATGAAATGTTATCCATCATCATTTATAAATGATCATTTACGTGTTGATTTATTCTCTTGAATTATTTCCATAGTAACTTTCATTACTTCAGTCTCTAAAGCCTTAAATGCTTCAGTAGTCTAGCAACATGTTAACATTGTGGCAACATATTTTTGGCATTCCTTTTATAAGATTAGCAAGCTAAAAGAATGTTTATTGTTTGCATATTTTTATTTTCAAACCATAAAAATTTTCAATCATTGATTAATGCTATTGAGACTAAGAATAAAAAGACACAGAGTAACATAGAATTGTGAAGACAAACCTATCTCTTCATCTGGAATCTTCCTGATTAGGAGGATTATGAAGACAAACCTATCTCTTCATCTGGAATCCTCCTGATTAGTTACTACATCTTACAAATTGTTCCTCTTGTTCGATAATATTATTCATAACTTAACGAAATGGCATGAAAATTTGGATTGAGCAATAATTTGTACTCTTTCTATTGTTAAACTCCCAGAGGACTTTCATGCTATTATCATGATACTGAAATAAGTTGTTATACTGACTGAATACTGAATATTTATAATGTTTATAATGACATAAGGCATATCTTGCCATTTGGTGAATCCTTGAATATTCAGACTTGGAGTGTTTCTGAATGCTGGCAAGTATTGCTGGAACTCCAATTCTCCATCAACATAGTCATTTTATGAGTTGAAATTTATACATCTGAAAGCTGCTATTGGGGAATGATGCTCTAGATCAGGGTTAGGCAAAATTGGCTCTTCTATGACATGTGGACTTCAACTCCCAGAATTCCTGAGCCAATCATGCTAGCTTAGGAATTATGGGAGTTGAAATCCACATGTCATAGAAGGGCCAATTTTGCCTGCCCCTGCTCTAAATCTCTGTGGCATAGTATTGCCTTGGACGTTTTCATCAATTCCTTATAATATATTACATATTTCATACATTACATGGAATCAATAAATGAAATATCAACTAACTATGACCCTTCCTCTGTTTTTCAAATAGTTGTGCTGGATATAGAAGCATCTGAACAACTGATTGAATTAGAGCTAAAAAATCAATGATTCAAATTACTTGAATCATTATTATTACTTATAATAAAATGTTAGATATATACAAAATAATGAAATAAAATTAAACAATAAAACAAAATACAAAGACAGTTCTAACAAAATAGCAAGTTACAATACCATTCCAAAGGAAGAAGAACTTGGACTACTTTGTAAGCATAAAAAAGAAAAAAGCCAACATTCTTCCTGTAGGATATTTGGGGTACTAAGTGTTCATTGGAGAAAACCCTTTGAACTAGTTGCCCTATTTGATTTCTACAAGTTATATCTGTAATAAACTCACTGGTTATATTTGTAATAAACTCACTTTTAAATAACCTAAAAGAGGGCCTCACATTACGTACTACTTCATGATATCCCAGTTGGCCATTAAAAGTAAATCAACCTCATGGATTTGATATTGAAAGGCAAACATTTCTTGCCTGAGAAATGAAACTCTATATGTTGGAGCTATACACAGGCAGTACTTTACTCTGGATTCATTTAGCAATACATAGTCTATGGTAGTTTTATCTATCTTTTCCAAGCATGGTCATAATTGGAACATCACTCAAAGTTGGGAAAAAAAGGTATCTTGGATGAAATGGATCCTTAATGCAAAATTGGAAAGAAGAATATCAGCATTCCAAATTGGAATCCTAATTGTAAAAACCAGACAATTATTTACATGTCCCTGGACTTTAGAAAAATCAAAGACTATACAATTAGATAAGAGCCCTAGCTTATTTGGAAGACTCAGGAGACTGTTTCGTGCCTACATATGGTTTCAGTTTTCTTCAGCCCTATCCCTATTCCCTGCTGCTGTTAATGTTTTCTATAGTGATCCTAGTAGGACAATGATTCAAGTAGCAGAACTCACCTAGAACTGCTCAGGATTCTATGACCTTGGCTCCTTTTCACAAAATCACATACATTACTGTGATATGATATCATTGTGATTTGATTTCACTATCTGATCTGATGTGCTTGGCTTGATTTGTACACTATTTGCCTAATTTTAATTTCAGTTTCCTTTGTAATATTGAGACCTTACAGAATGGAACACAGGAATACTAAAGTTGTCTTGGTCTTCTGCCAAGAAATAATGCAAGATTTAGGAATGATCTGCTCACATATCGACTTCCAAAATAAAGGAATATTAATGAACAATCTCATTTACAGAATGATGAGACCTAAATATCACTTTGACTAATGGTCTAATTATTGTCTTATTTAAACAACAACAAAAACCCTACTCCCTTATAAGGAAGTACATTTTTATTGATTATACACATCAAGTTTGTGTTTCATTGCTACTCCAGTATAGTATTTCTAATAAATCTTTATAGTCCAAGAAAGAACAAATAAAAACTGCAAGTGGGCATACTCAAACAGTACAATATGTTCTTATTTTTACAAACTAAAACTTAATCTATCACGCACATTAAAATTGTACATTATTTGCAGCATTTAAATTAGATTGGATCTAAAAGAAATTAATCAATTTTTCAAAAGGTGAAGAAAAGTTACATTTTGCCTTTAATAGACATTTAGTTACAGAATTTCATTACTAAAGGTTTTTCTGCTTTAAAGAAATGATAAATATAGAAGTTGTTAGTAAATTTGATCAGATGGGGGGGCTTTGTTGTAAATTTAAAAATCACAACAAAAATGTAGTTGAGGGGAAAAAGCTAGCTATCTGAAGTCTGAACATTTCTGAAGGTATGATATTTGTATATGAAAAGTTAGTGACAAAGACAATACTTTATATAGCTATATTGGACATATGTCACTGTCCAAATACAATTTGTTTTCTTTTTCTCTCCTACTTGTAAATGAGACAGTCAACCCTTGATTGCACCATTTCAAATGCAAATAATTCTGTTCCAACTGCCTCCTTACATTAGCTAAATTAAGTCATCAGTAAACAAAATTAGAAAATTCTCAATACAGCTGCTATAAACAACTTTTGAAGTTCTATATACTAAACAAATGGAATTCTGATAAGGTTAAAAATTGTTGACTATTGCTGTCATCGATATAAGTCATATAATTTCCGGTCCCTCAAACCAGTGCTGGTCACAGCAAATTATAATCAAAGATAGATTTCTTGGAGGGTGTTAATACCATTAGATTTAAAGAATTAAAAATACATGAAACTTTTGAGTTAATGAACAGGCTCCTTAACTGCTCATTTAATTTAAACAGCTGTTTGTTAATGCCCTAAGCAGTGTCATAAACTGTGAAAATACTGTTGAGTGCAAGACACTAGTTAATGCTATAAAGCAACACATGCTCTAATATTAAATGGATTTAATAGAATTAATAGAGAATAAAACATTAACTCCCTATTATGTTTTAGAACCCAGGGGCAAATTCTGGCTAAACAGGACTTTGATTCTGAAAGCACAAAAAGTAAAGTCTACCACTGTACAGCAAATCATGGTGTTTTTACGCTCTTGAAAAAAAATGGAACCCTGATAAGCTCACATCTGTTCCAATCACAGACTGGATAAAAATCACAGTTTACTAAACTCCTAAATAACTAAATATGTGGAACCCCCAACAAGAGCCCATCTGTTACCACTGAATTTTGGATAAGGTCCCATTGCAAAATTCTCTATAATGGAAGTAGGCATTGTAAAATTAAAAAAAATCTGGTTAATATATTTTTCCATAAATTAATATTTTACTGATATAGCAACTGAAGTATACAAACACTAGGTTAATTATCACAGTGATTTCACTATGGGATATTATTGATTATTTACTCTAGTGTGTCTATGTGTTTGTCCTCGGTTATAACCATTTGTTCAGCAATCGTTTGAAGTTATGAAGTTGCTGAATGACAGTTATGACTGGCCCTCAGAATTTGGCTGTTGCAGCATGCTGTGGTCAGTTGATCAATATCAGAGCATTTGGTGACCAGCCTGCATGTACAATCAGTTGCAGCATCACACAATCATATTTTCCTGGCACAGCTAACTGCCTCTTCTTCAACTCCATCCACCCAGCTATCATCCACCCATCTCTGCCTTCATGGCCATTGCCTAATGCAGGGATGTCAAATTCAAGGCCTGGGGGCCAAATCTGGCCTGTGGGGTGCTTAGATCTGGCCCACAGGGCCATCTTAGAAACAGCAAAGGACTGCCCTTTGGTGCCTCTGTCCGTGAAAACAGAACTCAGAAAGCCCCCCCCCCCGAGCTCCATTTTCACTGGTGGGGTGGCAGTAGGCTGTCATGGCTGAAAATGGAGCTTGGGAGCCTGTTTTTGCTGACAGAGTGCTCAGGCCACCACAGACGCCCCTCACACAAATGACGTCAAGCTGTCCATGCCCGTCCTGGCCCCCAAGGTCAAACACAACATGAATGAAATTGAGTTTGACACCCAGGGATGGGCTACTGCCCGGATGGGGGGGAATGTAAGTGGGGTAGTGAAAATGGAGCTCCACCCCAGAGCACCCAATTTGCACTAAAATACGTTGGAAAAAAATGCATAAGCCACGCCTACAGTTGGTAGTAAAAATTCTGGTAGCCCTTCACTGTTGACACCCCTGGTCTAATCCATTCTAAATCCTTGAAGAGCCAGCAGGTTTTATATCTCCTCCCTAACTTTACCCTATTGGCTGCTCTGTACTGACATTATTCCTGACATTCGATGTTTCCGATTTCAGGTCTGCACAGATCCCAGAGCAGCAATGGGAGAAAGATGATGAAAGTCAGTTTAAGGCAGTGGGGATAAGTAGTGGAATACAGAGAGCCAAAATGACAGAGATTGGATGAGCTAATGCATAGGCACCCAGCAGGAGAAGCATCAGGTCTTGACCTAATGACTACCAGGACTGCTACTACTACATGGCACATTCACATGATGCTTTGCTTAATGATTGCTTCACTTAGCAAAGTAAATTCCACTCCCAATTAGGACCAATTTCTAGAAATTTTTTATTATTTCTAAAGAGGATAACAATCTACATATGCAAAAATTGATTTTTAAAATGTCAAAGAGCAATCAGAAAAATACCTTCTGGATTTCAAGTGGTGCAATTAAAATTAAGTAATATTTTAATTAGAGTAATTAATAAAGCCAAGGCATTAACATTTTTAAAGAAAACATCTTGGTTTTTGTCTTCTTTGCATGTTCTGATGTACATGCAATAGTCTTTTACTGCTGCTGCTCTTAAATGAATTATTTGCTTGAAATAAATACCAATGATTTATTTATTTATAAAATTTATTGGCGGCCCATC
Source organism: Erythrolamprus reginae (assembly GCF_031021105.1). Lineage (NCBI taxonomy): Eukaryota > Metazoa > Chordata > Lepidosauria > Squamata > Dipsadidae > Erythrolamprus > Erythrolamprus reginae. Next base: position 207,067,830 of record NC_091952.1, read on the forward strand.
TTACCACAGGGCAATGCTGATGCAATTAGTTCTGGGGTGGATACTCTAGATATTGCTGAATAACTCCTTACCAAAGTCAGTCCTTATCAAAGGCAAACTGTGAGGGATGCAAGGAAATTTTGTTAAGTAACATCTGGAGAAGTGCAGGATCCCTTCTGATGAAGAAACACTAGAATGTGATATACAACTGTTAACAGCTGAATTCATTATGGCTCTCAATAGTAATCTGTATATATTTTCTGTCTAGCAGAATGCTTTAGGTAGTTTTCTCTGATCGTCTGATAATAATTAGGGTATATCATCTTTGGCATGTGTTTTCAATGCTGCCTGCTTCTATGTTTTTATGGAGAATATTTTGCTTTGATAAGATGGTTGCCTGATACTGTGATTTGTATGGGAAAAAATTGTAATTCTTATTGTGGTTGGTATGAAGGATTATTGCAAATATATTCATATTTCAGTTTGTATATAAAACATTAAAGACACCAGATATTTTCACAGAAATATCTGTCAATAAGGTTTAAATATTATTTCTCTTTCTGTTATTACAATGGTACAGTTTCCAGTTGCAAAGATTTGGGCAATAGAAGATTTCATAAAGGATTCTCAATTATACTAACTATACATTTGTTTATGGAATTAATATAGATGTGATATTTGAATTATTTATCTATAACATGAAAATATAATCAAAAAAATCTCAAAAGTTTTCTACAATATATTTTGTTCCTATTTCTACATGTGCAAGGCTTAATAACAATAATATATTATATATACAGTACAGTAGTTCCTCGATATACCACGCTTCACCTATTGCGGCTTCACTTCATCGCGGGTTTTCAAGAAATATTAATGAGAAAAATCATTCGCGGATCTTCGCTGGTTCGCGGGTTTCTGAGGAAGTCGATCGGCAGATTTAAACAGCCTGCCAAACTCGATCGGCAGGTTTTTCAAAAAAAATATATCTAAAATTGTAAATACTGTATTTAAATACTGTATCTAAAATAAATACTGTGTGGGAAGGGTTTATAAACACTTAAAACAATGAAAACTTGCCAAAACAATTACAATATAAATACTTAAATAAGTACTATCAGTCGATAAATTCCACATCGTGGATTTCACCTATCGCGGCCGGGTCTGGAACGTAACACCAGCGATAGGTGAGGGACTACTGTATATGCAGTGTGTGTGTTTGTAGGTGTGTGTGTGTACATGCATCATAAAATTTAAAAAGGAACTATTTTATTAGAAAGTGAAATCTGGAGAATTGCTGTGCAAACGGTATAACATTTTATTTTTTTAAAGTCAAACAATTCTTTTGTCAAAGCCAAGCATATCTTGTTAAATATTAAGAGCTTAATATTTCAGTAAATACTTCGAAGATTGCAGATGGAATCAAAGGTGTAAAGAAAGATGGATAACAATACTCATTAATTTTGTCACTAAACAATGAGCCATGGCCTCTCGGTTTTATCAATGCCATGAAAGTATAGCTTAGATATTAAACCTTCCCCCCCCCCTTTACATATGCTTAATATCTACATTCTTTCATATTAATGTGATTGCAAGATTTAATTGCTTTCAATAAGGACTTTAAAAGATGAGAACTAAATATTCTATCATAAGTATCAAATAATGAAACAAAAAATTAACAAGTATCTGTTATAAACATTTTGAGGCAATTACATACTCCACTCAGGTATTATTAAATTGGTTTAAATTTAACATATCTCCATATCCCTGCATATACTATTTTTATCCCTAACCTGCTTGGACTGAGAGGATGTTTTTAAGCATATTTGCCTCTCTATTATAAGAAATACAATCAATTCAAGAAAAATCAGTGCAAAAAACAACACAGAAGGAATATATCTACCATAGAGAATGGTAGTAGTTCAGTGGCCTGTTGCTCCACCCTGAGTACAGTTTTGTAATTTATTGATTGATTGATTTTGTCCAATACACAATGAGGGTTTTAGTGGGTATACACATGGTAAAATACATAATGAAGGTTATAGAGGATATACTCATAGTAAATATATATCTAAGAAAGAATAGAAGAGAAGATATAGGAATAAAACATATCAATGAAAGAATAGAAGAAATAGAATATAAAACTTTATATTCTATGAATAGAATATAAAACTATACTTAAAAATGAACCTTAACAATGAATCTATCATTCCAACTAATCTTGTGATTATGAGGCGAACTCGGGTATGTTGTTTTTTACACTGATTTTCTCAAATGTAATTTGTTTAGCTTGGGGATTATAGGACATTATGTAATAATATTTAAAAACTTTGAATTCTTATTTACCCTCCTAACTTGGGGATGAGGAGCCCGCTATAGCAAAAAGGATCACAATATTCTATGCTGCATCCTTTATATAGTAGCAACAAAATTATCTTTTTATTGTTTAATATCTTTGTTTTAATGCTTTTAATGGTTTTTTAATTGCTCTGTCAGATTTGAAGCAATGAGATAGGCGGCGATAGATAGATAGATAGATAGATAGATAGATGGATGGATGGATGGATGGATGGATGGATGGATGGATGGATAAGCAGATCAGTCACCAGCAGAATTGCTTACCTGGCTATTTTAACAGTTGTCACAATCATTAACTGCTTTTATTTATCAGTTTTATTATGCTAATATGGCTTTTATCATGTGTAGTTAATTATCTGAATAGTTTAATGCTTGTAGCTTGTTGGCTTCCGACTTAAGAAAGAACTGATTCATTCATTTGCACATCACTACAATGTGTTGTTGTTATGTTGCTGTTACTTGGGAACATCATTGAGTGATTAGCAGAGGCAATGTGCTTCCTAGGCAGTTACATGATATTCCTGTTCATTATTTGTTAGATAGATGTCACCAATAATGTTGAGCCACTCATCTATTATTATTATTATTATTATTATTATTATTATTATTATTATTATTATTATTATTATGCAACACAGCAAATGAGATCACTATGCTGGATTTCATATTTCACCACCAGTCGGGTGCTTCCCAAGCATCTAGGACTGCATGATGTAGCGGCAAATTATGTTTGCCGATCCCAGTAAAGTGGCCTTTTGCAATTGACAGATGGAGATTTTGTCAATTCTGATGGTTTTCAAATGTCCGCTGAGATCCTTTGGCACTGCGCCCAGCGTGCTAAGTACCACTGGGACCACTTTCACTGGCTTATGCCAGAGTCGTTGCTATTATTATTATTATTACATTATAATTATATTAATATTATTATATTATATATTATTATTATTATTATTATTATTATTATTATTATTATTATTATATAGAGTCATTATTCTTATTCTTATTCTTATTATTATTTATTAGATTTGTATGCTGCCCTTCTTCGAAACCTCGGGGCAGCTCACATAATACAATACAAAAGCAATATGTGTACAAATCTAATAGTTAAAACTATAAGCTGGAATCCCTTACATTAAAAAGCAGTCAATTAACTCAATCACATCCACACATAACATTTAATGGTTGGGGGCATGATCTAACTGCCCCATGCCTGGTGACATAGATAGGTCATAAGAGTCTAACAAAAGGTGGGGAGGGTGGGGGCAGTCCGAATCTCTGGAGGTCTGGTGCCGCCACAGAGAAGGCTCTTCCCCTAGGTCCCGCCAGATGACATTGTTTAGTCGACGGGACCCGGAGAAGGCCATTCTGTGGGACTATCCAGTCGCTGGGATTTGTGCGACAGAAGGCGGTCCCATAGGTAAGGAGAATGTGAGGCAGTAGGGTGAAGGATACTACCAAATTTGTAAGTCCCACTAAGTAGGCTAATCCAGGAAATCAATTCTATGGGATGACTATAATGTGCAATTATTGAAATAGACTAACTATAATAGAATGAAAGCCTGATTATGCCTTACACTCCTTTCTTCTCATACTCTAGTTAACCAGGGAAGGGCCTGCTCAGGTTACTTCTAAATTCTTACTTCTCAGGACTTAAATAATATTTCAGCCCTCTTTGTTTGTTTATGACTTTTGCATATTTTTATCAAGCTCACCTCCCTTATTATTTACAAAATTTGCCTGATCAAACTCTTACTGTCATGCTGCCGACTGCTGTCCTGCCATTCAAAGTCCTGTTTCTGACCAGACTGCTGAACAGTGTTAAAATTGCTGTGGTTTATTCGATAAACAATGTTATCTTGAAATGTAATGAAATATGTGTCTAAATAAATATATTAGCAATGATTTTCATCTATCTGCAAGATGGGTGCATGAAAGCTTGCTCGCCTCCAAGGATTTTGAAAGTTAAATAGCTTGTTTCTCTCCAATGAAAGACTTCACTAAAATAAGCACTATGAACAAATCTCCAACTGTGAACTAATTAAAGACAATTTCCTTTCATGGTTTTCTACTAAATGTCATTTGTGATTTTATTCTGTCTTTATATACACATTATTTGTAACATTTCTTTGAATATCTAACATAGTAAATGGCTGTTTATGAAAGTCTTACGTTTTTATTTTAAAAATCTTTTTATTTCTATCTGGAGTTATCAATTTTTATTTATTTTAATGCTGAAACTCTAATCTCAGAATTTAAATCTCACTGATTCAATTTTCTATTGACTTATATGAGCTTGTACTATCAACTAACAATTTGCTAGTGACTTTTTAAAATGTATTCTATTGATATGTAAGTTATTGTTTTAAAAGAACCTAAGTTTTTAAAAATTATTTATTTCTGAGAGCAGTGGCTTTAAAATTAGACTCAGTTGGCTCATTCTGATAAACTGACTTGAAAGGATTTATGTATAGACAATATTTTTTATTTCTTTTGGTTTGACCCAATATTAAACAGATTCATATGTTCTTAATTGTAAGCTGCTTTGTAATTTTGCATATTGAACTACTGAAATAATAACAGTTATTCAGCAACATAGTTTAGGATAACATCAAAATGACAAAAATGTCATGATATCATAACAAAAGTGCACATGCAGTTTTAGGACAAATGTATAAAAGTGGTAGAGCTTGGATAAGGGTCAGGAAAAATTGATTAAAAAGGCATAATGATCCAATCTTCCACTTTTTTGTGTGTGTCGTGACACACCATTCATATATTACTAAGCGGAGTCTAGTACCAATTGCTACTCCTTCAAAATGTCACTCTGATCACCAAACATTTTTAAAGTTCTCAATCCTAAAGTAAATGTATTAGAAAAATGAAGATACTTTAATGCCCCTCATCTCACCCCAGTATTATAATTTCCTGGTTTCTTGGTGAAACCATTCGCTCTGATTAGTAATTAGAACTATCAGTTATAACAGCTATATTCAATTCTCATCCTCCCTTGTAAACTTGCACCCAAAATCTCTTTCAGGGCAGATTAGTGTAGTATACAAAGCAGGGGTAAAAAGTAGTTCTACTAGTAAAAAGTCATTGGTTAGTACAATAGTGTATGTTTGTGTGTCTGGATCGAAGAAACAGGATAAAATGAGTGAGAAGGACTTCCTTCTACTTGCTTGTTTCCTAGTAGTGCTTTTATCTCCATTTCTGATTGTAAGAAAAATGTTAGGAAGTATGCAATGTAGGGATTTTCAGGATTTGTAGTTCTTAATTAATTCAGCTAATAGGATTGGCTTGGAAAATGAAGTGATATGCTTTATGTTTTAGTTTATTCACTTAAGAAATCAGTTCATTTCTGTGTTTTTTTCAAGAATTCAGGGGAGTTTGTCTATTTTTTAAACAACAGAATACACAAAAGATTTTTCAATTAAAAACTCACTACAATTAATAAGCAGCAAAAAGATCATGTATACTTCATTTTTTGAAGCCCTACTTAAAGTTAGCAACTTTACAAAACTGGTTGACTTAGTAGTTGACAAATCAACAATATTTCTTCCTTACAAGAATTGTCATATATGGTAATAATTTTCTGTCTGTCTGTCTGTATACATGTATGTATTGTAATTAGTCTTTCATCTTTTCATGACAATACCATCCCTTTGAATAAACAATGGTGCTTCATCACTTAATGGTAATAGTCATGTTACTTGTTTATAATAAATTACAATTATGCAAGTTGTGGGCACTCTGTGGACAGTAAATGAATGCCAATAGCTTAACGCTGATTAGGTAGGTTTTACTACGTTATGGAAAACAATATTTTCAAGAAACTTGCATATTTAAGCTAAGAAATGTTTACTGGAGAATCTGAATATCTAAAATAAAACAATGAAACAAACAATTCATGAATGAAATGAAATGAAAAACATAATACAATTAGTCATCATTTACCAACTGTAATAGAGACCAGCAATTCTGTTGCTTTGCAGTGGGATGCCATGAGGTGAGTATGCTCATTTATAACATCCAGTTCCAATCAGGAAGCGAATTCCCTACAGTCATTAAGCATGGTTTTACATGACTGTAACTTGCAACTTCCTGTCAATCTCCAAAATGACTTTGCTTATTGAAAGCTGGCTGTGAGCGTCGCAAATGGCAGTCACATAACTATGGGGTGCAATAGCCATAAGTTTGAAGACATGTCATAAAGTTATTTTTTCAGCATTGTTATATCTTTGAACAATCGATAAACATGGTAATTGTTAATGCAGGACTATTTGGATAATGAGTTGCCTTGGTTAGTTACAAAGGCCACTAAAGACAAAGTTACAAAGGATAAATGGCTGTATTGATGAAAGCAACCAGGTAAAAGAAAAATATTCATTATTTTGATGATGAAGAATGCATGTGGGAAAGGATAAATAAGTGGCTTCCTTGCCTCTAACAGATATACTTTACAGGCTATGCCATTGCAAAGCTACAGGTATCAAGATATCATTTGGAGCAACAAAAAAAAGGAAAAGGAAAATAATTAGAGTTTTCTTGCAATCATCACCTTTTGTTATTAAAGTTGAATCCTTTGCCAAGCAAAGTCATTAAGTAAAATGTGCATTCAAATCACACCTGGTTCAGTTTCTTAAAAGTGCAATTTCAGCTAATTTAACAATCTACTCTTCTTAAGGGATGGGTTTGCAGAGAAATTTAAGTTAGTGAGATAAGCTTGAGTAAATCATGCACTTAACTGATTTTTGATAATAGAAGAATTTGGATGGCTAAAAATCCTCCAAACCATAGAAACTAGAGAATATGGATTGTAATTATAATTTCATGCCAAAAATCACATGAACAAGTATCAGTTATTTTATTTCTCTTCCAGATACTTCTAATCATTTTTCAATTTATGTCACATTTAACAATGCAGTTTATTTTACAAACTTTGGTCCTTAATACACAAAAAGAAGTAATGTAATTACAAATTATACCATAACAGAAGAATAAAAAATAACAAAACTATGTGATTACATTGTTGTAGGTAATCAATGGTGCCAGATCTTGTTCTATTAAAAAATCTAGCACCCATTAGCATATACTACACTGATAGAGGTAGCTGGGAGTTGTGCTTCAGCAGGGTGTGGAGGGTTTCTAGTCCCCAAGTCTGATTTTGAGGAAAAAGGATCCAATAATTAAGTTTACTGTACAATGAACCTTTGTTTGAATTCCTTCCCCCACATGTCCCAAAACAGCAATGTATAAAAACACATATTAAATTATTGTAGGCTTTATTGTGTATCTTCTTTTGCCCCTGTCTTCTATATAACTGTTATAATGTATTTCTTATTTCTAAAAGGCAGGGGGCAATTCTATGCAACTTGTTAACTTGTGCTTTTATGAAGTTGAGTAATCAAACATGGATGTTTTCAACTTCCACCTTCAGTTTTAAAAAGGAGCTGATTGCAGATAATTACAAGAGAATTTCACCCAGAGATCCAGAGGCCCACGGTAAGAGTAGGAAACAGTGGGTTTAAGAAAAATGGAAAGGTTGGTGTTTATTTATTGATTAAATTATAGTATAGGACACATTTCATAAAATTGGTAGTGGTAGATCTGGCATATAAAAATTGCCAAACTATGCATATTTGGTCAGAATTTCCATACTATTTGAAGGATTCCACTCTACATTGATCATTTCAGAGCTGTATTTTGATATTGCAACTGTATGCATAATTATCTTTGGAGTGTATCTTACTCAACAACGTGAGACATTCCTCTGAGTTATCATAGGAGTTTGCACTAACGTTACAATATAATGACACAGTGGCAAGTTGAAACACATTTTTCTTTTAAAAAACATCACATAATAACAGTATACATTATTTTGTTTTCAAGACTAAAATTTGGTAAATATAAGGAATATAGATCAAACAATAATTAGCAACAAAACAGAACTTTTATGTACCCAGCATGTAGAAAGAAAATACTGAGGATGGGGAAGGCAATCATTTTCCCACTTTGTGGCTTTTGGGGCCATTTGGTTAGTCACAGGTAGAAATAGCATGTTTTTCTAGGCCAGAAATGATATCAACAAATCCTTACTTTTAAAATAGAAGTACAGTAATACCTTGTCTTACAAACTTAATTGGTTCCAGAAGTAGGTTCGTAAGGCGAAAAGTTCGTAAGATGAAACAATGTTTCCCATAGGAAACAATGTAAAAGCGATTAATGCGTGCAAGGGGGGGAAATCGCAAAATGGCGCTCCGCTGGGCGCCACCGCCCGGCTGTCACCTTTTAAAACAGCCAGGGGGCTTCTCGGCGTTCTCCCGAACCTGAACCCAAACTGTTTCAGAAGATGACAGGCCGGCGGTGCTTCTCGGCGGCCTCCCGAACCCAAACCCGAAAAGTTCGGGTTCGGGAGAATGCCGAGAAGCCCCCCAGCTGTTTTAAAAGGTGACAGCCAAGCGGCGGTGCCCAGCGGAGCGCCATTTTGTGATCTGCAGTGGGTTCGTAAGCCGAATAAAGTTCGTAAGAAGAGGCAAAAAATTTATGGACCCCGGGTTCGTATCTCAAAGTGTTCGTATCATGAGGGGTTCGTATCACGAGGTACCACTGTACTTCTTTGTGATTTGATATCATCATGCTTTGAAATAAATTCTCTATTATCATCCCCACCATTCCATCTGTCCTCCTGAAATTTCTTTAGCAGTCATCAGAATGAATTTGCTTTCTCTCAAAATTCTTCAACTATTTCATTTAGAAAGCACTCTTACACAAATCCCTTATGGGCTTACCTGAGTAGGATACATGAAAACCAGAGCCAAACCTGTTGAGGAGAGGCAAATTTTTACAGTACAGTAATGATGTATTTTTATTGTTTTGTCTATTGCTTTGAGGGTAAGTTATAAAAGAAATAGAGCTTCAAAATTAGAGCAGATTTTGTGAAGAAAAAAAATCCATATATAGAATGTACTTCAAGAAACAGAGTGGTTATTCAGATGACACATAAAATGCTAATAACAATGAATATAATACTATGATGTTTATTTGTAATGTTCTCAAAATCTGAAGATTAAATAGTGAAAAGGTTAATATATTGCTAACCACCTCCAATATTTTTCTTCAATTATTCTCTGACATTGCTTGCTTATGATAACAACTAGCTATCAAAACCAAGACCTTTATTAGAGAGGTTAATGTGAGGTAGGAACTCCATTCTGTGTTATTTTGGCTTAAGGGCATAATGTCACAATTTAGTGCATCCTTTAATGACTTTTTTTTTTCCTAAAGCAAGCTTGCAGCTTAGAACTAATTCAGCAAATTTCCTTGTAGGATCTTCAGGAGATATTTGGGGGGGGGGGGGGGGGGGGCGGAGAGAAAGTACAATTGATTATGTAGCCAAATTTCTGTTCAAGCCTGCTTACTGATTTTTGTTCATTTCACAAACAAACAAGGCATGAATATATCAACCTACAACCCATAAACAATAAAGAACTTCATCCTGTAAGTTTGCTACGGGCAGCAGTTTGTGCCTGAATCTGCTATTTGTCATAAGACAAATGATAAAGTGATTGCCATTTGTTACTGAATACACAAGAGGAGTGTTCATCTGTGAACCACAAAAATGCAGGCAACAGTAAATACTGCTGTTCTCAATGCTAACTACTAATAAAAAAAAATCCCCCTTATGTTGATAGCCAAAAAATTACTTTGGCAGAATATACCAGCAGCAGCAATCTTAATTTGATTGGAACAATTACACCTTGGTCAAGAAAGCATTATTCAGAACATAAATATCCTAAACCCACCCAATTTCCAAGGAAGCAAAAACTATATATTATACAGAAAGGTAGCTTTTAAAATTGGGAGTAGAATTTAATTTATATGTATTGTTCCCATTTCTGTAGTGTTCAGTGATTTTAATATAAACTTTTTTTAATGTTTCTGAGTCACTGATGCTTGGCATCTTTCTGCTATATTAATAGAGTTTATAACAGTGCCCATACATTAATACAGTCTGTGTTTTATTCAGGCGCTGATGGACTTTAGGGAGTACCTAAATTCTTCGTTGTTGTACTTCCTGGCAGCTATAAGATTTTTATTAATGTAAGGTTACCCAACAATAAAATAATTCTTAATATGCAAATGACTTTCTCTGGAACTTAAAGGGCTGCTCATTAAGTTACAACCTAAAAATAGTGAAACTGGCCTCCTTCTCAACAGTACTTCTGTTTCTTATTTTCTCAAAAGAGAAATCCTATTATAAATTTGCCACCTGTTCTGAAAAATAGGATGTACAGTACTGCAGCATGGGGGGAACAGCTGTTAAAAAAAAAGATCATCCAATTGTATAGCTACACAAATTCTTAAGCATGTTTATAGTAGCTGTTATGATTGTTTCTAGACATAATCTCTCTACTCTTCATAGAGAGACAAAGAAAATTCTCTTTTATATTACAATTGCTCCATTTTCACATTTCTCCAAAATTATGGTGCACAATGTATGCCGTACATTGTACAGAAATGGCCATGCTTGAATATCAGAGATTATATTTTTGTTTAGGCAATCTCTCACAATTGGGCCCAGAATCTTGGTCATTGGGTGATGCCACATGATTGCTTCACTCAGCAACAGCAATCCCAGCTGTCTCTGGTACAAGTTGTTAAGTGGACTTCCACAGAGAGGATCTGGAGTGATGGCATGGAAAACGAGTATAGACCTCCCATCACACTCAAGAGACCCAGGATCTCTCCCCACAGCACAGGGGAGAACCTTGAGAATGATGCCATTAACTACAATTTTCCCCTTTGGAGGGACCAAAAAATAGGCATTTATTAGAGGTTTCCACTCCAGAGGGGAAATGCTAGTGAATGCCAGCTTTCTAGAATATTAGCGTTCACCAAAGCTTTCCAAAGCTGATTTTTGCTAGCATTTTGCCCCCAAGAAAACCTAGTAAACACCAGCAATCTCAAAGATTGTGAAAACCCATAAAGTTTTTTTTTTTTTGCTGAAGATGAATATTTTACCAAAACTGGTCTTGGGAACTAGGGATATTGTTTCCAAATATCCCTATATAATTAGACAAAAAGTATTTTACAAATTTAATCTGGTAAGGGAAGAAACCAAAAATTAAATTTAAACTTCTGCAAGAAGTAAAAGAAAGAGAAGGATTTGGCGTACCAGATTGGGAGTTATACCATCAAGCAACAGTGCTAATCTGGGTAAAAGAATGGATAAATTTAAACAATAAAAGGTTGTTAACACTAGAGTAGTGATGGCAAACCTATGATATGGGTGCCATAGGTGGAATGGAGAGCCATATCTTCTGACACCTGAGCTGTTGCCCTAGCTCAGCTCCAATGTGCATGTGTGTGCCGGCCAGCTGATTTTTGGCTCACTCAGGGAGGGCACTTTTGGCTTCCAGAGAGCCTCTAGGGGGGATGGGGGAGGACGATTTTATCCTTGTCCAGCTCCAGGGAAGCCTTTGGAGCAAAGATTTTGTGGTATAATATACAACTGAAAAATGGTAAGAATTATGGAAAAGAAATAGAAAAATAACATTGGCAATACCATACAAAGAGAATTTATATAAGATGTTCTGTAAGTGGTATCTTCTATCAGCAGGATTGGCTAAAATGTTTAGAAATTCATCATTAGAAATGCAATCAAGGACCAGGCACGTATTATCATATGTGGTAGTTGTGTAAAAAAGCAAAGGAATATTGGCAAAAAATTCAAATATGGCTGGAAGAGTGAATTGGATAGAAAATAGAGTTCCAATCAGAACTATTCTTATTTGGAATTTTAAGTGAGAAAAAAACAAAGGAGTAACCTACTTAATAATACATATTATAACAGCAGCAAGAATGGTTTTTACCCAAAACTGTAAAAATTGAGAGATCCCCCTAGATCAGACCTGGGCAAGGGGCGGCCCACAGGCTGCATCCAGCCCACCTGCTGTCTGTGACCGGCCCGCCCGCTATCTGTGACCAGTTTCCTGGAGGAGGAAGCCATGGGGGGAGGGACAAGCGCCTCAAATGAACAGGACAAAAAAGCACCCACCAACAAGGCTCTCTTAGAGCCCCACCATCGCGGGACAAATCGGGGTCACCCTTTTTAGTCCCGTTTTGCCACAGGAAAGCAACAATCCCTCCTTCTTCTTGGCTCTCTCCTCTCTGCGGTGCCGGACAAAAGGCAGCGGGTTGGGAGGGGGGCAGTTGCTGAGGCTCAGGGCAGCAGCAACTGCAGTCCAATCACAGCAGGAACAGTCTGGGAAGCCGAAGGGGGGGGGACAACAGCCCAGAGGATAGGATGCAAGGGTGGAGGGCTGCTGGGGAAGGCAGCAGTGGGCCGATAGAGAGGAGGAAAGTGGGCAGGCGGCTTCACGCCATATTGGGTGTTATTATGCAATAAGTGAGTGTTATTGTGATAATGTGGGAGCGGGGCCAGCCAGAAGTGGGGGTGTGGGCTGCTGGGGAGGGGCAGCACAAGTGAGGAAGTGAAGGGAGGAGGGGGAGGAGAGTGGAGGGGCAAATAAATAAATAAGGAACGGGGGGAGGTTTGCACTCTTTGTGAGTGTGTGTGTATTGGAGGAGGGGGTAATTTGGAAGAAAGAAAACAAGGAATAGGGTAGAACTGAGTTAATTATATTAGTCCGGCCCTCTAAAACCATGCCAATTTCTCATGCGGCCCCATGGCAAAATTAATTGCCCACCCCTGCACTAGATGGTGATTAGGAAAATTCTGAGCTGCGCTGAAATGGATAGATTGACTTTAGAATTGAAAAAACAAAAACAAGAAAGAGGAGAATACTGTGAGATATGGAACATATTTTATCAATGGTTGGAACAGAAAAGAGAGACCAGAAACAAGAAGTAACTAGGATTATAAGGAGAATTAAACTTATGTATGTTAATATAATAGAATGAAATTGGATAAGGCAGAGTTAAAATGATAGAAGTATGATGACTGTGTCTATGTAAAGACTGAACAGACCAAATGTATATAAGTAGTAAGGCATATATGATACTTATCTTATAATTTAGTATGTAATAAATAATAATAAAACATTATTAAAAATAATAATAAAAATAATAAAAATTATTTAAAAAATAAGTATTTTTGCCAGATTTGAAGTCCATTCCAGTGCACAGAAGGATTTTCCCCTCCCAGCATGTGGAAAGCGGGGGAAAAATGCCTTGATGCACTGGGGGAATGGCTTTCAAATCCAACATTGCCTCTCCTTGAAACATTCTCTGCTGGCTTCCCCATTGATTTCATGGGGAAGGTGGCACAGAAGATTGCAAATGGTGATCAGATTATGGCAGGACACTTGGCAACCAGTCATAAATGCAAGCAGGTTGCCAAGCTCTTGAAATGCTAATGCAACATTTTATGACAGCCAGAAGTGTATTACAGGAGGTAAAGTACCTCCCTCTAAGTCTATCATTACTGCAAATGGTCGTTAAACAACAGATCACGAGTCAGGTACTACCCATACTTCACTATGCACTGCTATTTGATTACATAGCTGGGGGGAATGAAATAATTTATTCAGGTGAATTTCTGATAGTGATGTTGTAGTTCCTTGAATACCACTACCAAAAAAAGTATATATTTTTGACAACATTAAATTAAATTAAACAAACAATTAAATGTGGGAGGAAATGAATAGAATTAGCAGTAATTTCTATGGGAGTTTATCAGAAATCCCAAGATTACAGACAACACTGGAAAGTTGAAAAATTATGTTTGAAGAAGACAACGGCAGCCTGCCTCTTGAATATTGACAAAGAAATCTAAATGATTGTCAAGTATAGTGAAGACAAATAAGTGATGCAATTGATCTTTAAGTGGGGAGTCATAGGTTATGTGATCTTTGCCGAACTAGATATCCATGTGCCTGATAGAGTACGTAATGAGTTACTTGCAAGCATGAAGGCTGGATTCCATGACTTGAACATTATCTATGCTGCTACTAAGCAAAGAGAGCTTGCCCACTACCTTCCTGGATAAGAGAAACAGGTATCCAGAAGCTATATGTGTATATATAGAAAAGGTTGTTACCAAATTGTGTTACTAAAAAACAGAATAGAGATTATGACAGGGTTTGTTTAGGATTATTTCTATACTCTTTAATAGCTATATAAATAAAAGTATAAATGTTCATTTGTTCAAAATCATAAATCTCTGAAAATTCTTCACTGATTGCTTTGAATTTTTGACACAACGTTGCATTCAAATATGTGCATGTTTTTATATACCTACATTATATAGAGGTCACACCTGTGACAGGTAAAACATACACGTGATTAAAACAGGACTTTCTTCACCAATGGCTTTGAAATGTTGACACAATGTTGCATTTGAATACATGCATGTTTTTATAAACCTACTACAGTGGTACCTCTACCTAAGAACACCTCTACTTAAGAACCTTACTAGAACTGAGTGTTCAAGATATTTTTGCCTCTTCTTAATAACCATTTTCTACTTAAGAACTCGAGCCCGGAAAAATTTCCCAGGAAATTTGAGTGGCACGAAGGCCCGGCCAGTTTCTTGCCATTCCCCCTGGGTTTCTCTCTCTGGTGCAGTGCATGGGAGGTAGCCTCGCACAGGGTGTATGGGAGGCGTGTGCTCCTCCTCGCCGCCTCAGAGTCCCTCTTTTTTTTTTGAAGCCTTAAAGTTTTAGCTTTTTTTGATTCCCCTCACTTCACCTTCTTCCTTTGGCAGCGACTGTCCTCCTCCTCTTCTTTCTCCTCCTCCTCCCACCCAAATTCCGAGCTTTTATTTCTTTCCCAATGGGTTTGCATGCATTATTTGCTTTTACTTTGATTTCTATGGGGAAAATTGCTTCTACTTACAAACCTTTCTACTTAAGAACCTGGTCGTGGAACGAATTAAGTTCTTAAGTAGAGGTACTACTGTATTATATACCGTGTTTCCCCGAAAGTAAGACAGTGTCTTACTTTCTTTTTACCCCCAAAAGCCCCACTACGTCTTACTTTCGGGGTATGTCTTACATTGGAAAAAAATTGAAAGGGTTGCGTTCCCGAAGGCATCTCCCCAGAGTCCAGACGGGCAGCCGTGGGACAGGAGCCTCGTGAGCCCTTTTCCAAGTTCAACCTCAGGGTTCCAAGCGGCGTGCACGCGTGGAGCCGCAGACGCGTGTTGGGGAAGCGTGTGTCTGGAGGGGAGGAGCCGCTCTGCGCAGTTGGGCAGCCCCACCTGCCTGCCGGAAAGGAGGCGGGCGAAGGAGGGCGCAGCTCCGGCCGCTCGCCTCGGAGCCGGTCGGCCTCGCTGGCTGCTTGCAGCCGAGCCTCGGCAGGACTCGGTTGCTGGGACGAGCGCCTTTGCTGCAAGCCGCCGCCCGCTCGGCTCGCTTCGGACCAGCGCCGTCCTTCGCTTTGCCAAGCCGGGGAAGAGGCGGGTGGCGGCAAGGCGAAGGCGAGGGGCGCGCGGGGAGCTTGGAAGCGACGTCATCGGGCTCCCCCCCCCCGGCAATACCCCCGTGTTTCCCCGAAAGTAAGACATATGTCTTACTTTCGGGGTACGGCTTATATTAGCCGACCCCCCTGAAACCCCCGATACGTCTTACAATCGGGGGTGTCTTACTATCGGGGAAACAGGGTAGATGTCACACTTGTGACAGGTAAAAACAACAGCAATGAAGCTGTCTGGCAAATTCTTTAATTTCCCCTACATGAATAAAGTCCATCTAGAAAATTGACGTGTTTATTTCACAGCTGCAAGTGTGCAACAAAGAACCCTGAATTCACCGGCTACAACATTAACTGCTTTCTTCACATTATGTGAAAATGACATAATGCAACATTGCTACCAGGTGAAAGAACTGCTCATTCCGCTTTGAAATTGACATTTAACCTGCAACATGGAAAGGTCTTGACAGGACCTTTCAAAAGTGAAAATGTCCTCATTCCTCGCATTCCTGTAATTCCCAATTCGATTGGCATTTGCAATCACCATCAACAAAGCTCAAGGCCAATCTTTAGAATTGTGTGATTTAGATCTACCTACAAATTGCTTCTCACATGGACAATTATATGTTGCATGTTGCATGTTCTAGAGTTCGGCAAACCAGACGAACCAGACTGAGCCACAGCTACGCATGACCAGGTACAGCTAGTAGATATATAAAACCTCAGATCCCACAGAATAATCTAAAATTTTATATGTAATTTCAGTCATCTATCATGATTCTATAGGACAACTTCCCATCTACTGTTAAGCATATCTATGATTGAATCAAAAATTTATTTTGATTTTATTTTGAAAACAATTCCTACATAGACATTTAGAGTAAACTGGAATATTTTCAAAATATACAACATGGAACCTTCAGTATTAAAAAGGTAAGAGAACCAGTAATTATCTTTATCTAGTGAGAGCAATAATTGACTTTATATATCCCAAGATAGTTTTTCTGCTTGAGCAATTTTTATGACGATCTTTTTGATACACACCAGATTTCATCTGTTTTTCTTTAAGAGCTTTTCCATATGTTTCTATAGTAGTTACTACATGCAAATGGATGTGTATGCAGAAATTCCTATAAAATACAATAGTAATAATCATCATCATCATGCAAGGACAACATTCTTTATATGTATCCCAGCTACATAATTTAAAACTGAAATGACATAAATGTTTGGGCAATGAACACAACTATATTACAGATGTACTATATAATCCGCATTCGATTTCCTGGGGTGACTTTGTTAGAATCATTCAGTATTTTGCAACATTAAACATAATTGGACAGCTATCTTGGACAGCAATTACATGTGTTTATCTGGTCAACAGTTAGGGGAAACATTTCAATAGTAACTGTTTGAAAAATAAAAACATACTTAAAACATTGGCTTCATAATTTTGGGAAATAGTAACACTGCATTCAGATAAAGAGCTTGGGTTATGTATGACTCACATACAAACATATTCTATTTATTTTGCTTTTTTTAAAACAAATGGAACACTGAAACAGGAAAGCCTGACTTTTGACAGGAGTCTTATATAAGTGGAAGACTTTTAATTCTCAAATTGTTTCACTTCAATAACTCTTTTAAAGTTGTTGCGCCAAGATGCCTGGCGGATTAAGCTCCATTGCCTTTTCTTGTTTTGAACTAATGTATTCTTGATCACCGTTTAATGAAACTATATACCACATGGAGATTTCACATTAGATAAGCCATGTGAAACCCTCATCAGACAAGTAGCTCTGGCTGGTGGTAATCCTTCAGATGAAAATTTCAGACTAGCAGGTTTTCCAATTTAAATGAGCCCCTTTAACTATAAAAAATTGGCACGGTATGATTGCTAAAAATTATTTTTAAATTTTTATGTTGCCAAAGTGCCCCAGTGGCTGTGAAAAACAGAAATACAGCCGTAAATACAGAAAACATTAACTGGTCACTGAGGGGATCCAATTTACAACCCATAGAGACAACTCACATGGCTCACTGACACTGGTATTATTGGGTTTGCAATAGGGCGTTCAGTTCTGTTCACACCACATGAATGCAAAGCTATTCTTAAATATGCAATTAAATAGATTTATTCCACATGTTTCTCTAGTCAGTGGTTATTACTCACTTTTACTTCATTGCACTCTGAACTATAGAATTTTTGTGATATGTTCAGGTAGCATTTGGAATACAACTGAATTTATTGTAACTTTTTAATAAAAGGTTCACTTAATAGAGCAAGATAGATGATAGATAGATAGATAGATAGATAGATAGATAGATAGATAGATAGATAGATAGATAGATAGATATTTAAATTTAGATCATTTTGTTACTATGGTTTGGCTTGCAGCAATAATTTAAAAAAATAAAATTCAATACTGTCTATCCCTGTTTGAAATCAGGAGTAATAAAACCTATTTGCATACAATTTTGGTATTGGTAATTTTTACATTAAAAAGGGCAAGGAATATTTATTATTTAGTTATGCAAGTTTATATTTGAAATCAGTATATCTAATCAGTTTTTTTAAAGTGTATAAGTTGATTACACACTTATATATTCACATTTGAAAACAAATTTTAGAATAAACATGCCCAGGTGCACAATTTCATGTAACAAAACACCAGATATTTTCAAATATTGGTACGAAAGTACTGATCAAAGCCAATTTAATTAAAGAGGATTTTTTGATCTGTGTGTAACCCCTTCACTACAGTTTGTCTCTTTCAGACAGGAGATGAAACAAAAGCCATGGTAAGCTGGTTTCCTATTAGTATGAAGTAATATTCAAGATCAATGGCTTCTAAACAAGACAAACTTAACTTATTAGTTTCTAAGTAATTAGCCCCATTTCAGAGTTTGCATTTAAAAGAAGCTGCCATTCATTGCAGCTTCCTGGCTTCTTCTACATACAAAAGGAAGAAATAAGCCAAGATAAGTCCCCCATGGTAAAATAAATTGGATTATCCAAACTGGGTCATCATGGGCAGTTCTGAATTGCTAGTTCAATGGTCTAAAGGTACATAGAAACTTATAGAGTTAGCAAATTTGTTTTAGAAACTTGAGAACCCCAAGTATGCTGCATTATTGAAAATAGTGGCACCTTTCTAGAGAAGCATATGTTAAGAGCAGTATTCAGCTTATTCACAGTGGGTTAAATCACCTTATGACAACATTGTTCCTTCAGCTCTGATTTTGCTACCGTTTGATGTGTTGTGCACATATTGGGAGAACATAGTCAATATCAAGGACATTGCAAGATAGACTAGAGATTAACATTTGGATAATTATGCATGGGTAAAAGGTTGACAACTCACAAATCAGTATGAACTAATTCTCAACTCAATGTACTATATGACATCTCAGTGATATTTTTATTACCTAGGGAGGAATATTAGAAACATAGAAGACTGACGGCAGAAAAAGACCTCAGGATCCATCTAGTCTGCTCTTATACTATTTTCTGTATTTTATCTTAGGATGGATATATGTTTATCCCAGGCATGTTTAAATTCAGTTACTGTGGATTTACCAACCACGTCTGCTGGAAGTTTGTTCCAAGGATCTACTACTCTTTCAGTAAAATAATATTTTCTCATGTTGCTTTTGATCTTTCCCCCAACTAACTTCAGATTGTGTCCCCTTGTTCTTGTGTTCACTTTCCTCTTAAAAACACTTCCCTCCTGGACCTTATTTAACCCTTTAACATATTTAAATGTTTCGATCATGTCCCCCCTTTTCCTTCTGTCCTCCAGACTATACAGATTGAGTTAATTAAATCTTTCCTGATACGTTTTATGCTTAAGACCTTCCACCATTCTTGTAGCCTGTCTTTGGACCCGTTCAATTTTGTCAATATCTTTTTGCAATATTGCAATACTTCATACACCAATATGAAATACTAATAAAAATGTACACATGAAACATGTACACCTTGCATGTCATGCTTTAATCTATAAAACCCCAAATACTTCAATGAAGCTAAGGGTATATCTGTATGACAGCACTAGCACAACTGGTTTCCCATTTTAAATCTACTCTCCCACCCCATTTGTTATTTCTATATATACAGGGGGTCCCTGACTTACGATGTTGATCCGTTCCTACGTCGTATTGTAAGCTGAATTTCTGTGTAAGTCGGGACATTCCTGATCTTCCTCCACTTTGCTCTAATGCTCTCTTGCCTGATTCACTCCAACCCTGAAGCATGGCCAGCTACACTGAGTTCGCACATTTGAAAGGCCTTGCTGCCCCTGAGTTGCCTCATCATGATATCATCACCATGTGTAACCAGCTACTTTAGGTGACTAAAAAAAAGCCTGCTTGCTAAAATGCTTCATTCGTGCCTTCTTCCCACCCCGTGCTTCAGAAAGCACTGGAGTCAGCGAATGCGGTGAGAGCGAGCCAAGGAAGCGCGGCATGGCAGGAGGAAGGGGCAAAGGATAGGTTAATAATAGCTGTATGGAGGGCTCGCTAGGCTACAAGCCTGAGTTCCCCCTTCCCCAAACCCTTAGCCGAGGTTCAGCTCTGAACCAGATTTTGGTGAACAACAGGGAGCAACTGCATGATGTGAACTTCCCGTCTGAATTCGACCCTGCTTCCCCAAATGGGCTTTGCTGCTACTGAAACATCTTGTAGCTTAATACCGATGCTGCATGTCAATTTGCTCATGAGATGCATGTAACCCCCTTCCTGTTTTGTGTATTTATCCCGTAGTGAGAGCCAGCCAGGCGAGTGCGGCGTGGTAGGAGGAGGGGGGCTGGTTTCGTGTCGTAAGCATGAAACATCATAACTCGGGACTGATGTATTAAGTATTAAGCTACAAGATGTTTCGGTAGCAGCAAAGCCCATGCGCATGCGTGAAAGCAAAAATATTGGTGAAAATCGCCAAAATCTCACTCGCACACGTGTCCTTACATAATATTTCATTGCTACATATGTGCAGAAGCTAAATCTCTCGCCAATGGGCACATGCACGACCAGCAGACTTGCGCACACTCACGACGGCATCGGAGGGCGCACCGGGAGTGCTGAAGATAATAGTGCTTCAGCTGTTCTATTAAAAATGGGTAAAAAATTAACATCACATAAATTAATTTATGCTCCCTTAAACCAGTGATGGCAAATCTTTTTCTTCTTGCGTGCCAAAAATGGGAGTGTGCGCCCACACGAATGTGCTCATGTGCCACCACACAGCCGCCCCGCACATGTCACACTGCTCATGCGTGTATCCCCATACAAGCGCCCCCTCCTGTTAGGCCGATTATTAGTTATTGTTATTGTTTATTATTCTCCCCTGAAGCCGCCGGAGTGCGAAATATGACCCACTGTTCAAACTGGAAATTCGGAAAAATTGACTTCTAGTTTGTCCATTGGGATATTTTTCATACTCCAGAGCCCCCTCTAGCCTGGGGAGAGCAAAAATGGCCTCTCCCTGCTCTCTGGAAGGCCAAAAATAAGCTGACCAACATGTGCATGCACACTGGAGCTGACACAGGGCAACGCATTGCGTACCCTTAGATATAGCTCTGCATGCCACCTATGACACGTGTGCCATAGGTTTGTCATCACGGCCTTAAACCATCTAAATGCCCCACATTGATTAACAAAACTGTGTATTATCATTACTGCTCTTTTACAAACACATCATTAATGTGCATATAGATATTCTAAGTCCATGACACCGGTAGAAACAGACTCCCGAGGCGTGTCAATATGTATATTGCATAGTTTCATTATCGACAAGGAAAATTTTTAAGGGATGTTTGTTTTTGGCCATAATTTTCAGCTAGTTCTATTTTTAATAATTTTATTTATTTTTTATTTATTTAATTTGTATTGTGCCTATTTTACAAAACTGACTCTGCCCATTCTACAAGATTAACAAACTGACTAAATGTTCCGTTATTATTCTTGATTGACTTTTAAAAAATGTATTATGTAAATAATGTGAAATGATACATTTTAGGAAAGTGGCGCCACAGCCAGTTCATTCTGTAATATTACACCTTTGATTTTCAGATCTTGCTATTCTGTGATCTTCTTCCATTCTCTGTCTTTTATTCTATTCCCAAAGGTTGCCATATCAATTATCCTTTTTTTTTTCTTTTCAACCAGAGTTAAATCTGGCATGTTGTCTGACAAAATCTTTTCAATTTAACTTTGGAAATCCCACAATATTTTAATCTGGTCATTTTGACTATTATTATTATCACCCCTAGTATTACTATTTAAATAGCATTTATTAAATTATTTCCTTTTAATAAATATTTAGGAGTCAATGAACATCTGAAACTTCATGAAGAGGGTTATGAGCTAAAGAGTTTGGGGACCTTTGCCTTAGATATTGTGAAGCTTCTAAAATATATTCTAATACAGTGTTTCCCAACCTTGGCAACTTGAAGATATCTGGACTTCAACTCCCAGAATTCCCCAGCCAGCACTGTTCTAATACATGGCCCTATTACAACATTTTACACTAACTGTGGCTTCTACATTTTCAAGAGTAGGCCTCTGTAGGGTGTACTTCAATGTTCTAGGCCATCAAACAGAAGTCCTTGTACAAGAAAGTGTGCAACCAATGAGAAAATCACCACTGACCAAATGCATTCTATGCTACTGAAGTATAGTAGTTTTAGTACGCTACTACTAAAATACAAAGGAGTAATTACAGTATGAAAAAATAAATGTCACATTTTATTTGTGGAACTACCAGTAGCTGAAATACAGTGGAGGCTACTGTTAACAGACTGGAAGATACAGTAACTATTCTGTTTCCATTATAATCTTCCAGAAATTTCTGGATAATATTTTTTTTTTAATTTCAATGCGTTATCTCTCATTTTATCTCTGTAAAGGTTTAGGATCACCTTTCATTTTTATTCTTCTCTCAATAACTTTGTAAGCATGGGCAAGGGAAGGAAAGAGGGACAAATGACGAACATCACAATGCAATGCAAACTTCATTCAAAGTTTAAGGTACACATTTGTCTCAGTGTCCCACAACACATTCTCATTACCATAATGCAATCTTGCTTGTGAAGTAGATTAGTAAGAGAAAAAGTGACAGGACAAAATTCATCCAATGCATACCATAGTTCTGTAAGGGCTTAGATAAATTTGTCAATCGTTTTCTGAAAAAAAGTTCAGGGACCCATTTTAGATGCCAAACATAGTCTCAGGAGAAAAAATTGGAAAGGAAAGCAACTGGGACTTTCTTTAGAAGATTACATTGTATTTCTTACTTTTTCGAACAGGTAAATGAAATGCATATTTTAAGATCAGGGATTGGCTCTCTGGCTGCATGTTTATGACTTGGGAAAGCTTAGATCAACCAACAGCATCTTCATCAACTCCACTAAGCAATCTGGCTGAAACCAAAAATACATAGGACAGTTCCAATCCTATGTTGGGGATTGCACATACTGTATATCTATTATCAATGCACTGGTACTTTTGTATGGCTTTGTATCAGCATTATATAGCTAAAGAACTCATTGTATGGGAACTCCTATGTGTCACTTATATTTGGAGCTTCACAAATGAAATATAATTGTCCTCTGGTTTCTCAATTCGGTTCTGTCAGCTCATAAGATGGACCACACAAGAAACATAACCAGATGAAGCTTGCAAGTTCTCCGTCCCCCACCTTGACAGCCCAAGAAGGTACAGAGGGTCTCTTCTGAGCCTCTTGCCCACCCACATTCTTGTTAATGAGTTCAGCTGCCTTTTCTCCAACAGTTCCCTTGGTTGCATTTCTTTACCTTATCTCTCATGGTCATTCCCATATACCATTAGTTAGAAACATGTTACATGAACATGGAACTTTCATAGGGAAACTATTAATAAGAAATAAATGTCTATATTGGAAGGACATAGTGTCTTTTGGTTAATGTTCTTTTTTCCAAAATGGTTCATCAGAATGTCCATACATTGTTTGCTATACTTTTCTCAGAAAAGGAAATCAATTTAACTATATAGTACATATTCATGTTATCAAGAAAAATGAAACATCATAATAATGTAAATAGCACAAACCTTCTTAATCTTCAAATCATTTTGTCTATTCCACAGCAGCTCATCTAATGTTCTGTTGTCTGTCTTTATTTTTTTTCTAACATTATCCAGCCGGCCATATAGAAAATCAACTAATCTCCGAGTATTTTCTTCCTTTGATTTTATTTTGGCATATTTTTCTCTTTAAAGGAGACAAAATATATCATTACTTATATGAAAAATTATTCAGAACTATTAGGCAAACTGCTCATGCAGAAACAGTGATTGCAATATAGTGAGATGCTTTATAATTGTGCAAGTGCAATGTGCACATACAGTTTATTGCAGTGTTTCTCAACCTTGACAACTTGAAGATATTTGGACTTCAACTCCCAGAATTCCCCAGCCAGCATTTGCTGGCTGGGGAATTCTGGGAGTTGAAGTCCAGATATCTTCAAGTAGCCAAGGTTGGGAAACACTGGTTTATTGGACCATTTCTTTTCAGGAGCTCTCCCAGCTAAATATAAATGGACACACATGTACACGCACACACACGCACACATATGCACACACCCACACCCACACACACATAGCCAAAAAATGTTTAGATATAAAATATAAATTTATATAATAATGTAAAACATATGAACCTGATTTAAATTAAGTCACATATGTATCTCAACTGGCACCATTTAAGACATTTTAAGTGAAAAGTTAATACAGAAAATAGTATAAGGGCAGACTAGATGGACCAGGAGGTCTTTTTCTGCCGTCAGACTTCTACGTTTCTATGTTAAGAGATTGAAGCCATAATCTTATCCAATCTGTATGCCATGCAGCCTGTTACATATATTGAAGGAGAGGTGCCAATACTTTAACTGAGTCTTTAAAACTTTCAGTGGGCATTTCCTTTGTGTTTAGTGCTTTTCTGTTCATCAGCTAATCTATCTCATTTACTAATGGAGGCAGCTCCCAAATATGTTTCCCTTCTAAAATGTATAATTCTCTAACCCCTCTGTTACAATAGGCTTCTTACTATCTTTTTTAAAAATCTCCATCAGATGTTTGCTCTTGAATATTTCTAATTATAAAATTTCCTGTGATTTCCTGATCTTAAAACAATGTATCTCAGACGTGGTTGATAAATCCAGTAACTGAATTTAAACATGCCTAGGATAAACATATATCCATCGTAAGATAAAATACAGGAAATAGTATAAGGGCAGACTAGATGGACCATGAGGTCCTGCAGCCAATCTTCTATGTTTCTATTTTATGGTTCTTGGTTTTTTCTGTTTGTTTGTTTTTATTCAATTTTTTAATCTTCTTAGACTCAGTGTGGCTTACAACATGTTAGCAATAGCACTTTTTAACAGAGCCAGCATATTGCCCCCCATAATCCAGGTCTTCATTTTACCCACCTTGGAAGGACAGAAGGCTGAGTCAACCTTGAACCAGTGATGAGATTTGAACTGCTGACCTGCAGATCTAGCAGTCAGCTTTAGTGGCCTGCAGTACTGCACTCTACACACTGCGCCACCTCAGCTCTTTATATTTGTGATTGAGATCAGTACATTTTCTTCAGCTTTTTCTGAAAAGTTATTAGTTCTTCTTCATAATTGTTGGCTGCATTTGATTTCATGGTGTCATTACTCTTTCCTGATCCTATCATTCATATTTGTATGATATAAGCATATTAAACATGTGTCTTAAACTAATCTTATATTCTGTATATAGTGCATCCAGGTTAAAATGTGCTGGGACACTTACTTTCTTTAATTTCATATACATGGTACCTCTACCTAAGAACGCCTCTACTTACGAACTTTTCTAGATAAGAACCAGGTGTTCAAGATTTTTTTGCCTCTTCTCAAGAACCATTTTTCACTTACAAACCCAAGCCTCCGAAATTGTAACCGGATAAGGCAGGGAGAAGCCTCTGTGGGGCTTCTCTAGGAATCTGCAGGGAGGAAACGGCCAGAAAAGGCGGAGAGAAGCCTCTGCGGGGCCTCTCTAGGAATCTCCTGGGAGGAAATAGGGCCTCCACCCTCCCTGAGGTTTCCCCAATCGCATGCAATATTTGTTTTTACATTGATTCCTATGGGAAAAATTGCTTCTTCTTACAAACTTTTCTAATTAAGAATCTGGTCACGGAACAAATTAAGTTCGTAAGTAGAGGTACCTCTGTATTTGAAACTAGCAATTCATAGTCTGTTCGACAACCTGCATTTGAAAATGCCTTGGTTGACTGGATTGCCTCCATCTTTTATGATGATGATGATGATGATGTAAACTGAGACTGTGATATCACAAAGTACATTCAAAACTGGCTAACCAACCACACTCAATGTAGTGCTCAATTGAACTACATCTACATGGAGGGATGTATGCAGTGGAGTACCCCAAAGGTCTATTTTAGTCCCAGTACTCTTCAACATCTTCATCAATGACTTAGACGAGGGGATAGATGGGGAAATCATCCAATTTGCAGATGACACCAAATTGGCAAGAATAGCCAACACTCTATAAGATAGGCACAAAATACAGAAAGATCTTTACAAACTTGAATAATGGGCGCTATCTAATAAATGAAATTCATTGGTGAAAAAAGTAAGGCTCTATATTTAGGCAAGAAAAACAAAATGCATAAGTACAGTATATGTGGTACATCGCTCAACAGTAGTAACTGTGAGAGGGATCTTTGAGTCCTAATGGACAACAATTTAAATATGAGCCAGCAGTGTGCAGCAGCTGCCAAAAAAGCCAACACAGTTCTAGGCTGCATTAATTGTGGGATAGAATAATGATCATGTGAAGTGATAATGCCATTTTATAAGGCCTTAGTAAGACCACACTTGGAATACTGCATTCAGTTTGGGTTGCCACGATGCATATTGAGACTCTAGAAAAAGTCCAGAGAAGAGTAGCAAAGATGATTAGGGGCTAAAACATATGAAGAATGGTTGCAGGAACAGGGCATGGCTAGTTTAATGAAAAGAAAGACCAGGGGAGACATGATAACAATGTTCCAATATCTCAGGGGTTGCCACAAAGAAGGAGGTATCAACCTATTCTCCAAAGCACCTGAGGGTAGAACAAGAAGCAATGGGTGGAAACTAAACAAGGAGAGAAGTAACTTAGAACTAAGGAGAAATTTCCTGACAGTCAGAACAGTTAATCAGTGGAACAGCTTGCCTCCAGAAGTTGTGAATGCCCCAACACTGGAAGTTTTTAAGCAGATGTTGGATAACCATCTGTCTGAAGTAGTGTAGGGTTTCCTGCCTAAGCAGGGGTTGGACTAGAAGACCTCCAAGGTCCCTTCCAACACTGTTGTTGTTGTTGTTGTTGTTGTTATGTTATCATTCTAAGAAAATTTTAGCTTTTCATAGCTGTGTGTGATTTACAATGCTTCACAAATAAGTTTTTACAAGGTGAAATGACTGCATAGATATACTTCATAACTGGAGACATTCTGTGGTTTCACATGTAATATAATGATAAAGATATAGGTCATTTAATCATGCATTAATTAAATGTCAGAGAGGACACAATGAACCACAAAGGACATATGAATGACAGTGATACTTCATTGTGTTGTTTTCCTTATGTTAATAACTTTTATTAAATGGTGTACGTATGTAGTGTCTGTGTGGGTAAGTAACGCATGCATATTTCACAAAATTTTCCAGCAAAATAAAACAGTTTGGGTTAAAGATACTACAACACTATTTATTGTCTTTCTTTGTGATCACTGGAATTTTCTAAATGTTGTACAACTTATCTATCTAGTCTGAGGTATAATTTGTGTCATGTTCAGTATTGTCTTTTTCCCATGTCCTTTTTGTCAGGAACCCTATTTCTTATTTTTGTGTTGGTCGGAAAAACATTCTCATACATATATTTTTGTATGTATTTAAACTGCAACAATACAGCTTTTCAGTTTTCTTTGCCCTCTGTATCAAACTCTGATCCTCTCAGAATGTCCTCTGGAGGGCTGCTCCATGTAAAAGACTGGGGCAGTGGGTTCAAAGAGAAATTTTTTAATGCTACCGTTCCATTGTTCTCCTTGCTTTATTTATTGCAATGCAATTCTTACCTCAACATAACTACAGATTTTTCTGCATTGTCTACCTGGATTTCCTGTCCTTTCCTTAAAGCAATTAATTTTGAAGTTTCTTTTTCTAAATATGCAATTTCTTGATTGATTTTAGTAAATTGGCTTGAAATGCCTAAATATTTCTCCTGAAAATTAAGAAAAAAAAGGTTTAAAAGCACAATTACATGCAATGATGCATTAAATTGCTTATCCCAAAAACAGAACTATTTTTATAACTGCAGTTGAAAATGTAATGCAAGTTAGGTAACATGATTTTGGTAAAGGTACACTTGTTTAAATCAGTTATTGTTTTGAAATATGTTTTACAAATAAGATAATTTCATTTTTGTGCATTGCTCAATATGTCTTTCCTGTGCTTTTTATTATTGTTTCATGTGATAAGAAAGCCCTGGCTCTCCTGGCCTTCTGAAAGGCCCTAAAATAATGGCTTTGCTGGCAGGCCTGGTAAGGTCATTGAATTCTAACACCTCTGTTCTGGCCTACTGATGAATGAAGGATAGATGAATGCTTTTATTGTGGGGCCTTTTCACTTTGTATCCATTTTATTGTTGTTCACCGCCCTGAATCTTTGTGGGGAAGGGCGGCATATAAATATGAACAAACAAACAAACAAGTGATTTTCACTGTCAGGAAGAATGCATAGGGGGACCCCCATCTACTTGGAAAAGATTATTCTGAAACTACATGGAGCTCAATCATATATGAAAGTCACCCAGAAAGTAATGCACCACATTTTTTTTCTCAGACTATAGTACTGGTACGAATGTGAAACTTTAGATATACAGTGATCCCTCGATTTTCGTGGGGGTTACGTTCCAAGACCTCCCGCGAAAATCGATTATCCGCGATATAGCGGCGCGGAAGTAAAAACACCATCTGCGCATGCGCGCCGCTTTTCCATGGCCGCGCAAGGGCTTGAAGTTGAAGGTGGGGAGCGACGAAAGTGCGGAGGCTGGCAATGGTTGTTTTTAATGTCGGCCACCCCCCCAGCGCCTCCGGCCTCCTCGTCGCTACCCCCCGCCCGATTCGCCCCTCTCACCGGCTTTCTTGGGGCACGAGTCCTCCTGCAGCAGCACTGGCGGCAACGGCTTCTCGGCTTTTAGAATGCCTGCCTCCTTCCTTCCTTCCCTCCCTCCTTCCTTCCCTCCCTCCTTCCTTCCCTCCTTCCTTCCCTCCCTCCTTCCCTCCTTCCTTCCCTCCCTCCTTCCTTCCCTCCCTCCTTCCCTCCCTCCTTTCTTCCCTCCCTCCTTCCCTCCTTCCCTCCCTCCTTCCTTCCCTCCTTCCCTCCTTCCTTCCCTCCTTTCTTCCCTCCCTCCTTTCTTCCCTCCCTCCCTCCCTCCTTCCCTCCCTCCTTCCTTCCCTCCCTCCTTCCCTCCCTCCTTCCCTCCTTTCTTCCCTCCCTCCCTCCTTCCTTCCCTCCTTCCTTCCCTCCTTAATTCCCTCCCTCCCTCCTTCCCTCCTTCCCTCCTTCCTTCCCTCCCTCCTTAAATACTGTACAGTAATGACAGAATAAAAAACCCCAGCCCTCACCTGTGTTTGAATTTCATTCACTCAGTCATTCATTCATTCTTCTGTATGCCACTCAGTCCCAACACTTTTAACCCATAAATTACCATTTCCCATCCCCTTAATTACCATTTCCCCTTCCCATTACAGTACCTCTACCTGTACCTGTACACATTGAATAAGACACTTAGTCATCCTGATAATAAATGATAACAATATTTATTTACATTTTTTTGGGGGGGTTGTTAGCATAACTAGGATAACTCGGGATCTTCTTCTATCACCATTTCATCGGGCACTTCTACAATGGACGCTGCAGGTGATGGTGTGACACACCTCTTGGTTTTCGTGACAAACATAGTTATGGGCAGTTGTTGGCGCAGTTTCTTTTTCTGGGCTAACATGGCTCTGTATGGTGCAAAGGTGTTGTCAAGGGAGGCCTTAAATTGTATAGAGCGAGTCATGTTGGGATCCCAAAGTTCCACCATGCGTTGTACATGTGCAGCAGCTCTGTTCAGTTCTGCAAGCCGCTCAAGCGTTAGGCCAACATCTTCTTCTTCCCCAGCTTGTTCAGCTTCCTCTTCCTCCTCTTCTTCACTCGCTGACCTGGTCAGCTCCTCCAGACCTTTGTCTGTCAGCGGTAGGCCATGCTCATCAAGCAAACCATTGACTTCATCTGGTGTCATGTCAACGAAGCCTTCTCCACCCAGTGCCTGTGCCAGCTTCACAGAGTTCTGGACTGCAGCATCTTGAATTTCTTCGGGAGCAAATCCCTTGTAATCATGCACCACTTCTGGCCACAATTTCTTCCAGCAGGCATTCATTGTCTGTGACTTCATATCCATTAAGGCATTCTGAATGTTCTTCAGACACGATGCAATCGTGTACTGACGCCAGTAGGCCTTCAATGTGAAGTTTTCATCAGCATCCATTGCTTCCACGATGCTTCCAAGGGAATTGCGCATGTACAGTGCCTTAAATGCACGGATAACACCTTGATCCATCGGCTGGATAAGCGATGTGGTGTTTGGTGGCAAGAATTTGACTTGCACCCCAGCATGTTCATGTGCCAGGTCATCATGGCCTCCAGCATTGTCCATTAGGAGAAGCACTTTGAAATTGAGTCCTTTGCCAGCCAAATAATCCTTCACCTGTGGGATGAAGCACTGATGAAACCAGTCCCGCGTGAGGGGTTTTGTAATCCATGCTTTAGGATTATGCATCCAGTACACTGGCAATGCATTCTTATTTCTGTTCTTGAGGGCTCTTGGATTTCGTGACTTATAAATTAGCCCTGGCTTCATCAAAAAGCCTGCTGCATTCCCACACATCATCAAAGTCACCCGATCTTTCATGGCCTTAAAGCCAGGGGCTTTGGCTTCATCTTGCATCAAGAAAGTCCGTGAAGGCATCCTCTTCCAGAACAGGCCTGTTTCGTCCATGTTGAACACCTGTTCTGGAAGGTAGCCCCCTTCTTCAATTAGGTCTTTAAACGTGCCCTGGACGTACTTTTCGGCTGCACCTGTATCTGCTGAGGCAGCTTCTCCATGCAATGACACACTCTTCAGGCCATAGCGCCGTTGAAATTTCTCGAACCACCCTTTGCTTGCTGTGAATGTGTATGGGGCTGAAGAAGCAGAAGATGTTGATGGCTGGGGGTCTTCAGAGTCATCAGCACCTTCACCAGCACCTGCATCTGCAGAGAATGACAGGAAAGGGAGAGAGAAGTGACTTGAATGAAAGCATTATGGTAAATGCCCGCCTCCTTCCTTCCTTCCTTCCCTCCTTCCCTCCCTGCTTCCTTCCCTCCTTCCCTCCTTTCTTCCCTCCCTCCTTCCTTCCCTCCTTCCTTCCCTCCTTCCTTCGTTCCCTCCTTCCTTTCCTCCTTCCTTCCCTCCTTCCTTCCCTCCTTCCCTCCTTTCTTCCCTCCCTCCTTCCTTCCTTCCCTCCTTCCTTTCCTTCTTCCTTCCTTCCCTCCTTCCTTCCCTCCTTCCTTCCCTCCGTCCTTCCTTCCCTCCTTCCTTCCCTCCTTCCCTCCTTTCTTCCCTCCCTCCCTCCTTCCTTCCCTCCTTCCCTGCCTGCTTCCTTTCCTCCTTCCTTCCCTCCTTCCTTCCCTCCTTCCTTCCCTCCCTCCCTCCTTCCCTCCTTCCTTCCTTCCCTCCCTCCTTCCTTTCTTAAAAAGCACTTAAATAATGACAGAATAAAAAACCCCAGCCCTCACCTGCGTTTCCCTCATCTGCATCGCCTCCTTCTGTGTTTGCAAGACGGTTGTACAGTTGCTGTGCCTTTGTCCGTATGGTGCTGGTATCCAAAGCAATGCTCTTTTTGCGGCAGTCTTGTAACCACACGGACAAAGCAGCTTCCATCTTCATAAGGCATTTGTTTCTAGGCACCATTCTTTTTGCAGCCTTGTTGAATGTCATCAGAGAAGTTTGCCTTATCTTCTTTTCGTCTTTCCGAATGTATCGCACACTCGATTCGTTGATCCCATAATGCCGACCAACATCTGCATAAGAGCGTCCCTCTTTCAGCATGTCCAAAAGTTCAATTTTCTCCTTAATTGTCAGCATCTTCCTGCTCTTTTTAGCGTCGCTGCCTCCGCTCCGCGTGCAACGTTTAGGAGCCATCTTCCAACAAGTCTGAACAAGTTCCAAAAGTTCCACAGCACGCTGGGCAAACAACACTGATTGGCCGAGATTTCTGTCCATCAGCAGTCGGGCGAAATTTTTGCTTTTTTTTTGCGATGGCAAAGCTGATTGGCCGAGATTTCGTCCAATCAGCATTGGCAGACGTTAGTTTGGTGATGACATATGACATCATCGGGGCGGGAAAAACCGTGGTGTAGAAAAAAAAACGCGGACTATTTTTAAATTATTATTTTTTGAAAAACCGTGGTATAGCGTTTCACGAAAATCGAGGGATCACTGTACATTATTTGAATCGTCAGGAGTGAGTGTGTAAATTTTGCATTTCTTCAGACAGATAGCGCAGCTGCAGCAGTGTTTTGAAATGACGTCTGTAAGTGATGTATGTTACAAGAAGCGTGTCGTCATGAATTTCTCACTGCGGAGAAAGAAACTATTGGGAACGTTCACAAATGTTTGTGTACAGTTTATGGACAATCTGCAGTCAACAGAAGTATGGTTAGTCACTGGGCACAGAGGGTGAGGGTGAAGAGGTGATTCGCACAGTGCAGAAATTGCTTAGTGACCAGAACAAGGAGTGTTACTGACAAGGCATACATGCCCTTGTGTCTCGCTGGAGGGAGGTCATAGAACGGAACAGAGATTACATGGAAAAATAGGGAGTGTAGAAGAAACATCATTCTTTCTTGTGTGTAAGTTTCATTATGTTCAATAAATAATTGTTGAAAAAAAATGTGGTGCATTACTTTCTGGGCGAGCCCCATAGTTTGAACTGGGGTTGGCAAACAATTTAGTTATTGAGGTATTGATGTCTCCACCCTCTTGGCCCTCATAAAGAGGCTCAAAACTTGGTTCTGTTGATTGGCCTGGATACCCTGATGGGGCATTCTATGCTGAAGATGGTTAATGGATTAAGAAGAA
This sequence comes from Erythrolamprus reginae, assembly GCF_031021105.1. Lineage (NCBI taxonomy): Eukaryota > Metazoa > Chordata > Lepidosauria > Squamata > Dipsadidae > Erythrolamprus > Erythrolamprus reginae. The sequence continues at coordinate 207,100,830 of NC_091952.1, forward strand.
CATCCTATCCCTATCCACATTGTACCTAATTTCTGTTAACTTTAATATTTAATGTTTTAATGTGTTGCATTTTTGCTTTGATGACAGGTGCTTTTACTTGACAGTGGGATGGGTGACATACAAATTTAGTAAGTAAACAAGCAAGCAAGCAAGCAAGCAAGCAAGCAAGCAAGCAAGCAAGCAAGCAAGCAAACAACTCTTTTTCTCATTGTTGTTCTGGAGGTATTTTCCATGTTAACATGGTAATACAACAGAGCTTTTTTTTTGTTTTTGGTGCTGTATTTGTGCAATTTCCTGTAAAGGAAATGCAAAATACTGTATCATCCTGGGACCATATGAAACTAAGTAGCTGATTGGGTTTTGGAGCTGATCCATGGGGATGGTAGAAGCAAGGATAGCTTGCAATGATAAAAATACAGTATATGGATATGAAAAGTACTGAGTGCTGAGTGGTAGGGCTAACGGTGTTCAGATTACAATTTCCCTGACTACGTTTAGATTTATTTGCGATTGCAATTTTTCATTATTCTGTATTCTAGGATACAATAATTTTCAATTTTTTCCAATTACCCATGGGTGTAAGGGACTTTAATCAATGCAGCTGTTGTCCTTATTATTATTCAAAAAAGAATTAGGGACTCTAGAGTAAGATTAAAATCATTGTTTTGATTAAATTATAGATGTGAACTCTCCTGGTTAGCCACATTAATTTCTCAATCGCTTACAAAAATGCACAATAAAAACCAATGCAACACAACAATAATACACATAAGACATTATATACAAAAGCCTGCAATTATAAATACATTCATATAAATGCGGTATTCATAATAGTAGCCAGAATATCTCATTTGCTAATATAGACAAGTACAGTAGTAAACATCTACCATAATTTACAAAAAGATGCCATCTGCTGTGCAAAGGTATAATCAGCAGGCTATTTCTATGAGAGTTGAAAACTTTTTCTTCCTCATACTAATTTTTTCCTTCCTTTCTTCAAAGGCCCCATATTCATAAGAAATAAATAGAAGTGACCCCAACATGAATATGTATTTTACTCCAGCTCAGGATTAAGGATATGATTAAGTTCATTTAAGAAAGGGAAAGGAATACTGTACCACATAGAGAAAGGTTTAGATATATTCAAAATAAGAGACGACAAGCATCTGTTTAGCATTTAAAAATAAACAAAATGTATTAATGCTATTATTAAAACATTCACCTTTTTATCATTTAATAGGTCCTGAAAATGTTTCTTTTTATTTTCTAATTCGTTTTTCACATTTTCCTCCTTCTCATCAAGTTCAATGATCTTCTCAGTTAATTCGGCTATTTTCTGAAAAATACAAATGGCAGACCAAAAAACAATAATAGAATCTAATCAAAATGAAGTCTGATATATTTGTTATTAAACTTTATCACTTCCATGCAGTCATTGGCCAGGTTTCTCGAATCCTTAGCAACAGTTCTATCCAATGTTTCTACTACGGAACTTTATTCATCCATAGAGTCAGTCAGTTGCTCCCTCCGGATGGTTTTATGTTTTACGGTGGTTCTCCTCCTACTTCTCTGGCCAAAACCTGGCACAGAATAGATGAAATGCTACTGGTTCAGCCCAGTTCGGGTGTACCAGGCTGCGCCCACCCACCTGGACCACCCAGACGCCATGAAGTATGTGCTTCTGAACCAGTAGGAAAGGTAAGTAAATTTCACTGCTGTGCCCGAGTGTAAAGAAAACGATGAAGCCAGCCCTCAGAAAGCCTGAGGAAGACAGTGGAGCCTGGCAAGTTATCATGGCTACGGAAAAGATGGAGAAAATCACTACATCTAAGCAGATGGATTAGGGAAAAGTTCCCACCAGTAGAATGTCATTCACTCCACTTCTTGGAGATAGTGGCTGCGAAACTGAACTTGCGGTGTTTCCTGCGGAGTAAGCTGATTTAATAATTTAGCAGATCAGGTTCCTAGGCCCTAATAAAATCCAAAAGCCATGGACTATAGAGGGTGGCACTGATCTTAGTGATGGACATTTTTAATTAACAGTTAAGTAACCAAACATAAAAAAATTTACTCTTAAAATGAGGATGCTTACGTAATACTAGCTTTCACTAAAACATATGTACAAGTAAAAACAAACATGTACAATTGCTCGCACATTCCTAATAAGCCTTTTGGCCTTTATCACATTGATTCTATTGAGTTTTGTCCCTTGGGTATGAGCTGATAGCATTAATTACTGCCATTAATGTGCCATTTTGAAAATATAATTATTTCAATCACTTTTTTCTCGTATCACTGATGCCATAAATAACTCCAGAGAAGTTATTTTACATTTAATTTCATACTGAAATGTTGATTTATTCCAAATGCCAATTTGTGTTCCATTATATTCTGTGAAGGAAATGCAAAAGCACTTAACAGGGGAAGCATAATGGAGCAATATTTCAACATGTTCTTATTTAACTTACCTCAGTAAGTTCGTTGTGTACATTTCTATTTTTTTCCAGTATTTCTTCTTGTTCAGCTAAAAGCAGCTCATATTTTTTTAATTTACTGTTAAACTTTTCCTCTAGTTTGTTTTGCTCCCTTTTCTTTCTTTCTAACTCTGCTTTTAGTTCTCTAATTCTTTCCTGTTTATAAAATCAAGAGTTTATAAAATGTTTAGTGAAGTACTTGAACTAAAGGGAGATATCCAAAAATAGACAGTTTAAGTTTCTCAAAAGTACATATCTGAGACAGACATTGAATGAAACATTTAATATCCACACACTATATTTTAAGCATACCATTGCATTTTCATGGTAATTTTAAAAGTCTCCAAGATTTATGCTTTTTAAATAATTTCTTAAATGATGGATTCCTGTGAGCAAGCTGGGAAGAAGATGCAAAAAGACTTTGAATTACAAAATCTGCTATGGTAGAAATATGGAAGTTGTAGTTGAAACTGCCTGATTCCTGGTAGAAAATATGCTACTAACATCATTACAATTGTTTTTCAAAATGTCATATCTTTATAGTCAGTTTTTCACAATGTTACTTTTCTGTTGGGCTGCTGGATGGAATAGTAGGCAATGGAGAATAGAATAGAATAGAATTCTATATTGGCCAAGTGTCATTGGACACACAGGGAATTTGTCTTTGGTGCATATGCTCTCAGTGTACATAAAAGAAAAGATACATTTGTTTAAAATTATGAGATAAAACACAATGATTGTCATAGGCTACAAATAAGCAATCAGGAAACAATCAATATTAATATAAATTGTAATAATACAAGCTACAAGTTATAGTCATACAGTCGTAAGTGGGAGGAGATGGGTGATAGTTAAGATAATAAGACTAATAGTAATAACAGAGGGAATTATACACTTCCGTAACCTGGAGCATCCAAATGAAATGCTATAATGATTCCATTATCCAAACTGAATCATTGTTTTCTTTCATAATCTTGATTTTTATCAGATGCCTATGAAATTTTCTGTCCTATATTTAAATTCAAAGATGTTTTTAAATTAAAAAATAAAAAACCTCCTTCCTGTATATATCATATGTCATTTTTTCACATTATTAGATTGAGCCCAGGTGTAAAAATATGTTCTAGATAATCTATTTCAAATTGAATGCATAGGGGTTGAGTGAAAAAAGAGATGTACAGTGATCCCCCGCTCGTTGCGAGGGTTCCGTTCCAGGACCCCCCGCAACGAGCGGGTTTTCGCGAAGTAGCGCTGCGGAAGTAAAAACACCATCTGCGCATGTGCAGATGGTGTTTTTACTTCCGCAGCGCTAGCGAGGAGCCGAAGATTGGGGGCGGCGCGAGTGTTTTAAAACATCCCCGCCGACATGGGGGGCTCGCTAGCACCCCCCTAACCCGGGTTGGGGGTTTGGGGGGGTGCTAGCGAGCCCCCCATGTCGGCGGGGACGTTTTAAAACACCCGCGCGACTTTCCAATGAGTTCCGAAGACAAACGCGTTGTCTTCGGGACTCATTGGAAAGTCGCGCGAGTGTTTTAAAACGTCCCCGCCGACATGGGGGGCTCGCTAGCACACCCCCGAACCCCCAACCCGGGTTTGGGGGTGTGCTAGCGAGCCCCCCATGTCGGCGGGGACGTTTTAAAACACCCGCGCGACTTTCCAATGAGTCCCAAAGACGAGCCCCCCCATGTCGGCGGGGACGTTTTAAAACACCCGCGCGACTTTCCAATGAGTCCCGGAGACAACACGTTTGTCTTCGGGACTCATTGGAAAGTCGCGTGGGTGTTTTAAAACGTCCCCGCCGACATGGGGGGCTCGCTAGCACACCCCCAAACCCGGGTTGGGGGTTCGGGGGTGTGCTAGCGAGCCCCCCATGTCGGCGGGGACGTTTTAAAACACCCGCGCGACTTTCCAATGAGTCCCGGAGACAACGCGTTTGTCTTCGGGACTCATTGGAAAGTCGCGCGGGTGTTTTAAAACGTCCCCGCCGGCATGGGGGGCTTCCTAGCAGCCCCCCAAACCCGGGTTGGGGGTCCGGGGGGTGCTGGCAAGCCCCCCCATGCTGGTGGCGACATTTTAAAACAGCCGCGCCGCCCCCAATCTTCGGCTCCTCGCTAGCGGGCAGGCAGGCGGCTCCTCGCTAGCGGGCAGGCAGGCGAGAGCTAGCGCCAGCGAACGGCTTGTCCGTGCTCGCTCTGGCCGCTTTCGAGCTGAGTCCTGAAGCGAATTCGCTTCAGGACTCAGCTCCAAAGCGGCGAGAATGAACGGTGTGGGCGGGCGAAGGGCGGGCGGCAGCAAGGAGTTTGCGTGGGCGGTGGGGAAACTCCTTGCTGATGCCCGCTGCTCGCCCTCCCGCCAGCAAGAGGGGGAAGACCCAGGGAAGCCGCCCAGCAGCTGATCTGCCGGGCACCATCTACGCATGCGTGCCCATAGAAAAAAGGGCACGCATGCGCAGATGGTGTTTTGACTTCCGGGTTGAAAAATCGCGAATTACCCTGTTCGCAATGGTCGGGGATGCAATAACCGGGGGATCACTGTATTCATGGGTTTAAAAAGAAAGGTCATAAGGTCATCTAGGGCTGATGATTCCTTCCCTGCAAGGCAAGAAAAACAGACATGCAAAAAAACAGCTTTGCATAAATTCTTCTTTAAAGAAGAATTTAAAGTTTTTAAAGTACTCATAATTTAGTGAAATGATTTTAATGCTGTGCATAACTTGGTATTCAAGCAATCTTCCCATACATCATGTCATAAATTATACAGTTGTGTGTGTGTGTGTGTGTGTGTGTGTATGTGTGTGTGTGTATATATATATATATACATATACATATATATATATATATATATTTGTTTTCGTAAATTTTCACGGGTATATGTATGTAGATTGTTCTGAGTTCGGGTTTTGCCCTGTGTAATATTTTGCATGTTTATGCGACGTTTCGGTGAAATCACATCCACCATCATCAGGCTGAAGTTTCCAAGCTTCGTGCTGTTGTAAAATTTTACATTTTACAACAGCACGAAGCTTGGAAACTTCAGCCTGATGATGGTGGATGTGATTTCACCGAAACGTCGAGGTCTCACTCGTCATCTTCAGGCTGGTGTTTCTGTCCTTCTTCTCAGGCGAACACTGCGAGACCTGAGCTGCATTCCTTCTATAAATACTGGTGGCTGGGTGTGGTTTGATGGCTCAGCAATTGCCTGCTGTGTAGAAACTTCCTGGTGAGTCAGTGGGGTAACAATTGGGGTCGTTGATGTAGCTGAGGTATGCTGATTAGTTAATGGTTGTAGATGAGGCGTGCCTGAAGATGACGAGTGAGACCTCGTCGAAACGTCGCCAGAAATGTCCAAATCCTACACGGGAAGAAACCCGAATATACCAAGACCGTCATATCTGTACCCGTGAAAATCTACGAAAACAAATATATATATAAATATATATAATATATATATAATCTGAACTAATATTTTAAAAGTTATTTTCCTTACCTGGGTCAGCTTCCATGCACTTATTTCATCTCTAATTTGTTTTTTAATATTCTCTTCCAAATTCTATAACATAAATAGAACAAATGCAATCAATAGGAGTAGACAAAAAAGTACAGAAACTACCACAAAATAATCTGCAAATCAGATGAAAAAGGGATCAGTTGGATTACTTTTGTAACTAACCAATTTAAGCATTTCATTAACCTATGCTCTTTAAAGATTGGCTGTAGCATTTTTAACTTTTGGGTCACTATTTCTACAAAATTTTAATTATTAATACCATAGTACAAGATTGCTTCAATGAAGCATTCCAACTGATCCTTTGGTTTCTCCACCCCACCCCCATATGAGAAGCTTCAGGAAGAAAATGCAACATTAAAAAACCCCCAGAATGTCCAGCTTTTACTGATGGGAAGGTATCAATAATCCAATGCTAGAACTTATATAGGTTATTTTCCACTAATGGAAATAATTAGAGTAATTTCCCAGAGACAGTTTGGCTTAATGGTTAAGATGCTGGCCTGAAAATCAACAGACTGAGTTCTAGTCCCATCTTAGACCCAAATCTTAAATAGGTGACTCTGGGCCAGTTATTCTGTCTTAGCCTTAAGAAGTGGGTAATCAAATTGCTTCTTTCTTTTTTAGTTACCCAAACATTTAAAAATTTGTCTTAGGGTACAAGGGAATTGGCAAGTTATTTGAAACAGTATTAGAACTTGTATAATGTTGCAAAGAAATCACTGTAGTAAAAAAAGTATTCTTGTAACTTGACTGTAACTTGTTACTTGTACAGTGGCACCTCTACTTACAAACTTAATTCCTTCCATGACCAGGTTCTTAAGTAGAAAAATTTGTAAGAAGAAGCAATTTTTTCCCATAGGAATCAATGTAAAAGCAAATAATGTGTGCGATTGGGAAATCACAGGGAGGGTGGAGGCCCTGTTTCCTCCCAGGAGATTCCTAGAGAGGCCCCATGGAGGTTTCTCCCTGCCTTTTCCGGCCCTGTTTCCTCCAGGAGATTCCTAGACAGGCCCCATGGTGGCTTCTTCCTGCCTTTCCTGGTTACAGTTTTGCAGGGTTGGGTTTGTAAGTGGAAAATGGTTCTTGAGAAGAGGCAAAAAAAATCTTGAACACCTGGTTCTTATCTAAAAAAGTTCATAAATAGAGGTGTTGGTAAGTAGAGGTACCGCTGTATTCTTAAGTTTTTTATTAATATCATTTCCTGATTGCTTATTTGTCCCCTATGACAATCATTAAGTGTTGTATCTCATGATTCTTGACAAATGTATATTTTCTTTTGTGTACTCTGGGAACATATGCACCCAAGACAAATTCATTGTGTCCAATCACACTTGGCCAATGAGAACTCTATTCTGTTCTGTTCTAAGCACCTTAACCACCACACCAAACTGGCTCTTTATTTAGTTACTAATATTTCTTATTGATTGTGGGATAGCAGATGGATCATACCTGAATTAAAAATTATTCTAGTTTCTTTCATACATATTATGTCTTTCTCTTTCCTGATTAATAGAAAATTTACTTTTTAATTCTATAAGACGTATATTTTCAATTATAGAAATTTGAAATAATAAAAAACCTTAATAAAATTCAACTATAATGATTACTTATGTTAGGTGAAGATTTTGACATCCTGTCAAAGTTGTATAAAGAATACAATAAACTTCTTCAATAGCAATGGATGTAAAAGTCTATCTGCAAATATCTTTTTTTTGTTTGTCCCTTGGTTTACAAATAATGCGACAGAAAAGAATAATGCAAAATCTGGTTTAAAACATAGTAGAAAAAGTGACCCAGCAAGCTTCTGGAGCTAGAAAAAAGAATCAGATGTGAATTTTTTCAAAGAAATGAAATAAATATTCATGAAAACATGGAAGGGGGGTTTCAGAAAAAACATTTTTTAAAAATACAAAATTGGATTAATGCAGTAGTATTCTATTCTGTTCAATGCAATTATTTAACTTCTTATAATTAAACACAATAAGAATTCAGTAGAATTAAACAACCTGGAAACGTGATTTTTCTTTAATAATACCGTCATTCAGTTGGTCCAGTCTTGTTTTGGCATCGTCATAAGCCAATTCAGCAGTATAAAGGTCTTTATTTACTTTTTTTAAATGTTCTTCCAGCCTACGAATATTTTTCTGCAAAACCTGAATTTCTGATTGGTATCCCATTTTCCTTTTTGCACTGTTTAAAACAAATTTAAAAACTGCTTATAATATTAGCACTTTTTTAGTAGTTTAGAAATGCTGCATATTTAGTTATGCTTTTATAAAGAAATGTCACCGTTTGCTTCATCCTTCATAATTAGGAGCTCACTCACATAATATTTTTAACATATTTATAGAGTAAACAATAAAACACGATTTACCATTATTAATGTAATCAAACGCTAATCAGACATTTGAAGAACTATAGGCTAAATTAGAAATTTGAAAAAACATCTCAGAAGGCATTTTAGGGTTATTATCAAGAAAACCATTTGAACATGAAATTACTAGGAATCACAAAGATTTGGCTTTTATATCAGTATGGAGTAAAGCTAGAAGAGAACAGATATAATTGAGAGATGTTATATGGCACAGTGATGAAGATGTTGGACTTAACCAGAGTAAATTGTCAATAATATGTCTTCTTAGGTTGGAAGGATACCTATGCAGCAAGATGAGATGGACTAAAGAAGTTTCCTAACATATTTGCTTCAGCTAGAATCTAAGACGACTAAGTCTTAATTGAACTCTAAGGGAAATCCAGCCTAATTCTAATCATATTAGAGCACTGAAAGTTCAATAAGAAACTCATAGTAATTTTTTAAAGAATTTGGATTAAATTGCTTCAAAATTACCTTGAAGACTCTTAGCCAAGCACCATATAGCATCAAACCTAGATCTTTGGTTTTAATTAGTTAGCTGCTGGAAAATAATTCCTTGCAATCACTAAATTTGCAGATCAACTTAGTAACAACTGATCTGCAAATTTAGCGAATGCAAAGAATACTTTCAAAGCTTTCATTAGAAGATCCCTTGTTTGAGTAGAGGCACCATTTTATGGTGGTTCTCCTCCTACCTTTCTGGCTGATCACAGTCGGTGTTAATAGGAGGATAGAATTTGACCCCTAGGCCCCTCCTTTGTGGGGTGCTTCAGGGGTCAGTCCTCTCTCCTCTCCTATTCAATATCTACATGAAACCATTGGGTGAGATCATCTAATGACATGGAGTGAGTTACCAACAGTATGCTGATGACACTCAGCTGTACATTTCCATCTCATGTCAGTTCAGTGAAATGGTGGAGGTGATGTGCCAGTGTCTGGAAGCTGTGAGGGTCTGGATGGGAGAAAAAGCTAAAACTCAACCTTGACAAGATTGAGTGGTTATGGGTCCTCCCTCCTAAGGACTATTCCATCTGTCCATCTTTGGTGCTGAGAGGGGGGATGAAATTTCCCCCTCAGATAGGGTTCGCAACTTGGGTGTGCTCCTAAATCCACATCTGAGGCTACTGTCAGGCTGAAGCCATCATTTGGAGTTAGAGACTTTGGCCTGCCAAAGTAGAAGAGTATCATGGTTACTGGGAGGGGTAGTTGCATTAGAGGGACAGTTACTAGCCAGAACAAATTCCTTTCTTAGAATCCAAGGTCATCTTTTGTTCTGCAGCAGCAGATCTAAGGATGAAGTCGGTGGAATCCCTACAACCAGACTGGTCCTCACAATAAACTTGTGAGTGTGGGGATGAGGGATGAAACTTAACCTGGGTGGGGTACTAGAAGGAAGTTAGTATTGGAATGGCAACAGTGTAACCAACATGGCTCTGTTAATAAATCAAACCTTGGATGAGAGAAGTGGACTGGAACTGATTTATTTCTCAGATGCTACTTGGAGTGTTGACAGCTGTGGCTAGGGGGGCTTTTGCACAAGTTCAACTTGTCTACCAGTTACAGCCCTACCTTGACCAGGAGGCGCTCCCCACACCCTCATCACCCCTCACCTTTTGTAATGCACTCTATTGCAATGCACTCTATATGGATCTTCCATAGAAGAGCATTCAGAGACTTCAGCTGCAAAATGCAGAGGCTCATGCAATAATGGCTGTACCAAAGTATGCCCATACCATTCCAGCATATCACACACCCGTTCAACTTGCATACTTTCAGCACAATGTTAAAAATATCAGTTGGCATGGGTGTCAAGATAAGGGAGTATTTATGCATATGTTTTGGGAATGCTCGGTAGTGCAGAACTTTTGGGGAAAAAGTGCAAGAGGATATCAATAGGATGTTAAATATAAAATGGACAATTACAAAGAAAATGGCATTATTAGTTAAAAGCAACAAGATGGAAGAATTTAGAGAAATAAAAGAAGCAGTGATAGAAAGCGCTCAAGCGGTAATAGTCTTGGGTTGGAAGGATGCGACAAAATGGACAATACAAAATTGGTACTGATACATGGTGTACCATATTCAATTTGAGATTATGGATAAGAGGATGAACTCGGGCAATGAAACTGATCTGCGGGAACTGATGGGACGATGGGACAAGATAAGAGAACATATGATCAGTAGAATTCGAGACCAAGCTACAAGGAATAAATTGGAATCACTTTATAATATGTAAATAGATATATTGCTCTTGAGTTAAAATGGTATATAAAATATGCCCCCATTTTGGTGGAAGGGTACGAATGTTGTCTGGTGGCAGCCACTAATCACTGAGCACCTGTTATTTGTTGTGTGTGTGTTTTATATTTCAAAATCAATAAAAAAAAATTAAAAAAAACCCCATATCATTCCAACCTTACGCGAACTGCATTGGTTACCAGTCAGTCACCAGACGCCATTCAAAGTATTGGTTATCATCTTTAAAGCCGTAAATGGCTCAGGGCTAAACTATTTATGGGATGTATCACTTTTTAGGTCTTTATGTATTTTACAGTATTGTTGTTTTATTACTGTTGTGCTTCTTATTTATTTTAGTATTTGTGATTATTGTTAGCCACCCTGAGTCCTATTGCAATGGTCGGCATATAAATATAATAAACAAACAAACAAAGGAACAAACAAGGTGTTAACACAGTGCCACTTACCTGTCTCTGAATTTGTACATAAATGTAGAATTTTCATATTTAAGATGTTCGATTTCATTTTGCAAACTATCAAACCGCTGAAGATCATTTTCAAGCTTATCCTTCAGTTTTTGTAGATCAGATTCTTTATTGGTTTTCTATAGATAATATACATAGCATATAAATAATTATGAAAAGGCATAATTTAATATGGCATGAGTTGAATGGAAAAACACTTTAAATAAGTGAATGCCAAAACTTACTGAGGTTTGCATAATCGTCACCTCTTTCAAAAACTCCTCTAGCAATTGATTGTTTTCACTTGCTTGTATTGAAACTTTCAACCTCAAACGTCTTTCCTAATATTAAAAATATATTATTTAACATTGATTTGAAACAATATCATAAACGTATTTCATGATAACATTATTGTAGTCTTTAAAAACATTCTATTGTCACAAAAACTTTTTAAAAACTGTATCAACACATGTAGCTTCATTAGTAAGTGTCTGCATAAAAAGGAAAAATAAAAGGACTAGCAAAATATTCTTTAAAAATTATGTTCAATTGTGGCGTGATGGACCTTGAGAAAAATAAAAAGAAATTATATAAGGATGCAAAAGGAACATACTTATATTTATGTTGGTATTCCAAATATAATCCACTAAAGTCCACATCTTCTATAAATTTATAGAATCAACTTCAAAATTAATCTAAATTGATAGATATTGCTACATCTTATGCAGATACATCACATAATCTTAACTATTTTCTGTGTGATTAATTTCCTTTTCTCAGTTTTACCATTTAGATTTATTCGATGACCCCAATTCTTATATTTTCTTTATGCATATATAATTTCTTTATATGATACATAATTTTACAAAGACTATATGTACAGTATATAAATCTCCTGATCTGCATTAGTCCTAAACTGAAATGTTCCTGAAGTTATAAATCTTCTCGTGGAGAATTGCTCAAGCTTCTTGGTTACTTTTATAACTCTTCTGGACCCTACTCAGCTCTTCAAGGTCTGGTATGAACAACATGAATGAGACAGTAATTACTGTGCTTATGGACAAACAACATGAGACACATCTGGTTTGCCACTGAGGAAGCAGAATGCTGGACTAGATACGTTTATCACTTGATACAACATATGTTTGCATCTATCTTGCATCCCAAATTGTCCTCGTTTTGTTTCACAGAAGAACCCTGACAAAGTGAGAAAAGATTCTTGTAAATGAACTGTGGAGCTGTCAGCTTTCTTTCCTCATGAAGCTCTGTCCTATATTATTCAGGTGAGCTCCCTCAGCTCTGTAGAGCAGAGAAAAAAAAGGAAATAATTGTGTGTTGCTTCTCATTATTGATGGGCCATTTTAGCTAGCTGATTTATATTCACAGGAACAGTTACAATATCAATAAAAATTATGTTGATATCAAAATTATGGAGGACTAAATGTATATACATGTAAACATTTATTAGGAAGCGTCACTAAATGGGATTAATTCCATAAATAAGTCTGTGTCCTTAATTATCTGTTATATATGTAAACTTAATGGCACCTATCCTGAGGAGGGGTAAAACAATGTTGATGTTAACCCCAATGGAACCTGTTGGGATCTGTAGGACCTAGTTGATAAAACATGCTGGATACAGATGTTGGAATGTGCAAAATAGAATGCACGTGATTTTTAATTAAATATTTTCACTGCACGATTGAACACATTTATTAATTGATTGCAACTTGCCCAAGTCTTTAGTAGCTACAATTGTAGTATTTCATGTGCTACTCTATTTTTGAATTTTTCATGCTCTACACTTAATATTTAAATCTCACTTTATCACGCCAAGAATTTAAGTCAGCTTTTGTATCTGCTTCTTGTTTGTTTAGTTCTTCAAGGCGATTTTCATTTTCCAGTATTTCCTCCCTCAATCTTTGTATCTTTTCAATGGTGTCAGCATATAACATATCAGTCTCTTTTAACTCATCCCTAAAAAGCAGCAAGAATAAATTATCTATTTCTCCAAATGAATTAAAGATCAAGTGAACATTTACTGTTATAATTGCAGTGCCATCAATCTCAATATAACCATAGTTTATTTTATAACGTTAGTAAATGTAGCAACAGTATATTCTCAAATTCTAGCATTCATGTAAATTTCATTCATTTCCATCTAGAAGATCCTCCAAAATACAGAGAAAGGGGATTTTTTGCTAATGAAAAAAAAAACCTGCAGCAAGAAAGGATAGGAAGAAAACCCTGTTCATGAGTAGAATTCTGCTCCTAGTAGATAGGATCCAATCCAGACATTCATCAAAACTTGATGTTTAATATGGTGAGGAATTTCTGATTTTAAATTCCTTCTTTTGATAATCCTCAATGACATACAATTAAGGGAACTGCTAAGCATAATATATCATAAATAGTATTGGGCGAACCCAACAAAGTTCGGGCTTGGCGAACTTAACCGAACTTGGCAGCGGAGTTTCGGTAAGTTCGCCGAACCCAAACCTGAACAGCAGCAGTGCCACTGCGGCGTCCTTTTCCGTAAAAATAAACAAGGAGGTGGGGAATTCTCCACCTCCTTTTGCTTCCTTTTACTTTTATGGAAAAGGATGCCGCAGTGGTGCTGGAAGCAAAAGGAGGTGGGGAATCCCACAATGGGATTCCGGGGGCGGGGCTTTGACGTCACAGAGACTCCTTCCTCCCCGTTTCAGCCGGCCAGGAAGAAGTCTCCGTGACGTCAAAGCCCCGCCCCTGGAATCCCATTGTGGGATTCCCCACCTTCTTTTGCTTGCAGCGCCACAAGCAAAAGGAGGTGGGGAATCCCACAATGGGATTCCCCACTCTCCTCCTGAGCGGCGGAGCTTTGCGGTGTTCGAGCAAACACCGAACACTGAACCCAAACTTTTAAAAAAGTTCGGGTTCGGCATGTCGAACACTGCAAAGTTCAGCATAAGCCCAAACTTTGCAAGTTCGGTTCGCCCAACACTAATCATAAACACAGACGTTACGCTCCCAAGTCATAGAACTGTTTTGTTGTAATTAGACATATTGCCTAAATTATGAGTGCTATCACTGATAAAAGATACTTTTTTCCTATATAATAATTAAGAATTCCCAAAAAATTCTGTACACAAAACAGTTGTTTTTGGCTGGTCCATGCCTGAAATTAAACATACATTTAAGATGTATTGGTTCATGCCATGAACAAAGTGGATGTAGCAGGTGTCTTTCATAGAAGGGGAAAAGCTAGGAAAAACCAAAGACATTGACTGTGGAAGATGAAGGAAGGGATGGAAGGACAAGGCTGGTACGTATTCCTCCTTCTTTCTCTTCATCCCCTCAGTAGCAACCAACTTGACATACTGGACTAATTTCCTCCCTCTCCCTGCAACTCAGCATGGCAAGATCCACTAGCTCACCTTCCTTATGCCCTTCCTCCCTCCTGTACAGAGTGTAAGAGAGATTTTTTAAAAAAACCCAAAACCTTCCAGAATCCATTCTTCATTCATTTCTGGCTACAAGAAAATTCTACAAGCTTTGCCTGTATCACATAGTAGCTTAAATTAATACCTTAATTAATCCTTACCAATTACTTCTTTTCCTCCCTTTAGCAAAAGCTCTACTATTTCTCTTATTCTCTCAAAACCTTGCAGGGATTTGCCCTGGCTGAGAATTGGATAAGGTTGAACGGAAGAATCTAAATATTCTTTATATTTATACAACATAGCTTTGCTCAGTCACTCATGCCCTCATCACCTCGAGGCTTGACTACTGTAACGCTCTCTACAGGGGGCTACCTTTGAAAAGTGTTCGGAAACTTCAGATCGTGCAGAATGCAGCTGCGAGAGCAATTATGGGCTTCTCTAAGTATGCCCATATCACTCCAACACTCCGCAGTCTGCATTGGTTGCCGATCAGTTTCCGGTCACAATTCAAAGTGTTGGTTATGACCTATAAAGCCCTTCATGGCACCGGACCAGAATATCTTCGGGACCGCCTCCTGCCGCACGAATCCCAGCAACCGGTTAGGTCCCACAGAGTCGGCCTTCTTCGGGTCCCGTCGACTAAACAATGTCGTCTGGCGGGACCCAGGGGAAGAGTCTTCTCTGTGGGGGCCCCGACCCTCTGGAACCAGCTCCCCCCTGAGATTAGGATTGCCCCCACCCTCCCTGCCTTTCGTAAACTCCTTAAGACCCACCTCTGCCGTCAGGCATGGGGGAACTAAAACACCTCCCCCTTGCCCATGTTGTTTTGTTGATTGATTGAGTGCCTGTTTTTTATATATATTGGGATTGTTTTATGACATTACTAATTTTAAATTGTAATTAGATTGGTGGGCATTGGATTTGTTATTATGTATTGTTTTTTTATTATTGTTGTGAGCCGCCCTGAGTTTGCGGAGAGGGGCGGCATATAAATCCAATAAATCTAATCTAATCTAATCTTTCAAAAAGAATCAAGATCTGTTATATTGGGACTCATCTTTTCTATGTATAAATGGAAATTGCCTGAAGAATAATTATCTTTAAAAGTTAAGATATACAGTACTTACCTAAGTTGTCTTAATATAGTCTCATCAGCTTCTATTTGCTCAAACATATATTGTCTTTTTGCTTCACATTCTTCTTCTTTTTCTTCATGCAACTTTTGCACTTCCAAATATTTCTGATGAACAACATCATACTGAGCTCTTGCCTTTGAAAAAAACCCCAGAAATTAATTTACAACATAAAACTAATATATCATAAGGATTATGATAACAATACTCAAGGACCATAATAAGATATTATTTTAATTCTGCATTCATCATTCCTGCATCTATTTTCCTAAAATAAACCAATTTAGTTTAATGGAATTAAATCTACATAACATTGTGCACGCATATATAAGTTTCTTTAGGAAACTGTGGACACAGATATAGTCACCTAGCTATTTTTCCAAAAAGAAACTAGAATCTTTCCCTTGGCTATAGAGAATAAAGATTATGATCCAATAACCTAAAACAGGTTGTCCTCAATTTACAACAATTCATTTAGCGACCATTCAAAGTTACAATGGCATGACCTATGACTTTTTCTCACACATAACTATTAAAGCATCCTCATGGTCATGTGATCAAAATTCCAACACTTGGTAACTGGTTTATCTTTATGATGTTTGCAGTGTCAATGAGGAAGCCAGATTCACTTAACAACCTTATTGCTAATTTAACAACTGCAGTGATTCACTGTCCTGTGTCAAAAAAGGTCATAAAATGGGACAATTATTTAATAAATGTCTCACTTAGCAACAGAATTTTTTGGCTCAATTGTGATCATATGTCAAGGACTATCTATACAATGAAAGAGTTAATTAGGCTAATCTACTGTAATAAAATTACCCAACATCACATTTTTATTTCACTAACATATTGTGAATTTATTATCTCAGTATATTTGTATGGTAAGCACAAACTTCTTTTTATATTATTTTCTGTATCCCCAAATGCTATTTTTTTCAGAATGATGATTTGGAGATAAGAAATCAAATAAATAATCCAATTGCTGCTAGCCAAAACAATATATGTGAGTATAGCTGTAACATGAAACGTAAAAATTAAGAAATGTTTAACACTTTTAATTAATATTTGTTCAAACTTTTTGCAAATAGTAACAAATGATACTAGTGCTAAAACAGCACTCATACAATAACATTATCCAACAAATACTACTATCACTTATAGCATTTGCCAGATTTGTTGCATTTGTATGATGACATTGAAATTGCTCATATTGTCATTTGTTCCCCTTTAACCTCTTCATAGACACTGATGGTATTATTACTGACACATCAGTTTCTTTTTTCTTTTTTCCCGTTACAGACATGACTGCTCAGAATCATAGATATTTCTTGGGTGTCTGTTATATGTAGATTGTTCTGAGTTCGGGTTTTGCCCCGTGTAATATTTTGCATGTCTATGCGACGTTTCGGTGAAATCACATTCACCATCATCAGGCTGAAATTGTAAGCTTCGTGCTGCTGTAAATACTATATACTATAAAATACTATAAAACCCGAACTCAGAACAATCTACATACATATACCCGTGAAAATCTACGAAAACATATATACAAGGAAAGAAACACCAGCCTGAAGATGACGAGTGGGACCTCGTCGAAACGTCGCCAGAAATTTCCAAATCCTACACGGGAAGAAACCCAAATATACCAAGACCATCATATTTGTTTGTTTGTTTGTTTGTTTGTTTGTTTGTTTATTTATTTATTTATTTGATTTGTATGCCACCCTTTAATCTCACATTGTTACACTGAACAGATCAAGCCTATACACTGTTATAATACAATTGCATTTTGATTTCATAAGAAATTATGTGCTTATTTTTCATTTTCCAAAGAACAGAATGAGCACCTTGCTATTTTTTTCACACATCTTCCTGTTTAGATATCTAGCATTATTATTGGATACAGAAATTAAAATGGGATAAACAAAACATGAAATATAATTAAAATACTGAACCTCCTTACCTCATCAAATAGTGATTTTACTTCTTTCATTGCATCATCTTCATGACGTAGCTTTTCTTCCAGTAGAGGGCTGTATTTCTTCATAAAGTTTATCTGCCTCAGAATCACTGAATTGGCGCCCTCTATTTTTGTCAGTTGGTTTAGGGCATCCTGTAATTGATCATTTTTCTCTTCAAAATGCCACTGTAATTCTATTATATCGTGCACACATTTCTCCCATTCTGCAAAATATAAAAGAAATGATTGCTTATAAGAAAATGATAACTATTGCTTTTAATTTTAAATATGTAACAAGCTGGTAGATTCAAAAATACATGTACATTTCTCTTCAAAAGATAATTTTACAATATATCATGCTATCTATAAAACAATGCTGTACAGTGATCCCTCGAGTATCGCGAGGGTTCCGTTCCAAGACCCCTCGCGATAATCGATTTTTCGCGATGTACGGTTGCGGAAGTAAAAACACCATCTGCGCATGCGTGCCCTTTTTTTCATGGCCGCACATGCGCAGATGGTGGAGTTTGCGTGGGCGGCAGGCGGCACCCAGGGAAGGTTCCTTCGGCCGCCCAGCAGCTGATCTGCTCCGCAGCGCAGCAGCAGCGAGGAGCCGAAGATGGGGTTTCCCCGTTGCCCAGGCAAAGGGGAAACCCCATCTTCGGCTCCTCGCTGCTGCCGCGCTGCGGAGCAGATCAGCTGCTGGGCGGCCGAAGGAACCTTCCCTGGGTCTTCCCGCTGCTTGCCCGTCACCCACCCGCCCGGCCGCTCACTTGCCGCTTGCCGCTTGCCCGTTCACCCGCCTGCCTGGCAGCTCACTTGCCGCTTGCCCGTCACCCGCCCACCCAGCCGCTCGCTTGCCGCTTGCCACTTGCCCGTTCACCCGCCCGCCCGGCTGCTCACTTGCCGCTTGCCCATCACCCGCCCACCCAGCCGCTCGCTTGCCGCTTGCCCGTTCACCCGCCCGGCCGGCTGCTCGCTTGCCGCTCGAGAGCAAGAGGGGGAGAGATAGAGAAAGAGAGAGAAGGAAAGAAAGAGATGAGAGAGGGAGGAAGAGAGTGTGAGAGAGGAAGAAGCAAGATAGAGAAAGAGAGAGAGAAAGAAAGATGAGAAAGGAAAGGAGTGACGTCATCGGGTGGAAAAATCGTGATATAGCGTTTCGCGAAGATTGAGATCGCGAAAATCGAGGGATCACTGTAATCACATTTTCTAAATAAAATTAATGTCCATATTGCATAGTAGTCTATAATACATTTTCTTCAGCGGTACAAATAAATAAGAAACCAAAGATCTGATTTTTTTTCTGTTTCAATTGGTTAACTTTTGTTCTGATATCATTATTAACACAGATATAAAATTGCATACATTCTCCTGGTGAAATAGTGAAGAAATCTAACTTTGACCTTGCCATGCTCATTACTAATCTCTTTTTCTTGGGGGGAGGTTATTGGAAAAAATGATGGCAAATGAACTATAGACTATTCCAAAGGATACAGAGGATCTGTAATTGTTTCAGTAAGAATTCCTATCTTAATTTTGAATTACTGTATGTGTTTATTGTGTGCAGGGTCTGTTACAATAGGGATAGGAATATTAAAAATAAATAAGTAAAGTAATAAGCATAATCTTGTAAATTCATTAGAGTGTTGTTTGCTTAGTGTGTTTTCTCTGTGGTCACCCTCCAACTAATCACTAGAAAATGTCAATGACCCCTATAGTCATAACTGAAGCAAAATGTCATATTAATTAAAAATGGGAATATGCAGAGTTGTTCACAGTATAACCATTTACTGCTTGTGACTTGCGATGAACATGACAAGAGGAATATACACTCTCATCAAATAAACTATGATGAATATTAACTTGCTAAATATGACATTTAAACAAAAGAGAATTTCTGAACAAACGACAAGGAAGTAGATGAAATAATGATCAATTAATGTTGATGAACAGAAAGGAAAGTACTGTGTATATCTCAAATTTCCTTGGAAGCAAAACAGCACTATGAAAAAATGGTTAGTACAAAAGTGTCACTTTAGTACCATATTCATATAAATTTAATACTCACTTATGCAATTTTGCCATAATTAAAATTTGGGTATTATAATATATTTTAATGGTATTTGGATTTATTTCATTAAATATTTTCAAACTCATGTAGGGTGCAAAAGAGATATCTTTAATCATGAAATCATCTATGAGGCTCAAGGAACTATGCATGCTAGCAAGCTAGCTCAGAGAGATCTTTGGTAAGTGAATTTGTAGTAATATTTTTTAAAATTACATTTTTTATTAGGGACTTTGGCACACCAGTCTAACAAAGTGTATAACTGGGCTCCCATATTTCCTGAGGTCAGAATATACACATTTCCAAGAACTGTTTTATATTTGCTCAATGCTTGCAAAAAGGTCTACAAAACCTTGCATATATTTTCACATTTTGTGAGAGCATATTTATATATAAATATTGTTCTGCCGGGCTCTATGGTATGAGTCTCCTGAAAATTCAAGGGTACAAATTTCAGACACACACACACTTGAAAGTTCAAAAACAAAGTTCTTTATTACAAAATTCAAAAGAAACAAAGCACCCTTTTTGTATTGCAATGAGCACTCGTCCCAAAACAACCTTGTAGGCTGTACAATCCCCTTAATCAATCCTTAAGTACTTAGCTAGCAGCTGTGAAGAAACGTCACAGCCCTCCTTCTTCCAACGAAGTGAAACACACACACTTTGCTCTGCTTTGGTTTCAAAGTCATGAAAAATCAACAAACAAAGTCTGGAAACAGTAAGGCACAGTCCTGAAGAAACAACGATCAGATAATCTTCCACAATGGCCAAGCCAGCACACCTCTATTTATATCAGCAGCTCTAATTACTGGAGCCCCACCCAAACGCAGGTGGCCTCTCTTATCTCCTGTAATATTTCTTCAATTGGTCTCTTCTATGCATAATTCTGCGCATGCGTGGGTCTAACACTTTGTCATCCGAATCAACCGAAGATAATGGAGATTGGTTTCCTGGGCTGTGTGCCAAGTCCCCCTCTTCCACGTCACCCCCACCTTCTTCTTCGTCCGAGGAAACTGCACTACCTGACTCTGTCGGCAATAAAACAGGCCTATGACATGTTGATGTTTCCCCTGCATCTACCTCCACATTCCTTGGGGCAGGAGCTGGGCCAGAGCCAACCACAACAAATATATTGCTTAAAGTTTTTTTTAGATTATAATATTGACAATATAATGTACAAAATACTATCAGTATCAACCGAATAAATTAGTTCAGAGCTGTGGTGCTCTCTGATACTGAGGTGATTTGGGGTTGTTATTGTTGCAGATATTTCATTACCAAACTAGGTAATATCATCAGTGCTTTCTGATGATGAGCTGGCACTGGTGACGTTACTTAGTTAGTAGTGAAGCATCTGTAATAAAACAATCAAGCTCAGAATGTTATTAGGATGTTACTTGTAAAGCTGTAAGCAAATTTACCAGGGAATATTGACAATATCTTCCTGATGAATATACATGCTCACATTTTAATAAACATTACATTCAAATAATGGCAATATAGTGAACTTTGATCTTTTGGATAAGATAGATGGGATTTTTTAAATTCAGAGCTAAAATAATTCTCTTCTTTCCTTGGACTATTATTTCATCAAAGTTATTTTGACTGCTCCCCAAAAACATAATAGCAATCTCATATCTTTTTTCTCCAGATGTTTTAAGACGGCACACAAATAAATACTTTTTAAAAACATAGCCATTTCTTTTACCTTTTTGAACAGCTTTGGGAAGCTGTTGTAATCTCCAAAATGACAATTTATCTGAATTTAGATATAGTTTTTTTCTATGCTGCTTCTCAGACTCTAAGGCTTCTTCAGCATCTTGACGCTCCTTTTCTAATCGTGAAATTACCTCGGTGACTTCTGCTACAACAGCAGAAGTTATCTGCTTTAAAGACTTAATATCTTCAATTTAAAAAATAAGTAGTATTATTAAATGTAACAGCACAATTTGCCAAAATGCACAATCTAAGTTTCATTTTAATGTTACTAAGTACCGTGTTTCCCCGAAAATAAGACACTGTCTTATATTAATTTTTGCTCCAAAAGTTGTGCTACGTCTTATTTTCGGGGGGGGGGGGGTGCCTTACATTTCTCAAATAAGACAAATTCACAGGCAGAAAAGCTGACATCCCCAAAGAAAGTGTACCGTACGGTACACTGATTACGGTACGGTACCTGTCAGTATGGCACACACACACACAAACAACGGCACTTATATGGTACAACAGTATACTCCCGCTATTGCAGCTTCCGGCCACCAGAGGAACTACAGTCTATGCACTGTAGTGGAGACTGTAATGGCGGTGAGACAGCAGCAGACTGTGTCTGCTGTACTGGATGGTACAAAGTGATGGAAGGGGCCAGCAGGGGACGCCACATTGTTACGGTACCGCTATGAACAGCTTTGAATGGTATCGTATGTTTTTCCACCGTACCGTATGTAAACTTGACTACGCCTTATTTTCGGGGGGTGCCTTATATTAGCAATTCTGCAAAACCTCTGACATGCCTTACTTTCGGGGTACGTCTTATTTTCGGGGAAACAGGGTAGCACATAGTTCTAAGAAACTAATGGACAAAGTTTCAGAATCCTACACAAATGGTAAATGTAAATCTATATACAATTTATATTTTTCATCTGCTATCCTATATCAGAAATAATAACAATAACATCTTAAAATACCAAAACTTTTGAATATTCAGAATTAATATAATTGTCACTAGCAGTAGTCTAATTAGAATAAAAGCAAAACATTGCTGTGATCTTCACTAACATGAGCTCATATGAGGACCTCCCCTTCTACCATCACATAATTTAAATGGAAGGGTGTGACAGCTTTCTTTCAGCCAATCTGATTGATAGAGAATAGCAAAATGTCCCATTCACTTGCACATAATTAAATATATGAAATTAAATATGAAACTATGAGGGTGGGGTAGAGGTATACAGTATTTCATTAATGAAGAAATGTTGCTAATAGCTTTCCTTAAGAAAAATGCTGCCTGACTCCAGATGCCTTGAATTCATATAGGTGTGGCTAATTCCAATTCAAACAAATAAAAATGAATCCCATCAATGAATAAATCATTCTTATGTGAACTATCTCTATTTTAATGCAGTAAATCTTTAATTCAATGTTTAACGGCTTATTCAAAAATGTATGTAGAACAAAAAAAGATCTAAAAATCATTTTTAAAATATTAATTTAAGAATTTCAAGCTTTAACATTCTGTTTTTAAAGTATTTATTTTTTATCTCAATTGCTTCAAAAAGACTAAAGAAGATAACAGGATGTGCTGCAATGATTTGTAAAATGCTGCTGACAGAAAACAGAATAAAGTTCACAAAATGAAATTCAATGCTGAAAAAAGTAAAGTTGCACATTTAGGCAACAAAAACAAAATGCACAAGTACAGTATATGTGGTACTTTGCTCAACAGTAGTAACTGTGGTTACTGTGTGGTTGTCCTAGTGGACAACCATTTAAATATGAGACAGCAGTTTGCAGCAGCTGCCAAAAAAACCAACACAGTTCTAGGCTGCATTAACAGAGGGAGAGAATCAAGATCACGAGAAATGGTATTGCATTCAGTTTGAGTTGCCACAATGCAAAAAGAATGTTGAGACTCTAGAAAAAATGCAGAGAAGAGCGACAAAGATGATTAGGGGACTAGAGGCTAAAACATATGAAGAACAGTTGCAGGAACTGGGCATGGATAATCTAGCGAAGAGAAGGACCAGGGGAGACATGATAGCAGTGTTCCAATATCTCAGGGGTTGCCACAAAGAAGGAGTCAACCTATTCTCCAAAGCAACTGAGGGTAGAACAAGAAGCAATGGGTGGAAATTAAACAAGGAGAGAAGTAACTTAGAACTAAGGAGAAATTTCCTGACAATTAGGACAATTAATCAATGGAACAGCTTGCCTCCAGAAGTTATGCTACAACACTGGACGTTTTTAAGAAGATGTTGGACAACCATTTGTCTGAAGTAGTGTAAGGTTTCCTGACTAAGTAGGGGGTTGGATTAGAAGACCTCCAAGGTCCCTTCCAACTCTGTTATTTTTATTAAGTGTAAAAAATGTGTAAAACATTGTGTTTGAGATTTTATTTAGGGGATGACAGAACAGTATAATTCAGTATATTACCGGGTGTAGGTTTCTTTGCTCTCAGAAAACAAAAACCATTTCTGGTAAATGCCAGTGATGGTAATCATTGCAACTTTACTTTTTGAAGCACTGTAGATATGTAGACCTGACTCTAAAGTATGTCATGATTTCAACTTCCACTTTCACTGAACTTGATATGGACATGATTCTTTCTTTCCTTGCAATTTCCTTTGCCTCCCTTACAGATGGGGCATTAAAGACTCGACAATGATTCTCTTTTTCACTATTTTATTGGAAGTGTTTCAATATTTTAAAATTGAAATTGTAAACTGAATTATACTGCAGCTCTCAAACATTCCCATTATTTCATGGTTCTCTGGAAATAATTACAATTAAACATAATATTAAGAGAAAGCAATTAAATCCTTAAACAATATTACCTTCCCAGTGCACTACCTTTTTAGGCTTCACTTCAGCAGGGAGTGGTAAACAGACCTCTTCAGTCTTTTTCACAGTTTTAGCATCCAAATCCCTGGGAATATATATCAGCATTATCGTCTTGGGTCTTCTTTCCTACACTTATGCTACCACTATGTTTTCTCTGTCCACCACTTTCAAAATGCTATTGGTTTAGCTTCCTAATTCTTCATTTTCATTTCAATCCAAAGAAATAATGTGCAATACACCCCCCCCCTTATTTTAATGTAAAACATATAATATATGGCATGTTTAACAATGAATAAAGACCCTGAAGTCTCAGCCCTGAATAGCAGTTGCAGGAATTGGGTTGCCTAGTTTAAATGAAAAGAAGGACTAGGGGTGACATGATAGTAGTGTACCAATATCTAAGGGGCTTCAACGTAGAAGAGGGGATCAGCCAAACCTTCCAAAGCACCTAAAGGCAGGACAAGAAACAATGGTTGGAAATAAGATAATATTAACCGCTACAAACTTGACTGTAAAAAATACGACTTTAACAATCAAGTTGTCAAAGCGTGGAACTCATTACTGGACTCAATAGTGTCAACCCCTAATCCCCAACATTTCTCCCTTAGACTATCCACAATTGACCTCTCCAGGTTCCTAAGAGGTCAGTAAGGGGCGTACATAAGTGCACTAGTGTGCCTTTCGTCCCCTGTCCAATTGTCTTTCCTTTATCTCATATATCATATATATTTTCTTCCTTTCATATATCTTCTCCTCTATTTTTACGTATTATCTTTATATATATTACTTCATATCTATTCTCTTCCATATGTATTGTGTATTGGAAAAATGAATGAATAAATAAATAAATAAAAATTACTCAAAGAGAGAACTAACCTAGAACTAAAGACAAATTTCCTGACAGTTAGAACAAGTGGAATGACTTGCCTCCAGAACTTGTGGTGTTTAACACTGGAGATTTTAAAGAAGAAATTGGACAACAATTTGTCTGAAATGATATAGGGTTTCCTGCCTGAGTAGGGGCTTGGACTAGAAGACTTGCAAGGTCCCTTCCAACTCTGTTATTGTGTTAATTCTCAGTGTGCTAGAAAGAAAGAAATATTAAACACAGATAGTCCTCAACTTACAACTTCAACTGGGGCCAGAATCTCAGCCATTGAGCAAAGCAGTCCATTAAGCTTTGCATGACTGGAATCCTAGAAATCTCTGTGGCAGTTGTTAAATCATTTCCAGGGTCTCTAGGTAGAACGAGCAAATGCTGCCCACCACAGGGTTTCAGCTCCATGCAAAAATCTTCCTGGCCAGCAGACTTTTTTCTCTCAAAATATCCCTGCAACCTGCTGAAGGATTCAGTTTCCCTCAGTGCTTATAGATGAAATCCTTTGGTGAACTGCAAGAATAGATCTAAAATCTTCAGGATTTCTTTCCCATTCTTGAGGACCCCAAGGAATTTCATTTCCTTTCTGTGCCGGAAGGGGAAATCTCCCCCGGGCCTATATAATTTATGTATGGTATGTTTGTAGGTATGTCTGCTTAAAAATGGGGTTTTCTTAACTACTTTAAATTTTAAATTGTAAATTATTAGATTTGTTATGAATTGTTTTTATTATGTTGTGAGCCACCCCGAGTCTACGGAAAGGGGCAGCATACAAATAAAATAAATAAATAAATAAATAAACAAACAAACAAACAAACAAAAAAATAAAAAATAAATAAATCCTTCAGTGGGCTATATGAACAAAGCCGAAATTTTCAGGATTTCTGGAATCTTTAATGGGCTGAAGGAATGGAGTTGATATCTTGACGAAGCGGCTCCTCTCCATGCATCTCACTCTGAGAGACAGGAAGTCTCTACATTTTGATAACTTAAATGAATCTCTGTAGGCTGCAGAAAAAGATACGAAATCCTAAATATTTCAACTCTGTTCCTGAAGCCTGCTGAAGGAGTTCAGCTCTCTTCGGTCCTCTCTGCTTGTCATCTTCTCTGCCATCTTCACCACTAACTTTCTGAGTAAACCAGCAGAGAAGTTCGCAAATAGGGATCACATAATTGCAGGGTATTTGGCGATTGGTCATAAATGTGAATCAGCTGCCAAGTGCCTTAAATGTAGTCATATGACCATGCGGGAGGGAGACCTACAAGATTTTACAGTGGCTGGAAGTTCTTTACTGGCCATGAAGCACCTTTTCAATTTAGTATAACAAGTATAACTTTGAAATATCATTAATCAACCTGAGGGTTACCTGCACACAAAAAGTAGCAATAGTATAGATAATGAAATGAATTAAAGTTTTATTAAAATCAATTTTGGAACAAGGTTATTTTTTTTGTCCTAATATCAGATCCTGACTTGGCCCATATTTTCTGGTATTGGCAGCATTTTAAGTTTTATATCAATAGACTGGTAAATGGTGGTATTTTCCTTTATATTTTAGTTAAAAGATTGTTTATAATAATTATTGAATCAAAACATATAATTTTCTTACCCTGGAGGTTTTTCCACTTTATATAAAATTTCATGCTGTGAACATAAATCAGATTTTCATTGAAACATTTCATTTTTTAGATTTTAGATTTTCCTGCATACGTACATAACCATATTTTTTTCTTTTAAAGGTATAAATATTATGCAAGAAAAAAATAATTACAGTGGTACCTCTACCTACAAACATCTCTACTTACAAACTTTTCTAGATAAGAACCGGGTGTTTAAGATTTTTTAGCCTCTTCTCAGGAATCATTTTCTACTTACAAACCCAAGCCTCCAAAACTGTAACCGGAAAAGGCAGGAAGAAGCCTCTGTGGAGCCTCTCTAGGAATCTCCTGGGAGAAAACAGGGCTGGAAAAGGTGGGGAGAAGCCTCCATGGGGTCTCTCTAGGAATCTCCTGGGATGAAACAAGGCCTCCGCCTTCCCTGTAGTTTCCCCAATCGCACACATTATTTGCTTTTACATTGATTCCTATGGGAAAAATTGCGTCTTCTTACAAACCTTTCTACTTAAGAACCTGGTCACGGAACGAATTAAGTTCATAAGTAGAGGTACCACTGTACTTGTAAAATTAATGACAGAAATTAAGGATACAGAGAAAAAAAAGCTGACTTTCTAAACTCCTTCCATATATTTCTTTTGCAATACAAACTTAATTCATCATTTCTATTATCAAATTGTGGTCTATTGGTTTAGGCACCAGGTTAGAAACTAGGATGATGTGAGCCTTAGGCATGAAAGTTGGCTAGGTGACTTTGGGCTAGTCATTCTTTCTCATATATAGCAGGACTGTTATTTTTGGGAAAACAGAAATAGTATTAGGTATATTTGCCACTTAAAAATAATAGGATTTTTAAAAAACAAAAAACCCGTAGTTTTTTGTGCTTTTTGCATTCATGCGCTCACTTCGTTTGCAACAGTCTTTACCTTGTCTGTTTACCGCAAACAGTTCTTAAAATTATCACTTCCACTTTCATGTAATAAAGGCACATGTTCTTATGCAAAGTCATTTTGACTTCTTTTGATGAATCTTCTGTTTTTACATCATAGCAGTTTACTTATTGTCTTCTTACTTGCAATTGCACATCCTAAAATTTTTCATTTCCCATTTTAAGCAAAATTCTAACAGTGTTGAATTTCACTTACTAAATCTAATTCTTCATAATTTATAACTTACAATAATTCATTCAATTTCTCCTGTCAATGTTATTGAAAGGAGTTTTGCTTCTTTTCAGAAACATTACTTTCTCATATTATATACAACCAATTACCTTTTTATCAGCGATTCCATGTTTTAAATTTGTTCAGTCACCTTATATTATTTCAATAAAAATACTGCTATATAACCACCCATTATGGATGAATTTTATGCAGATTTACTATAGCCTAATATCCTCATAATATTTGCATTTATTCTCACTTTATAGAGGGAAACAATAACAGCATTCTTTTCATCTTTAGATTTAAAATGTGCTTTACACGTGTTAAAAAAGTTGCACAGCTACTTCATAAATAAAGCATGCCCCTATTTTAAAATTTCTCCACTTGTACCATTTGCACCTTACCATTTTTCAAGAGTTCATTTATGTTGTTCCTTTTCATGGATCCTTTTCTTAGACATTAATATTTATAACATTCCTTTCACTTCTACTGTTTGATATTACATTTTCATTCCTTAAATAGTTCTTAATCATTCCTTTACTATCAAACTGTTTCATTGTTTTATACTTAATGTCTATTTACTAGGCTGGAGGCTCCTTCTTTATTATTCCCCATCTACTTTTAAAACATTATTTCCTTTTAACCAAAATTGTTCTGCTGACATGGCTCTCCCATCCTCTGGAACATTATGCCACCCCTTGAGGTGGGATCCATACCCAGCCTTTTGAAAAGCCTTTAAAACATGGCTATATATGACAATCTGACATATCTGACATATTGGATAATTTTTGTAATAGTTATCTTATCAAACTCTTAGTAGCTCAGTCAGCTCAAGTAAAGATTCTCATAGCCTTCCCTAACAAGATTTCTTGAAAAAAACCAAATAAAACTGAAGAGGATGGGAGCAAAGTGCCCACGGGGTATTATCTACTCCAAAGGCCACCTCAAAAATGCCACATCCCAGTTGGACCCTCACTATAGAGTATGTGTGACCATACAATTTATCTTTAGAGCATTGCTTGAGCTCATGATATCTGATATGTACAAATGGTTGGGCTACATTCTTCTTTAAGTGATTCATTGACAGCAAAGAATGATGAACTTCGCCTCTTTGAAAACAGTGTTGTAGCTATGAAATATTTTCCAGGAAAACCTGAAATGTCAATATTTTTATACATTTATTTAGATCATGCCTTAATTATTTCTGCAAATAATTCAAGTCGGTAAACATACCTAATATTCTTTCCTCCTATTTTGCTGCAAAAAAATCCTTTAATTTCTCTAGATATTCTGATGTCCACTGTCAATTTTTAATGGATATAGTAACTAAAACAATACAAATAAATATTACCTTCTGAAAAGATTCTTCCAATTTCACTTCTAAATCTTGTATTTGATTAATGGCTTTATTAACACATGCAGCTGGAGTATTTACGGCAGCACAACTACGTTGTTTGCTGGGAATGCCTATTGAAATACTTTCATTTACATCTTTAGAAAAAAACAGAATAATCATACTTAATCATTGAATATATTTGTGACATCTACAGGTCAAATTAGATGGCTCTACATTCAGATTCTGCTTGAATTGTTTATTCATAATGCTAAACTACAGTCATTTTTTTTTGTTTCAGTGATGTGCAAACTCACTTATTATGCTCTAGCATTGTGTAAAACTGTTTATTATTACTATTGTTCAACGAACCAAGTTAACTTAGCTGTATGTATGAATACAGCCAATATAGGTTTCTCTTCCTTAAATACACAACCCTATTTATCCCATGGCTAATTTAATAGAAATTGCCCCATGAAGGATTTTAGATGTAAGCTCTTAACAATATTTATTATATATATAAAATTTTAATTCCACAGTCCAATACTTTTTTATTTTTTGTATTAAATTTGTATGTTTGCCCAGGTTCGCCTAGTGCACCAGTTGCGGCCCTATTTGGACCAGGACTCACTGCTCACAGTCACTCATGCCCTCATCATCTCGAGGTTCGACTACTGTAATGCTCTCTACATGGGGCTACCTTTGAAAAGTGTTCGGAAACTTCAGATCGTGCAGAATGCAGCTACGAGAGCAATCATGGGCTTCCCAAGGTATGCCCATGTTACACCAACACTCTGCAGTCTGCATTGGTTGCCGATCAATTTCCGGTCACAATTCAAAGTGTTGGTTATGACCTATAAAGCCTTTCATGGCATCAGACCAGAATATCTCCAGGACCGCCTTCTGCCGCACGAATCCCAGTGACCGGTTAGGTCCCACAGAGTTGGCCTTCTCCGGGTCCCGTCGACTAAGCAATGTCGTTTGGCGGGACCCAGGAGAAGAGCCTTCTCTGTGGCGGCCCCGACCCTCTGGAACCAGCTCCCCCCAGAGATTAGAATTGCCCCCACCCTCCTTGCCTTTCGCAAGCTCCTTAAAACCCACCTCTGTCGTCAGGCATGGGGGAATTGAAATTTCCCCTAGGCTTATAGAATTTATACATGGTATGCTTGTATGTATAAGTGGTTCTTTAAATTGGGGTTTTTAAGATTGTTTTTAATATTAGATTTGTTTACATTGTCTTTTTATATTGTTGTTAGCTGCCCCGAGTCTTCGGAGAGGGGCGGCATACAAATCTAATAAATAAATAAATAAATGTTGTCCATCTCTACCAAGGAACTACTGTACTGTACTTTCTATAGGTAAAGCAATTGAAGTTTAGGATTTGAATTAAGGCTATGACATACAAGACAATAAAAGCTCCTTTCCAAATCATTGCCTCAGGTTTTATCTTTAGTTTCAGTTTACAATATAAATGTGCATATTCATATAGTATAAATACTAGCCTTCCCCAACTTGAGGGTGGAAATAGGGAATATTTAGCAGTGAATCAGAATGACTAGCAAATTCTGTGAATTGAAGTCCTCACATCCAAAGGGTACCCAGACTGGAATTACTATGATCATATATGCCAGTTAAATATATTGCATCTGATAATTGGTCACTAATTAAAAGACAAAATTATAATTGCCAGGTTCATGCAAGCAATGGTGCTAAATTATCTAGGGAATAATGTTAATATTCATTTTGCTGATCAATGTATTGACTACATCTGTTCACAGAGTACAATTTCTAATTTGTCCCTTTTGAAAGATTCCCTGATTTTCACAGTTTGATATAGAGGAATCCATTTAGTTAAAGCAGTTTGTTTTATTGCCAGGCAGATTATAGAAAAAGATCAATAAATAGGGAAGCAGAATTAGAAATGATGATCTCAAAAGACAAGTCTGAAAGAAATGATGATCTCAAAAGACAAGTCTGAAAGAAAAATATGGAGAATATAAAAATGCATCAAAAGAAACTTTTTATAGTAAATATGTTTTAGAAAATGCCAAGGAATATAAAGTTAAAAAAAATAAAAAAATACCTTCTGTTTCTTTACAGTTTTCCTTGGAACAGGAAGAAAATACCTGGGCATCAGCCATTGTTATTCATAGCTTTTTGCAATCTAGTTTTAAAAAGAAATAAATATATAAAAAATACAGAAATCAATACTGTGTCAATCATACTTATTCCATTAATGAAAAATCTGCAGCTCATAACCAGGTCCTGAATATTCCAGGGAGATTCAGCTACTTTTCCAGGTTGAAAAGTTGTTTTCAACAATCAAGTACACATGTTTTAGGAAAATAATGAATTACACCAGGAATATTTATTGAGAGGATACAGTAATCCTACTCCTAGCCCAATGTTTTATTTCTGAGGTGGAAAATAATAATGTTGCTGTACCCTAAATTAAGGAATAAAGGGTTAAAAAAAGGAGTTTTAGTGAGATTATTAATGAAGAAGAAATTCCAATTCGAGGAGGATCTTGCTCCCACAAGTGATCTTTTAATAGTCATTCATGGGGAAAAGTCTTTAATGACATAGCAAAAATATTTTTAATGCCAAAATTGTGACCAAAAAAATCACCATATTATGGACCCACAGAATTGCAATAGGATAGATGTTATAATTCAATACCTAAAGCTAACCATCGGACTACTACTGGTGTGGCACGTCCTGTCCTGATTCTATTCAGGTAGCTCCATATTTTGGGCATCTGCATTCCCAGAAATGGTTTTGCTGGATTTATATAATTTGTCCTATTGTGGTTAGCAAAAGTTGCTCAACTCAATAATCATTCTTCACCTAGATCAGTGATGGCGAACCTATGGCACAGATGCCACAGGTGGCTTGCGGAACTATATCTACTGGCACGCAAGCCGTTGCCCTAGTTCAGCTCCAATATGCGTGTGCCAACCAGCTGATTTTTGGTTTATACAGAGGCTCTGGGAGGGAATTTTTGGCTTCCAGAGAGCCTGCAGGCAGGATGAGCCGGGGTGGCGCAGCAGGTAGAGTGCTATACTGCAGGCCACTGAAGCTGACTTGTAGATCTGAAGGTCAGCAGTTCAAATCTCATCACCGGCTCAAGGTTGACTAAGCCTTCCATCCTTCCGAGGTGGGTAAAATGAAGACACGTATTGTGGAAGCAATAGCCTAGTTCTGTTTAAAAAATGCTTTTGCTAACATGTTGTAAGCCGCCCTGAGTCTAAGGAGAAGGGTGGCATATAAATAAGTAAGTAAGTAAGTAAGTAAGTAAGTAAGTAAGTAAGTAAGTAAGTAAGTAAGTAAGTAAGTAAGTAAGTAAGTAAGTAAATAAATAAATAAATAAATAAATAAATAAATAAATAAATAAATAAGGGAGGGTGTTTTTATTCTCGCCCGGCTCTAGGGAAGCCTTTGGAGCTTGGGAAGGGTGAAACACGATCCTATTGGGCCCACCAGAAGTTGGGAAACAGGCCATTTCTGCCTTCCAAAGGGCTTCCAGGGGGTGAGAGAAGCTGTTTTCACCCTCCCCAGGCATTGAGTTATGTCTGTGGGCACTTGCACAGGCACGATAGCACGGGCACACACTTTTTCGGCACCCGAGGAAACAAAGGTTCGCCATCACTGACCTAGATTGTAAGACTGTGGTATATTATTAGAAATTGATTTTCTAGACTTAATCCTGGTAAGAGCTAGAGAGTCTAATATTTTATACAATGAAAGATCTCTAGGAGTCGGTGACATGTTTATCTTATACTACTCTCAGACTGTTTGTTGTTGTCACCTGAGATGAGGAGGTGCAATGTTAACAAGAATATGGAACCATGAGACCGCTATGGATTTAAGGGTTCCAAATATTATTCTTACTGTATCATTAAGGTGAATATCAATCTTGTTGATATGAATGAGATTAAAATTTGTCCTTCCCAATTTACATTTCCCCAGGAATCAAAATCGGTGTCTTCTAGAATCTTGATTTCATCTAGATCAGTGGTTCTCAACTTGGGGGTCGGGACCCCTTTGGGGGTGAAATAACTGTTTCACAGGGGTCACCCAAGACCATAGGAATAGATAAATTTCCCATAGTGTTAGGAAGTAAAGCTTCTATTCTGGCACCTTGGAACATATTTTTACAATCCGACCAATCAGGTGTTTATAGTGGGGGTGTCCCTCTCACCTTCCTGCCAATCAGCTTAAAGCTCTGTTGGGAGAATTGACACTAGACTTATGGTTGGCGGTCACAACATGAGGAACTGTATTAAGGGGTCGTGGCATTAGAAAGGTTGAGAACCACTGATCTGGATGGTGAGGTAGAGAAGGCTTTATCTCAAGAAATGTCAACATCTACATCGGCCTCTGACTGAATATGATAGGATGAATGTGGATGATTGTTCTTTTATATATATTGAGGTTTTAGAATACAAATTAAGTTAGATTTTTACATGTTATTAGTATTGAGGTTTTTAGAGTATTTTAATATTAGATTTCTTACATGTTTTGTATTTGCTTGTTGTGAGCCACCCTGAGTCCCAGGAGAAAGGCGGCATAGAAATCAAATGAATGAATGAATGATAATAATGATAATGATGATGATAATAATAATAATAATAATAATAATAACAACAACAATAACAATTTATTCGATTTGTATGCCGCCCCTCTCGGCAGAATAGTTCAATCTTTTTCTAATTGTACTGTCATAAAATTTAACATTTAATGTGTTAGCTGAGGTCTGTAACGATAATCCCAATGTTGGAGACCAGCAAACCCCTAAAACTTTGGCTTTTATAGAGGTAATTACACTGACTAATGATCAATTGATCAAAGGCACTTGATTAGCAGCACTTGGCTGTTATTTAACCTTGTTGTACCTCTGGAAGCAAAAAGAGTGTACTTAGTTTGCACACATGGCTTTTCCATTGTGGTTTCCTTTTTGGAAAATAAATGACGACATTGCATCACATTTTAGGTTCTATTTACCTACTTTAAAGAACTGCAAATTATAGATGATTTTTACTCCGTCCCAATTCATAAAACTGTAGAACTCAAAGAGAGTGGACTTTTTCACATGACTGTAGACAAGGCCCAGAATGGTTGATTTAGAAAACATATTGAGAACATTTAGACTTAACCAGAAGCAAAGTTATAAAAACACTAAGATGAAATTGTTAACAAAGAAATCATGCTGTACTGTATTCCATCATATTACAGTAATCTGCAAGCTGCACTTAGAACAGTTGGAGGCATGATTATATTCCTTGATTTCCATTTTGTCCTCTTGTTCCTCGACTTTTCCCCACTGTAATCTAAATTCAACCATGTGATTGGTCTGAATTCCTCCTGGGTTGGAAGGATATTAAAAATGATTGGCATGCAGTACATCCATTTTTAAGGCTTTTCAAAAGTACATTCTGGCAATGAAAGCTGAGAGATATAGGATATAACACTTTCAAATTATTTTCAGGTACTGCTGTGCATGGTTCTATATATTCCTTCAGTTATTGTTTTCCATGCATCTATGTTGCTCTGGGTTTCTTGGCCTGGGGTCCTGATAGGAACCTGCTATGATAGGGGGGGGGGCTGAGTAGAGAAGATCTCCACCCCAGACTACACATCATCTTGGTTTTTAACTTTTCTCTTTAATTCTTATAATTTTAGTTGTTTTGTAGTATTTTAACTTCTTATCATATTAAGCCATGATGAGAAACTGCATCAGTAAGAAAGAAATTTAATAAACAAATAAAAGCGATCTAGCTTGAATTACTAAAGCTTTGTTCTGTGATTGCTCTTTTTGTTTGCATAAGAGCTGATTGACACTAATAAATCTGAATGTCCACAAAAACTTGTAGAGCAAACAGAAATCTATTAACCCACTGGTCTGCTGATTAAACATCCTGGTCTAACCACATATGTAAG
The DNA here is from genome assembly GCF_031021105.1 of Erythrolamprus reginae. Taxonomy (NCBI): domain Eukaryota; kingdom Metazoa; phylum Chordata; class Lepidosauria; order Squamata; family Dipsadidae; genus Erythrolamprus; species Erythrolamprus reginae. Next base: position 207,135,954 of record NC_091952.1, read on the forward strand.
CATACTATTCCTTTCTATAGACTGATTTGCACAGTTCGCATGTTTGTGTTTTGGATTTTTAAAAACATTATTATTATTATTATTATTATTATTATTATTATTATTATTATTATTTATTAGATTTGTATTTTGGTGCGTTTTAAAAAAGAGTATTGAGGAAACAAGCATCTCTTTTATATTTATTAGGTAGGCAATAAATATAGGTAAAATATTTCAGCATTTTATCAGAAAATGGAATTGTACTTATAATTGACAAGACAATAAAATAAAATATGTCTAAGAAAAAAAGATAAAACAGATCATTTTTAAAATGCATTTTCATCATGTTAGAATATTTTTACCGAATGTTTGCTTTTAATTAAATGTTTTAATCAAATGTTTTGCTCTATGTTGTCAATTTGTCAATTTAACCATTTTGTCCTCTATTTTTAAGCAACAAAACAAAAAGTATATAAAATAAATATATTGTCTTTACTTCAGTATGTCTAATTACTTTTATTTTATACTTTCTTCCAATAATTAGGAATGTAGCAATGTAGCCCCCCCCCCAACATATGGAACAATTAAACTAAGTTTAATGTGCTGTTACTATGGAAACTACAGTATCATAAAAGTATTACAAATTAAAGTGCACTTTTGGAATCAATATGCTTTTTTAAAAAAATGTGAATGTTTACAAAAATGTTTAAATGTTTAAAAAAATCTTCAGTGGACTAAGCTATGGACATATTTTACGCAGGTAGATTTGTTTGGAAGACAATATAATCAATTATTCAAAGAAATATGAAAACCTGCAATGGGCAGTTAAAAAGTTAGGATGTTGTAAAAAATTAACCAGGCACCACATTCTCACACTGCAGCCGCGGTGCACGACTGAAAGCCTAGACTAGAGGTCTTCAAACTTGGCAACTTTAAAGACTCGTGGACTTCAGCTCCCAGAATTCTCCAGCTGGAATTCTCAGCTGGATAATTCTGGGAGTTGAAGTCCAAAAGTCTTAAAAGTTGCCAAGTTTTTTTGGGGGGACGACCCCTGTTCTACACGTATTGAACAAGCTTCGCTATGTTTCAAATCCTCAGCCGCGGCTGCCATTTTAATTTTTAAAATATTTTGACCATATTCTAATGACGCCCCTGATGACAAGATAAGGACCTATCGCGTTATGGAACCATGATCCAAAAGGAACTCGACTCCGCCTCCCGGGAAAGAAACGGTCAAATGGGTTCGAGCGTCCGGCATTTCGGCCAATAGAGGGAACAAAACAGAAAGTAGGGCGGAGCTCCACGAACGCTGCGCCCCTCCTTTAAGTCCCCCACCCAGCCAGGCTCTCGGTTGGCGAAACACGTGCGGGGTTCTGCTCATTTCCCGCCACAGCAGTCACGTGGGCACCGCTCTCCATTTCTGGCAGCCCCGGGGCCCCTCCCCGTCCACCTCTATACTAGGCAGGAGCAGGGCTGTAATCCTTGAGCTGCCGTCCCCTGAGGGCACCCTGCCTCCTGTCACCCGCTTCCTGCTCATCCCGCGGTGACACTCACCGGCCAACGATTGGCTTTTGCCGCTTGTATTTGTAGGCTCGGCCTTTTCATTCCCTTCTTTCGGCTGCCCGCCTTGCGTACCGTTGTCGGGAGTTCGTTATTCCTGTCTCCATGACAACAACGGCCGCACGCTTCGAAGAAGCTTGTGGAAAGCACCCGGAGCAACGCGCCTCTTCTCACCCGCCGCCGCCGTTAGCACGAAGCGCAGCCTTGAAGGGGCGGCGGGAGGCATGGCAAACGCTCCTTGCCGCTTCTCTGCTGGAAGCGATCGTGGACCAGGAAGGGCGGGGGGGGGAGTGTTTCCTAACGCTCTCACTCGGCGAAGTTTTAAAAGAAAGGTGTGCTTTCGGGTTTTCATAATTTAAATAGCTTCTACCGACTATAGGGGCGAGTACAAGTGCACTAGAGTGCCTTCCTTCCCCTATCCTATTGCTCTCCTATATCTCCTATACCTTTCTTCTATTCCTATATCTCTTCTTCTATTCCTTCATTGATATGTTCTATTACTATATCTTCTTTTCTATTATTTCTTAGATATATTTTACTATGAGTATCTCCTCTATAACCTTCATCATGTTTTTTACTATGTGTATATATATAAAACTCTCATTGTGTATTGGACAAAATAAATAAATAAATAAAACTATAAGGGGCGTGCATAAGTGCACCAGCCTGCTTCCCCTGTCCTAATGTTTCTTTTTTACTAGTATCATGTATATGAATATTATTATATTTGTGTATACTACAATATGTACTTGACAAAACAAACAAATAAATAATTATCGTTGATTTTTTTAAAAATCAGCCCCCAACTTTTTAAAAAATGTACATTTTATAATATAAGACAATCTTATCAATATAAGACGCCCAGAGTCCTTGGAGAATTGAGCGGCATATAAATTAGATTAAATAAACAAACCTTCTTCAACTTGGTTCCAAATACGTTGGAACTAGAATTCTTAGAATCCAGTGTTCACATGACTACGGGTATATACATTTCATTAGGGGCATACTTTTATGCCAAGATGTACAGTATATATACATCCAAGACGGACTACATAGAATAACTGGGTAAGTGATTTAATTATTACCAGGTGATTAGAATAATTCGGTAATTATTAAGCAATAACTCCCTCAGTGCTGTTAAACTATTTCCTAAATCTGCACTACTATTTATCTTCTCATTGTTCCCATTGCCCGTCTCCTCCCACAAATTATTGTGAGTGTAACTTTGTTGCTTGTATCCTTATGATTTATTTTGACTGCTTCCTATTGATTTGATTGCTTATGTGTACCCGCACTATCATTAAGTGTTGTACCTTAAGATTCTTGATGAACTTTTCTGTTATGTATATTGAGACCATGTGCATCAAGATAAATTCTTTGTGTGTCCAATCACACCAGCCAAAAAATTTATATTCTATAAAAAATAGCTACAGACATCTTTTTTTTGCAACTTCCTCAGCAATTTCTGACCAAGGTTTGTCAAAAAGCAGTGTTGCAACATGGCGAATGTACAAGGAATTATTAAGCCTAATTATAGTAATTAAAATTTAGATACAGCCTTATCTAAACAAGAAATTTTAAAATCCTGTCTTAGTCAATGTTACATTACCACATTCACTGTCCCTATTCCATGGATAAGGCTAAGATAAGGCTTAGGTAAAAGAAATAATCCTGGTCAAATTCTCCCCTGCTCCAAACAATCAAAGCTCTTTTTCTGTCTATAAAGCAACTGGGCTTATTACCTCACATGAAATAAAGATTAAAAAGTAAAAAAGAGAAAATAATCATTGCAAACTATTTCCCTTCGCCATCCTTCATAAATCTCAAATCCTCAAAATCTTGCTGCCTGATAGAGCCACTTTTAGAAATTATGGTTTTATATTTATAGATCACAATAGTGCATGATTCTTTAAAAAAATCTTAACAAATTGTTAATAAACTATTTAATCAAAATTAAACTTAATATGATTTCTGTATTTATTACTATATAGCATAGTACTAATGTTTATAGTTTATAGAAAAAAATAAAACTTTGACTTGTTGCAAGTGTATAAAATTCCTACATATGCACCTACTCACCTCCCACCCACCCACATGTACATTATTTATACCCTCATACATATATTCACACAAACTTTATAAGAACTACAATCCCATTATCTCCCTTTCAGTTCTAAAAAGCTTTCTTCACTCCAACCTGTTCCTCAAATAACCATACCAGCTGTAAGAATGTGGTAAATTTAGCTGCTGCCAGGTAATTTCCAATAATCATAACAAATTATATAGGACAGAAGCACAGTCCATTTTCATTACAACAGCTGCCATCTACTCAAGCTATTTTGCACATACATGATCGGTTACTTAACTACTCATTCTCAGGTACAGAAAAATTGGCCCAAAGGCATATGCAGCCTACTAGAATGCTGTGCAAAATTTAAAATTACATGAAATTGCTAAACCACTGAAATTCTTATTGGCTCAACAGAGGGTATACAATAAGATTTTCTATTTTGAGACACCTATTGAAATAACTCAGCAGAATAGTTTTCAGTAATCTGATAGCAAACATAGTCTCTTAAAAGGAGTGCAATAAATCCGAAATAAATAAAGTAATAATAGTAATAATTATTAATAATTATATAATTATATTTATATGCCACCCCTCTGAAGACTCAGAGTACATTGTATCGTTAATATTCTTTCTAAAAAGAATATTCCACTGTAGAAAAAGAAAAGTGTGACATTTACACTAGGAAAATATCTATAATAACCTACATCTGGCATTTGGATTCCATAAATTTGCATTTATCATGTTCCATTTTTTATGTTATATGAGTATCATATGTTGTTATAATCTGCTCTTTATCAAGAGAGAAACAGATATTTCCATTTAGGATCCACACATATCTAAATGAAGCAGAGCTAAATAAAAAACTCATGTACAATAGTGCTTCTCGATAGAAAACCTGTATAATTTTATTTATTAATACTTCATATTTCTTAACTGACTATCTTCCTTGAAGAGGGGCTCTGGGGAGTGTACAATATAATCAATAAAATTAAATGTTGATATGTTCTATAATATTTTCCAGTTACAGTTATTCTATGATGCTTCCTACTACCAATCTGGATCAATTAGGTATCGATAAATAATAAAACAGCTTGTAAAAATGTTCCAGGAAAAAACAGACTTGTTACAGATAATATTAATAAAATTTCAAATGTCAATCTATTTTCTTTTCCCAGATACAAGATAGTAATGATACAATCAAAATGTGTTTTTCATGTCCTACTTAGAGATTATTGAATTTTATTACATTCTATATGATATATTTTCTCAATTTCCTATAAGTATTGTTTTGCAAATGTCAAAACCCAAAACCTCCTGCCTTATCTGGAAGTCTATGATTGTTCAGCTGTGACAGATGTAATATTCATGGCCCCCAGGCCTGCCGGCAAAGCCAGGTCTCACAGCTTTTCGGAAGGCCAATAGAGTAGGAGCATTGGAGGGTAGTTGGTTCCATAGGGATCATATAATCATTGCCCATGCCATCATAGACAATATGTACCCTGCATTACTAGAAAAGTATGGTTTTACCATGTTGAGCACAAGATCCTTGAAATATTCTATGTACTGAAATTATACTGAGAATAAATTATAGTGCCTAATATATTATCACCCTAATCATTAGAGCAGTATCTAATAAATAATTTATAGAAGTGACTGGCATTTTTAATGGAGAATTACCAGACAAAAAAGCCTAAGTATTCCTACGGAGAGGGGCAGCATACAAATCTAATTAATAATAATAATAATAATAATAATAATAATAATTTAACTTTTGAAAATATCCTTGTCAAATTCAGAGTAGCTAGGAAGAAAATGGATTCAGTAGCCTTTCCTGTATGTGACACTCAACCATATTTAAAAAAAAAAATATTTTATCTTTAATTTTTTTATAAATACAAGATATCCAGCAAACCTGGAAATCGGAATTATCAGGGAATTTGTGAAAAAAAAATTGGAATAAATCAGGGGGAAAAAACAAACTATTAAAATGTTTTAAAGTTAGGGGGGAAATCATGTAAACTCCCCCCCCCCCAAGATCGTGCTGCCTGACAGAGTCAAGCAAAAACGAGTAACAGCAACTTGCCTCTTCAACATGGCAACAACTTGCCTCTTCAGTTACTGATATTTCTCCACAGCTTAGCCATTTGGTATGGCACCACGCCTTAACTAGATCGCAAGATATGGGGAAATGTCAGGAAAATATCAGGGAATTTCAAAATGCTTTCCCCCTGGACACCCTGAAATAAGACAGCAAATATGTCTAATACTTCTTCCTCTTCCTATTTTCCCCATAACAGCAACCCTGTAAGATGTGAATTGGGCTGAAAGTGATTGGTTCAAAGTCATTCAACCGGCTTTCATGCCTAAGGCACAACTAGAACTCACAATCTCCTGCTTTCTAGTCTGCCTTAACCATTAGACCAAAGTGTTACATTTTAGTACCCAATAGATGACTACATGTTTTATTATAATTATAATAAAATTATATATAGTGCAATTATATTGCACAATTATATATAGTGCAAAATCACATTCTGCAGACTTTAAATATTTGCATTAACTGAAGAACAAATTCTTGCAGATTTTCACACGGCAAAATATAATTTAGCACCCAATAAATTAAAGACAGTAGTAAGACAGAAATCTAATTTTCAGTTACAGCTCTAATCCAATATTTAATCCTATTTGTCATCTAATGGACATTTCATCTTTTGTCCACTGAATCAAAGTTTATTGATAGCCTTGTGCTTAAAACCTATTCCAAAATGGTTAATGCATGTAATATTACCACAATTTTTATCCTCCTGGGGAATGAAGGAAAGTTAAGGACTTATCAGTATAATGGGCATGTCACTGATACATATATAGTTATTGCAACACATACTTGACTATTGATTTTCTGTTCTCTTAATGTTTATTCTAAATTTAATAATTATGATAATAATCTGTATTTACCATTAACTTTCAAGTTTCAATTGTTTTACCTTCTCTGATGTTATAAAGAGCATTTGCAAGCCTTATCCTAGACCCAGAGCACCTTAGTAGTTCAAGGAAATCTTAGAATATGAATGTCAAAATCTGTGACCAGCCTATGTGAAATTGAACCTCTTCAACTATGTCAGTACTCCATGAGTTTTTGAAATATGCTGTTAGTACAGATCAGCTCAGTGATCTTGGAACATTTCGATGAAAACAGATAGACAACATGCTGTGCCTATATGTGTGGTGGGTTTAAGCAGTGCATCCATATTTCAGATATATAATCTTAAAAATCATAAATGAACGTGAGCAGTAAGCAGAATAAGGTTATAAAAATTGTATCAGTATAATACAGATTTTGTACGATCATGAAAAATATTCCATTTTCTAATATTTTTCAAGATGATTGTTTTTCCTAGTACTGTACATCAAATACTTGTTTATGTTGCAAACATGTTATAAATATCTTTCATCGAGAGTTAAGGAATATTATATCTATTATAGGACCAGAACAATTAATAAATGGTCATTGACACAAAAGCAACGACTGACTGACAAGCTTAAAATTAGATGAAAATATCAAAGCTGGAGGGGATACCATTTTTTCCAGTTGAACCAGTCCCTACTTTGTTGCTACTGCCCAGTATCTCTTTAGAATAATTTTCCCAATCTAGGAAATCTCCACAAGTGTGAACTTCAGCTTTTTCAGAATGACTATGTTAGCTAAGGAATTCTGCGATTCATTAGAGAAAACAGGAAATTTCTGGATAATTTAGGAGGATGTCTGCAAATTAATACAGAAATTATTCTGTAGAAAGGGAGGTCTGGCAGCATAAGACGCAATGAATGTCCCTAGAACTAAGCAATCAATTTCAGATCCTATTCTGAGAAAATGACTTCCAGACTTTCAATGTTCGCCTAGCATTTTAAGGATGGAATGGGGAGAAACCTGGGCTGCTACAAGAGTAAGACATCCAATAGTGCGCCAAAGAGAAAAGGATGTGGATGGGTGATTTGCTGCTGAAAGGAACAGAATCAGCTATCTTCACACCAGGCACAATATGAAGAAAAGTGTATTGCCTCCCATATGCTAAGGTTAAGGATTAAGAGAGAGACAGTTTGTCACTTGGAAAGATTAGGAATGTGTTTGAAAGATAATTTCCTGACGTCATTTGGCAAACTTTAAATTAAATCTGGAGGTAGAGAGAGAACCACACTCAATACATACTGGTGAACTCTAAGGAAATAAACCTTACAATGAAGTGATAAAAAGGGCAAAATGCTGAGAATCTGCATAAGGTACAGCAGAACAAAGCTTCAACTGCCACAAACAAGAGGGAGTGAAGCTATTCTCCAAAGCACCTGAACGTAGGACAAGCAGCAATGGGTGAAAACTAATCAAGGAAAGAAGCAATTTAGAACTAGGAGAAATTTTCTTACAGAACAATTAATCACTGGAACAACTTGCCTCCAGAAGTTGTGAATGTTCCAACACTGGAAGTTTTAAAGATGTTGGATAACCATTTGTTTGAAGTGGTTTAGGGTTTCCTGCCTAAGCAGAGGGTTGGACTAGAATACCTCCAAGGTCCCTTCCAACTTTTATTATAAATTGTTTCTTCTACCCTCAAAATGATGCTATAAGATGCTGCACACTAGAATAACTTGACACAAGGCCATTTTCCCCCAAATGCCTTCACTCTACTAAACAACTAATTACCACAACTGTCAATAGCTGCCCTGAGGCCTAGGAGAAAGGCAGCATAGAAATCTGATTCAATCAACCAACCAACCAATCAATCACTATTATTCAAGAGCTGGGGTAGTGCAGCAGGTAGAGTGCTGTACTGCAGGCCACTGAAGCTGACTAGATCTGTAGGTCCGTGGTTCAAATCTCATCACTGGCTCAAGGCTGACTCAACCTTCTATCCTTCCGAGGTGGGTAAAATGAGGACCTGGATTGTGGGGGCAATACGCTGGCTCTGTTAAAAAGTGCTATTGCTAACATGTTGTAAGCCACCCTGAGTCTAAGGAGAAGGGTGGCATAAAAATCATATAAATAAAATAAAAATAAATTCTCAACCTAGAGTGTCAGCTGGTGGGCCTACAGGGGAGGGCCTTCTCTGTGGCTACCCCGGATCTCTGGAACCAATTACCTCCAGAGGTCAGGACTGTCCGCACCCTATTTACCTTCCAAAAAGCTATTAATACCTGACTTTTCCAGCAGGCCCAGGATCATTGATCTTGCTGTTGTAATCGGCAGGATCCAGCCATGGAATGATATGTACAGGTTTAGATTGTTTTAATGTTTTGGATATTTTTAGTATTTTATTCTGCTGTTAAGTCCCCCGGAGTCCTTTGGGAATTGGGTGGCATATAAATTTAATAAAATAATAATAATAACCTTTCTGTCTCCTCCCACTTATGACTACAACCATGTTGCTTGTATCTTTACAATTTATATTGTTTCCTAGTATGATTTGATTGCTTATTAGTAACTTATGATTATCACTAAGAATTGTATCTTATGATTCGTGATGAATGTATTTTATTTTTCTTCATGTACATTGAGAGCATATGCACCAAAGACAAATTCCTTGTCTGCCCAATCACACTTGGCCAATAAAGAATTGTATTCTAAAAAATTAGCAATGAACCATACTCAGTATTGAGAAAAAGAAAAGTATGAGTAAGAAATTTAAAATGTCACATTGATTTTGTTCAGGAAAGCATTGACAGGTTTTCAAATTTTTATTATTGTGCCCTACAAAAATACCATTCCTGAAATCCTAGCCCTGCCTTTTTCTTGATCTTGCCAATCTTGAAGAGTGGATATAGTGTATCTTTTATTTCTGAACTGCAATACACTATTCAAAAACATAATATCTTCAGAAGATTAACTTGCACCTCCACATCCTTCAATCAAGAAAATGTTTGCCTTTGAAATGTAAATAGTGCAGCCATGAAATTTGTTCTCTGGAATTATTTTTCAGTTTCTCTTGTCACATTGTGAATCATATTGAAGCAATAAAGTAGAAGAAAGATACAACACTTTGAAGATAACAATATAAATTAACATAGTTAAATGTAAAGGTCAACCTCTATTTATAATATCAATTCAAATATGAGTAATCTCCAATGTAACAAATTGGTTATAGTATAAAAATAATTTTAAATATTAAAAATAAGCCACATTTCTGAGTTTTAAGAAGTGTCAAGTGGATTTTATTATGCACCAGGGGGTCAAGAAAAGTGTGATTGAAATTACATGACTATCTTAAATATAGGCTGAGTTGGCCAAATGGCATGTGATCTCAACCAGCATAAGATAAATGGCATTATGCTATTCTTGACAAATGGAAATGTTTTTAGGACAATCTGATTGCCATAAAAATGTATGTGCTCAATCTGTTTTACTAGCATTCAGCCAAGTCTATAATACTTTTATTACATCAGGTATATTGTTGGAAGGATGTACCGTATATCTAGAAGTAAATCTGCATACCGGTAATTGCTAAATCAGTAAATGTTCTCTGTCAAATATATGTGCATATTTTGCTAATACAGTTGTGGCAAAATATACTGCTCAAAAAAATAAAGGGAACACTCAAATAATCTGAATAAATGAAATATTCTCATTGAATACTTTGCTCTGTACAGAGTTGAATGTGCACAACAGCATGTGAAATTGATTATCAATGTGTTGCTTCCTAAGAGGACAGTTTGATTTACTTGGAGTTAAAATGTATTCTTTAAGTATTCCCTTTATTTATTTTTTTGAGCAGTGTATAAACTATGAAACATATTTCCCCCCTCTGGTTGTTTTTAATAATTATGAGTTAGCACAAATAATGATGGCATTATTGCTGAAAAATCCAGAAAAAATCATTCTGAAATACAAATGAGTGGACAAGACACAGCCAGGAGCTGTGAAAGTAGTATTCTTTTTAATGGATGTGAACATTTTCTCACCTCTATTGCCCAACAGTTTTTTAAATTAGTGAATGTAACCTAATGACCAATTGTCTGAATGATTAACCTATACAACCTACAGCTCACAAACCTTTATTACCTACTGTATACTTTCTTACAAAATATCTTAGTTTCTTCTTAACATTTTGTAATCTCAAAATTTTAAAGAAAAGAACTATATAATGGAAACAATGAATGTCAGGTCATGCTTCCTACTTTTAAAAGTACCATTATTGCTGATATAAATGGTTATCGATAAATACATTGAAGTAATAGTTTTAAAATACTTCATTGAAGTTATGTTCATCACTTTTGTGTAGTACCTATAAACAATAAGCCCTATTAGAATTTAAACCATAAAATACAAAATATGCAAAACAGATATATTAAAAACAATTGTAAAATAAAAATCATTTAAAAGAAAAACTATGCAGGTACTAAATACATTAGTTGTGTTACAGTGATAAGATATAACCACAAATATTTCTTACTTTGGTTCTGATACACTAATTTACTATATAATATTCCTGAATTAATGGTTTATGAAGGTGGTTGAACTGTCAGATTCAAAAATTTCTCTGTTATCACATACTATTTTCTTCACAAAGAACCTCATATGGCTTCAACTACAATTTATTGTTATATTTAAACTAAAGCTCAGATTAATATCAGTTGGAAACCTCAGAAGATTTATACTCCAAATTAGTCTATTTGTACATATTTTGCACAAATATAATTCTGTGCACAATAGTTATGCAATTATCACAAAAGATTATGAAAAAAGAAAGCAGCAATATTATCAGCAGTAGGAATATACAGTATAAGGAAATCCACAAATATTAAGCCCATGAATTTCTTTTCATACCAATAGGAATGACATTCTAATTTATTTTATTATGTTCTTTGATATCTCAAGTAATGTTACAGTTGTATGCTACCTAAAGCAACCATAATATCAGTCGTGCAATTATGTTATCTCTAAAATAATGTAATATTGAATTCATTAACTAGATTGCTTAACCAATTAATATTTAGAATACTGATTGAACAAAGAATGCTGAATGTAATTCTGTCTCTTGTACAAATTCACAGCCTCAAGGGACCTTGATCTGGTCCACAGTCATAAATGTCACCTTGCCCCTCCATACAAGGGAGCCATAGCAGACAGAAGACATGAAATCACAGTGCCCCAGTTCACTTGTCAGATTCCCATAATTGCCAAATATCATTATTCTGGATTTCTATTGTGGATTTTGTTAAAATCTACATAACTCCATAGCATTACTACTGCTGCTACTATTACTTTAATAATCATTACATTGCTTTCATAGTTTACTTTCTCTTGAGAGCTCAAAGAATCATATATGGGTTCTGTATCCCTTCCGCCCACTATATTACCAAACAGCAAACTTATATTGGACGAGACAGAAAAACAGTGCTTGGCTCATGCTTACCTAACCATCTCTAAGCTGAATAAATCTACTCAGGGCTTTCTCTGATCCTGGCCCAAGATAGAAGCTGCTATGCTATTTTAATTTCTAACTAGACCACTGGTTCTCAACCTGGGGGTCGGGACCCCTTTGGGGGTCGAATGACCTTTTCAAAAGACAAATTTCCCATGGTGTTAGGAACTAAAACTTCTATTCTGGCGCCTTGCAACATATATTTACAATCCGACCAATCAGGTGTTTACAGTAGGGGTGTCTCTCTGACCTTCCTGCCAATCAGCTCAAAGCTCTGTTGGGAGAATTGGCACTAGACTTATGGTTGGGGGTCACCACAACATGAGGAACTGTATAAAGGGGTCACGGCATTAGAAAGGCTGAGAACCACTGAACTAGACCATGCAACAATGTTAAAAAAGGACAAAATATTTTGAATCTAAAATGCTCCCAAGTTAACACATGCAAAAATCTAAGTTTTCTTTGTTAAATGAGATAAGACTTGGCTGATATCTCAATTCACAATGGCCAGGCTCTTTATGCAAGGCTACAGTGAACCTTCAGAATTCATTGGGACCTTAGACGGGTAACAGCGGAAGAGCTGGTAAGCGCCTCAGTGCTGGAGTGGTTAGAGTGCAGTGCTGCAAATTACTTCTACTGATCACGGGCTGCCAGCAGTTTAGCAGATCGAATCTCAGTAGGCTCAAGCTTGACTCAGCCTTCCAAGGTCGGTAAAATGTGAGGAGCCAGATTATTGGGGGCAATATGCACACCCTCTGTAAACCGCTTACAAAGGGCTGTAAAGCACTGTGAAGCGATATACTGTATAAGTCTAAATGCTATTGCTATAAAGGTTACAGCGCTTGGTAAGGAGGAGCAAGTAGCAACTGGAAAAGGCTGCAGGCGCGAGAAACACACTCAAATCGTCCAAGATTCAACTCACTCTAAAAGGGGGGTGGGGGAGTTTGGGGCGCTTGTAACTCATCGCAAATATCTCGAGAGAAGGGAAGATATAACCTGTGCCCATGTTCATTTATGTCTCTGTTCATCGAAACGGAAGGGTCAGTCCTTCCGTAGTATATATGAGTATATAGAACAAGATGCTCAAAAAAAAAATAAAGGGAACACTTAAACAACACAATATAACTCCAAGTAAATCAAACTTCTGTGAAATCAAACTGTCCGCTCAGGAAGCAACACTGATTGCCAATCAATTTCGCATGCTGTTGTGCACATTCAACTTTGCACAGAACAAAGTATTCAATGAGAATATTTCATTCATTCGGATCTAGGTGTTATTTGAGTGTTCCCTTTATTTTTTTGAGCAGTACAGTATAGAAAGATAGCAGTCTAACCCAGTTTTCCCCAACTTTGGCAACTTGAAGATATTTGGACTTCAACTCCCAGAATTCCCCAGCCAGCGAATGCTGGCTGGGGAATTCTGGGAGTTAAAGTCCAGGTGTCTTCAAATTGCCAAGGTTGGGAAACACTGGTCTAACCCATCGCTTCCGAGAGCCGTTTTGGTTCGAGAGCCCCGCACCTGGTTACGGGAGACCAAAAAACTGGAGAAAACCCAGCAGGCGGCGGCGTGGGTGGAGGGCGGCTTCCCCCCGACACGCCCCCTCCTTTCGGCGTTTGGCGCCTGAGGGAGTTAAGACTGGGAGGGGGTGAACAGGTGAGGGGGGGGTCAGACCTGGCTTACCCGGCTGCCCTGGGTTTGCTGGAAACGAATACGACGGAAGAGCACCCGACATCTCTTGTTGAGGGGGACCCGGCCTCGGCGGGTTGCACTGTTGACCAAAAAACCCAGCAACAACCTTCCTTTCTGTTAGCTCCCACAAAAACCACAAGACCCGGCATGCAAAACGATTGCCTTTAAAACGAAAACACAACATTGCACTCGTAACAAACACACGTAAACGCGGCGCTGGGGCGTATTGCACATTGGGACATGTAGTCTCGGCTTAAACGATTCCTCTCCCCCCCCTGCCCCATTTGCAAAACGAATGGGGTTAAAGCGGGGAGGGAAGACCAGGAGCGGGTTGAAAGAGGGGGGTCTTTCCCAAGCTCTCGCGAGATCTGCGGCAAGGCCTTTTTTTTTCCTCCCCTTCCTCCCCTGTTCTCTTGCGTCTCGTGCGGTTTGCTCGCGAGCGCGGCTGCCTCGGCTGGGATGTTTTGTGTGCAAGTCGCCATTCCCTTCCGTGACGTCATAGTGCATTGTTGTGACTTGCGTAGCGGAGCATCCCTCAAGCTGTCAGCTGTGTCGCCGCCGCCGCCGCCGCTACTGCGGGAGTGCGAGCCCGAGACGGCCCGGCCCTCCACCGCCCCGGTCGCTCCCACGCCCCTCCCGCAGGGGGTTCTCGAACTCCACGTCACCGTGTCATTGTCTGTGCGGGACCCTCGGGCTCCCCCTCCTCCCCCCCGCCCCGTCCCTGCACGTTCCGTCCCGCCCCCGCCCCCCTCGAGTCATCTCAATGAGATGCAAACATGAAAGACAAGAGGAAGAAGAAGGACCGCACCTGGGCCGAGGCTGCCCGCCTGGTAGGTGCGACCCGAGGCTTTTCGTGCGTGCGGCGGGGCCGGCCCGTCCGTCCGTCCGACCGCCTGGCTGGCCGGCTGCCGTTCCGGGGGCGAGTCGGGGAGGCGCCTAGTGCAGCCCACTCTTGTTTGCATTGTTGCAGTCGGTAGGGGATGCTGGAGTGACCGCGCGGAGCTTCGCGTGGGCAGAGTCGGCGCCTCGGAGAGGTGCGGGATGAGACGGGAAGGCGGAGGCTGCGTTCCCGGGGCGGCGGAGCAATGTTTTCCCGTGCGAAAGTCTACAACGCCGGGTTGTCCTCTGGGGAAACTACTTTGTTCGTGGAGGGTCTGCGTTGCCACGTTCAGTAGTAGCTCGGTAGTTTGCTCCAGAAGGACTTCTTGGTGTTAAAAAGCTGGGCAGCGAGAGGTGCCGGGAGTTAAAAGAAAAAAAGAAAACCCTTAGAAACCCACACAGTACTCTGGGTCCTACTTACTCCTCTTTACTCTTTCTTGAAGGGAGATCTGGCGATTCTTCCTTTAAGCCGTAAGCACTCTTGTAAATAGTTTGCGGAAAATCCCACCAACGAAGTAGCAGACAGGAGAGGGAGAATTTCCTCCACACCTGTGCACTCACTATAGAGATGGGGCAGGATGCCTGCCTTTGGGGTTGAAGAAAAAGATTGCAGTCTCATCCATAGTGCTTGAATGCGTGTCTGCATTCGTTATTCATTCATAATTATTGCAATAAGTGTGTGTGTGAGAGAGAGAGAGAGAGGGAGGGAGAGGAAGGAAGGAAGGAAGGAAGGAAGGAAGGAAGGAAGGAAAGATCCTGAAATAAGGGAATCACTTCTTTTCTTATGGTGGAATTTGAAGTCCATAATGTGCTCGTTTTACTTTGAAGCTTATGCAAATAAAAAGTGGTATTTCTTTCAAGAGATACCCCCTTTCAAAGGATAGTTCTGGTTTGAAATAACATTGATGTGAGAGAACAGTTTCCCCTGTAGCTGTGTGAGAAAAGCTGTGCGTGGTGTACGAACAACTTCGCTTTAGTTGGATTCTCATGGCCAAGAAGCACTGCTGCTTCAATGTCTAATATGAGTTGCCAAGTACATTTCTCCATAATATGTAGACAAAAGTGGGAAGAATGTATAGGACATTCTCCATACTATTCTAAGGTTGTAGAAAAAGAAGGTATATCTCTAAACAAAGAATTCAAGAATCTGTCTTCATTCTAATCCTCACATATTGATGACACTGATATTCCAGAATGTACCCACTTTCTGGTATGGTTGTGTTAGATATCAAAGGATTTTCTTCCACAGGTAGACTTTATTCAAGATATTGCTTTCTGTCATATACATATACATACATGCATACACACATACATACATATATACATATACATGCATGCATACATACATACATACGTATCTCAAGCAGTTTCTCCCCAAAGTTTGTCAGCAGAAATAAATCTGTCTTTTCTTTTTTCCCTATTTTGCTGTGGCATATTGCATTTTCTAAAAACCCATAATTTTTAGATTTGGAATAGTGGTCTTTAAATACTAAAAATTAAGATGATGTACTTTCTTGGAAAATTCCTTTGAATTCAGTGGGATTTAATATAAGCTGTTATTATAGTATTATTATATGAAGGATAATATTGCTTTACATAATGGTACATATATTTTATGAAGTTTGGTTTGAGGAAATAAGTTGAAAATAACTAAAGCTAAGAACTGTTTTAGCTTTCTGGTAACTTATATGCGATGACACTCATTTGTTCCTGTGTCATGTGTGTTATCATGATAATATATAATTCCCAAGCACAGTACTGTAAAATATACGGTAAATATCAAATATACTGTAGCCTATTTATATTATTTGTCTCTAGACTGTGTATAGTTTAATACATAACCTATTTTATTTTTCATCTGTTGTACAATATAACAATTTTTTATTGCTGTGTCAAGTTTGACTTCTAGTGACTGCTAGAACTGGCTCTGCAGTTTTATTGGTGAGATTTTTTTGAAGTGGCTTGCTATTACTTTTTATCTAGAGCTGAAAGAGAGAGAGAGTCCCACAAGGTCCTCCAGCTTGGCTTCATGCCTAGGGAAAGTCTAGAACTCAGGATGCCTTAACCACTTAATCAAACTCAGTCTGTATACATACAAGTAAAGCAAAATATCCTAAATTCAACTTGACAAGTTTACACTGAAATTAAGTTCACATAATTCCCATCAACTATGACACCTGGTCTTATAGTTAAGGCTGAGTTATATTGGATGGATTGAATTATACATTTTTCCATTTTGTTTCTAATGGCTCTTTTAGAATGTTTATATATGTTGTAATTCATTTAAATGTACTAATGAAATAAATGAAAGTTGTTTCTTCAGCGTCCCCAAACTTTCTGAACCACTTAGCATATTTAAAATTTTGAAAATGTGTTATGGAATCTCAAAAAATGATTGTCAAATCATTGCAAAATGTAAACCTAGCTCTGGATTGCAGTTATCAGTCACATTATTTCCTAAGAATGCCTCTGGGATCTATATGGACCAGAAATATTTTTGGAAATTAGATTCATGTTTCTGGTTTGCATGGAGTTTTCCATTCATATTTTACTAATTAAAGGAATATTTTATAACTTGTTAAGACAAAGTGCCAAGGAACAGTTTGTGTTATCACCAGTGGGTGCCATGCATGCTATTTCCTATAATAGCTTTTATTTTATGACAAATTCTGATTGATTGATTGATTGATTGATTGATTGATTATGTGCTATCAGGTAGCTTCTCATCACCTCGAGGTTCGATTATTGCAACGCTCTCTACATGGGGCTACCTCTGAAAAGTGTTCGGAAACTTCAGATTGTGCAGAACGCAGCCGCGAGAGCCATCGTGGGGCTTCCAAGATTCACCCACGTTTCTTCAACACTCTGTGGCTTTCATTGGCTGCCAATTAGTTTCTGGTCACAATTCAAAGTGTTGGTCATGACCTTTAAAGCCCTACATGGCATTGGACCAGATTACCTCCGGAACCGCCTGCTACCGCACGAATCCCAGCGACCGATAAGGTCCCACAGAGTTGGCCTTCTTCGGGTCCCGTCAACTAAACAATGTCGTTTGGCAGGCCCCAGGGGAAGAGCCTTCTCTGTGGCGGCCCTGGCCCTCTGGAACCAACTCCCCCCGGAGATTAGAACTGCCCCCACCCTCCCTGTCTTTCGTAAACTACTCAAGACTCATTTATACCGCCAGGCATGGGGGAGTTGAGATAGCCCTTCCCCCTAGGCCATTACAAGTTATGCATGGTTTGTTTGTGTATATGTTTGGTTTTATAATAGGGGTTTTATTTGTTTTTTATTTTTATTATTGGATTGTACATGTTGTTTTTATTATTGTTGTTAGCCGCCCCGAGTCTACGGAGAAGGGCGGCATACAAATCCAATAAATTATTATTATTATTATATTATTATTATTATTATTATTATTATTATTATTATTTCCATATATGACCATTTAAAGCCAAGAATTCTATTAAGGTATAGTCTTCATATGCAGGACTAGATGAAAGATGAAAGACCATCCTTCTGTACATTTCAGCTCAGGTCTGGTACTTTCTGTGTGTGTGCTGTGATAATGTTTTTAAAGACTTTCTGAACTGTATTGAAAGTAGGTTCATCTTACCTAGTTCCTATTAAAGTCAGAGTAAAACGCTTGATCATGACTAATCCATTAATTTCAATATGACCTAAATGTAGCTAACTTTACTGGATCTAACTCTATAAAATTGCATCACTTTTTATATTTAAAAGTTATTCCAGTTCTTCACCTCTTCGAGTAATACAAGCCACAATGTCAAAATGCCATAGCACTAATGTAGGATGTAACTTAGAATTTGTGTTTGATATTTGACACAAGTATATAAATTATGTGATTTATATCAAGATCTGACTCAAAATCTGTTCTCTCTAGCAATAGCACTTAGACTTATATACCGCTTTACAGATATGGGGGAACGCAGTGGGGTAGTAAAACTGGAGCTCCACCCCAGAGCACCCAATTTGTACTGAAAGATTTTGAAAGAAAATGCAGGGCATCCTGCATAAGCCATGCCCACAGTGTGGTAGTAAAAGATTTGGTAGCCCTTCACTGTTTACAGCCCTCACAGCATATTGCCCCCAACAATTTGGGTCTTCATTTTACCCACCTTGGAAGGATGGAAGGCTGAATCAACCTTGAATCTGGTTAGATTTGAATTGCCAAATTGCAGGCAGCAGAAGTAACCTGCAGTACTGCATTCTAACGACTGCGCCACTGTGGCTCACCCTATGCAGCCTTTCTATGGATGCCCCTTCCCTGTGTACAAATTTTACTGTGTATTAATTTTATTTCTGCATACTTTATACATTTGTCTGGCTGTCAACTTCCCTTTGCTTTCTTATTCCTTTTTTGTCATCATTTTTATCACCAGTTGTCCATGTGCATGCTTGCCTGCTACCCATCAGTCAAGGGTGTTAAAAACAGAGGACTTTGGTGAAATTTGTAAATAAAATATGTGCAAAATGCGTGCAAAATCATTAATGCTGGTGCTTCTCTCTAATTTGATAATCACAGAAATAACCAATAAAATCTCATCCAATATATACTTTCCATTGAGTTTTGTAATGGAACTGTATTGCTATAAGAGAATTACTTAAATAATGTTGGTTATTGAATGGTCCAATAGTATTTTAAAAGCAGTGAAGATGTACATGGATCTATAACATAGTAGCAAAAGAAGTCACGTCATGTAAGAAGTTGTTTTTAATCCTTGAAATTTCCAGTCAAACTAGGATAGGAAGATTATATTACCTACTAAATGTTCATGAACTAAAACTCCTATTATCATTTAACTTTTTGGCTGGAACTATTAGATAATGTATGTAGCAATTTCTGATGAGCTACAAATTTCTTGTCACTGAGTTATAGAATTTGTGATGAAGTTATGTAAGCTTTGTAAAGGGTCATTCTTTGTCAAGTGGACCAGGTGTCCCCACTGGACCACCTTCAGTTTCAATGAAACTTTGCACATATATTCCTTATGATATAAAAATGAGGTATGCAAAGTCTATATTCCAAACAGTCAAGGTTTCAGAGTCCTTTTAAGCACGGGGTGACAAAATATTGCGTGAATATACGTGAAAAGTTTCATTGAAATTGAAGGTGGTTGAATGGGGAAGATTCTGAAAATTGGTCCACTTGACAAAGAATGGCCCTAAACAAACTTTACAATCACATCTGAAAGGTGATTGATCTAAGGGAATTGTTTGCTTACATCTTTATAAAACCTGTAACAAAATATCAGAAACCTGCTCAAATTAAATGTAGACATTATTTATAATGGATAGAGATGCTTTACGGGCTGTAAAACATCCATTGTGAGCCCCTCATAAATGGTCATAAATTGAGGATTATTTACAGTATAATCTGGGATGATTTTACAAAGTATTTACTAATAGACATCCTGATGCTTGTTTTGTTTTCTTTGTATCCATTTATTTCTGGCTTTATTCACTCAATCACTATTCCAGCGAAAAGTATACAGTTGAGACTGATACATTCTCTAGCAATGACTCTTCAATTATTTGATCAATGTTTGTACTTCAAAATGAAATGAATTCTGCACTTCTGCTTACTTACTGCACCCTATCACACCATAAGGGCTGACGAACATACAAATGTCAAATATTCTTGAATTTTGCAAAGGTATTTCTAGCCTCATAAAGGCCTTCCTTTATCACTAGCAGGTTAAAGAACACATGAAAATTAGAGCTATATTTGTCAGTGAAAAAGGATTTTCTTTCTTTCTGATGCATGTGTGAGCATACATACTTTTAAGAGCTGGGGTGGTGCAGTGGTTAGAGTGCATCATTGCAGGCTGCTTCAGCTAACTACTAGCTGTAGTTCAGCAGTTCAAATCTCACAACCGGTTTAAGGTTGACTCAGCATTCCATCCTTCCGAGTTGGGTAAAATGAGGACCCAGATTGTTGGGGGCAAAATGCTGAATCTATAAACCACATAGAGAGGGCTGTTAAAGCACTATGAAGCAGTATATAAGTCTAAGTGTTGATGCTAAATGCTATTGCTAATATATCTTTGTATGACATATAATTCTGTAGCATATCTAATCTAATAAACCTAATCTAGTTCTCCTACATGTAATTAATATATTGTATATGTCTAATCTCTTATTGATTGATATATCATTCCATTTTTATGTATGTAGTCATCAACTGAATTGGATTTTCATTTCATGTATATCACAACTGAGACAGAAATTATAGCCAAAAAAGCATTTCCTTGATTTCTCCTCTTAGACTTCTTAATTAGCATGTCTTTAATTTACTTTAAAAATCGTGTATTGTTGTGTGTGTAATATTATTAATGTGAATGACTTGATTCTTTTTCATTGAGAAGAAAAATATAGTTGCAATAAAAACTAATAATTTGATTGCACATGCTACAGCTTTTATTTACTTACTTTTTAATGGTAGATCACCTCATTTCACTTGGATTCATGTGTTTCATCGTCCTCAAAATGATGTGAAACCATGTCACCCATTTTTAGCAGTTGCACTGTCAAAATTTAGAAATATGATTGGAACAGGCGCCCAAAGACTGGCTTAGAGCTATAGTTAGAGGTATAACATATTTTTCTTTCTCTCAATGTAGTATTTCCTGATAGACAATGGGAAATTCCAAAATACAAGTTGACTGAAAGGAAAACATGCTATACTATATGAGTTAATAATTTGATGGTATAAGGCAACTTCTTTTATTAATTGTGTGTCTGAGGTGAGTTTATTTCTTGCCTAAAATCACATTATTTATGTTTATTCTGATAACCCTGCACTTTTAATTGCTAAGGCATGATTTTATATCACATGGGAATATGGCCTAAATGAGGAAGAGACAAGCGGAATCCAAAGTATTTATGTAAATGATTGTTCATGGAAATATCCCATCTTACTGCATTCCAATTTCTAGCTTTTCTTTAGAAAAAAATCTTTAGAATTATCTCTGTGAACTCTGTATAACCACAATTTGCATTTTTGTATTTTGGGGGGAAAAGCAGATAAGGACCTGTCTTTTAAAAGGGCACTTCGTTTATTGGTTTTGTACATTTAAAAATATGTGGAGAAGCTTTTTAAATTATTCTCCCGAAAAGTGCTGAGACTTTAGATCTCATGCTTTGTTCATAAGTAATCTGTATTTATGAACAAAAAGACCAATTTTTGGTCTAAAAGTCTATTCAAGCTATTACAATTTTCTACTGTACCATTCTTTTCTATTAATTTACTAATTAGGTTTCCACTTACTTTATTCTGAAATAAGGCATGTGGTGGTAAACTTGTTATTCCTAAATTTATTAGAAATATTGTAGGCCTGTATTGCCAATTTTTTTTAAAGATAATTGATTAGTTTTATGATATTAGCTTTCCAGTTAGTACCATTAAGCTACAATGTGGCTTAAATAAGTGTTACATACAATGGTTATTTATTTGCCAAACTTTATGTGCTGGCTACTCTTCTTAGCAACATATGTAATAACTGTTCCAAAGTGTTCACTGGTGAACATCTGATAGTTTGTTCTATTTTTTAAAAGTTTGTTTAATTACAGTAATTGTTTATATTATTATTGTTAGAGATAGTCGATTCTAGTCCTGCCTTGGCCACAAAGTCAGATGGATGATATTGGCCAATATTTGCTCTCAGCCCTAAAAAGGATGCAATGGCAAATCACTTCTGAAAAACTTAACTTTGTTAAGAAAACGTCAGGGACTTATCCAGGCAGACTCTGAGAATTGCACATGATTAAAGCAGGGAATTTATTATTGTTAATCTTACAGTTGTAAATAATTATGATGGTGAAAATATTTTAGAACATCTTTGCAATGGGCCCAGTGACATTTCTAATTTTCAAATGCAAACAGATTTCCTAAAATCTCATGAATGTATAAATGCAAACATTTTGTAATCCAATTTCTCATTTTACATCATATTATACATCACTTAAACTCCTTGCTTCTGATTACAACTTTGTTTTTGTTTTTCTATTTTCATAGTGATGATTAGCATCTGACTATACCTAACCTAGAATGAAGCTTAGAATATTTACTTGTCAGAAAAACTAAACTTCCAAATATTATAGGATTGGCATTACCATTACACAGAGTTAGGCAGTGTGTTATTTTTTTTTTAAAGTGAACTCTTAAGGTAGGAACAATGGTAATTCCTTTCACCTGGCAGCCAAGGTCAAACTCCCCAGTTTGAGCCCAAATCCTTGTTTATTACACATCTCTTACAACTTCTTAGGTCTGTATGATGTATTTTAAAAGACCTGCCTTATATCTATATATATATTGGCTAGCATCTTCATATGTAGTTGATGAGATTATCTCATTGCCAGTGTTGAAGAGTGAGTCACATTTAGAATGTAACTATGAGATGGAATAATCTTTTGAATAAAATTCCTGACACAATAAATCAGAAAGGCTGGATGTCCAGAAATAAATCAAAATGTTTGAAATAATCAGACTGGGTAGAAGAGTGAAAAAAATGGTGATATGAAATAGAGTTGGTAGAAAATGAAAAGAAAGTCCTGTATATTGTAGTGGTTACAAAGGAAAAATGATATTAAAATGTTCAAGAATCAATGTGTTTAAACACATTAATAAATGAAACAAATTAGTCAGCTTAATAAGCATGTATTAAAGGAAACTGGGTGATGAAAATGTGATATTAAAGAAAGGTGGAATTTAGAGGAAAAACAGGATTACTATAGAACAGATAGATTTCTATGGGGATGGATGATAATGGCAGGAAGGCTGTGGGAAAAGGGAATGGGAAGAAATGCATGGTAACCACAGCACATGTTATCAAAGCACGGATGACAGAAGTTATGATAACTGTAACTGTTTAATCTCTTACCATTCAACATGTTTCATATCAGTAAATTTTATCCTCCATAAATGATAACAGATTTGTTATCCTGTTTTCAGTATAAATATTCTAACAGGTAATGATTTTCAAAATTATAAAGATCATTAAAGATAATAAACATTTAAAAATCGGGGGAGCGGGGGATTTTTTTTTGAAAGTTTAAAATCTTGAGATTAATAAAAATGTTTGATATCCAATTACTATAAATTAATACTGTACAAATTCCGTCAGGAAGATACTTCTAAAGTGGAGCATCAGGAACAAATCCTCCCTACCCCACACTCCCTGTGTCACATGGCTTTTGATTGGATATAAATAAGAATGTGACATACTTTGAGTAGTAAGCTTGAAAAGTTATAATTCAGATGTTGTTTCTATCACAAACTTCCTAAATTTAATTCCAAGTTATTACAATTTTATTAGCTACTTTTCCTTCCATGTGTAATAACGGGATAATAATATCATCACTTATTCATAGTTGTAGATATTGCTGTTCGAGTAGTGCTCTTCAGGTATAGTGAAAAACCATTTATTATTACATGCTATAATCAGGTTATCCACTGTTTCCCTTTTGTATAAAGAACAGAACGTTATGTCGAAACAAAACAAAAATATTTTTTCCTGAACTCAGCCTGAACTAATAAACTAGGATCAAATTGTATTATCTAATGAAATGTTAGATGAAGGCTTGCTCAGGTTGATTGACACCTTATAAGATTTCAGAACCTGGACTATAAAGAGATACAATTTACTTCAATAACATGGACATTTGGTTCAGACAATTGTCTTATTTATTTATTCAATTTTTATGCCGCCCTTCTCCTTAGACTCAGGGCGGCTTACAACATGTTAGCAATAGCACTTTTTAACACAGCTAGGCTATTGCCTCCACAATCCGGGTCCTCATTTTACCCACCTCGGAAGGATGGAAGGCTGAGTCAACCTTGAGCCGGTGATGAGATTTGAACCGCTGACTTTCAGATCTATAGTCAGCTTAAGTGGCCTGCAGTACAGCACTCTACCTGCTGCGCCACCCCGGCTCATATCAGGTCTTGCAGGTAATGCAGTTCAGTGAGTTTTGAATTAGATACCTTCAGCTCAAGTGTGGGTTCTAACTTACCCCGCTGCTAGTTAGATTCCTCCTGTATCACGTGGCTAAGCCTCATGGGCACATGCGCAGTGGCAAAAAACAAGATGGCGACAAATGTGCAGTGCCAGAAATTCAGCCTCTGTGCATGTTCAGAAGAAAGAAAGAAAAATTCCAAAAAAATAAAATAAAATAGATCTTTTTTTTTAAATGGCAGTGCCCACAGCCTGGCTCTGACTGAGCCAATTCCGTGACATCATCATAACATCACCAGTGGGGTCACTACCGGTTCAGGTGAATGGTCCAAACCAGGAGGAACCCACCTATGCTTCAGCTTGATTCAGTTAAACCACAGGGAGGGTGGAGGACCTGTTTCCTCCCAGGAGATTCCTAGAGAGACCCCACAGAGCAGGGGTGGGCAATTAATTTTGCAAGGGGGCCGCATGAGAAATTGGGATGGCTTTAGAGGGCCGGACTAATATAATTAACTCAGTTCTACCCAATACTGTATATTATTGGGTAGAACTGAGTTAATTATATTATAATTATACATTATAATTATATATTATATATTTTATATATATATAATTATATATTATACATTTCTTCTCCCTCCATTTCTCCTTCCTTCCTCCCTCCCTCCATTTCTCCTTCCTTTCTTCCTTCCTCCATTTCTCTTTCCTTCCTTCCTTCCCTCCTTCTTTCCTCCCTACATTTCTCCTTCCTTTCTTCCTTCCTCCATTTCTCTTTCCTTCCTTCCCTCCTTCTTTCCTCCCTACATTTCTCCTTCCTTTCTCCCTCAATTCTCCTTCCTGGTTGGACCAACCTCCGTGGGCCGGTCACAGACAGCGGGCAGGCTGCATGCAGCCCCTGGGCCGCCACTTGCCAAGTCTGCCACAGAGGCTTCTCCCCACCTTTTCCGGCCCTGTTTCCTCCCAGGAGATTCCTATAGAGGCCCCACTGACGCTTCTCCCGGCCTTTTCAGGCTACAGTTTCGGAGGCTTGAGTTTGTAAGTGGAAAATGGTTCTTGCGAATAGGCAAAAAAATCTTGAATGCCTGGTTTTTATCTAGAAAAGTTCATAAGTAGAGGCGTTCTTAGGTAGAAGTGAGGGTGCTGCAAAGTCCCTGAGGGGAACGATGTCTTCAGAGGGACTTAGAGCAACCCCAGCCATGGGGGGGGGGTCACTCACGAATGCGAATCCTAGAAAGAAAACTTGGACACATTTTTCTCCGGGTGAAATGACACAGTATTGAGCCGTGCACTTCCTTTTATTGGGGGGAATATGCAGATTGGGTAGGATTATACGTACATATCAAGTGGTATACAAACATCCAATAACGTAACTCTAAGATATGACACAACTTCCGAGTCCTTCCTATCTACATATGGCACGTAACCAGTTTCTACTAAACAATGTCTCTCATGGCCGATTTCCTGGGACCTTTTGTTGTTAGAAAAGCTATCTCCTGTTTACCACAAAGCAAGGCCTATTATCGCTGCCTTCGTCCCGTTTACCCCAGGAAATGTAAATATGCATCCTTTAATCACACAGTTCTCATTCTGCTGACACATTCTTGTTATTCGAGGAGACCTGCCTTGAACCGCTTTATGGCCAGTCACTTGCTCAAGCAGAGTTCACCAGAAATGCAGACTTATCTTATGTGGTTTTTACGTTCAGTCCTATTCTGGCTAATGAAGTCGGAGTGTATGAGGCATTTATGTCAGAAGTCCAGATATCAAATCCTATCTAACATTATGCTATGGCAGCTACATAGAAGTGCCACTGTATTTTGGTAATGAAATGTTTGCAAGAAAATAACCAAGCTCAGAGAGCATCAAGGATTCCATAGTTCAATCCTGAGCTACAATTATTCTTTTCTATCAGTACATATCTATTTTTATGTTACTGTACTCATTGAATCAAACTGACAATTCATTTAAAGGTTGAGTGATTTACACTTGCATAATAACCAGTGGTTAGAAAATGATGAAAGAATCACCGGAGATATCTGTAAATTCTTCATTTGCAAGTAACAGCTATAATAAAGCATTATTAATAAATACATTTTGATGTGCTTTCAGTCCTACCTTAAAAGCATAAAGCTGAAGGAGAATGATTTTTTTTCTTTCAATAATATGGTAATTACTATATTAATCAGCTAACATTTGACGTTATGTTAATAAAATATGAATGGACAATTACTAATTTTAGGTTAAAGTTAATTTTACACAAGCATATCGTCCCTTTGGAAATCCTGATACTGATACTTTCTTTTTTGACTCCAGGGTTCTGTCTTCCACTTACATTTCAACATTGAAAATATTCAACATTGAAAATAACTTCAGAAGAAAAGAATTTATGGGTAGTGATTTCTGACAGTCTCAAAATGGGTGAACAGTGCAGTCAGGCAGTAGGGAAAGCAAGTAGGATGCTTGGCTTCATAGCTAGAGGTATAACAAGCAGGAACAGGGAGATTATGATCCCGCTATATAGCGTGCTGGTGAGACCACATTTGGAATACTGTGTTCAGTTCTGGAAACCTCACCTACAAAAAGATATTGACAAAATTGAACGGGTCCAAAGATGGGCTACAAAAATGGTGGAAGGTCTTAAGCATAAAACGTATCAGGAAAGACTTAATGAACTCAATCTGTATAGTCTGGAGGACAGAAAGGAAAGGGGGGATATGATCGAAATATTTAAATATGTTAAAGGGTTAAATAAGGTTCAGGAAGGAAGTGTTTTTAACAGGAAAGTGAACACCAGAACAAGGGGGCACAATCTGAAGTTAGTTGGGGGAAAGATCAGAAGCAACATGAGAAAATATTATTTTACTGAAAGTGTAGTAGATGCTTGGAACAAACTTCCAGCAGACATGGTTGGTAAATCCACAGTAACTGAATTTAAACATGCCTGGGATAAACATATATTCATCCTAAGATAAAAAACAGAAAATAGTATAAGGGCAGACTAGATGGACCATGACGTCTTTTTCTGCTGTCAGACTTCTATGTTTCTATGTTTCTAATTAAAAAGGTGGGCTATGCCCGAAAATATTCCTAAAAATAAAAAAAAAAGAAAACAAGAAAACTTTTGCCTTGGGAGGAAAAAGGCAAGAAATAAAAATTGAAATGGCAAACAGCATCTTGAAAGGTTTGAAAGAGACAAAAGGAAACAACTTACCTAATTTGTCATCCTGTAAATGAATATTTTGTAAAAGGTTCTGTCAATCTTGTCCACTATTTTGAAAACACACAAGCTACCCCTTCTTTCCACTGAAGCTTCTAATGAGAATTTTTTTGTAAACTGAATTGCCTGGTTTTTGCCTCCAATTATACAGTAAATATCTGTACCTTTAACTATCCCGAAGTAGGAAGAAACATGTAAATTTTTTGGCTTTCCCCCCCATTCTGCCTTCTTCTCATTGTCAACTTTTTTTCTCCAACCTGTCCATGTTTCCTCCAAAATAAAAGCAGGTCTTATTTTCTTTTGGGCCTCAAAATATGCACTAGGGCTTATTTTCAGGGGATATCTTTTTTCTCCCCCAGGAGGCCCACTTCTTCTGCTTGCTTGCGGGGGGGGGGGCGATGTGGTGTGCTAGTCCTTCTGACATGAGGTAGGGAGGGTAGAGCAGCTCCAGTAGCCCCATCCAGCAAAACCCTGCATGGCCACTGGGCCACTTCTTCTGCTTGCTCATGGCCAAAACAGAGCGGGAGGATAAACAACACACAGGTGCTGTGACCATGAGCTGGGGGATGGAGCTGCACCATATGCCACACACTGTCTTACCACAGGGCCCCCACAGCCACGCCATCCACACCCCAACACATGCCTCACCTTGAGCCTGCGGCACCAATACCAGCACGCTACTCAGCCTCCTGCTCCATTGTGAGCAAGCCGAAGAAGTGGGCCTGAGGCCACGTCGACTCCTGCTGCACATGGCTGTTGGTGCTGCCGCCGTGTGGCAGGTAGGTGTTGGAGCATGGATGGCCTGGCTGTAGGGACCCTGAGGTAATCCAGTACAAGGTGTGTGAGGTGGCTCTACCCCTCTGTGCCTCATAGCGATATCACTGCGAGCAAAAAGATGGAATGGGTGGCCAGTCGACTGCACAGGCTCTTTAGTAGGGTTTATTTTGTGGATGGGGCTTATTTTCAGGATATATCTTATTTTGGGGAAAACAGGATTTTAAGGGATAACATTAGAATCTGCTCTGTCGGGCTCTTTGGTAGACTCCTCCCAAAAATTCACAGGTACAAATTTCAGACACACACACGTTTGAAAATGCAAAACAATGTTCTTTATAATGAAAATTCACTTAAACTAAGCCCTCTTTTGGTATAGCAAAGAACACTTGTCTCCAAACAAACTGGTAATTTGTACAAGTCCCTTATCAGTTCTGTGATACTTAGCTTGCAGCTGTGAGGCAATTCACAGTCCTTCTTTCACAAAGTGAAACACTTTGCTCTGGTTTAGTTTCAAAGGGGGCGGGCGGAAATCACACAAAAGGTCAAAGTCAGTAAAGCAGTCACGAAACACAACAATCAGATAATCCTCCACAATGGCCAAACCCACAGGCTGCTATTTATAGCAGCCTCACTAATTACCACAGCCCCACCCAACCACAGGTGGCCTCATTTTCTTTGATAATAATCTCTCAGTCGTTGTTGCCTATGCATCGCTCTCTGCATATGTGGCTGTATCATTAACTCTTGTTCTGAATCCAAGGAGGAGCTAGATAATTGATCTTCTTCTGAGCTGTCTGTCACACTCTCCTCCTCCCTGTCACTCATGTCTTCTTGGTCAGAGGAGCCTTCATCAGCAGATTCCACCGGGGGGGGGGGCAAAACAGGCCTGCAGCATGTGGATGTCTCCCCCACATCCACAGTCCTTGGGGCAGGAGCTGGGCCAGAGCTAACCACAACAAGAATCCTAACTTCATCATCCAGGTATCTGAGTGAATTAATTGGGGAGAAGCAAGATGAAAAGTTTGCAGCTGTCTCTTGTTGCCTTTTTATTGAGAATTCTTGTCTTTCCGGAGAGCATAGCCATTCATATCAGGTTAGGGAAAGGTGACTCAGAACACTAAATGCAGCCACGAAATATGTAGCTTGCAATCATATGGCATTTTAGAAGCATTAACTTTGGGTGTCTGATGAAACATTATCTTTCAATATTGGTTCGTAAATGTTCTACAAATCAGCAGGTATGACTTTTATTACTCCATCAGATTTGTGAAATGTTATGTCAGCTTTCAGTCCTGCCAGAAATTGAAAAAAGGTGGGAGGAATAAAGGCTTGGGATTGATAGTCAAGAATAACCAATGTATTTAAATGTTGAATATCAGTCTAAAGCCTTTTTTAGGCCAAGTAATGTAAATACCTAACTTTACACCTGGAATCTAGAAAGCCAGCGCTTCTGTTAGAATCAAAAACAGTTCATTGCTAAATATCTCTGTGTTTATTTTTGTGTATATTCTGTCTATTACACTCTGAACATTTTTGTCCAATATTCTACCATCCTCCATTGGTTACAGACAACTCTGGATGCCACATTTATCCTTCAGCAGACTTTTTTAACAAGATTATTTGTGCATTTATTTGAGACAGTGGTGTATCCATATTTGGCAACATGCAACTGAAGAAATAACTTTCTTCTTTATTAACCTATTCTTTTCTAAACATTTAAATTCTTCCATGTACCTATGTGAGATTTTATAACTTGCATGGATACTCCTAATTATAACTTGGTTTTTTAAAAAACTCAGATTACAAATTAGAGGTCAGGAATACTAACGAATTCGTAATTAATATCAGCCTTACTAGTTGATTCACAAGAAACACATTTGGTTTGATATAATTATATTAATAGAACAAAAATTATATTGATAGAACATCAATATAATGGTTTTTTGGGGGGAGGTTCTAGATTTTTAATTAGTTAATTGGATTAATGTATTGTATATTTTATATGTCGAGAGCTGCCCCGAGTCCTCGGAGTGGGGCAGCATTGAAATCCAATTAATAAACAATAAATCTTCCAACGAAGTTTAAGGAGATGCCGTGTTCATGCTCTGCTTATAAAGGCTTTGTGTGGTCAGTAGGTCTTGTGATGTGAAGATCATGTCAGATGAGGGTCTTGTGATGGGGAGGTCATGTCAAGTGAGAATCATTGGGAGGTGAACTACTGGTTGAGTGGGTTATGTGGGTTGTTTGAGGGTCAGTACCTTTTCTGATTGTGCAGTTGATTTGAATTCTGAGGGGTTCATAGCCTGGTCGAATGTTGATATGTCTGTTGTGTACCAGACTTCAGTAACCTCAGTTGTGTGGCGAGTAATAGAGTGGCTGATGATTCTTGTATTGCTCCAATCGAATTGGTGTTATTTGGTGTCAGTGTGGGTAGAGATTAGGGATTGTGGCGTTTGACTGCCAGCTGGTATGTATGGATTCTGTTTTTTAATTGATGTTTGTCCCACATAGAATTGATTGCAATTGTTACAGTTGACTTTGTAAATTACATTGTTTCTTTCATCCTTATGTATCTTGTCTTTGGTTCTGAATAATTCCTGGCACTGTGTGGCTGTGGGTTTGTAGGATATTGCTTTTCCTAGAAGTTGAAAAACCCTGGCTGTAATTTCCAACACCCATTTTATGTATGGTAGGGTTACGTTTTCCGTGGTGGTTGGCTGTGTGGTGTGTTCTGGTTTGGGTGCTGTGTCAGTTGCCAAGCGCTCCCGCTAAAAAGCCAAGCCTCAAAATTCAGTCAGATCCATCCTTTTTAGCCAGTGATGTTCATAACTAACTACATTGCTCAGAGTCACTTGTGAGATGAGCATCTATATAAATTAGATAGATAGATCAATAAACAAATAAATATAATGAAATATATTCTGTGACAACACAGCACAGGTTTAGCTCCTTTTGTCCTCGTGTTGTGACATGTAATGGAAGTACATAAGGGACAGTTTTGTGTTGCAACATCAGGATGAATGCTTTTGTCACTTGTTCCTTTTTATTTTTATTTATTTATTTATTTTATTACTTGGATTTGTATGCCGCCCCTCTCCGAAGACTCGGGGCGGCTCACAACATGTAAAAGACAAATCATAAGTAATCAACAATTTAAAATTTTAAAGATTTAAAAACCCCCACAAACTAACAGACTCACACACAAGCATACCATATATAAATTCAACGTGCCCAGGGGGGGGGGATGTTTCAATTCCCCCATGCCTGACGGCAAAGGTGGGTTTTAAGAAGTTTGCAGAAGGCAGGAAGAGTAGGGGCAGTTCTAATCTCCGGGGGGAGTTGGTTCCAGAGGGCCGGTGCCGCCACAGAGAAGGCTCTTCCCCTGGGGCCCGCCAACCGACATTGCTTAGTTGACGGGACCCGGAGAAGGCCCACTCTGTGGGACCTAATTGGTCGCTGGGATTCGTGCGGCAGGAGGCGGTCTCGGAGATATTCTGGTCCAGTGCCATGAAGGGCTTTAAAGGTCATAACCAACACTTTTGCTTTTTACATCTTTGTAGCAACTTTTGTTCTTATTACTGGGGTCTGTAATTGCCCTTTGTTTTAGCAAGGGCTTCAGTTCCTTTCAGTGAAAGTAAGATAGTGCGCTCTCCCAGGTGGCAGGTATTTATTTTGGGGAATAATTTCTTATCCAGTAAATGCAGCTTAGGCTATTTTTAGCTTATCAGAGAGACTTAGAATGTGATGTATTTCTTCCAGCACTGGAATAATGCTGAGTGCATTTTCATTGCTCAGTAAGTTCTTTTATGTTACTTTAAGCCTATTATTATTATTTCAATAATTCCTGTAACTTGAGTATAAGTGGATTCTTTTCCAATATGTGAAGCTTCTTCCATATGTATGTGCTATGTCATATATTATATTGATACAGAATAATTCAAGATAGAATCAGGTTTCAGACTTCATTCAGTTTTGATGGCCTTTATTCTGATGATAAATAAAGCAGTCTATGAAATGTGAACCAAGGATCTTAGCTGCATAAATGATACAAGGCCAATATTCTTGTACTAAAAAATTATCATTAACATTTTTCATGAGTAGCTGCAGAAAATGCATCAAAACATAGTATTTCTCTATTTGGTGGACTGTAGAAACTGATTTAAAATATATTAATGTCTCATACCAAGCGATGGAATAACTTGCAGATGCCTTTTCTATCTTACTTTAGGAAGATAAATGTCATAAGGTGATGGATGATTTTTGTCAGAAAGCTAACCATTAAGCATTTAACAAACATACCACTGACAGCTAGGAAACAGATCTTTGAGTTTAATGGTTTATCTCTGTACTTGCCTCTAATTCAGAATCTTGATTTGTCATATTTAGTTTCTGAACACTAAGTAAAAAAATTGATCCGTGTCAAACAAATAAATGTAATTGCTCTGTGAGGCAATATTCAATTCTGTGACTTAATGACTAATGGTTTCATACTGTTATGACTAAAAGGTAAAAAAAACAGTAAAAAAAGGGCACAACAATACATTACAATGAAACCATGAAATAAAGAGAGGGAGGAAGACTGAGGAATCAGCAAGTGAAGGGACAGATGGTGGGTAAAAGTGACCAGGTAGAGCTGCAGGAACATCAGGGGATGTTGGGGACGAATAGTGACTGAGTGAGTGAGAAAGTAAAGATAATCAAAACCCAGAAAGCACTTCGTTGGATCAGTGGGTGAAGGAGAAATAGAACTAAGTGGACAAGATTGGAGATTTCAGCTGCAGCTAAACAGTTAATTGTTGCCTAGATCAAACCTTATAAGATTCTCATAACCTTATACAGTGGTACCTCTACTTACAAACTTAATTCATTCCCTGACCAGGTTCTTAAGTAGAAAAGTTTGTAAGAAGAAGCAGTTTTTCCCATAGGAATCAGTGTAAAAGCAAATAATGTGTGTAATAAAGTAACTTTGTAATCAATGTACCGTATTTTTCGCTCTATAAGACGCACCTGCTGATAAGACGCACCTAGATTTTAGAGGAGGAAAATAGAAAAAAAAATATTTTGAGCCAAAAAGTAGGCTAAAATATTTATTACAATAACACTGCCCTAGGGGAATTGGGAAAATATACAAACAAGCAACATCTCACTTGGATCATTTTGATGTTAAATATAATTGACTTTCTACTAAAGCTCAGATACAAGGGTAAATAATAACTTGTATGACAATGCCAGGCAGCATCTTACATAAAGTAGCTAGCAGCTATCACTGTTAAAAGAGAATTTAATGAGTTTCAATCTCCTGCTCCAAGTCGCGGCGTGCTCTTCCACGGAGGCGGCGCTCGAA
This sequence comes from Erythrolamprus reginae, assembly GCF_031021105.1. Classification (NCBI taxonomy): domain Eukaryota; kingdom Metazoa; phylum Chordata; class Lepidosauria; order Squamata; family Dipsadidae; genus Erythrolamprus; species Erythrolamprus reginae. The sequence goes on from NC_091952.1 coordinate 207,169,856, forward strand.
ACCCGCCACCGGCCCCGGAACGGAACGTCTCCCCTGCAGCCCTGGCTGTCCAGGAGGGCGCAGCGTGGCCCCATGCACCGTGCGGCAGCGGGAGCGAGCGAGCGAGCGGGCGGGCGGGGGGGGGTTTGTCCTCCAGTCCCAGAGGCGCTCGCGGGGCAGAGCATCATCCCGGTTCCTCGCCCTGCCCGGTAGGTGCCCACCGCCGCCCGGAGTGCTGGCGGGAAAAAAGAGGGACCGGTGGGTGGGGGCGGGTGGGCAGGAGTGAACCGCGGCGCCAGCAACCCCACTCGCTCAGCACCGCAACGGGCCGCGGGTGGGCGAGCTTCGCTCCTGCCGCATATGCCTGGAACGTCGGGCTCGGAGGGGCGACTTCTCCGGCGCGGGGCAGGGGTGCTTCTGCTCGGCCTGCTCCTGCCACTCCGTGGGCGAGGAAGAGGTCGGCGGCGGCTGTGAAGGCGCTTTTGGGGCGAGCCCGCGGGCTCCCGGCCAGGCCTTTAGGCGAGTGGGGGGGGCTGTCGAAGCTGATCCTGCAGGCGGGAGGGCCCAGCGGCCTGCGCTGCCAAATCCCCGGACGGGCAGCTGGGCGGACGGGGGGCTGCTTCGGCTCTTCATCCCTCCTGCAGCGGTGCGCGTTACCTGCCCCTCCTCCGCCCGCCTCCGAGGGGAGGCCCCTAGTCTCTTCTTCCCCCGCGGGAGCCTCTCTGGCTGCTTTGCGGCACGGGACCCCCTGCCTCCCCCGGTGTTGCGGGCTCTTTTCTCTTCCGAAATGCCCGCAGCTCGCTCCATAAGACGCAGCTGATTTTTCATCCTACTTTGGGAGGAAAAAAACTGTGTCTTATGGAGCGAAAAATACGGTATATACATTTATATAAATCTTTCTGAGCTGCAGCATAATCCCTAAAAAGTACTAGCAACAAGTTAACATTTATATACATCTTTCTGAGCCGGGCATAATCCCTAAAAAGTATTAGCAACAAGTTAACAAGTTCAGCTCTGTGACCTTAATTGGTTAGAACATAACACTGACAATATCCTAATCATTTTCACAATAAAGGCTTTTGTTTGCCTCTTAAGACAAACCAAAACATTCCTTTCAAAATGTGTTCCCTGTTGTGTGCCTGCTTACTCTCTTGTAATCCCTTGCTCTCCAATTAATGTAAATACAATCCTCTTGCTAATTATCCTGGTTCTAGGGTGAGCATTCCCAAAGGTGGGGTATGGGAACTAGAGAACAATTACTAAAAAAATTGCCCATTTACCTGGCTTGTGAGCCAGAAACCTACCTTCATATTTGGGCTCCCCTGGTTTGTTTGGGGTCATATCCAGGGGTTAAATCCAAAAAAATTCCCTACTGGTTCTGTGGGCATGGCTTGGTCATATGACTGGGTGAGCATTACCAACTTGATTGGTCTCACCCTTAGGAAATTTCTCCTTAGCCCAACTCTAAATAAAATAACACAATAAAATAGCACTATTCCTATAGTTAAAATAGAATAGAATAATAGAGTTGGAAAGGATCTTAGAGGTCTTCTAGTCCAGAGGTCACAAACTGGTGGTCCAGAAGAAAATTTTAGCAGTATGCAGAAAAATTATTTGCATTTTTTATATTGCACTAATTGAGGGTTCTTCAAATGACAGCCCTTGGGCTGGATACGTGCAATGAACATTTGTGTTGCTGCAGAGAGTGGGGGAGAAATTCTGACTTGAGGTCTATTTCAGCCTCCTGGTGTGGGGCTTTGGGTGAAGGCTGGAGGGAAGTGCCACTGGTGGTGAAGAGCCAGAGGACCTTGTTCCTGTGGGACTGCATCATAATCTGGAACTGGCTAACCATCTCAGCCCAAGGGCTGTCATTTGAAGAACTCCTACAGGTCTTTCATCTGCTTGGGAAGCCTATGCTCTTGGTCCTTAGTGAGGAGCTCCTGGTGAGCCTTCTTCTTGATGGGAACCAACTTGAACTGAGCCAGCTATTTTGCCAACTCTTTTTCATGGTGGCTGCTTAGCTCCAGCAGCAACCCCAAGTCCTCGCAGAGGGGCGGCACACAAATCTATGCAATCAATCAATCAATCAATCAATCAATTGCTTCCCATTGAGGCCCTAAGGAGCCTAGACAGGCAAGCAAGGAATGGCAAGTAAAGGCTGGCAAGGCAGCCCTCAATGTGAATGACACCTAGTTGGCCACACCCACCAAATCACATGATCACTTTGCCATGCCTTCACAGCCATTCATTAGGCAAATCATATTAGTGATCCACAGGATTTAAAATTATGGATGTAGTGGTCCCTGGCATCTGAAAGGTTGGTGACCCCTGTTCTAGTCCAACCCCCTGCTTCCAGAGAAAACCCTACACCACTTCAGACAAATGATTATCCAATCTCTTCTTAAAAACTTCCAGTATTGGAGCATTTACAACTTCTGGAGATAAGTTAATGGTTCTGTTGGGAAATTTGAGGGACTCCTACAAAAATGAGGGAGTCAGACTAGTTTCCAAACATCAAAAGACACAACACGAAACAATGGGTGGAAACTAACCAAAGAGAGAAGCAACCTAGGACCAAGGAGAAATTTCCTAAGGGTGAAATCAATCATCCAATGGAATAGCTTGTCATCACTAGAGGCTTTCAAAAAGAATGAGGGAAGTACACCCCAACAGTACAGTGCCAGGAACCACTAAACAATGTAGAAAACTTAAAACAGCCATTCCTCTTTTAAAAAAAAGTCAACCCAAAGCAAATGCAGCCCCTGAGAGGGAAACTAAGAGCAGCTGTTTGAGCTAATTGAAAGCCTGGGTGTGCTGCCAAAAGCCATTAACCCTTCCAACACTATTGTTCTGTGTTCTCTATGTTCTAAATCGGTGCTTCACAGCAGAAGTAATACAGTTGGCTGGATCACACATGCATTAAATTCACGTCCCGTATAGCTGCATCATTGTCCTCTCCTGTATCTTTTTCCCCAGGAAGAAACAAGAAGTAGCCAACACTGCAGCAGCTATAAAAGATTTTGGGAAACTCTATCACAGAAGTGTTACTTAATGCTCTTTATAATGAAAATGTTTGTAATCTTGTCCTTCCTGAAGGGAAGAGGTTAATCCCATCCCTACATGGGTGAGTGATGGGTTTCCCTGCCCTAATCCTGCCAGTTTATGTTGTTTATTGCCTTGATTCAGCGTGTAATGGCAACCAAAGATGGGAATGCCATAAAATAGGAATAGGAATAGAATAGAATTTTATTGGCCAAATGTGATTGGACACACAAGGAATTGGTCTTGATGCAGATCCTGTCAATGTACATAAAAGAAGATAAGTTCATCAAAAATAGGCAATCAATCACATTAAATGTCTTTGCGTTGCTGGACATTCCATGCGAAGTATTTTAGGGATAAGAGAGGATCAGAATCTGGTCCATCATGACTTGACTTGAATGTTTCCTAGCTCTGTCAGTCCTGATGCTTGATTTCTAGTCTCTTCCTCAGACTGGTCTTCATTCAACTCCAAAGTGGCATTATCTTGCTCTTCCTGGCACACAATGCAGCATGTCCCAAGCTGTGTCTTCCAGAGGTGTTCTTAAGTAGAGGTACCACTGTGCTCCAAATGTAGCTTTTTTTTAGCCCTAACGTGCTAACACAATCCTCCATGCTTTGCTAGCTAAGCGATCTTCCCTTTGCTTGCTTCTTTTATTGCTGCTCCCTCCAGCACTGGAAGTTTTTAAGAAGATGTTGGATAACCAGTTGCCTGAAGTAGTGTATGGTCTCCTGCCCAAGCAGGGGGTTGGACTAGAAGACCTCCAAGATGCCCCCCAACTCTGTTGTTATTATTATTAGTTTAGAAACTGTTTTTTAATCACCAACCAGGGGGTAAAAAGCAAGCACTTGGGCTCAAAACCAGCAAACCAATGTGCTGAAGCTGACTAAAGACAATATCTGGTAGGCAGATTATTTTTTCCACATTTTCTCTCCCCAAAACTGAGGTGCGTCTAATACTCCAGGGCGTCTTTCTTTTCTTTTTCTTTTGTAATGTGCAATGTGCAACAAAGACATCAAATGTGAAAAACATATTTACAATTACATTTCTGAATCTTCGGTTTCTCCTTTTTCCCCCCTTTAGTTTTTAAATGATTCTACTTCCTTCTTTCCAACAATCCAATTATAAAATTTACCCCGCACGATATAGTATTCTTCGTCCTGTTTATTCCATAATTCTAAAGTAAGTTTACTCCATTTTGTACATTCAAGTATTTTCCTGATTAATAAATCCTCTGATGGTACATTTTCTTTTTTCCAGTTTTGAGCAAAAACTAGTCGAGCCACAGTTAATATATGTATTATTAAGTAATAATTAGCATTTTCGTGTTGACCTTTAATTCCCAATAAGTAAGTCTCAGGTTTTAATTCTAATTCATACTGCAGTATCTCTTTTAGTATTTTTTGAGTCATAATCCAATTTTTTTTTGTTTCTGGGCAAGTCCACCACATATGGTAGTAAGTACCAGTGTGTCTTATACTCTGAAAAATACAGTACATTTCATACAGTACATTTACAGATATTTTCACTTCTACCAAAATAAGCTGAGATAAATCTATATGTTTATCTATCTTAAGAGTAGTAAAACAAATTCATGTTTTGAGATGAGATCAAAGATAACATGACTTGCTCCTGAATCATCACTATACTGCAGTCCCCTTCATGCAAAAAGGAGTAAGGGTAAGAATGAAAGATCTTTTACTCCTTCTCTGTGGAAGAAAAAACATGTTTTCCCTACTCAAGGAGGTGGGAAGAATAATTATTCAGATTCTCAAGTGAAGCATTTTACAGTAAATTGCAGGGGTTTAAAAAAAAAAGGAAAAGAGACACTACAGACTGAATATCAAATCCTTAGAATCCAAAACATATAATTTAAAATTATATGAATATCACTTGGCTCATGTTACTTTGTATTAGTAACACTGGATATATTAGTAACTCAATAATTATATTACTAAATCATTAATGATTTATGACCCATTATGAGAATCTACTTTGCAAGCCTCAGTTAGATTTGCTCTTCTCATACAAGAGTATGTATGTAGTTTGAATGCATTAATATTAAATATAAATTCATGGATAAAGTTTGTTTGTTTATATTTAATATAGCTGTCCAATCAATATGCATCTCAGGACACATACCCAAAGCATAAAATCAGCAAAAACAAACATTAAAATATATGTCAATATCATAAAACATAACATCACAGTTCAACAACCAAAAGCACTCAAGAGAGGCTTACAAGTCTTCTTGACCATGGTGAGGTGTTGAAGGAGGAAAGAAAGATCTTCAGAACTCATGGACAGAAAGTCACTAGAGGGCAATCCATAGATGCAATCACAGTGGGAAAATAACTGTACAGTATTTTGCTGCTTTTGTCACCATTGAAGCCTGTTGTATTTGGTAAGATCCTTCATCTTCTTTGAGGGATACTCTATATATGTGCTGTTTCATCTCCCCAAAGTTCCTTTGGGAATCTTATTTTATTTATTGATTGATTGATTGATTGGATTTGTATGCCGCCCCTCTCCGTGGACTCGGGGCGGCTAACAACAATGATAAAAACAGCATGTAGCAATCCAATAATAAAACAACTAAAAAACCCTTATTATAAAAACCATACATACATACAGACATACCATGCATAAACTGTAGAGGCCCAGGGGGAAAGAATATCTCAGTTCCCCCATGCCTGACGGCAGAGGTGGGTTTTAAGGAGCTTACGAAAGGCGAGGAGGGTGGGGGCAATTCTGATCTCTGGGGGGAGTTGGTTCCAGAGGGCTGGGGCCACCACAGAGAAGGCTCTTCCCCTGGGTCCCGCCAAACAACATTGTTTAGTTGACGGGACCTGGAGAAGGCCCACTCTGTGGGACCTAATCGGTCGCTGGGATTCGTGCAGCAGAAGGCGGTCCCTGAGATAATCTGGTCCGGGGCCATGAAGGGCTTTCTAGGTCATAACCAACACTTTGAATTGTGACCGGAAACTGATTGGCAACCAATGCAGACTGCGGAGTGTTGGTGTAACATGGGCATTTTTGGGAAAGCCCATGATTGCTCAAGCAGCTGCATTCTGCTTTTCAAAGGTAGCCCCAGAAACTATGTGTAGAGAAGCATCAGAAACAATCTGATTCAAGTCTGCCTCTGCTCACTCATCACAAAAGCAACTAAAACCCCAGTTGAACTCTGTACTTTATCTTCAGAATCTTCCCCAAGTGCCCACTGAGGTCTGTAGAGTCCCTCCGGTGCTTGGAGCAAAATAATCAAATGGAGCATACTTTCCTGTCAAAGGAAATAACTATGGAATATTAAAAAAAAACAATCAGAATGATCAATCTATGAGAAGTATTCTTAAATCCCATCTGTGTCCAAAGACAAAAATACATGCAACGTATAATCACCACTGCAAGTCAAACCCTCAGTGATTTGGGTGAGGCCCAAGAATTCCCAAGCTACTTAAACTTTGCACCCAGCATCTCTGAGTACCACAAATTTGAGGAAATATTTTGTTAATCTAGTTAATCAAGAAGCATAAAGAGGGACTCATATGTAGTAATGAGAACGATCCATGACCAATCTCATGTATTCCCTATATCCAGTAGTAGCTAATAAATATTTAACAACTGGTTCTGCTGGCTCCGTTGTTAGTGCCTCACCATTAGGAGACTGAAGCCCTGTTCTCAGTTCTCATAATTCTCTTACCTAAGTCAGTGTTGGTGTGCAATCAATCTGTGAAATTCTAGAAAATTTAATAATTGGTTCTTGTGATCTGGTAGAAGCAGGCTCCAGCTCACCAATGCCTGCTACTTTATTTCACATTCTGTTACTAAAATATGTTAAAATGACTTCAGGATGTAAAATAGAAAGCACAAGATGGGGAGTGTTGAAGCGACTGATGGCATGGACCAGGTAGTAGACAGGGCTTCCTTCCTTCCTTCCTTCCTTCCTTCCTTCCTTCCTTCCTTCCTTCCTTCCTCCCTCCCTCCCTCCCTCCCTCCCTCCCTCCCTCCCTCCCTCCTTGAAATGTTGAGTGAGAAATAATGCAGTCAAAGACCAACATATAAATGTATGTTGTATGTCCTGAATGTATAGTTCAGGACAGAACCATTTTTACTCATATATGGAACTAAACAAAACAGGAGAGGGGCGGCATACAAATCTAATAAATTATTATTATTATTATAATATTATTATTATTAAATATAATTTTTGAATTTTATTGTATGTATGTATGTAACATATTTTTACTGATAATGAAATTATCATTATACACACATACATACATGCATGTCATAAATATAAATAATATAAATCATGTATATAATATAAATCATGTATTTTATGTGTACATAAAATTCATATTTTATTCTTTGCTATGTGAGAATCTTTCTATGCAATTCCCTAAGATGCTTCTCCTGATATATATAAAGGAACAATAGAATAAACAATGGAAAAAGAAAATGATACAGTGATATTAGAACAAATTGTTAAATAATATTTAATATTTAAATTAATATTAATTTATTTAAATTTAATTAAATAATATTAAATATTAATTGATATAAATAGATTTAACTATGCTGCTGTGACTGCTTTTATAGTTAACAGAAAATGTAGTTTTTCATTTTTTTAAAAAACCCTTTAAATACATAATAACAAAATAATTAAACTGTAAATTGATAACTATACTTTCTTTTGCATATTTTTCTTTTTAGGCACTGGAAAAGCATCCCAATTCACCAATGACTGCAAAGCAAATATTGGAAGTAATTCAGAAAGAAGGGTTGAAAGAAACAAGGTCAGTATTTATATAGTTTAATCTCTATTATTGCATATATGGATATGATTTTATTTCTACTTCAATACCATATTGTTTATGAGTCATTGATTAGAAAAGAATTCTGATGAATGAAATGCAAATGCTACATAGATAAAAATCTTATTTAATAGGCCACAGATGGCATAATCCAGCCTTCAAAGAATATATATCATTTCTGAGACAATTTGTATGAAAGGCCTTTAAAAAATAAAATGCCACAATATATTTCAGAGCCAATGTATTTCATCAAGGTGTTGGCATTCAAATAAAAAGAATGGATTATTAAGAGCCAGTTTAATCTAGTGGTTAAAGCACCAGGCTAGAAAGAGAAGATTGTGACTTCAAATCCCACCCAAAACCAGCTGCGTGACTTTGAACCAGTCTGTTAGTCCAACTCAACTCACAGGGTTGTTGTGGGGAAAATAGGAGAAGGAAGGTATGTGGGATATGTCCACTTCCTTGAGTTATTTGTAAAAATAATAAATGCAGGAAACAAATAAATTAAAATTATTTATCTCAGATGAAATTAGTAGAAAGCTGTCCTATTTATCTGCTGCAACCTGGTTATCCAAATATATTTGTTTTTCAAATAAATCTGAAGTCTACCCTTAGTGAATGGGTATTGTACAGAATGACAATCAATATCTGGTGATAATCATTATTAATTATTAATTAATAAAATAGCTTTTGATTGACCAACCATCATTGTCCTGAAATTAGAAGTAAAATATCTCCCTCTGGCATTAGTTGGAGACATTTTTGTAAGATTCCTGTTTACAAAATAGGTAAAAGTTTTATGGGATGATAGTTCGACAAAGAAAATTGTCTCTTGTGTAATAGGACCACCTACCTATTTCTCTACCCCCACTGCAGAGTTGTGTTGATTAAAGTAATTGTTAACTACAACTGTAGCTACTATATACTATTAATAGTCATATATGTTTCATTTTTAAGTCTTTTCAAAGTACAAGTCAATTGAAGATTGAAGAATCCTGCCATCCCAAAGCTTATATGTTGGAAACAGTGCAAAATAAGAGATAAAATAAATATCTCCATACTTTTTTACAGTATTTGTGATTGTATTTCAAAACTCTGTTTTTAAGAAAGGATCATATGATGCTTGTGCAAATTAATTTGGTCTTGTTAACAAGACTTTAAGGCTGCCTTTTTCCACTTCCCACCTTTACTGAGTGTGCAGTTAGTTTATTCCTGCCAGATAAAGCCACCGTTTCAATAGTATAGACAGAACTCTTACCACTCCTTCACTATGTATCAGGTAAAGGGGCTTCAACTGAGCCACTGGAAGAAATGCCTGAATTCTGTTATTTCCATTCAATGGAAAATACTCTACTCCAGCTCGAATTAAAAGTAGGGGTTATATTTTATACACCTGGATCAGTATTATGTGAATGCAAAGCATTTCAAAAATAATAGGAAGAATATTTTTCACTTGGGTAGCTTTAGAATGTTACTTTAAATGTCTCTTCTTCAAATTGCTGCTTTATGGAGTTGCAATTTAGTTGAGAATATTTACAACAGCACTAGAGCTATGATACACTGAAAGAGCCATATTATATTTCACATATCCTGTAATTCTAAATAGCTCAAATTGCTGTTATAGGTGTACTTTTAAAAGATGGGCTGCTTTGTGATTTCCTTTGAAGTGGCTATAGAATTTTTAAAAGTATACTTTGAAAAGAAGAAAATAAACTTAGTAGTATCCTTGTGACTTTAATGTATCCAAAATAGATGTAACAGTAGGGAATATTTTCTACAGATAAAATCTCTGTTGATTTACTTTTTTCTTGGATTCTGAATGCAAAGAAAAAGTATTAGTTTATTTAAACATTACCCTGTCTCTGGCTTTTCTTCCAAGGAATTTAGAACAAGATAAGTAGCTTCCAGACAGTTCTCCCATTAAGGATACTCTCCAGACCAAGCCTTTGAGACATTTACAACAATTGTCATCTCCCTTGCATTCATACAAACGAAATGATTCCTTCCATTGAAGAAATAATTATGATAATTCACAAGGTTCACCACTACACATCAAGAATACAGTGTAAATTAAAATTAAAAAATAATTTCCATTTTAAGATTGTGGAGGGATTGTTACTAATATTTTTGATAAATTTTCAGCAGAGTCCAAATAGGAAAACTGTGTATCTGGAAGAGATCATTACTGAGATTTTAAAGTCTAACCCCATCAGAACAAGAATCTAAATTAAAACATCCAAAACAAATAGCTCTAAAGTATTTTCTTGAAAACTTTCAATGAAAGAAAGCCCTTCATTTTTTGGGATACGTTTAACTCCTCTTAATATTAGTAAAAATATATTCTAATATTCAAAAATGTGGAATATTTTGAATAGGCATAAGAAATCAAGATGGAGGAATTATATTTTTTATTGTGAAAAATATTCATAGGCTTACGTAAAATAAAGAGTTGTTAGTTCTTGAAACAGTATCAGTATATCCATGATGGCAAATCTATGGCACACGTACCACAAGTGGCACGCAGAGCCATATCAGTGGGTATGCAAGCTCAAGTCCGGCGTGCATCCATACACCGTCAGCTGATTTTCAAGCCTTTTGAGCCCACTGAGAGTCGGGAAACAGCCTGTTTTCAGGCTCTGGAGGGGGTGGGGAAGACCCAATTTTTTGGCTCTCTCCAAGGCCCAGAGTCATTCTAGGAGCCTGGGGAGAGCAAAAACGACCTTCCCCATCCTCCCTGAAAGTCTTCCAGAGGCTGGAAAGGTCCCGTTTACCGACTTCCAGTTGAACTGGAAGTTATGTTTTTTCTTCTGTTCTCCCTAGGCTTCAGAAATTCTAAGAGCCAGGGGATGGCGAAAATGGCTCCCCTCCCCTGGAGCTGAGAAATGGCCTGTTTCCCAACTTGAAGAAAGGCTCTGGAGCTTGAGGAGAACGGAAATAGGGAGTGCCATTGTGTCCCGGGAAGGCGGGGTAACACATGGGTGTGGGCATGCATGTACACAACTCCCCCAACGCACCTCCCCTGTTCTGCCGGCATGTCTCAACCGCCCGTAATTACAGGGTAATTAGTCCAGGAAGACACACACCACACGATAAAAGGAAAACCCAAAAGTTTTTATAAACAGAAAAACAGAGACAGCTCCCTTTTTAAATGTCAAAGGGATTTTCTGGTACACACAAGGCACAGGTTAAATGCAGTCCAATTGCTCACTCAATAACTGGGAAATTGAGTCCAATTCTAAAGTCCAGAGAGTCCACACACACAATCCTGAACAGCAAAAACCACGATCTTGACGAAACAATGAATCAGATAAACTGCCATGAGGCTAAAACACCAGGCTGTACTTTTATCTGTAGCACTAATTACAGCAGCCCCACCCAACCATAGGTGGCCTCATTTTCTCTTGTAATAATCCTTCAATTGTTGTCTCCTATGCATCACTCTACGCATGCGTGGAGTGTCATTAATTCTTGTTCAGAATCCAGGGATGATACAGATGACTGATCTCCTCCTGGGCTGTCTGCCAAACTCCCCTCTTCCCTGTCACTCACGCTTCCTTGATCAGAGGAGACTTTGTCGGCAGATTCTACTGGGAGCAAAACAGGCCTGCGGCATGTGGATGTCTCCCCCACATCCACTTGCACATTCCTTGGGGCAGGAGCTGGGCCAGAGCTAACCACAACATCCCCCTTTTGGCACATGAACCAAAAAAGGTTCGCCATAAACTGCATATATGATACAATGCAATTGACAAATCCTAGTGATAAACTATATAAGTTAACCATTCATGTATTATTTTATACATCTATTTTGTACTATTAGTTAAAATGTGACTCATGTTAATTAGCTATTTTAAAAAACCCTGCACTGCCATGTATATTCGGAAAATTAAATTCAATCAAGATAGCAGAATCAATCTCATTCACATATATTCAATCTCATTCACATATATTAGTATCATAGGCCTTTGCTGGTGGGGGAGAGAATAACAGCACTGTTACTTTTGTCATCCCACAAAAGCCATCATGACATATATAACTGACTCAAGTGACACAATTTATAGCATTTTTGCAGTGACATCATGCCTCATATTCATCATTGTGACTTGTAATAGATAGCTATGATTACTATTGTATATCTCTTGGTGAGATAATGAGTAACTCAGGTCACATACTCTTGATCCTTGGCTATTTCTGAATCATGATTGACTCAGATATTGAGTAATGCAAAATCAAGATAGCAAGATATAACCTTCAAAGCAATTTCAATGATAAAAAAGTTTGCTTTTCTTTTGTTTACATGAAGGTTTTCTCCTATTTGGCTAAGAGACAGAAATAAAATTGTTCTTAGTTCCAGTGTACAGAATGGGAATATATAGATCAAGGTTGAAAATAACAATTTGTTTATCAGAGATGAAAACAAAATTATCCATCATGCCAAGCCAAATAACTCATTTCAGACTGAAAAACAGATTACAAATTAACAAGTAAAATGAATATAAGCTGGATCTGATTCCTCTTTTCAATTAATTTTCATCTTTTGAAAGAGTTTTAAAGAAATATTCTGCACATTCTTGTCCTAGCTTCTAGGAAGATTTTATTGTACATGGCAGAGCTAGATCTTTAAGGTTTGAGCCAAAAGGCTTCTGCCAGATCATTTATTTTGGAAGTGGCATAATGAATGTTTTGAGTTTATGAGTTTTAGTTTGATGCACTTAAAGAAAATGGCAAAAAAATTATTTAATGGATATTAAATAAAAATATATCATGAAGGAACGGATAGCAAAAAATCTACCAGTGTTATTTTGCCTATTTTGAAGGAAGCATAATCTTTGCAAATATTTGAATAAACAATGCCATATTTATATCTCTGTTAAGGTTAGCAAGTGGGGATTATCTGTGATAATTTGATTATTCAGTTCGTATTTGTAGTTTGTATTTAACCAAGTGGGGATTATCTGTGATAATTTGATTATTCAGTTCGTATTTGTAGTTCAGATTCTTCTTCCTAATGTGTAGGACAGAGCATTTGCTAGTTGAGATTTGGAGTTGCCATGTGTTAGACCACTCAGAAACAGCGTCAAGGTCTTTTTGGAAAGTAGTTGTGTTATCGGTGATGCTCAGTCATTCCAAATTTGTTGAGGAAAAAAAAGTATATGTTACTGCTTTTGCTATTATTTTCGTCATCGGATACCAATCCAATGATTATGATCATTGAGAAGCATAACAGCAGGTGAACTTTCATCCCTCTGTTTCCCTCTCTCCCCGCTCCTTTCCTCCAATTAAGTCAACACATGTGTCTTTTTCTTTCAAATTTCATGCCACAAGATGAATCCAAAACATGATAGTAGAAGCTAGAGCTAGAAATGGATTTCATCTGCACCAGTAAATACGGTATTATACCAAGGCCTTCCCAAAGAGTACCTTAGTGACAAATCTTGATTATTAAATTCAGGCATTCAGGGAAGTCCCCCTCCCCCAAATTAAAACTGTAATTAATACAATCTATTAAAGGAAATAGATATTTGCATGGGTTCATTTCATGCACCAATTGTATCCATTTCTAAATCGGGAGGCCCTAGTCAAGCACACCTTAGTCACCTCCTATTTAGATGATTATAATATATTCTTACTGGAATATGGGCATTTGGAAGTTGCAAATGGCACATAGTCGAGTAATGCTCTGAGTCCTTGTATGAAAAAATGTCAATGCAGAAAGCCACAAGAATGAAAAAATTCTTGTCCAACCCTAAAGTCCAACTCTAAAGATCAGTTTAATTTATTTATGTAGCACCAACGTTTTGTCTCATTTTGTCTTATGGGGCTACATAAATAAATTAAGTTAATAACACAGTAAAGAAGTATATTACAGGCCACCTTAATTCTAACCAACCCTACCAACTCCTCCATTCCCGAACTTGCTTTTAAACAGCCAAATTTTTAAAAACTTTCTAAAACTCAGGAGAAGAAAATGATCACTTCTGAGTCCCCTCTTGCTGCACTTCATAGAAAACCAGAGACAATCTTTTTGAGCAGTCAAATTTGATGTGGAATAAGCAGTTTCACAGAACTTCCATTACATCTCTCATTACCATATCCAAAATGTATGTTGCCATTAAAAAATCCCCATCAAAAGTAGGTTCCAGTCAGTCTATCATCATGCTTTGAAGTTATTAGTTCTGATAATGATTGTTATACTTTATGATCCCATAATATTATAAAGAAAAAAAATTACTGTTTTAAGTTCTGACAGTCTTCAAACTGTGTTTTGTACAATTATAATTTTTTGAAATGGATGCATATCTTCTTAGCAAAAGACTGTCTATATGGATTATATGCATTTGCAAAATTCAGTGAAAATGAGACACTTTAAATGCAACTTTTTTGTTATATTTAAAGCTTGCCAGTAGGGATATTCATATTACGCTCTGGATTTTTATAGCTGGTTTTCTTTCTTGCTGTGAGATTAAATTGCTTTAGTCTCTCTGCTTATTTTGGAATGTGAAAGCATTGCAGAAACTTGCTGAGATTATTTTTTTCTTAATTCTACATAAGATATTATTGGGAGCAAAGAGGGCCCATGACTCTTGGTTCTTACTGTAATTTATAAATGAATTATGTAGAAATCTCATTTTTGCATATTCAGTTCAGCCTACCAATTAACATTTTCTTTAATTTTCAGACTATGCTAATATATTTGTGGAACAAAAACATTGCAGAGTCTGTTCATATGCCTTGTGGCATGACAAGCCCAGCAGGGCTCAAACTAAGCTGACCTGAAAACTGATGGTGCATTTTCAAGGTTATTGTATGAGTGTTCCAACACATAACAGCAATTGTTTTGAATGATTCCTTAAAAGAAATGGAAGAGAAAATGAAGCTTGGGTCACTGATCCAAGAAAAAGTCCTGTCTAAGCCAAATAAAAAGAATGGCTGTATATCAAGCAGGAGACCGTAATTGTCTTAGAAGTAAACTAGGACACATAGCCAAGACTTGAAATTTATTGTATATTTTATACAATATATTGTATTTTAATTGCATTGCAATAGTACAACTCAATTGTATTATTTAGATATTTGTTAAGTATATATGCCATTTGCTCTAGAAACTGAAAATGGCCTAAATTGTATCTGGAATGTTAGAAATGACAATACCGGTGGTCCACAGATAACAACCACTAGTTCAGTAACCATTCAAACCTATGACAAATGAATAAGCAGTACTTATGATCAGTCCTAAAAATTCCAGATATCACAGTGCCCCCATAATCACATGATCTCAACTTGGGCACGCAACATCTCACTGTCATGTGATCACAATTTTTAACTTTCCCTACTGGCTTCCCACAAGCAAAGTCAACAAAGAAAGCAGGAAGTCAGAAGTCACAATTAAGTGAGATCCTCATTAAATTACCTGAGATAATTTGCTTGACAACTGTTAAGCAGAGACTGCTGGAACTGCTATCACTAAGTGGCACCATCAGGTGACCTTCTGTTTTATGACTCGGTTGCTTAGCGACAGAAATTCAAGCCCCAATTACATTGTTTAACAAGAACTACCTGTGTCCACTTGTTCTCCATCTCCACCATACAGGTTGTCTGAAAATATATTGAAGCTAGTAGTACTTGGTTTTAGGTTTGGATTTCTGTTTGGAACTCATTCTGATATTTCAAACAGTCATAGTTTAACACTCAGAGTTTGGTGTAAGATGGGTGGCTATATAAATGTTTGAAATTTTAAAAGTATGCTGATGATATTCAATTATGCATCTCTGTCCCTGGCAAATTAAGCAATGCTATCTTATTCCTGTGCCTGCAGTTGATGGGGGTTTACATTTATTTATTTATTTTATTTATTTATTAGATTTGTATGCCGCCCCTCTCCGAAGACTCGGGGCGGCTAACAACAATAAAACAGCTAACAACAATAAAAAGACAATGTAAACAAATCTAATATTAAAAATAATCTTAAAACCCCCAATTTAAAGAACCATTCATACATACAAGCATACCATGTATAAATTCTATAAGCCTAGGGGGAAGTGAAATTTCGATTCCCCCATGCCTGATGACAGAGGTGGGTTTTAAGGAGCTTGCGAAAGGCAAGGAGGGTGGCGGCAACTCTGATATCTGGGGAGAGCTGGTTCCAGAGGGTCAGGGCCGCCACAGAGAAGACTCTTCTCCTGGGTCCCGCCAAATGACATTGCTTAGTCGACGGGACCCAGAGAAGGCCAACTCTGTGGGACCTAACCGGTCGCTGGGATTCGTGTAGCAGAAGGCGGTCCCTGATGCGGTCCCGGAAATTGGAAATAACAAGTTTCAACTGAGCTCTGGCAAGGCTCTGTGGCTGTAGGTTTGGGGGTCTGATTCTGGACCTAAGCCATCTTTGGTCCTAGATGGAATTTGGTACCAAATGTGTGCAACTTGGAGGTCTTCCTGTACTTCTGCTCAAAGAGCAGCTGGTGGTAGTTGTGGCTCAGAGGGCCTTTGCATAGCTTCATGTTTTGTGCTAGATGCAACCATTCCTGAATCCGGGTGCTTTTCTCATGGTGATTCATACACTGCTTATTTATTTATTTATTTATTTATTCATTCATTCATTCATTCATTCATTCATTTATTCATTTGTCCAATACACAAATACATAGGAAGAAAAATAGACATGTGGTAATATATATAAGTGAACTTAGAGGAGAGGATATATGAAAGGAAGAGAATATATATGATAGGTGAAAGAAAGGAAAGACAATTGGACAGGGGACGAAAGGCACACCAGTGCACTTATGTACGTCCCTTACTGGCCTCTTAGGAACCTGGAGAGGTCAATCGTGGAGAGTCTAAGGGAGAAATGTTGAGGGTTAGGGGTTGACACAATTGAGTCTTCTGTCATACACTCTAGATGGGCCTGCCCTTAAAGAGTATCAGGAAGTTTGAGCTAACACAAAATGCAGCAGTTTGGGCAATTATGTGTGCCCCTAGAGCCCATTACACCTCTGCTCCATGAACTGCCTTGGTTCCCAGTTTGCTTTTGGATCTAATTGAAGGTGCTGGTGGTGACCTTTAAAGTCCTTTATAGCATGTGGCTGGATTATTTGAAAAGCCACCTTTTCTCAATTACTTCTGCTATCAGGTCTGGCAATAGATGTATGCTTCAGGTCCATCTGTTAAGGAGTTACAGTTCATCTATATAATAGGTTCTAAGAGGTAAGCCTTTTCTGCTATGGTACCCCTCCCCCTTCCATAAACTTCATTCCTCTGAGGTGACATTGGATCCATCTCTCCAGACCTTCTGGAAGTACCCTAAACCTGGTTGTGTCAACAAGCCTTGTGTTCTGTCGGGCTCTCTGGTAGAATCCTCCCAAAAATTCACAGGTACAAATTTCAGACACACACACGTTTGAAAATTCAAAGCAATGTTCTTTATAATGAAAATTCACTTAAACCAAGCCCTCTTTGGTATAGCAAAGAACACTCATCTCCAAACAAACTGGTAATTTATACAAGTCCCTTATCAGTTCTGTGATACTTAGCTTGCAGATGTGAGGCAATTCACAGTCCTTCTTTCACAAAGTGAAACACACTTTGCTCTGGTTTAGTTTCAAAGCGGGGAAAAATCAGCACACAAAAAGTCAAAGTCAGTAAAGCAGTCACGAAACACAACGATCAGATAATCCTCCACAATAGCCAAACCCACTATAAATAGCAGCCTCATTGATTACCACAGCCCCACCCAACCACAGGTGGCCTCATTTTCTTTGATAATAATCTCTCAGTTGTTGTTGCCTATGCATCGCTCTCCGCATGCATGGCTGTATCATTAACTCTTGTTCTGAATCCAAGGAGGAGCTCTGCCACACTCTCCTCCTCCCTGTCACTCATGTCTTCTTGGTCAGAGGAGCCTTCATCAGCAGATTCCACCGGGGGCAAAACAGGCCTGCAGCATGTGGATGTCTCCCCCACATCCACAGTCTTTGGGGCAGGAGCTGGGCCAGAGCTAACCACAACACCTTGGGATCACAAGGGAATGGTAATTTGATTAGGTGGCTCCATTGTTAATCTGATGCTGTCTCTTAGCTTTTTATAATAGGATTACTTTTTTGTGCATTTTGAATATTTTTAAAATTGTTTTATGGTAGTTAGTATGCCATCTAGTGAGATGGGTACAAATACATACATATATACAGACAGACAGACATAAACAAACAAACAAACAAATATGCTTCTAAATAAATAAAGGTGTGTGTGTTAAATCTGCTATTTTAAAAAATTAGTACAAATATTCTCATACATTTTGTAATGCATTTTTCTTAATATATACTTTTCTTATACTGGAGAGCATTTTTAAACTAAAATATGCATTGTTCTATGTACTGTACTTTTTCCAAATGTATACATTTTTGTATATGTCTTTCCTGGAGAATAGCCTCTCACATTTCAGAAACATAAATATTTAGAGTACAGTTGAATTTCCGTTCCTGTATTTAGTACATTTGCATAAAAATGTGAATCAGAAGAATATTTCCAAATCCTACTTCAAAGTGTGTTGTCTGTATGAATCTAAGCTTAAAGAGGAGATATTTAAAGGATAAATCCAGGAAGCCATTTGTGTTGTCAAATATTGTTCATTCTGCTTAAGGAAAATAGCTATATTATCATTGCTTGTTTTAATGATGTGGTAATGCAGAAACTAAACATTCAGGGCTATAAGTATTGCTCTATATAAAATTTAGGTAAAATAATGGAAGACCAAATTGCATGCCTATATAAACAAATTATGGCTCAATGTTTGAATAAATATTCCTTTGAAATAAATCCAGGCTTTTAAGTTTCAAAGGAGAATCATATGACTGACTTTCAGAAAAGGAATAGTAAGACTGCTTATTTAACTATTCAAGTTTATATCCATCAGTGGTCTCAAACTCACATCAAAATGAACCTTGCATAAGGATTAGCTCACTAGATGGAAAGATGCAAGACTGAAGTACCCCTACACATACGTACACTCATAAACTGTCACAAAAGTCTCCAATGTCCCAAATTTAAACAGTTGCTCTGCTTCAGTGGTCCCCAGTGCAGAACCAGATATCAGAGACCTCTGGACCATTCATGGAACCACTAGCTCATTCAAAATTGCAGTAAGGAAGAGCCATGGGAGAGGCAGGAAGAGGCATCCCAGTCTCAGAGATAATAAAGTGCAAGCCAGGAGCATTGCAGCTACATGAGTTACCTTGCCTTGACTCAGAGCCACACCCTCCACCCAGTACCTGACTGTGATTGGCAAGTTGTAGCTCCACCCCCAATAGTTGTCCTCCCACTGTATAACTGACCAAAATGACTTATGTACTCCCCAGCATTGTTGTGGACTGCTAAAAATTACTTGGGTGCAGGTCATTTGTGCAGCCCACAAAGCACATTTGCGGATCTTGATCTAAGTCATTGCTGTAAACATGAACTGCTATCAAACACCCACAAATATGGAACATGGGTTGTTTTCTTCAATGATAAGATTAGTAAAATTCAAAATTCAGCTATGCAAGAAAGTAAAACAATTGACTCCAGGGCCGGTTGCACTTATAGTGCTGATTATAATCAAGAAGTATTAGGATTATTCTGGGTATCAGAATGTCTTGACCCAGAGATATTCAGCGGGTCTGCAAAATTGACTGTGACTCAGCCTAATGATTTCTGAGATAAAAGAAAGACATGATAAAATGAAGGTACATTGGTAATTGAAGCAATGTGCTTTGTGGTTTTATATTGAAGATTAAACAGTTGTAACTACAGAGCAATTTGTTGGGGCTTATTATGGAAAGTTACTGATGCATACAGAAGCTGGCCCTTGTTTTTCACGGATTAGCTTTTTCTGACCTGGCAATCTTAAATATGTTGTGATGACAACTCCCTGAATTCCCATCCAACATGTCCACTAGCTAAGAAGTCTGGGAGTTGCTGTATTTCTGTGAAACTCTGAAAGGCTGCCATAGATTTTTTTTTTGTCTGTGAAAACAAAACAAAAGCTGTACTAGTGATAGTGTTGTGCTATCACACAGTGTTATGGTATTATATTATTTCAGCAATTATTCAATTCTGACTTGAATACCTGAAATTAAATTAAATGGAATCATGTTAAAACATTGTTTAAATATGGGATTCTAACATGGTATTCAAGGCCTCACTCTATAGCAGTGTTTCCCAACCTTGGCAACTTGAAGATATCTGGACTTCAACTCCCAGAATTCCCCAGCCAGCATTTGCTGGCTGCGGAATTCTGGGAGTTGAAGTCCAAATATCTTCAAGTTGCCAAGGTTGGGAAACACTGCTCTATAGGATCTTATTGCTCAACAAGTCATTTGCTCATTCTATATGTATTCGAGTGAATTATTTCTATTTTAAATTTTTTTTAAAGGAAGTAGCTCCTTGCAAAGCAAAGCATCTCTCTCGAGATTAGTATTCATTTTTATTTCTAAGATATATTTTTAGCTTTTGTTTGATTGTCATTTATACAACTCAGTCATCAATAGACACATAGAAACAAAGCACATTTACTCACTATTTAGCTATAGTAGGTGGCACAATGGTTAGAATGCAGTACTACAGGCTACTTCTGCTGACTGCCAACTACCAGCAGTTCAACAATTTGAATCTCATTGGCTCAAGGTGGATTCAGACTTCCTTCCTTCCAAGGTCAATATAGTGAAGACCCAGATTGCGGGAGGCAATATGCTGACTCTGTAAACTGCTTAGAGAGGACTCTAAAGCATTGTGAAGTGGTATATAAGTCTACGTGCTATTGCTATTTGAAAGAGGCAATTTAAAAAAGTTAAAAAGAAAATAAAAATATCAGATTATGTCCTTCCTAGCAACCTACACCAGATAAGCAAGGATTAAACAAACCAATAAACTACAACTGAAAACAATATCCTATTCAAGAAACTACCAAAAAGAAAATCACTTTCCCATCAATATTGGTGTCAGGCGCAAAGAATCAGGACCATTTATAAGGTTGCAACTTGGAAGATTTATTCAAACTTATATCCAAGAATCTGGTCAACGAAAATTCAACACTAAATTAGTGCCAAATATGAGTCAATGGAATTCAGGAGGGGTTGGAGATGCTTATGGAAATGCAATAACTCTAAGCTAATTAGATGCTTCCCTCCATTCCCCACCTCTGCCTGCTCTTCTCCTACAACTGACATCACAAGCCACCGTACATTGACAGGGAGTAAACCAACTCACTCACTAACCCTGACAATCTTACTCAGGTAATGAAACATCTGCAAGCAAGCAACCAAGCTCAGAGAATACCAAAGACTCCACAAGATGTAACTTTATTTCTAATAATTTTATTCAAATGCATAAATTACCTTAAAAAAGAAAAATAATGAAAGATGTTTTGTTTGAAAACATGCTTACCTGCTTAGGAGAAGATAAAGGTCACTTGGAGCTGAAAATATCCCAGAGGCTAAATCAGTGGCAGGGGACAATTTAATCAGTTGGCCTTTGAATACATCGACTTTGTGTAATTTGTCACACCCATCAGTGCCAGGAACTTTTTTGAGTCAGCAAATTGTTCTCATAGAGTCTCAGATGTATTCTTCAATACAAAACATTTAGGTATATATTTCTAGTTGGTGTTCAGAAGACAGATAACAGTTATTTCAGGTGGAAAAGTAAAATGCTAGATATTTGATGTAATTCAGAAGACTTGGTGTTCTTTGAGGATTTTCTAAGCAATAAAAGGGGAAAATATACTGCTCCGAAAAATAAAAGGGAACACTCAAATAAGACATCCTAGATCTGAATGAATGAAATATTCCCATTGGATACTTTGTTCTGTACAAAGTTGAATGTGCACAACAGCATGTGGAATCGGTTGTCAATCAGTGTTGCTTCCTAAGTGGATGGTTTGATTTCACAGAAGTTTGATTTACTTGGAGTTATGTTGTTTAAGTGTTCCCTTTTAGTGATGGGCGAACCGAACTGGCACAATTCGGGTCCGTACCAAATTTTGCGGTGTTCGGCATGCCGAACCCGAACCCGAAATTTTTTGAAACTTAAGACAAAGTTTGGGGTCGTGTTTGGCGTTCGGAGCTTTGACGTTACCGGCAGGTTGCTAAGGACGCCAAGGTGATCACTTCCTGGATTCCATGGAATCCAGGAAGTGATCACCTTGGCATCCTTAGCAACCTGCCAGTATACGTGACATCAAAGCTCTGCCCCCGGAATCTCTTGGTGGGATTCCCCGTTCGGGTTCGGGTTCAGGTTCGGTTCAGGTTCAGGTTCGGTTCAGGTTCGGCTGAATTTTGCGTAAAGTTCGTCCGAACTTGCCGAACCCGAACAACGTTGGGTTTGCCCATCACTATTCCCTTTATTTTTTTGAGCAGTGTAGTTTGAAAAACATTGCTATATATCAGTGATGGCTAACTTTTTTGTTGTCATGTGTTAAAAGCAATGCAATCTGTGCATGACCCCTTCCCCTGTGCACCCCACCCCCTGTGCATTTGCATGTGATTCCCCCATTCCATCACACCCCTTTTGGGCGTAATAGGTCTCCCTGCACTTGTAATGCATAATGCAACGTGCATGTGACCACTCTGTGCTCCCCCCCACCCTTGCGCATTTGTGTGCATTTCCCACCTCCACCTCCCAACATGCGCAACAGAGATCCAAAACTCAGCTGGTGAAGCTAAACATGGCCGAGGGATTATGTGCCAGCAGAGAGGGCTCTGTATGCCAGTGTTTCCCAACCTTGGCAAGTTGAAGATATTTGGACTTCAACTCCCAGAATTCCCCAGCCAGCGAATGCTGGCTGGGGAACTCTGGGAGTTGAAGTCCAGATATCTTCAACTTGCCAAGGTTGTGAAACACTGCTATATGCCATTGTGGCACACCTATCATAGGTTCGCCATCATGGCTATTTGTGATTGGAAATGTTAACGTATTTCTTTTGTTTAAAGATTCTCTTAAATTCAAATTGACAATACTGATTTTCACTTATTTTGACTTTGCTTTCTGGTAAAGGAAGCCAAATAGATATTTTTATATGGCTGTTTTTTAAAACAAATATGCTAAACAGTAGCATTATTTTTAAAATATGTCAGATCTCTCGAGCTGGCAGAAATGAATAGAATTCATGCTTTAAATATTAATACAGTGATTTTTCTAATACTGAAAAATTCTCAAAACAGCTTCTACTGTATATTCTTATATAGTCTCCATCATTTCTGCTTTTCGTTATTTTCTATTGATGTTTTTAGGACAATCTATAAAATATTTTTATTTTACTGAGTGATTACCGATAAATGAATGGTTGGTAAACCATGTATCTTGCTTTTTTATCCTAATACCAGTGAATATAATATTGTTTTCAGATGATTAAATGCCATGTTTAACGCTTCTTTGAGCTTTACAGCATCTTACCATACTGTTTTTTTCTTTATTTATGTGATTTAGGATCATGGCAGGAAACAGAAATTAAGGCGGTATGAAAGAAAGGAGGAATGGAAATGAAATTAGTATTCAAATAGTAAACGTTATCATACAGAAGGCCAGGTTGCAGTTATTTCAGTATGGGAATTTTCATCCAAGATCTTACTTGACTATAGTTTAATGGCTAATTATAATAATTGAGAATAAGAGTTATGCACCTATACTACTATAGGGAATCTGTTTAGGGAATCTGTTTAGGGGTTAACGATTTAGGGAATCTGTTTAGCATACATTATTTTTATGGATATGCACAAATAGTTCCCTACTTTAACTTAGACTTCCATTCAATCCTAGCATCAACTGTTCCTATTATTTTCTGAAAATTGTGATGGATGGATGGATGGATGGATGGATGGATGGATGGATGGATTGGATGGATGGATTGGATGGATGGATGGATGGATGGATTATATGTGATCAAATCAGTGTAAGCTCTTAGCAACCGTATAAATAGATTTTCTTCAGGACAGCCTATCCTCAGTCTGATCTTTCAGATTTTCTAGTAATATGACTATTGCTGCTATAATAGAATTCAACCAATTTTCTGCTTGTCATCATATCTGAAAGTTGTAGCATTATGTAAACATATTTATGCTTAATCAAAATAGGCCTTTCAAAATTAATAAACGTATGATGCCTTTCTTACCATTAAAATTAATTTTTCAACCCTACAAGGGATTGCAAGCCATTTTTATTATATAATCTTAAACTTTGGGGAGAATTTTTTAAAATTGTGTTCCTGAAACTTTTTAGTAAATTATCTTAAAACTCTGCTTTTAATTTTGCAATCCAGTATAGTCTCACCTGGGAGTAAATCCCACTGAAAACAAGTGGAACTATTTCCAAGTAAATTGAGCAATGCCACTTTAAACCTGGGAATTGATGTGATTCTAGTAAATTTCTTCAATCTCAGTTTGTATGTTTTAAAGAACGATGTTGGATATGGTATTGGGATAGCTGCTTTGTTAAAGAAGAAAACTAAAATAAAGCTCTTTGAACTTAGATTTCATTACAATATTTTATCACAATGCTCATAGAAACCAATTGTGCTACACTCAAAATTCATCTGCATAGTGCTTTAAAATACATTTACGTTCTTTTATGCAACCTGTACTTATTGAGTCTCTTGATTGATTTTGACCACAGAGTCCAGCAGAGGGTGCTCAATGGCACAAAATAGTATAAACGTCTGTTACTAAAGGGAAGTGGCAATTAACAACTGGTTAGATTTAATAGCATATTTGCTGGAATATGGCATTATTACCATTTAAAAATAACCTGAACTTGATATTGGAATAGGTTTTTAAAAAGACTTAATGGTAATAAATTAGGTGATGGCATATATAAGATTAATAAATTCTCAAATACAGTTCCACCAACATTTTCTTTGTTCTGTTTGGATTTTCTTCTACAGTTTATTTGCTTTGGAGTTGTGCCTACTGTTATTTCTAATAGGAAGTACGCTTTATTAATGGATTTTAGGGTTTAAGGAATGATTTTATTTCTTTTGTGTAAGTCTGTTCACATCTAATAATATTTACAATAAAAATAGATTTTTATATTTCAGATAAGGTATCATAATGTCATAATGATAAAACTGGCAAAGTGTGATAAATACTGTTGTTCCAGTACTATATATATATATATATATATATATATATATGTATGTATGTATGTATGTATGTATGTATGTATGTATGTATGTATGTATGATATAAAGTTGTTTGTACCCAATAATTATTAGATTAAATTCTGTCTATGCCTATTGATTATGGGAGTCAAAATATAAGTGTTAGTGCTAAAATCTACAAATGGAATGAAAATAATAATAATTAAAAAAACATAACTCTTAAGCAACCTTTTGGGCACCAGGCACTAGTTCCATAAAGAAAGTTTTTTTTCCTGTAGACCAGCTAAGGCAGTGATGGTGAACCTATGGCACAGGTGCCACTCGGAGTCATATCTGCTGGCACGCGAGCCATTGCCCTAGCTCAGCTCCAACATGCATGTGTACTGGCCAGTTGATTTTTGCACAGAGGCTCTGGAAGTGCATTTTTGGCTTCCAGAGAGCCTCTGGGATGATGGGGGAGTGTGTTTTTATCCTCCTTTGACTCCAAGGAAGCCTTTGGAGCCTGGAGAGGGCAAAACACTAGCCTACTGGGCCCACCTGAAGTTGGGAAACAAGCCATTTTAGGCCCCCAGAGGAACTCCGGTGGACAGCCACTTAATTATGGGTGTGGGAACTTGCATGTGTGCGATAGCGCATACCCATGCTCTTTCAGCACACAAGAAAAAAGGTTCACGATCACTGGGCTAGGGTGTGGTGTTGCATGCTGCCTGCATCCCATGGGTGGGTCTTCACTTGTTTGTGTGGTCCAATTGCTGGCATAATGCAAGCTGTTGCTGGTCCAGAGACCTGAGGTTGGGGAACCCTGCTCTTGAATATTAAATAAATTCTTCCTCAAATGGCCATATTCAATTATTATTAGTGATGGGCAAACCCAACGGTGTTCGGGTTCGGCAAGTTTGGATGAACTTTACGCAAAATTCAGCCGAACCCGAACCAAACTCGAACTCGAACCCGAACAGGGAATCCCTCCCATGAAGAGATTCCAGGGGCGGAGCTTTGACGTCATCAGCAGGCTGCTAAGGACGCCCAGGTGATCAGTTCCTGCATTCCATGGAATCCAGGAAGTGATCACCTTGGTGTCCTTAGCAACTTGCCGGTGACATCAAAGCTCCGAACGCCGAACACGACCCCGAACTTTGCCCGAAGTTTGAAAAAAATTCGGGTTCGGCATACCGAACACCGCAAAATTCAGTACGGACCCGAATTGTGTGGGTTCAGTTCGTCCATCACTAATTATTATCCATCTTTGTAGTTTCATATTTTTAGTTTCTGCTTTTATAACAGAGTGGCCTATTTTTAAAAAATAATCCCTTCTCACCCTGTGTGAGTGGTATGTGGTATGTGCTTCCTCAATCTTGAGATTGGGTCCTTTCTTAGCTATTCCTAGCACTGCACTTTTCTGGACACAGTTCTGATGTTCTTGGGATCTGTTTGAGATATTCTCAGCTTAGGAGTCCCTGGAACTACTTTGATCTTTATTTCCCACATCCTCTCTTGTTCCTACTTCAGACCCTATTTCTCATATTTCTTCCTGATGTTGCTGTCACCTGGCAATGTCTTCTGATCCTTGACTACTACTGAAAAGGTCTGGTTGATTGACCAGTAATCTGCTTGTAGTTTTAGATCTGGCAGCCTTAGCCCTGTTATTCTCCACATCTTTCTGTGGAATCTCCCATTTAATACAGCATATTCTTGCTGAGTTGTTTTGTTTGAACTGATGAAATAATTCCAGCTATCACGTGGTACAGCATCACTGAGTTTTCTCTCCTATATTCAACTAATTGCAATTTTTATTTATTTATCTAAACAATTTTTTAAAATTAAGTCTACAACTGTTTGATGATTCAGATGGGAAGTAAAAAGTCTCTTAAGTAAATAGTTAATTGAGAGAGAAGATGGGTGTATGACAACCAAGTACATTGTCTGTAAAGAAAATATTCTTTTTAAAAGGCATTTAGATAAAAACAATATATTTTATTCACTTTTCAATCATGATAGCATTTGTTTCAATTCCCAAGGATCTGACTTCATAATTAATTCTAGTTCCACTTGATATGAAATAATGTGTCTCTTTGCATGTATAGAGTAAAGTTAATTCATCTTGGCCTAATAAATGTGACATGTAATTGCATGTCAGATTTTCATTCTGTTTAGATACTTATTAGATAAATATGTATATTATTCATTCCTTTGTTAAACTGCTAGGGTATGGTTGGGGTAACATGATTTTTTAATATTATATATTTAAATTTTAAAATTGAATATATTAAATATTCTTTGGTAGTTTAATTTGACATGCTGAGTAAGAAATGTGTTTCAAAGTTTGCTTTTTTTTTTGTTGCTCTTTTGTTATTACTTACCGACTTGTAAATGTTCTACTTCATATTTTTGGGAGAAGCTCTATGAACTATAACAAAGATTACACATGTGTAGGAAAAGAGATATAAAAGAGATTTTCTGAGTCCCACTATTAAATCAGTCAGATTTGTAGGATGTGGGAAGGACTTTGGGGGAAGGGAGAAGAGATGCTGCCTAGTTAAGAGAAGACACAGCTGGATAACAGGGAGAAAAAGAAACTCAGAAAGGAAGCTTCTTAACTTCTGAGACTATAAAAGGATGGTGGGGAATTTCTACGGATGTGCAAGGTTTTGTTAATGTAACCTTACAATACAGTAGAATTGGCTCATCTGGTCATATTTCCTGTTTGGTGTACTGGAAAAGCTGACAACCATTCACTAATAACTACCGGTAATTGAAAGATGCACAGGTATGTCAGGATATAAAATGTTTCCAACGAAAATGCAAAATAACTCTGACACGGTAGTCCACATTTAATTCAGTGGCTCATTTGGCAAGGATTGTGATGGCACTTAACAAAGAGACTTATGAACATTTCTCATAATTGTGATCATTGTAGAATCCCCACAGTCACATAATCATGATTCAGCTAGCAACCAACTTGCAATTAGGACAGTCTCAATACCTTGCTTTCGTGTGATTGCCAGTACCCTTCTTTGCCTGGTTTCCAACAGGTAAAATCAGTGGGGAAGCCAGCAGGAGAAGGATTCGCCTAATGATGGCAATTGGAATTCCCGTAATTGCAGTTGTAAGTCGGTGCAATCATCTGATACGTATCCTGGTTCTCTTGCCCTAGCAACCTAATTCATCTACATTCACATGTCCAATAATTTATTCAGGCATTTCCTTAAAATGTTTCTATCATGTGTATTTGAAACAAAAAAAAGCTAACAGCTGCATCACCCAAAATCCATTCTAAAAATGATCACCTCCAATATGATATCAGCTCCAATTTTGCTTTTATAAGTCTTTGATTTAATGAAGCAAATGTAAAAATTTAATTTCTGCATGGACACCCCTCCCACCCCCAAAATAATAGACATGTTCATTGTATGCGAAGATGTCTGCACAGGGCACTTACATTACATTTTGTTATATTTATGTCACATAAATGTATCATTTGATAATGCAACTGACATAAATTGACAGGAATGATAAATTATGCAGATTACCCAAATTACTGCAGTTGTTAGTCAATTGATAGTGATATGACAGAGCCGGGGTGGCGCAGCAGGTAGAGTGCTGTACTGCAGGCCACTGAAGCTGACTGTAGATCTGCAGGTCAGCGGTTCAAATCTCATCACCGGCTCAAGGTTGACTCAGCCTTCCATCCTTCCGAGGTGGGTAAAATGAGGACCCAAATTGTGGGGGCAATATGCTGGCTCTGTTCAAAAGTGCTGTTGCTAACATGTTGTAAGCCGCCCTGAGTTTAAGGAGAAGGGTGGCATAAAAATCGAATAAAATAAAATAAATAAATAAATAAATTGGATGTATATAAATTAAATAAATAAACAAAGTTTCAGATTTAACAAAAGTTCAAGAGGAACAAACACACCAATTGAATGGTCTGTTAAAGCAAAGTTTTATTGTAATCTGCAACATTTGATCAGGACATAAATCCATAATTTGAAGTAACTATTACAATTGATATTATGTAATTAAATTATCTTGGTTAAATTCAATCAGATTAGTATTCCTAATGAAGAAATGCATTGCATGAAGAAAAAAGCTTACAATAAGGTGCTTCCTTTTAAGTAATTTAATTAATTGTTCATGATTATAGTAATCATAATTAAAGTTCTTGAATAAGTACTTCTCAAAACATGTATTATTCACACAAAAACTAAAATGAAATACAGTAGAATGTTTTGACTTATTTGTTTAATTGGGTTTCCCTCCTCTAGTTTTAGGACTTGAATTGAGAATAAATCACGATTTAGATCATATTTAGGTTGAACTATTGAACACTGAAAAGGTTTCACAAACCTTTTAGCACCACTATATATTAGAATTATTTCTTAAGCAGCAATTGATCATCATTATTATTATTTTTATTATTTATTGGATTTGTATGCCGCCCCTCTCCGCAGACTTGGGGCGGCTAACAACAGTGGTAAAACAACATGAGCAATCCAATTAATAAAAACAACTAAAAAACCCTTATTATAAAAAAAAGGGGGGGGAAACCAAACATACACACAAACATACCATGCATAACTTGTAGTAGCCTAGGGGGAAAGGATAACTTAACTCCCCCATGCCTGGCGACAAAGGTGGGTCTTAAGTAATTTGCGAAAGACGAGGGTGGGGGCTGTTCTAATCTCTGGGGGGAGTTGGTTCCAGAGGGCCGGGGCCGCCACAGAGAAGGCTCTTCCCCTGGTCGACGGGACCCGGAGAAGGCCAACTCTCTGGGACCTTATCGGCCGCTGGGATTCATGCGGTAGAAGGCAGTTCTGGATGTATTCTGGCCCAATGCCATGTAGGGCTTTAAAGGTCATTACCAACACTTTGAATTGTGACCGGAAACCGATCGGCAGCCAGTGCAGGCCGCGATCATACATTTCCAAGCAGAATCCTTTGAAATCAACGGAACTCCCAGTAGATTTAGGAAAGTTACTCCTCACAGAATGGCTTCAAGTTAGTGTACTACTGTCTACTTATACCAGAATATATGCTTTATACTGCTATGTTAAACCAGTGCTGCCCATATTTGTTCTGAGCTAGCTATTGCGATTTTAAATGTGGCTGTTCAGGAGTCTTTTAGCATTCTTTTGTTTCCTCTCCATCCTATGGAATGCAGCTGCCCATGAACTTGTACCATTTTGATCATTCATGTGCAACAGCCGGATTGTCTTATAACATTCTAAAAATAAGACATTATGGTGTTATTTGCAAAATAATTTCACATAAATATTTGGACTGTAGCTCTTTTTCAATGCTGAACTGTTTACTGTGTGAAAATAGCATAATTATAATTTGCAGACTTTTTGCCTGAAGCTGAAGGGGCAGATGCATATGATTAAGTTTCAACTGGCCTGTTATTGTAATATAGATGTTGGGAGGTTTTCAGGATTTTTTTTTTTTTAAAGTGAAACATGAGTTTTAAGAAGAGGGAAGAAGGTTCTGAGAAACACTCCATTTTAGCCAGCTTTATTTTTGTTTTTCAGCGGCACTTCTCCATTAGCTTGTCTGAATGCAATGCTTCATACCAACACTCGTGTTGGTGATGGGACATTCTTCAAAATTCCTGGCAAGGCAGGACTCTACGCACTGAAGGTAAGCTGCATATTTTTAGAAACAACACTACCCAGACCTTAAAGTCTATGCATTGCATTAACAAATTGTCTAAACAAATAAATTAGATTGAACTCATTAGGTAGGAAAGAGAGATAAACTGTATTCATAGTTCCCTCTAAGCTGAGCAATCGCTCACTTAAAAATCATCATCAACTCAGAGTTTTCCAAACCTGCCCAGAAGCCGAGAGGGAAAGAGTGAGAGGGAAGGAGAGAGAGAGAAAGAAAGAGAGGAAGAGAGAGAAACAGATAGAAAAAAGAGAGGAAGGAAAAGAGAAAGAAAAAGAATGGGAGTAAGGAAGAGAGAAAGAAAATCAAAATCTAGTTTGAAACTAGCTCAACTATTTAAGTGGCATTTTGATATTGATAGAGTTGCCCTATTAGGAGCTCACTGTTATAGACACACAGTACAGTATTTTATTTTGAAATTCTCTGAGGCAAAACAGGGTGGGTTTTTTATTTGTTTGCTTGTTTGTTTGTTTGTTTGTTTGTTTGTTTATTTATTTATTATTTCTGTGCCGCCCAGTCCCAAAGGGACTGCCGCTCAGACATTATACTTTTCCGCCCACCCACCCCAAAAATTAGAGGGAACACTGACTGTATTTGAGACATTTTTAAGGTAGCACTTAACATTACATGTATTTCCAATCCAGATAAACTTTATAAATTAAACAAAATTCAAGAATAGGCATAGCTTTATTTCCCCCCCCCCCCAGATGTTGCCTTTTTAGAAATAAGCAAAGGTTTACTTGCTTATTTAGAATTAAGCAACTGCATTCACATTGTATTTGTGAAACATTTGGGAGGATTTATATCACGAATGACAATTCTGGAGTTAACAAGGAACTGAAAATGTAAAGCTGTGTGATACAAGTAATGATTTTATCTGAACGAGCAGAACTATTTATTTAATCCTTAATCTAATAGTGATATCTGAGTGAAGGAGAAGGCATTATTTTGAAACTGATAGAATGTGGCATTTTCTTGAAGTAATCAAATGGAATAGGCAGTACTTCTTTCTGAGAAAGAGAAATATGGGCCATTTTCTACTAACTGCCAGGATTCAAAAGCAGCTTTTGCATTTGATTAGATTTTCTTTTGTGTGGTATAGTTAGGCTTTATAGTGGGGGAAGGAACCACAAAGCCCTCTTCTAAAATGTAGGTGCCCAGTATCATCTGAACTGTGGAATTTATTATGTAATTATAGAATTATCTTCCACCTAATAAAAGCAGAACAGAAAAGGTCTTTGATTTTATTCTGCATCATTTTTGGAATGTTTAGATTTTTTTAAAGGAATAAGTTGGTTTCTGTGAATACTGGTGTGAAATCAGATACATTTTTCTATGTAAGTTTCTAGAAGGCTTTCCAGTAGTCTGCCCCGAGAGAGACTTTATCCTTATTCATGAAATTGTCAAGAATCACATTTTATTTATAGAACATTTCCAAGAAGCACATTCTTTTTTGAAATGTGACAAGCAGCATGACATATGTCTTTACACACAGAAGGAAGATACTACATGCCCAGCAGATGGAACATTGGATTTAAGTTGTGAATCTGAGTTGGACAGCAGTGAAATGGCTGAGACTAACAATAGCAATGGGGAAGAAAATGGAGGTAAAATATTATTTCTGTTGTTTTTATCCTTTGATCTTAATGCAGTGTTTATGTGTTGAGGAAATTATATACTTTTATTTTAAAGTATTTGTCATGCTTTAGGTACTTTAAAATAGCATGCAGAATTTATATTAGGCATTCTAAAAAATGAAGTTTGGTAGACTTCTTGTCATCTGCTTTCAATATTTTACAACATTGTTAATTTGCAGACTGCTTTTCCACCTATATTAAGCTGAAATTGATGCTGTGTAATTTTATCTTAATGTTAGTATATCTTTGTAAAATATTACAATATGTAACTATAATTTAGTGAAACAATAAATTAAGCAGTTTGCTTTTCCTCTGAGAAGAATGTTTTTGTTTTGTTAAATAAAAAATGGTGCTTGCTTTAGTTCCTGTTTATCATATTTAGCATGGAAATGTTAGGGATAAAATAATGCTGACTTCAAAAAGAAACTTTGAACATACTTTTAAAAGAACAGCTATGCCTAGTAGATAGGATGCCTAAATGTATGTGCATATATTAACAGATGTTTGAAAATGCTATTAACTTCTTATTCTTTCAATCTATTGTATTATTTTCAAAGACCAAGTTATATGTACATGCTTAAAGGATTTTAAATACTTATCAATTAGAATAATTTGACAAGTAATAGTCAAACTCTGATAACAAAATTATTTTCAATTCTTGAATGCCTTTTATATATATAAGTAGTCCACAATGTTGTTAAAAGTGAGGATAAAGTCTTTTTCCCTGCAATAAATCAGTACATCATATTTGTGGTTAACTGTGCCTAAACTACCTAGAAAATCTTTCCTTTCTAATCCTGGCTAAACAAGGAAATTAATGACAATAGCATGCGTATACCAGGGTTTCAGATACTTAGAGCAGACAGGATTGTAGAATTATTTGGGGGGGGGAGGGGGAGGCTTATGTATATCAACAACAGTTAGTCTCAGGACATAACTATAATACAAAAATTCTGTGATAAAAACTTGGGGTCCTTACTTATCAACTGCAGACACTTTTATTCTCCTCGAGAGTTTACTTCATGTCTACTAATTGTGGTGTATATCCTGCCACAAGCTAGTGTAAATAAGGCTTTACAAGCTCCAGCTGACCAGATTTTGAAGGCTGAAGCCAAATACCCCAGATTGACTGGTCATTATTCTACATGATTTTTAACAAAGGTAACTTAAGGAAAGAGGTTCCAAAATATTTTCAGCATGTAAATTGTCCCACAAGAGGCAAGAATACATTAGACCACTGCTATACAACACTAAAGGATGCTTATCGGTTCTTACCATGAGCAGCTATGGGCCACTCTAATCATTGTATGATTCATCTTGTACCTACTTACAGACAAAGATTTAAAGCCACAAAAGGAACAATTAATCAGTGAGGACTTGGATTGAAGAGACAAAGTTAAAGTTACAGGCTTGCTTTGACTGCATGAACTGGAATATTTTTGAAAATACCTCTGCAGACCTGTAACATCAGCACGAATCCCAGCGACCGATTAGGTCCCACAGAGTGGGCCTTCTCCGGGTCCCGTCAACTAAACAATGTCGGTTGGCGGGCCCCAGGGGAAGAGCCTTCTCTGTGGTGGCCCCGACCCTCTGGAACCAACTCCCCCCGGAGATTAGAACTGCCCCTACTCTCCTTGCCTTTCGTAAGCTCCTTAAGACCCACCTGTGTCGTCAGGCATGGGGGAACTGAGACATCTCCCCCGGGCATATACAATTTATGAATGGTATGTATGTATGTATGTATGTGTGTTTAGAAATGGGGTTTTTTAAATGTTTTTAGTAGAAATTTAGATTTGTTGTAAATTGTCTTTTGCACTTTGTTGTGAGCCGCCCCGAGTCTGCGGAGAGGGGCGGCATACAAATCTAAATAAACATAAACATAACATAAACATATGTCACTTTCTGTGAAGACCTATATGTACTGTCCAGGAACCTGCGAATATATAGTAACAATAAACATTGGTTCACAGCTAAACTTAAGAAGTTACATCATTCCAAAGAGGAAGCCTAGAGAAAAGATGATATAATGCTGTACAATCAGGCCAGAAATATATTAATAGGGGAGATCGGAGCAGCAAAAAGAATCTACTCTGAAAAGCTGGTGGCTGTAGGAATCAGTTTTCAACAAATGAACCAGCAAACATGTGGAAAACTCTTAAAAACATCACCGGTTACAGCAAACCTCCTTCCCAAGCTGAAGGAAATCAGCAACTGGCGATGATCTGAACATGTTGTACTGCAGGTTTGAAAGGAAACTATAGCCACCTATCTCCACAACCTCCATCTCAGACACACCAACAGCCAAACCTCCTACAACTGACTCCATCCCATTAGGTTCACAACCCCTGGTGATCACAGAAGAGGAAGTGCAAGGTTTATTTCACAGACAGAATCTGGCTTTCTCCTTGACTTTGCTCATCAGAAGGTCACAAGCAATAGTCATGCAACTCTAGGACGCTGCAACGATCATAAATATTAATCAGTTGTCAAGCATCCAAATGTGCAGTGTTCATAGGTGTTAAAAATGGTCATAAGTAACTTTTTTCAGTGTTGTGTTGAACTGTTGTAAATTGAGGACTACCTGTATACGAACAGAAATTTTAGGCATTTCAGTTATATTTTAGTCATAATGTTGCAGATCCGTTTTGTGGATTGTTGGACTTTTTATTTATTTTATTTTATTTATTTATTTGTCCAATACACAATACATATTGAAGAGAATAGACATGTAGTAATATATATAAAGAAAAGGATAGAAGAAAAGTTATAAAAATAGTTATAAAGATATTTTCTATGTGAGTTGCTCAGTGTTTCAGTTTGGGCAGGCTTCATACTCAATAACCTTTTGAACAATTCAGCCAAAAGTAACCTTGATCAGCAGGCAATTTGACTAATAGAAGAATAGAAGTTTTAACTCCACTCCAAAATGGTGTCTCTCTTTTCCCCAATTCACGTTACCTGTTATTATTCCCTTGTCATGCCCTGTCATTCCTCCCCCTGCTGTTAAAGCAGGACTATGATTACGAGAGCAAAACATAGCCATTATTTTTCCCCTTTAAAATATAAGAATGAAATGGGAATGTTGAGTTTTAGATATAAGATACATGGTTTGTTTAGCCATGCCAGTCCATTGTCCAGTCATTTTCTCTTGAACTTTCCTATCTTTCATACTCTGAAAATAATGGAATAACTATAATATAACTATTGTGAGGTGTTAAAAACAACTTGTATCTCTTCTAAAAGTATTTTCCCAGTATCTTTGTGCTAACTTGTAGAAAATGTGTACAAGAAAAACTTGCCTGCAACATTTCATATTCTAATCCTAGCGGATAGATATCAAAGTGCCCTAAATTGCAGATTTAGTTCTGTGTGCCTGTGTGAAACTTATAATTCTTAAAAACTACTTTGTACTTTTATGTTAGTGGAAGAAAGGATTTTAAAAGAAGAAATTATTTGTCATCAGAATCTTGTTCAGATATTGCCACTGTAGTTAGTATGCTGTATATTCCTGCAACAGATTCAGATTTTTGCAGAAGATACCTCAGAATTCCATCATCAACTACCATTATTGTATGTCAACAGTATTTATCAGGAAGGAAAAGACTACTTCCTGTGTATCCTGCTGTTTCCATTAAAAACTATCCATATTGTGGTGTGTGTGTGTGTGTGCAGGTGTGCGCACAAACACACACACACATATATTGTACTTTTTATATAGATACTACAATTGTGGTTTATGTACCTGTACATGTACACTCTCATTAACTAATATATTTCACTCACATACATTAACAAATATATATTCTGTTTTGTTTCTTTTAATATAAATATGTTCTAAATACATACATTTTAATTTCAATTGGGTCACTTGAAGAGTAATTAAGATTTTTAACAGCTTGCATAAAACAACACATTGTTTGTTTAAAGCCACTTCTTGATCAAAGCTGCCTTTCTTTTTAATTGTATTATAATTTAACACCATGGGGTCCCCCCCCTTTTTTTTAACTAAAAGGTGATGCTGCCTGACTAGAGAAAAACTGTTCTGATTTTGCACTTTAGGTTCCAGGGAGATCAGTCTGATTTGGATGCTTATATGATGTATGTGTGTTGACAGTGCAAGGCCATTTATGTCAATTCCCATATAGATCTGTGTCACCTTGAGAAAATGTGTGGAATTGATAAGATACTTGTGTTCTTCTAAGAATGTACTTTGGATAATTCAGTATCCTGAGTATTTATGCAGTTATTTTCTGCTTGAAAACAGCAAGATTAGCGCCGGTCGACTTACCGGCTGGCAGCCTTTGCCGGAGGGACCGGGCAGACACCGGACTCCCTCATGGCGGCCGCCATCTTGTTTTCGGCCGAAATCTCGCGAGATGAGATTTCGGCCGAAAATCAGGCCTACGAGGCCTGACGTTGCTGCCGGTCAGGGGCGGGGCTTGCTGGCCCTATTTAAGGGCCTGCAGGCCCTGGGCCAAGCCTTTTCGCTGGGACCGGCAGCTGGAGCAGACACCCGCCCGCCCTCCACTATTTTGCAGTGTGCTACTATTGGGTCGCCCCTAGGGGGGCCGAATAGGAATTTTTTGCGGCTTTGCCCATTAGGCATGGCCGTTTTTTTGCCCATTCCACACTGGGGAGATGGATGTGTGGTTAGGGGGTGCTTGCATTTAATAGGTTGATTGGCTTACCTTTGGTCATTTGGGTAGGCAGGTTAGGAGCGGAAATCTGGGTGGTGGTTAGCAACTGCGCGTTCTCCCTTGGGCATCTTTGGGGATGATTGACAGGTTCTATCCAAGCTCATGGTGGGGTGCTACCTGAGCAGTTGGGGGGAACCTGTCTTTGGGTCCCGCACATTGAAGTCCCCGGGTAGGGGTGCGCCGGCGGGACCCCCCTCATGCGAGTGCATGGCAGGGTCTCAGGTGAGGGAGAGGTCCCTCACCTGGACTAGCATCGAGCTACGCCCATAGTTGCCCAGGAATGTTGAGTTGCTACGTCATTTCCGCCCCGGAAGTATTTGTTTGACCCTGCAGGTCCA
This sequence comes from Erythrolamprus reginae, assembly GCF_031021105.1. NCBI lineage: Eukaryota > Metazoa > Chordata > Lepidosauria > Squamata > Dipsadidae > Erythrolamprus > Erythrolamprus reginae. The sequence goes on from NC_091952.1 coordinate 207,207,141, forward strand.
CTGTTTGGGTCATAGTTAAGCATGTTGATTTATGCTAATTTATGCTAATTTAATTAAATAAATTATGCAAATTATTAATTAATAAAAATGACCCAAGTTTAAATCCAGCTCTTGTGTCCGTGTCGTTACTCCGTCTCTTCGGCAAATGCTACAACAAAAAGTTAATCTATACTTTGTAACTTCATAATTTTTGTGTTTTAAAGTTCTTTTAACATTATGAAATTGATAAAATCAGAAACAAGTTTGGCATGTTTTTATAGAAAGGAAGACTGAAGCAGTTCAGGATTTTTCTGCCTAAACATTAGTTACAAATATATTTGAAGGTGACCTCTCCATATTTTCTCTCAGGGGTTTTCTCCCTCCCCCATTTGTTCAGGTTTTCTGAGCTCAGAAAAGTGCTAATTGAGACTGCTGGACAAATCATATTTTTGATAAGTATTTTATCTTTCTTGCCCTCTCTCACAAAATAGCCCAGTTCAATAAGAAATAACAGCTGCCCCTGCCAATAATTGTGCTTAGGTTGTTACATAAGAAATACTATTGCACAAGTACCAGAGGCAGATAAATGTTTTCTCTAAAGCAGTGTTTCCCAACCTTGGCAACTTGAAGATATTTGGACTTCAACTCCCAGAATTCCCCAGCCAGCAAATGCTGGCTCGGGAACTCTGGGAGTTGAAGTCCAGATATCTTCAAGTTGCCAAGGTTGGGAAACACTGCTCTAAAGTAATTAAAGTGGTTGAGGTTTTTTTTAGTTTAACTCATTTTAAACTTTTAAAGCATATATGCCAAGATACAAATTAAACTAATATAATTTTCTTGCTATTTTTGTATTCTTAATACTAAGACTAATCATAAAGAAAGAGCATGTAACTTTTCTTTTTCTCTGGCTGGGCTTAGGCATTTATTCAGAAAGAGATCTCGTTAAGACTAGTGGTTTCTATTTCTAATTACTTGGAGCCAGCAAGTGCAACACCTTTCATTAAATTATAATTTGTAAACTGAAAATCATAGTACTGAAAGCAGGCATATTTCCTCCTTATGGAATTTTCCACCTCTCTGACAATACAAGGTTCTGTATTATGTTTTGGTTAATATATAGTTGTTTTCTTCAGCTATGCATCCCTTTTCATGGGTTTTCAGACTTTAATTTTTTAGATTTCCATTTAGCATAATTTCTATCATTCTGCATTAAATGCTAACCTATCAAATCAGTGTAGGAAGGAGATACTGAATAATTAGGAAGGCCTCTATAGCTGCTAGCCAAAGTTCATTGTTGTTAATACTAATCATTATTATTATTGTGGCTGGTTGCACAGTCAACCAGCTGTTTTGACTGGAGTTTGCATTTTTGTTCACCAAAAGTCTTTCTTAAGGCCCTGAAATTTGGACAGATGTTGTTATTGCTGCTGGTGGTCTTGGGAGTAAAGCTTTCTGGCCCATAAGGCAAACTTAAAGCTAATAGCCATGACTCAGTTGTAGCCATTGAGAATGAGACTCCCATAGTTATTTCTCCTATGCTGTCACCACTGTAATGGGTCTGATAACTTCAAAATATCTAACTGAGGGAGGAGGTTTGTTTATTTGTTTATTTATTGATTGATTGATTGATTGATTGATTGGATTCATATGCCGCCTCTCTCCGAAGACTGGGGTGGCTTACAACATATAAAAACAACAGAATGCAATAGCTAAATCCAATTAATTAAACTAACAAACAATCTAAAATCCCCAGAATATGTTAAAATCAATCATACACATTCAGACCACAACCATACATACATTCGTCATATAGTTGGTAGTGGAAACAATAGTGATGGTGCCGATTCAGAGACAGCTGACTCAGCACAGCAGAAATAAAACAGAAGCAGCAGCAGTGGTCCCTCCCTCCCTTTATTTTATATCAGAGATCTCCAACCTTGGAAACTTTAAGACTTTAAGCATAGCTGGCTGGAGAATTCTAGGCGCTGAAGTCCACAAGTCTAAAAGTTGCCAGGTTTGAAGATCTCTGTGTTATATGATTTCTCCACTACAATTCCTCTTGGAGTCCCCTTATGGCCAGGCTTGCAGGTCCCAAGTGACCACCTCTGTTTGCCTTCACTATTAGTACATCCCTAATTAGATTGGTAGTCTATTTCACTTCTGGGAATTTAAGATCATATACAAAGTACACCCTTTCATGGTTTTCCCTGCACAAGTGAAATAGTTAGACCAGGAAATAATGATAGTCACCCAGTGAGCTTATATAGCTAAAGCAGTTCATTGTTCAAGTTAAGTTTTTTTTTAAAAATTCTAATCAATTATTTTACCTATGTATAGCAATAACACATAGACTTAGATACCACTCATAGTGCTTTATAGGCCTCGCTAACTTTGGAAATGTTTTGCATGATATTTGTATCAAATGCTCAAACACAGAGTTTTTAAAAAATAATTAGAAATCTTTTGGTAATAATCAAGAAAAAAGTAACTTCATTTTATGGGATACCTACATGAGTTAAGTAAGGCAGAGGATGTCTTCCCTTAGACTGACCATGTAGAATCAGGTGGCTTTTTAGAAGTTTTAATTGGCATTATTATGGCTATATGGTAGCTAGGTCTTCTTCTGTGTTTCTGCAACTAATTAACCTAATGAAAATTACCCGCTGTCAAGCCTATGTATAGAAATACTACAAAAATCTGAAGCATTTTCTGTTTCATGTTTTGACGTATCTTTTAACAACTTGTTAGTTCTTCTAAAGTTTATGATGAGAGTTCTATAATGCATTAGATAATTAAGATCCAGCATATTATTCTTCTCATAGTAGCATTTATCAGATTTATATGGCCTGCCCACTTCATATAATATGTCTCTGGGCTACATTTAAACAAACCAAAATAACCTGATGCATGGTCTGTTGTAACCATGTACTCTTGAAGGTTTTCCTAATGTATTAACATAGTTACAAATGATTATTTCCTAAGCTGATGGAGAAACTGCTTTAAATGCTTTTCTTGGGTAGGTATATGTGTAATGTACATGTATGTATGTGCGTGACTGGCTATTGAGTGAATGCAGGCGAAGGTGTCTGAAGCACTTCTGGTTTCTTTTACAGAATGGGGATAATTGCTTTAACATTTCAAAATGGGGAATCACTTGGGCCAACATGCTTTGCAAAGCCCATTTTGAAACCTGTTTTTCCAGCCTAAATTCCAGATATGATCTGGTGTAGAATAGTTTACGTGTAACTGCAGTATTTTTGTCTCTCTCTCTCTCTGTTTTTTAAAAAAATCAGCTATTGTGGAAAAATGTAAGAAATTCACCATCTTAATACTATAATTGGCAATAGGTAACATCTATGAGATTTACAGATCATTGTCTTAATAAACATAATTTCTGTGTTAATGCCAGTAGCAAAACTTTATCATATGGCTTTACAATCAGCATATAGCACTTTCTTGAAGGAGTGCTTCCTATTTTTCTGTCAAATGGGGAATTATGGTGGCCACCTGCCATTATATGATATCAGCATTTGTGAGAGCTTCATATGTCACTTCTTTTTAACAAGCTCTTGAAAATCACCTCCATCCCCCAATTTTACACTTTATGAAAAGAATAACAGCTCTAGTTAAAACATTGCTTTAACATGGTTTACAGCTTAAGTCTGTTCTCCATTCTCTCCTCTCCTTTCCAACTGTTGTATTAAGCTAATATTAGACTTGTACTTTTATCTCACTGTATTTTGTTTATTTTTAAACACATAAATTGTTTATGTAATTTGAGGAAGTTTTAAAGGAGGAACTATACCCCTATTGTAGAATACACATTTCCTACCTCCCAGTTTGCAAACCTAATCTCTGTCATCTCTAGTTAAAAGCATTCCACATAACAGGCAAAGGGAAAGAACTCTGTTTATGCCCCTAAAGAATTTCTAGACTAGAGAGCATATGATTAAGCAGCTAGTTTAAATCAAGCAATTAGACTAACATTTGATATGGTAATTCATTTATTAGACAATCTACAGTATGTAAAAGGCTCTCACAGTATTGTTTAAAAATACTGTGTAAATGGTAGCTATTCATTACTCAATTTCTCCTTGCATCATGGCATGGTTGTGCTATTGTTCAATATTTCTCACAAGATTTAATAACATTTACTTTTAAAGCTTGATCATAATTCAGTGTTGGAACTAAAACATCGAATAGAATTGTCTTATGTGCTGTTGTCCCTTTTTCTACTTGGTTGAACCTTAGCACTAACCTGTTAGGTCAAGGGATCTCCCAAGGCTGTTAAATTCTATTATTCTATTAACTTCTGTAACATTTACAGGAGGTGATAAGCATCTTTCTGTTCTGCTTCCTGGACTGGTGGTTCTCTTTATTACATTCAATGTAGCTGCTAACATTATTGCAGACAGTACATTTTCAAATTACAATGAAAGACATTACACAGATGTTAATTTCTAGGTATCAGCATTTCTTGAATTTAGCATGTGTTGGAAGCATGCAATTGAAAATGTATGTTTTGACAACACAGAGCATTGTGTAATTTCATTGCCAGTTGTCATGTAGATGCTTCTTGTGGTTGGAAGCCTATAGTTTGCCAAGAACAATAGGAGTTCAGACTTATTTAAGCTGATATTTGCAGCTTCCACAAGTTCACTTCAAATGTGTCTTTGATCATTTGAGTGTCTGTTAGTGGTTTCCTCTTTACCTAGCTCAGTGTTTTTCAACCAGGGTTCTCGGAATCCAAGGGTTCCACAAGGGCCAACCAGGGGTTCCACGACTTAATAAGAAGGCAAGGCAAGAGAAGGCAGGTCCCCCCTTCAATCCTGCCTGCTTCTGCAGCGGGGCAGCCTCTTCTTCCATCTCGTGTCTGGCAGATCAATCATGCTCAGCCGCAGCATCTACCGGACACTCAGCCGCAGCATCTACCGGACACTCAGCCGCAGCATCTACCGGACTGCCCCGCTGCAGAAGTGGGTGGGATTGAAGGGGCCAAAGAGCAGCTGCAGGAGGAGGAGGAGGAAGAGGAGGAGGCGGGAGCAATTGCCTCTCCAGCACCTCCGATGTGGAGCTTCCCAGTCCAGGGCCGTGGCGCGCCAGGCGGCTCAAGGTTCTCTCCCGCTCCTCCCCACGCCTCCTTCCCGTGCCTGCATACATGCTGCCATGCTCGACCAAGCGGCCAACTCATTATCTCCCTTTTCCCTGCACAGAGAGAGAGAGCGCCCTACTACTCCCCTCATGCTTGGGGCCTGAGAGGGCAGGAGGAGCAGAAGGCGTCTACTCCAGCTTTGCCTTCACTCCGACCCTCCCACTGGCCCCCACAGCCACCCAAAAATGGGGAGGGAAAAGGGGTGGAATGGAGTGAACAGCCTCCGCTTATTGTCCCGCTCAGGCCCGGCACTCCCGGTGAGGGTACATGATGCAGCCTCTCTCCCTCTCTCTCTCCCTCTCTGCTACTCCACAGCCACTGACCCCCATGCGGTAACAGCACTTGCTGATTCTGCCTTCATCCTCTAAGGCTGCATTACTATTACTATTAGTCTTCTCATCATTTCTATCACCGATCTCCCACTTATGACTATGACTGTAACTTGTTCCTTGTATCCTTATGATTTATATTGATTGTTTCTTGATTGCTTCTTTGATCCCTATGACAATCATTAAGTGTTGTACCTCATGATTCTTGACAAATGTATCTTTTCTTATGTACACTGAGAGCATATGCACCAAAGACAAATTCCTTGTGTGTCCAATCACACTTGGCCAATAAAAGAATTCTATTTCAGTTTCAGGATGTACAGCTTAATGCAGTGTTTTTCAACCAGGCTTCCGCCAGAAATCTGATGACACCAAAGGGTTCCCCTGAAGAAAAAGGTTGAAAAACACTGGCCTAGCTGTTTGATTGTCCTAAAATAGCCTTTTACATATTCTATACTGTCTGAAAAACAATTGCTTCGTTATGTGGCAGATCAGCTCTGACTATATCAGTTTTGTGATATTTTAAGATCTCAAAATGAAATGAAGTGCCCTAGTTTAATCTCCTGTAGTTTAAATACTTAATTTTATTTTTGTATTCATAGTTTGTCCCAAGCAAGCACCTGAAGAACTGTCTTCCATTCGGGACTCAAGCCTTACAAATGCACCAATGCAAAGCAAGCTAGTGTCTTCCTTCCAGCAGCATACCAAAAAGGCACTTAAACAGGTAAAGCAACATTTCTTGATTGACATTTGCATATCTAAACTAATTGAATTGAATCATTTATTTATATCGAATACTTCCACATTTTATACAAAGAATGTTGTTGTTTTGCACAAAAGTGCAAAATTCCATGCTAAGAGGCATCTTACTCAAAATCAAGAGTATTGAATGAAGGAGAACAGGGAACCTTCAAATGCTGAAAAACGTGTCTTGCAACTTCCTGGATCTGTGTCTTCCATGTTTTTAGATCCCTGGTGTGCTGGGCATATTTCCAAAGCATGCTAAAATGCCATCGGACATGCCAGAAAGACTTGGTATATATGAAGTGTTTTATATATCTACTGTATATTTTTTATCTATATTTAATTATGTCTGTCTTTCTGTGTCTTTCTATATATATCTACCTTCCAATCTATCTCTATACTTATATCTCCCTACCTATCCATCCATCCATCCATCCATCCTCCATCCATCCATCCATCCATCCATCCATCTATCTATTTATCTATCTATCTATCTATCTATCATGGAGATAGACAGATCAACAGGCAGGCAGATAGATATAGACATAGACAAAACACCTCAAGTGACTTTGATATGTTGAAAAATCTGACCACTATGTAGCCAAATATGTGATTACCACATAATTCTACCACATTAATTTCCATTATATAGTACTGGTTAGGGGAAACTCATCCTGGCTTGTTTCCGATTCTGAAGTAGGAACTGGAAGAAAATAATGTTTTCCTTTCCCATGGATTAGTATGGGACAAAGATAAACACCTAATATTACCTACCATCTCCATTACCATATGGGAAGGGGGTATTTTTATCAGAACAATGTATGATTTGTAGGAGACTATAGTTAGGAGGTGAAGCATGGCACATTTCAGTGCTAAGGGCTTTCAAGTTATACAATCTTTTAACTGAACAATTGTTTGCTCAGACTACTTCTATAGCATCTACAGTAATTCTTTGCCACTGACATTTGAATAATCGCTGCCTTCATTCTCTCCCATATCTATCTTGACATTGCTATTATAGGACAAAATAACAGCACTCATAGTAACACTATGAATCATAATCTGCTCATCTTTCAGTGTGATATATGCCATTATTTGTCAGCAATGCCAATTCCTTTCAAAAGAAAAGTTGAATATAAATTTGGCATCAGAAATGTCACTATCCAGAAACAATAGGAAGGTATTTCAAGTTAGATAGGGCACTCTATCAATAACTTCAAGGTGGCAGCCTTTGGGAAAAGGAAAAGAATTTTAAAAAATTCTTTGTGAACAGCTGAGATACAATTCATTGGGAGTTTTAGTACTATTATAGTTTAATACCATAACTTTAAGGAGAGGATTCAGTTTCCTGTATCACTGTATTAATTATCACATTAATACATGATGGTCTGTGTCAGATGTAACAACTGTTCTGTCAATGTTTTGTATCTAAAATGTAGTTTTCACCCAGTGTCCCTTTTATATTTCCATCTGATGTACAGTATCGCTTTATAATTCCCCATTCCAGTGCTCCATCATAGGAAATTTGTGTGTGTGTGTGTGTGTGTGTGTGTGTGTGCATGTAAATATGTTAATCTGAAGAATGCAGTCTAAAAAACTTCTTGCATACTAATTATATTATTCTTCAAAGTCCCATAAGAAATTTATGGATTTTGTATCCCTTTGGACAGGAGATAAAAATGGAATAGTTTAAACTTTCACAAGGAAACTAAATATGGATAAATATTTCCATAAGAAATACTGAGTCTAGCAGCAGGGTGAAATAAGCAAATATCAACCGAGGGCAAAATCCATAAACGCCATTACATTTGTCTTGATAGCATAACATATTCAAGAGAGAAATGTAAATACATATACTCTCATCCTGCAATACTAAGCAAGCAGTCTCAGTTGATATGTTTACCTTAAGGAGAGAGTCTTCTATTCTCCCTTTTCCTTTTATGCTCTAGGTATTCATTACCACCAGATGCAGGCAGCTGGATTTGATTTAACTTCAAACTGTGGATCCTATCTGTTAGGTGAATGAACTTTAAGCTGCAATTTTTGTTCAGAAAATTGCTGTTGGGAGTCAGTTTTGCTACTGTATATCTACTTTTCAGACCTTCTATTGTTTTTATGTACTTAAAATGTGCTTCCGTTCTACTACAAATAGCCTACAGTGCTTCTGAATACACAGAGATGTTAAGCAATTATATGTGACACATACCACCTTATATTAACCTATTGGATCTATTTTGCTGTACCGGGAGGTGAACCTTTTAACATGTTCTGGGAATAAACTGCTTACACTGTGGAGTGTCAAAAGCAGCATGGACTTGATTGAGGATTTTTTGGTGGCAGTGATGTGGGGCTCTTTTGCTGATTTCAAAACTGTTCTCATGCAATGTTCAGTAAGTTAGGGAAAATAATGAAATATTGAATATTTGTTGCGATTATATTTCAGTTTATTTTTTAAAATCAATGCTAGATACAGATGAATGTAATGGAAGATTATGTGATTCAGACTTCATTAGCTTTTTTGACCAGTTATTTTCTCTGATAATGATGTGAGAACGATACTGTTAGACTCAATGATTCCACATTTGTGACTTACTCCTGCTTCTATATCATCCAGCCACCACTGAGACAGTGTGAATTATTTTGGCACAAGTATAGTTTGGATGACTTTAGAAGTTGGTATCTGTAATTCCTGGGATCTGCTGTTCAACCAAAATTCAAAAACTTTCTTGTCCATAAAAATCTCCTTGTATTGAGCCATGGTTGTTGCCCTTAGTCTCTCAAGTAATCATCTCAGGGGTAAAATCCAGCAGGTTCTGATAGGTTCTGGGGAATTGGTAGCGGAAATTTGGAGCAGTTCAGAGAACCAATAGTAGAAATTTGTAGTAGTTCAGAGAACTGGAAAATAGCACCTCTCGCTGTCCCCAGAGTGGGATGGGAATGGAGATTTTGCAGTATCCTTCCCCTGCCACACTCACCAAGTCATTCCACACCACACCTACCAAGCCACACCCACAGAACTGGTAGTAAAAAAAATGGATTTCACCACTGAACCATCTTGATCTCCTTGATAAAAAGATAGGCTTCATATATCTAAATTTTATTCTTGTAGCTTGACCAGAAATTAATACAGTTGAAGCAATAAGGAAATGACCAACTGCAGCAGTTCCTGCAGTAATTCCTCCAGGGCCAGGAATTTGAGGATTATGTTTAAATTTAGCTTTAATTTCCAGGCATATTTAATGGGGAATTGCTGCGGGCATATTGAATGGTTTGCTTCTGAGTTTTGGCATCTCAGTTTTGGAAGTCTTCAGAGGCCAAACAGCAGGGTTTGGGGACCATCTGTCTGGTGCAAGTGGCCCGTCACTATCTTACTGAAACATACTGAGTCAGACTATTGGTCCATCTAGTTCAGCGTTGTCTGCAATGAATGACAGAGGCTATCCAGGACTTCAAGTCGGAATCCTTCTGAAGATACCATGTAGGTCTTCTCTTGAGGTACAGCTATGCAGATAAGGCTGAGACACAATTAAAGAGTTGTGAGCTGGACTTCAGCCTGACTGATGTAGTAAGTATATCTGAGTTATTCAACATTTATATTCTTTTTTCATTGTAGCTGTTCTCCTGGATAAAATCATTTTCAGCATGTCTCAGTGAGTTTTGACAAAAGGGTTCAATCGTTATGTATTGTCATTTCTCATATACATTTTTGACTTATTTTCTTTTCACCAGTACCCAAAAGCATTGAAGGCATTGATTCAATTTCATTAACATTGAAGGGAAAATAGTTTTGCTTTTTATAGAAACTTTGCCACTGGAAAATATTCTGTGATTTCAAAATATACATTAAAATTGCAATATGTATCAACTTGAAAGAGTCAAAAGTTAATTCATATAAATTTGTCAGCTGAGCATTGGAGATGGACAAGTCTGAATGCAGGCCTTTTTCCAAAAACTCATTAAATCATGATGAAAACGGAGAGGGAACATTATACTAGCAAGTATAGTCCCAGTCTGTTCTGTAAATAAATTCATGATTTTTTTTTGTAATTTTCCAGATCCTATTCTTGAAATACTACATTTGATTAAAATGGGGTCAGCCAAAGGCAGCTTGGCAGATGCCAAATCCTAGAAGAATGCTTTAAGAGAAAGGATCTGGTTGTTGGACAGAATTCTCTTTTGTCTATTCCAAACTTGGTGAGAAATCTGTGTGCCAAAGCAATCTAAGATGGCTTGTCACTTGCCTACATGGTTCTAGACATAACAAAATATAAGGGATACTTATGCTATGCATATGCTAGTTGATGGGTGGGGAATGAAGCAGGGAAGCAACGTTTGGTTGCATCTCATGATTATTACCGTAGTTTCATGAAGAAGTACCTGCTCAAGTTACTGCATAGTTTACAAATAAAACATATATTTTTAAAAAGTTACTGCATAGTTGCATTATATATAGTTACTTGTACTGCTGCCAAGAATGACACCATTTAGCAGCATACCATAAGTAGGAGATCTGGTTCTTTGTTCACCAGATTACAGCATTGTTTTGCTTCCCAGTTAACATTGAATACAATACATGGTTGTCTTTTTTTTACATGTGTCTTAGGAAACATCTTCTATGCTAAAAATAATGAACCAGTGCAGTGCAGTTCTCCTAAAGGAAGATGAAAAGGTTCTTGCACACAATTGTCCTTAAGTTAGAAGATAAAATTACTAAACAGCATGGCATTCATTGGAAACCATTACATTATTATAATCTATTGTTCACTCCATAAAGAAAGAAAAAGTCACTATCTGTGCAAGTGTGATGTCCATATTTTGAGTCTCAAAGATGGAATTCCATTTATGCAGTAGTAGAATGGGATGGATGGAAAAGGCCTCATCCTATGGCTAGAAAGATAATTCCAGTGATGATTTGTGACAAAGTACAACTAGTTTATGGCAGAAGATACAAAACATGGTATCAGACCAGCCAGTGCTGATTTCAAAAATTTAAGCACTGTGTAATGTCCTCAGCATCAAGCGGCAAAGAAGCCAATGCCATTCCATTCCTACATCAACAAGGAAGAAAGACATATTTAATATTTAGATGGCATAGAAACAGTAAGGAGCAAAAAAGGCAACTGATGAACCTGAAGGGAGAGGAGATAGATAACAGAAACTGGATTGTTGTCTTTTTTCTGTTGTGAATCCAATATAGATACAATAAAAATCATAGCTATAGTATATGGTGCTAACATCAGTTGTAGAAAAGGTATGGAGTTATAGAATGAAATTTAGAGCTCCTTATACTGTTATCAAATATTATATTCCAACTGTAAAAGGTAACAATGAGGTTTGTATTGAGCTACCATAGCTTTAAGAGGTAGTGTTGCAAATTGCCATAAGAGGGAGCCAGAAAGCATGATTCCCTCTTTCTGATCTCTTCGTTCTTTTTGCTGATTCATTTTGACTGATATAGTAAGTTCTATGTTATTTGATGATATTTTGATGTATTTATGTAAGATAAAGACAGTCTTGTAATATTATTGTATTGAGAGATATTGACTGATTTGAATGTGAATGACCAGACTGTGCTTTTTCTAAAGTAAATACAGTGGTACCTCAAGATACGAACCCCTCATCTTACGAACAACTCGTGATTTTATTTTATTTTTATTTATTCTTTGTCCAATATACAATACATATGAAAGGGAATAGACATTAAGTGATATATAAAAGATAAGAAGTGAAGAGGAAGAGAAGTAGGTGGGAAGGAAAGAATATATATGATAAAATGGAAAGGAAAGACAATTGGACAGGGGACGAAAGGCACATCAGTGCACTTATGTACGCCCCTTACTGGCCTCTTAGGAACCTAGAGAGGTCAATCGAGGAGAGTCTGAGGGAGAAATGTTGGGGGTTGGGGGTTGACACTATTGAGTCAGGTAATGAGTTCCACGCTTCGACGACTCGATTGTTAAAGTCATATTTTTTACAGTCAAGTTTGGAGCGATTAACATTGAGTTTGAAGCTGTTGCATGCTCTTGTGTTGTTGCGGTTGAAGCTGAAGTAGTCGTTGACCGGAAGGACATTACAGCGAATGATTTTGTGGGCAATACTTAAATCTTGTTTTAGGCGCCGCAGTTCTAAGCTTTCAAGATCCAGGATAGTTAGTCTGTTTTCGTAGGGTATTCTGTTTCGGGTGGAGGAGTGGAGGGCTCTTCTGGTGAAGTATCTTTGGCCGTTTTCGAGAGTGTTGATGTCTGAGATGTGGTGAGGGTTCCAGACAGATGAGCTATATTCGAGGATGGGCCTGGCATAGGTTTTGTAGGCTCTGGTCAGTAGTGTGAGATTGCCAGAGCAGAAGCTACGTAGAAACAGGTTTACAACTCTGGAAGCCTTTTTGGCAATATTGTTGCAGTGGGCTTTAGCACTTAGGTCATTTGAAATTAGTATTCCGAGGTCTTTTACTGAGTGTGGGTTTGCTGTGAGAATTTGTTTGTTCAGTTCATATATGAGGTTTGGGGTTCGGGGTTCGAACCCGAGTTCGGGGTTTGGGGGGGTACTGGAAAGCCCCCCAGGCCGACTGCGACCTTTTAAAACAGCCGCGCCGCTTCCCAGCTGTCTCCTGAAGCCGAACGCGGAAGTTCGCCTTTGGCGTTCGGCTTCAGGAGACAGCTGGGAAGCGGCGTGGCTGTTTTAAAAGGTCGCAGCCGGCCTGGGGGGCTTCCCAGCACCCCCCCGAACCCCGAACCCGGGTTCGGGGGGGTGCTGGAAAGCCTCCCAGGCCGGCTGCAACCTTTTAAAACAGCCGCGCCGCTTCCCAGCTGTCTCCTGAAGCCGAACGTGGAAGTTCGCCTTTGGCGTTCGGCTTCAGGAGACAGCTGGGAAGCGGCGCGGCTGTTTTAAAAGGTCGCAGCCGGCCTGGGGGGCTTCCCAGCACCCCCCGAACCCTGAACCCGGGTTCGGGGGGGTGCTGGGAAGCCCCCCAGGCCGGCTGTCACCTTTTAAAACAGTCACACCGCTTCCCAGCAGTCCCCGAAAGCCGTTTTTTTGCGGGGGGGGGGGGTTTGGTTGCACGGATTAATTGACTTTACATTGTTTCCTATGGGAAACAATGTTTCGTCTTACGAACCTTTCGTCATACGAACCTCCTCCTTGCACCAATTAAGTTCATATCATGAGGTATTACTGTACTATTTTATACACTTTAATGTATCTGTTTTATATGACTGAATAATTACACATTCCTGGATATCTTCTGGAATCCCACATTTTCCTCTGTGCATGTCCTTGAAAACTCAAAAGTTCTGCACACTCCTTAACAAATATGATTTACATTGCTTTATCATTGTTATGTAACATTTCTGGGACTATAACTGATAACCTTGCTAACCATCACAAGGTATCCCCCTGTGTTAGGCACTATGGTCCATCACACACTTGAACATTCACATGTTTAATCAATCATAGATGTAGCCCAGGGATGGATTCTGGTTTTCTTCGCTGCCGATTCACGTATGCTTGCTTTGTGCGTGCACATGTGCAGTACCCAAAAAAAATCAGTTTCTGCAGAAGCAAAAAAGAAGATGATGGTGTCTACAGCAGCATCAAGCGAGCCTGTTCAGGAGTATGGCAGGCCTGGGTCACTTCCGGTTCTAGTGACCCAGGCTACCAAGTTACTACTGGTTCCATAGAACTGGTCTGAACTGGGAGGAACCAACTTCTGATGCAGCCCTCTGGAGCAGGCCCCATCACCAATCCCTTTTGCTTTCCAAATAGACTAGGTATTTGAGAAGCAATATCTTGTCCTCTCCTGTGCTTTGGTCAGTGTTAGGAGATTAGGAGAAAGGTGGCATACAAATCTAATTAATAATAATAATAATAATAATAATAATAATAATAATAATAATAATAATTATTTTAAAAAATGGTACAACACACATACATGGAAAGAGTTCCACACTTATACTGATTCACAGTATAACTTCTCACAGCCCCATAGTTTTGTTTTCAGGTAACCAAGAACAAGCCCACTCTTTGATGTGGGGCAGTGTTGTAGGTATCGCTTGATCAAACTAGTGTTTCTATATTGAGTGTACAATGTTTGGGCCCTGAAAAGTGGGGGGGAAGTGTTAGGATTAGGGTTAGATTGAGCACAGGCATTTTCTCTGACTCAATAAGCAATTGATTTTCATGTGAGGTGTGCTGAAATACCTAGAGTTTAATTTTTATTTATTTCTGCTTGATAATGCTCCTAGTCATTCTATGGCCCTCCAGTTCAGCCAACCAAAACTTGAGATTTCCTTCTTGCTCCCTAAACTACCATTTTGATCCAACTGAAAGGACAAGGTCTGTTGGCGACTTTCATTTCCTACTAATACTCACACCTTATTTTGCACCTTATGCTCAATCTTTTGAGGCAGTAGAGAGTGGCAGAAATTATGTATCACCATTTAGTGTCAGTTTATTTATACATTTATTTATTTATTTATCAAACCTGTATGCCCCCCATTTTGCCAAAGGTTTTAAGTACTGTAAAGAAGGATCAGCTGGGAGAACTTGTTGATCAATAGTTTCTAGAAACCTATTATTAGAAACCTGGTTTTTCTAATAATCTTGTAAGCAATTTCAATTGTTGCTGTGTACTCTCTGTAGTATGATTCATAAAATTAACTGGGGGGCCTGAGTTTATACGAGCTGAGAACTGTACACCCATATTTGGGGTTGAATAAAGAGTCAAGGATAATAAAATAGCTCTTGTAAGTTGCCTGAGCTCTTCTTAGTTATTTGCAGTTCTTGAGCATTTTGGATACTTGAAGGCTACATGGGCTGTAGTTCCACAAATGTACTACTTTGTAGCTGAGTCATGTAACTACTTTCATCAAAGAGCCTCAGTGGCACAGTGGTTAGAGTACAGTACTGCAAGACATTTTTGCTGGTCACCGGATGCCAGCAGTTTAGCAGATTGAATCTCAGTAGGCTCAAGGTTGACTCAGCCTTCCATCCTTCCAAGGTCGGTAAAATGAGGACCCAGATTGTTGGGGGCAATATGTTTATTCTCTTGAGAATATTGGAATAAAGTAGAGAAATGGATAAATGAAATAACAAAGGAGAAGATTAAAAAATATCCTGAATTTTTCTTATTGGGTATTTCAAACATTAAGTATAAAAAAGAAATTTATGACTTAATAATACATATATTGGTTGCGGCAAGAATTACATTTGCGCAGAAATGGAAAGAAAAGGAAATACCAAAGGATGTAGAAGTTTATAAAAAAATTATGGAATGTGCAGAATTAGACATGATGACAAAACGCTTGAATAATCAAATAGAAACACAATTTTATAAAATATGGAACAAAGTATATGAATGGTGGAATTTTAAAAATAATATTAAAAGTTAAAGTAACAAGAATTTAGAACTTCTTGAACTCATAGTTTTGAAATTTTATAAGTTAGAGTTTCATAGTTTAAAAATGTTTATAGTAGAATAAACTTAGATATGCTATTCATTATATTATATCTTTTGAATAAGTATTTTACAGATAAATTAATTAAATTAACATATAGAGTTAAATTTAACAAATACCTAATATAAATGTATGTTATTTTTGTATTGATCCGATTATAGTTAGGTTTTTATTTTTTGTAGTAGTTAGACTTCTAAGATAAGCGGAGCAATGGCAGCTCCTTGAGTGTTTAATGTTGTACATCTTTGTTTGTCTTTTTTAAAAAATGCAATAAAAATATTTCAAAAAAGAGAGAGAGACCTGTAAAGCACTGTGAAGCAGTATATAAGTCTAAATGTGCTATTGCTATCATTTTGGCTGAATGAGTGGGGCTCCAAAGTAGAAACAAATTGAAGTTTGTCCTGTTTCTCTGCTGAGGACTGGATTCTTTTTACCACTCCTCTTTTCCTAATTTCTATGACACCGGTCTCTGGTGGAGTTACTGCACAGGCAGTGTGGTAGCTTTACACTTCTTTACCTTATTATATCCCCTGTGCCTCAACTCTTTCAACCATCTATCAATTAATGCATAACACTGGCATAGTTCTCCTAGATCAGTGATGGCAAACCTTTTTTTCCTTGGATGTGCGAGTGTCCACACACATAATTCAATGCTGGGGAAGGGCAAAACAGCTTCCCCACTCCTGGAGGCCCTCTGGAGGTTGGAAACGGCTTATTTCCCAACTTCTGCTGGGCCCTGTAGCTTTGTGTTTGGCCCTCCCCAGGCTCCAAAGGCTTAAAAGGGTAAAAGTGTCCTCCCCCATCCTCCCAAAAGCTCTCTGGAAGCCAAAAACACCACTGCGGAGCCTCTGTGCAAGCCAAAAATCAGCTGGCCAGCACACACATGCTCCTGGGAGGTGAACTAGCAGATATGTGGCACTCGTGCCATAGCTTCACCATCTCTGTCCTAACTCAGAATTAGTACAAAAGCTCTCCAAAACTGGTTAGTTAAACCATGTCATTCCACTTCATATATCTTGCATGTGATTGAAAACACAATATGTACTCATGAATGCTGCAGTTGACTTTCTTTAGCCTGTGAATTTTTCCATTTGTTGAGGATTTCCTAGTCTGATCATTAATTGGCACTCTAAATCTTTGCATGGAATTCTGAACCACTAAACAAATCTTTGCCTTCACTGAGCCAATTTGATCACCTCTTTTTTGAGCAGAATTGCAACAAAATTGATCCTGGAGCAACAACAACAACAAAAAAATATTTTATATTTTGTTTTATGTTTGGCATGAATGTGTTGCTTAGTTTTTTAAATAATGATAGGGTTTTATATGTTATTTAATATTAGATTTGTTCTACTATAATATTGTTTTATTTATTTGTTTGTTTGTTTGTTTATTTATTTGCTTGCTTGCTTGCTTGCTTGCTTGCTTGCTTACTTACTTACTTACTTACTTACTTACTTACTTACTTACTTACTTACTTACTTACTTACTTACTTACTTACTTACTTATTGGATTTGTATGCCGCCTCCTCCGGAGACTCAGGGCGGCTAACAGCGACAATAAAACAGTATACAATAGTAATTTGGTATTAGAAATGATTAAAAATCCATTAATATAAAAACCAAACATACATATATACATACCATGCATAGAATTGTAAAGGCCTAGGGGTAAAGAGGATCTCAATTCCCCCATGCCTGGCGGCAGAGGTGGGTTTTAAGTTGTTTACAAAAGGCAAGGAGGTTGGGGGCAGTTCTAATCTCTGGGGGGAGTTGGTTCCAGAGGGCCGGGGTCGCCACAGAGAAGGCTGTTCCCCTGGGTCCCGCCAGGCAACATTGCTTAGTTATTGTTGTGAGCCGCTCCGAGTCTTCGGAGAGGGGCGGCATACAAATCTAATAAATAATAATAATAATAATAATAATAATTATTATTATTATTATTATTATTATTAAAAACAACGCTGCTGAGCTGCTGCTGACTAGTAGTTTGTCCCAAGTTTATGCTACCTATATCCTCGCATACTGGACATAAATGGGTTTCAGCTCCTGCCCTCAAAATGATGCTATAGAGCACTGTACACCAAGACAACTGGACACAAAAACAGTTTTTTCCCAAACGCCATCACTGTGCTAAACAAATAATTCCCTCACCACTGTCAAACTATTCACTAAGGCTGCATTACTATTACTATTAGTCTTCTCATCATTCCTATCACCCATATTCATAGCATCATGTAAATTTATTATTTCTACATCCATTTTTGTTTGACATCCATTTGTTTCAATAATGCTTCAGCAAATTGTTCTCTGGATATTGAAATGCCCTAAGAATCTGATGCCATTCAAAGGCACAATTTGATGCCTAATTGGAAAAGTGGAGGCTTTCATGACTGATGTCAGTCTTCAAAATATGCAAGTCAGGAACAAACATTAAAAAAAATATCAGAATCCTACTTTTTCGTTGTAAAGTGCAATACAAATAGTTCTCAATTTATGATGGCAATTGGAATTATTGTCATAAATTGGTGTGGTCCTAAAGTGAATCATCATGGAATCAGACTAGATGTTATATCCATTTTATCAAGGTTGTTAAGCGACTCATGTGATTGTTAGGCAATTCTAGCTTCCTCAATTGACTTTGCTGGTTGGCAGCTGGCTGGGAAAATTGAAATTAATGATCGTATAGGCACAGCATGTCATAACCTTGATAAATGTGAGCCAGTTGCCAAGTGGCTGAATGTTATCCTATGATGATGGGAGTGATGCAACAGTTGGGTTGTATGTCACTTTTTCTGAAACCCTTGTATCTTCAAACCATCTGTAAATGAATAGTTGTAACCAGGGGTGGGCTACTGCCTGGTTGGGGGGGAACGCAGTTTGGTAGCAAAAATGGAGCTCCACCCCAGAGCACCCAATTTGCACTGAAAGATGTTGAAAGAAAATGCAGGGCGTCCTGTATAAGCCCCGCCCACAGTGTGGTAGTAAAAATTTTAGTAGCCCTTCACTGCTTGTAACTAAAGGGACTATCTATAATAAAATTTGGAGAAAATGATAGTGTCCTCTGATCTTTTGATGTAAAAGAAAAACAAGATAGGATAATCTTGAATTTCTTTTTTACCCCTTAGTCTTTCTCAGGGAAGCACTTATGTTTATTTAACAACTTTTACATTCTTTCTTCAGACTTTAGCAATATAATGAACAAGAACTCTCAGATGTACAAGCTGGAATCAAAAGAGGGAAGCCTTATCCATGGTCATATTCCTAACATCTGATGGAAAATGGAAAAGGCAAGGAAGTTCCAAAAAGGCATATATTTTTGCTTTTTTTTATTATACACAGAAGAGTTAATGTGTAGATTATAACAAATTGTTGATAGCCCTTAAAAACACAGGTTACTTTATCTATCTACTGAAAAGAAACATAGGTTGAACAAGAAGCCACTTAGTATGGAGCATCTAAATGGGTTCAAAATTGGGTATGCCTAGATCATGCGTTCTAAGATTTATTTAAGTTTCATGCAAAATATACCATGAGAAAGTTGAAGTAGAAGAAATAGGAGTTGGAATTAAAATTGCTGACATAAACACAAATGACCTCAGAGATACTTATAATAATACTTTGATAGCTGGAATTGAGGAAGATCTAGAGAATCTCTTGGTGAAAGTTAAGTAAGAAAATCCAAAGGCTGGTCATTTTTTAAAAAAAACTAAGATTGAGTCGACAGACAACAGTACCAACTCAATGGAAAAAGATGGGAAAATAGTTGAAATAATATGTTTTATTTTCTATAACAGGGGTATCAAACATAAGGCCTAGGGCACGGATCTGGCCTATGGGGTGCTTAGATCTGGCCCGCAGGGCTGTCCTGGAAATAGTGAAGGATTGGCCCGCAGTGCCTCTGCCAGCAACAAAAAGGTTCGGGAGGGCTGTGTGCAGCCCTTCTGAGCTCTTTGTTTTCACCAGCAGAGAGTTTCAGGAAGTCATTGCAGCTGAAAATGGAGCTCATGAGCCCATTTTTACTGGCAGAGTACTTGGGCCACCATAAGCACCCCTGGCACAAGTGATGTTGAGCTGGCCACACCGTCTCTGCCCCTGCTGAGGTCAAATACAACCCTGATGCTACCCTCAATGAAATTGAGTTTGATACCCCTATTCTATAGTAAAAAAAAATGTACAGGAATACTATTATATCTTGAAATAAAAACATGTCAGCTACAGAGGAAAAACTATCACTCTTTTAGTTAAACTATTAAAGTCCAGAAACATTGTACTTACAACAAAGTATTAACAAAGTATTGTTAAGATTATGTTTTTCCCAGTTGTATGAGTTAAATTTTCACATACAGCTGTAAAAGGTGAATCTTTAGAAAGACCGGGTAAGAAAAATTATTCTTTGAAGTTGTGTACTGAAAATAAATGTTGAAAAAGCCTTGGACTGCGAGAAAAAATAGTTCATTTGATACTAGATAAAATAAAACCACTGCTACTTACTGAACAGTTTAAAATGGGGCTAAAGTTTAAATGTTTTGGACACATAGGAAAAAGAGTTACAGGAGATATTTTTGACACTCAGAAAATTCAAAGAGTACCAAAAAAGTGGCTGAAGTAGATTAGTGGCTGATGACACAAGCGCAAACTTACTAGGTTCAAACAAATAATTCAGGTTGAAACAGTATCCACCAGGTCCCAAAGAATCAGAAGCAAATAAAAAAATACCTAGAGGGCCTTGGATCAGCCAAGCCAGGATCATCTTTACAATGGTAGAATGGAATAAAATCTCCCAAATAACAAGGGCGACCTTGTAATTCTGATTCACAATGTGGTTATCGTAAAATAGAGCTTTGTCTAATTTCTCAACTGAAAATGCTCGAAAGACCAAAAGGTCGGTTGCATTTTAGTGTAGTGATGCTGAATTAAAAGCCTAGCAACATGTATAATTGTAAATAACCTGGTCTTTTTCCATTTTTCCTGAAAAACTGGTATCTGACCAAATGTTGCTTCAGCAAATATGTGAACAAAAGAAAAACTGGATGCTAGTTCTCTGTTCTACACAACTTGTTGACAACACTGGTTTTAGAAAAATGCTATTTTGATTCTAAATTTGTTTTATTGTTGAAATAACAAACAGCAGTGCCATTAAAAGCAGCAGGGTGCAGGGTGCTCCCTAGTTAGCTTGTTTGCTTTTGTGCTGTGGTAGAAGAGAGATAATATTTCCCCACAGGAGATTTTTCAATTGACCACATTAACATCTTAATACATTTTTTTTTCTAAAAAGAAATGCTTATCCTCTTTAAAAAAAATAGAAGCCATTGAAAATGTGAAAGTTGATATATTTTCTGCCTTTTCTGTTCTCATCAGTGATAACATGATTTCTTTCATTAGGGCTCTATGGTTACACACACACTTTTTTTCTGTTTCTGGAAATTAAATAAAGAGAAACCTGTAACTGTTAACAGGCTTTTTGTTGTTAACCAATTAAGAAAGTGAATGTAGATCTTTAAGTGCCTGTAATTTCTCAGTTGATGCATGTTTACAGAATAATAAGAGCACTATTAGTTTTTAACAAGTGGAATTAGCAAAAACAGTAAATCTCAGGGCCATTTTTTGATAATGGGGAAATAGGATACAAGTAGTCCTCGACTTACAATAGTTCATTTAGTGATCGTTCGAAGTTACAACAGCACTGAAAAAGGTGACTTATGACCATTTTTCACACTTACGACTCTGGAAGCATGCCCATGCTCATGTGATCAACATTTGGCCTTTTGGCAACAGGTTTATATTTACAGTGGTTGGGCAGTGTCCCTGGTGTCATGTGATCACATTTTTTAACCTCCTGACAAGCAAAGTTAATGGGGAAGCCAGGTTCACTTGAACAATTGTGTTACTAACTTAACAAGTACAGTGGCACCTCTACCTAAGGACACCTTTATTTACGAACTTTTCTAGATAAGAGCTGGGTGTTCAAGATTTTTTTGCTTCTTATCAAGAACCATTTTCCACTTACAAACCCGAGCCCCCGAAACTGTAACCAGAAAAGGCAGAGAGAAACCTCCTTGGGGCCTCTCTAGGAATCTCCTGGGAGGAAACAGAGCCGGAAAAGGCAGGGAGAAGCCTCCGTGGGGCCTCTCTAGGAATCTCCTGGGAGGAAACAGAGCCGGAAAAGGCAGGGAGAAGCCTCCATGGGGCCTCTCTAGGAATTTCCTGGGAGGAAACAGGGCCTCCACCCTCCCTGTGGTTTCCCCAATCATCCACATTATTTGCTTTTACATTGATTCCTATGGGAAAAATGGCTTCTTCTTACAAACTTTTCTACTTAAAAACCTGGTCATGGAACGAATTAAGTTTGTAAGTAGAGGTACCACTGTATAGTGATTCACTTAACTGTGGCAAGAAAGGTTACAAAATGAGGTAAAACTCATTTAACTGTCTCACATAGCAACATAAATTTTGGGCTCAATGGTGACTGTAAGTCCAGGACTACCTGTATGAACAACTTTTAGCTAGTTTTATATAGCTTGATACTTCTCAGATGTATTAGGAGTAGTACACTCAGATATGTAATAGTGTTTCAGTGGGAATTACTGTAGTTATAATCCCAAAATATCTAAAAGACACCAGGTGGGAAGTAAGGGGCGTACATAAGTGCACTAGTGTGCCTTTCGTCCCCTGTCCAATTGTCTTTCCTTTATCTCATATATCATATATATTTTCTTCCATCTTCTCCTCTAAGTTCACCTTTACCCTTATATATATTACTTCATGTCTATTTTCTTCCTATGCGTTCGTGTATTGGACAAATGAATAAATAAATAAATAAAATTGTTTATTTCATAGACTGAAAGTGTGCAGATTAAAAAAAACAAAAACCATTGCGCTATAACATTTCACAAAACAAAAAAGTAATGAACATATCATAATAAAGCAAATTTCTCCCTACTGTGGTTCTCAACTTTTCTAATGCCGCGGCCCATTAATACAGTTCCTCATGTTGTAGTGATCCCCAACCATTAGTCTAGCACCAGTTCTCCCAACAGAGCTTTAAGCTGATTGGCAGGGAAGTCAGAGGGACACCCCCACTGTAAATGCCTGATTGGTCGGATTGTAAAAATATGTTTCAAGGCGCCAGAATAGAAACTTTAGTTCCTAACACCATGGGAAATTTGTCTTTTCTCATGGTCTTAGGCAACCCCTGTGAAATGGTCATTCGACCCCCAAAGGGGTCTTGATCCCCAAGTTGAGAACCACTGCCCTACAATGAAGAGACAGGTTACATTAAAGCTATAAGCTAAACTGGACTTTTAAACTAACTGTAATTAAAATATAATTCTCCATTGCAGTCAGGAAATAATACTGTCCCAATTCTATCTCCATCAACAATGGTCTTCTTAGGATTCTGGAAAACTGACTTGTTTGGCTTGTATGGCTAATAGCTATGCTGCTTTTTTCCATGTCTCAAAGCCTAGGGCCATGTGGGTTTTATTTTCTTCCAGTGATGGGCTCCTGTGGGTACAGTCAGATACATACAGAGGTGGGCTGCTTCCGGAACTCCTAATTGCATGTAGCAATGCGTTTCTGCTACGTGAATGTGGGATCAAGCACAATTACACTTTGCACCTGTGCGGGTAGCAAAATCGTGCATATGGACAGATGTATGGGGAAGCCAAAAACTCACCGAAACTTGGCTGCATGGGTGTCTCTCAGTGTGATTTTGCTACCTGTGCAGGTGCAGGAAGCATAATTGCGCTCAATTCTGCACTAGCGTTCCAGAGCCACAGAGCTGCGCGCAATTAGGCATTCCGGCAGCAGCCCACCTCTGGGTATGCAGAACCGGTAGAAATTTATTTTTCTTTTTTCCCCTTCTGGTCTCCATGTATGTTTTTCCTATTGCAGTAAATGAGGTTGAATGTGTATAATTTTAGAAGAGCTCAGTGTGCATGTGTGTGTGTACATACACATACAGTTTATACTAATAATGTATATTTTTGTGTGTCTGTGTGTAATATGTATGTACACATATGGGATATATACATAGAATTAAATAGTATATTTTGGATGTTCTGTAATAGTAAATGGATAGAGAAATTGTATCTCTTTGAGATGTGGAGAGCCCAGGCACCCTAACCCAAACCCAAACCCTTGACTTGAGTGACATCAAATTGGCCACCTTTAAGCCAGTCACATGACCTTTAAGCCACCAGCCCCCAATCACATGATCTTCAAGCCACTGCAGAAGTGGACTACTGCCCGGATTTGACGGGGACACACAGTGGAGTAGCAAAAATGGAGCTCTACCCCAGATTTGCACTGAAAAATGTTGAAAGAAAAGGCAGGGCATCCTGCATAAGCCACACCCACAGTGTGGTAGTAAAAATTTTGGTAGTCTTTCACTGAGCCAGTCCCACCTGGTCACATGACCAGCAAGCCACACCCACAAAGTAATCCACGCCCACAGTGTGATAGTAAATTTTTTTGCAGCCCTTCATTAGTTTATTCCAATATCTGTATTGCCTTAATGTTTGGCAGTGGCAATTGCAGTGGGACTGTAGAATGGGCTCCCCCATTTCTCTTTTTTTGTGCAAGTTATTTGACATTGCCTTTGCGCTAAAGTGGGGGAGGAGAGTGCTGGAAAGGCTTCTGCACTACAAAATGAAAACAAATAGAGATGTGCGATATCAATCAAGGCAAGACAAGTTCAGGTAGAAAAATTATGGCATAATCATTTGTATTGATGAAATGTGTGTTGAATACTATGTAATGGGCTAAGGATAAAAATAGCAACTGGAAGGAACATACTTCTCTTCAATTGACATTGAATGTTTTTCTATCTAGCACACGTTAGATCTTTCAGTATAAATTATCAACAAATGATTCCTTACCATCTTATTTTACTGGAATCTGAGGTTGTATACAAGTGAAATGTTAAGCAGCATATTTAAGGATGCAGATGCTTTAGTGATTTTGTAGGTCAGGGTGTTTTATTACTCTCTGTCAAATAAATTGGCTGCAGCCTTGAAGACATATTCTGCTTTTATACTTAGCACTTTGATTCTTTGCTACATCAAACATTGTAGAAAGTTTTAAGAGAGAACTGATAGTTAATGGTTTTCAGACCTAAATTAATGTTGCTAATCAGATTCCAGATATGAAACGAATTGCTTTTGACAGTTAAGCATTAGAATTGTTTACAATTGGTTTTTATGAGAATATTGGCTTTCCTGTCTATCTGGTAGAGATTATAAGGGATTTTTAAATTACTTTTTGTTTTGTGCGTGTGATTTATATTGTAACATTTTTCTGACAGCGATTTTAAGAATGTAGGTTTTTTTATTTATAGATCGCCGTGCATGACAAATGTAATGTATTGTTGCAGACTACATAATGTAATTAATGATACATTAGGAAGACTAGACTCTTTCTAGATTATTTATGTGCCAATTAGTTTATATTTCATTTAATTATGTGTCACTTTTGATATAGTAAATGTCATGAAAAAGAGGTGGTTGACCTGTATTTATGCTAAAATGTCAGCATAGTTTTTATCGCCTACTATCTGTGTTTTAAATTGTGTGAGTTAGATTAAAATAGTCTTAATAATCAACTTTATATCCAGGAAACTCTTGCTTCTTTCATAATTAAGATTACTAATAAGGACTTGAAGAGATTTAATAGGGAAGTTAAGTCTGGACTGCTCTTGTTTTTTAGAATGTGTTAATAACTGTAAAAGATGTCTAATTATTTCATCTTAAACTATTGGGTTATAATCTATCTCACATCTCTAATTGTACCTGTTTTCTTGAACTAGGAGGATTAAGGGCTTTTACCCTTATTGCTTGGTGATTGATATCCATTTGTTTTATGACTACAGATCTATCTTGTTTGTTCCATGATTACAGACCTATGCTTACTTTTGCATCTTACTTCAGATGTTTTAGATAATAGCCCCCATTACCCCCACTGTTGGCCATATTGATTGAGATTTATCAGACTTGTGGTCCAAAACTTCTGGAGGTCACCAGATTGCCTGTGTCAGCCTTATCTTCACAGTTTGCTAAGATTCAATTAGTCACACATCAAAGTGATTCACCAGAACTTTGGTTATCATCTAAATTTGCTTCTGGTCAGACATGGGAGAAAAAAAGAATTTTGATGTCCTTCTCTTCCCCCCCCCCCCCAAATTTATTAAAATCAGTAATTCAATAAGTTGGTGAGTCAAAATTATGAAAATTCAATTCTGATTTCTACAACTGTCATACAAAGCATATAAATTACTATAAATTTGGTTAGTGTATGTTTATTACAAAGGTAGATGTACTTTTTGAAACTTCTAAGATTCCCACCCCTTGCTCCATTCCAATGCATATGTATATTCTAATGCAGTGTTTCCCAACCTTGGCAACTTGAAGATATTTGGACTTCAACTCCCAGAATTCCCCAGCCAGCGAATGCTGGCTGGGGAATTCTGGGAGTTGAAGTCCAGATATCTTCAAGTTGCCAAGGTTGGGAAACACTGCTCTAATGCATGAAATTCCCATATTATGAACTGGGCCTATTTCTACTCATGGCAAACCTTTCAGGTTAGGCCAGGTCAGGAAACAGACACCATAATTTTATTGTTGCAGATTCTAATAACAGAATCCTGAACGTTTGGCAGATTTTCTTTCTGCCCTGGTTTTATACTAGACAGGATCTTGAGTTTCTTTACCACAATGAAGATGATGGCTATTTAACCCTTCCGTTCCTTCTTCGGATTTATTTTGATATTCATATGCAACAACATATTTTGTAAAAGTAATTCCAGACTATCTGGGCTTTTTCTTTTTCTTCATTTATATTAGGTTCATCCCATGTGATTCTATTAATTTCACCACCTTTTTCTTCCTCTTCCTCCAACTTCTGTGTTATGCACTCCCATCATTCTTCTGAAATTTGTTGAGGCCTTTAATCTGTAGTAGTTTAGTTTACAACTGTTTTAGATGTTACCTTATATATGTGTCTTGGCTGTCATAGTGTCTCTGAGTAGTCACTACGTGGAATGGCTTTATTAACTTGTCTTTCATTTTCCTGTGGTTGATGATCACTTGCTTAAGTTCCACAATCCAAACAGTATGCTATTTTTTCATATGAAGTCTATAGAGAATGAGGAAGGAGCTAAGCACAGTATGATAACATTATTGAGCAGTCAGCAGCCGACGTAACAGGTGAGGTTTGGATAAAAGACCTTTTTGGGGTGATAGGATAGTCTGGGCTTTGTACATTGCCATTTTACGCCAGAAATTGAAAGAACCAATTCGCCTGAATTGTGCCTTCATGAAGTTTTGTAAGGCATATTTGTCTAAATAATCCATAAAAATTGTTTCTGCCACTTCTGTTGTTGAATAAACAGTGCTTTTAGAAATTCAATGTATATACAACAATACAGTTACAATGTTTTAAATTCGGAAACAAATGTTGACAGAAATAGTTATAGCTATTGCTTACAAATCAAAGGTAATGATTTTCATTGTTTGTACATCTTTGTTTAGATTTTTAAAATATACTGTCTTGTATCCTTTTAGGGCCATGAATATTGATATTTATTGAGAGCATAACCCCTAACTGAATTAGTTGCTTAATCAAGTAAACACTTAATTGCAGATGAAATTTGCTTTCCAGTTAATCAGTGGAACATATTGCTAGACTGACTCTATAGAGATGCCACCAAATTTAATGATAAAGAAATGTAAAACAAGGCATTTCAGTTTGGATACATGCATTTGCTACTTCAATAACAATTATAGGCTAGTAAACTTCACTGAGCTGAGCTAAAATCAGTATTAATATGCCTTGCAACCAAATGTATTATAATATTGATGGAAATTGAACATTCATATTCAAACTGTTTCTCTATTACTGTAATTGAAATATCCTATATTTTAAGATTCAAAACTGATGGAAGCAAATATTAAAGCTATATTTTCTTCAATTAATAGGTAGGATTTTGTGGTGGTGGGTTTTTTTGTCCACTGAATTTTAAACATGCCATGCAGTTAAAGAGCAGCTATTTGCTTTTAGCATATTAAAACTATGTGATTACTGTATATTTTGACAAACATGCATAAGTATGTTACTCTGGTTGATTTAAGGCAATAAATCAGTTTAAATTATTTTGTTGGTTGACAGCCATTTTTTTAAAATTCCCCTTTATTATTTATGCTCCTCTGATAAATTCTGCATTGAAATATCTATTAAATGCCCAGTTGTTGCTTTTTTATTGTTCTTTCTGGGACAGAATTTGTGCTCTAAAATATTATTATCCAGAGAAATAGGAAGCAATTGTTTTTAATTATTTTGCCTTTGAAGTGTTGTGTGCAAAGCATTGTCATCTAAATAGACTACAGCTGTATTGCAATTACAGAATTAAGCTCACAAGTCATTAGTCGTTTATGCTCGTAAGGAGACAAAGGATATTAATTGCTAAGCATGATCTCCTTTGGTAAAATTTAGTGGTCTTTTTTATGCACACACAAATCAAAGATAAGAGTATAAAATGAGGATTACAAGCAGGTACCAGATAATCAGAAGTGAGCCGATTTGTTGTAACTTGTTCAGTTTAAATATGTGTGCTTGTAAATTGTTTAACAGGCAGATTCTCCCATTCATGTTCCCTAATCTTCCAATTTATTTTATTGTATAAAATATCCTGGCAGCTATTCAGTTCCTATTCATATTTTGTATTGCATTATCCTCCCTGTTGCTGATACAGTTACAAAAAAAAAGCATGCACACAAAACAAACACACACACACAAACCCCCTCCCTTTTGTAGATATTTACTCTCTTATTATTTTCTCCCACATTTACCATGTTCGTGTTTTGAAGGTTAATGCCCAAAGTCAAGCAGACAGAAGCCAAGTGCTGCAAGGTTTTCCAAGATTAGGACCGATCCCTTTCGCAGAAATAAATGATTCCTGCCATGTGCAGTGATTTTGTGCAGCGCTACTCACGGCTGAGTGAGTGCATCAATACTGTAGCCCTTACATGCTGTACATACTGATGACACTGTGTTAACTTGATTGACTGAGCAGTGTACGGGAGAAGATGCACCTGCAAGAGATGTACAGACATGCAGTTTTAGTCTGGTTTTGAAATATTTATTTTTAGATTTGTTTTACTTGAAAATCTCAGTTTTAAATTCCATGGGTTCTCATGTTTCTGCTGCTAAGGTAGAGCAAACAGTTATGAATGCTTCTTTGTTGTCAACATTGTTCTGGATTTTAAAGGTGCACCTTCTTTATGCTTAAATTAAAATATAGGGAGATTGAATGAGAGAGAAAGATGAAATAGAAGAGTGGTAAATTTGCAGCTAGTTGGATATTATTATCTTAAGGAGCTTAACTGAATGAAAGGGGAATGTTTTGTGTAATTCACTTGTGAGCAGCATTTAATGTTACATTTTTCTGTTTTGTTTTGTTCTTTGTAGGCTTTGAGACAGCAGCAGAAAAGAAGAAATGGAGTCTCAATGATGGTAAACAAGACTGTTCCTCGTGTTGTTTTGACACCATTAAAGGTGTCTGATGAGCAGTCGGATTCACCTTCAGGTAAATAGCTACAGACTGGCTGCAACAACAGTTTCTAGTCAAAGAGCCCTCCCGATGAGGTGAGAGCTATCGTGCACAAAATTAGGGTGTTGAAAAATTATGATGGTGTTCCCACAAGATGGATTCTGTTTCATTTTTTAAAACCAATTTTATTAAAGGAAGATTTTAATTTCAGTGCTAGGAGGGAGGGGAGGATCACGAGAGAAAGACTGTCTTTAAAAAATTTAAATTACAACAGCTGTTTTAAAGGAATGCAAAATAGTCTTTTTTGGATGCTGAATCTTAATGGGAGAGCTATGTTTTGGCATTCCGTGCCATCGGGGAGCCAAATAAATAACCATCACAACTCCTCTGGGAGTGAGAATTACTCTCATACTCCTGTCTTGCAATAACAGTTGTCCTTTTAATAAGATTTTGTGTTCTGGCACCATCTTAATCACCACAGTGCAACCCTGACCTTTACTTTTGGCTGTTACATGCTTCACTGTGAATGAATTGTGCAGAGATCTGTGTCACTTTTTATTGTAGGTTGGCTTTCCCTCCCTCCTCTCAAATGTAGGAGAAAATTAACTTACCAAAGGGAGGGTTTCCCATTCTTCCTTTTATGTCTTTGTTCCCTTATAAAGGTAGTGTTATTATTTTTAAAGATGCCTCTGCTACTAGAGAAGAAGCTTATTTATATTGGATTACCAAATATCGTTATTGACTGTTACATTGAAGAAACTTGTTTTCATCACTTAATGGATTTATGAGCTTTTGCTTCGTTGCTTCCAGTGACAGGGAATCAACTTGTCAGCAGAAAACATAACCTTTAAATAGGGTAACAGATAAAGATGTCACTACTGTACAGTATACGGGGTGTTTTTTTTTATAAAAAAATAATCATCTAGCTTTGTTTCTGCTTTTGGTTTTTCCCAAACTGGGAAGCACTTCAGTATAACGTTTGCTTTTTTTTTTTTAAAGGGTCTGAATCTAAAAATGGTGAAGCAGACAATTCTGATAAAGAAGTGAAGCATGGGCCAAAATCTCCAACTGGAAAACAAATGAGCCAGCATTTAAAGAGATTAAAAAAATCTGGTTTAGGTGAGTAGGTCTCTAAAATGTCCTTTTTCCCCCTTCCCCCCACCTCATCTTTTTACTTTACAGAATACAATTAAAAAGGCAAAACCACACTATATAGAATTTCACATTTTCTCTCTTGATGTTTTGGATTTTTTTTTTCCAATGCACAAGGGCTTCCCGTGCTGTGTTCTTTTGTCCCTTTGAACTCTGCAGGGTTGTCCCCTTTTGGGGCACTGTTTCCCAGCAGGCCATTCTGTCACAACCTTTTTCAATCGGGCAGTCCAGAGCTCCCCTAAATTGGCCATTTTGGAGCCAGCTGTTCCTTCACTATCTTTTCACGAAGGACTATTCTTACTTCCCCCCCCCCTTTATCTTTTTTCATTATTTCTCAACATAGTATTAATATATTTCTCAGTCACATTTCTTTTCTGACTTTGGCTTTTCTTTCTCATTCTTTAGAAGCATAAAATAAGATCAGATTACATAGTAAACCAATATTTATATTCACTCTGTTAGTGGATGTAACTCTGACTTTTAAGTGTTGGGCTCCCTCTTCCTTTTTTCTTTTCTTTCTTTTTTTTCTTTTTGCTAAATTATATGTAACTTATTTATTCTAGGCATTAACAAAATGTCTCATTAAACAAATAAACAAGCAAGTGTTTTTCTTTTGTGTTGGATTGCAGCCATAGTCTGCGTTTATTCCTTCCTTGTATTTTTGTTTGCATCCTAATTTAATATTTTAAATGCTAATTTTATAATTGCTCCTTATCGTTCTTAAATTTAGGGCCATTTCAAAGTATTATCTAATAGTGTAACTGCTCCCAATAAATTAGCAATATTGAATGCTCTGAAAGAAGTTACTGGCATTTCTCCTTTGAAATTGCAATTTTCTATTGCTGGCATCAATACCTTCCTTATTGTATTTGTTTTTCTTCAGGTTCTCTTCCTATCTTTTTATTCTTTGTGAATGAATTCTGAATTATATTTTGAGTCCAAAACCAAATTTTGCTTGATGATTAAAGCTGTGGTAATTGTTTAATTGTCATATATTAAATACAGAATTTACAATTTTTCCCACCCATCTGGACAAAATTAAACCTTTGTTTTGGCAACAAAGCTCTCTCTCTCTCTCTCTCTCTCTCTCTCTCTCTCTCTCTCTCTCTCTCTGTGTGTGTGTGTGTGCGCACGCGCTTGTGTGTTTGTTTGTGTGTGTGTATGTGTGTCTGTCTCTCCCTCCCTCTCCCTATGTACACATATACAAACATGAACTGTGCTGATTTACTCTTTAGTTCATGGCATTGCTTTAATTTAAGAGTCTTGAGAAGCTGCAAATGTGAAAATGGCCATTTCTGGCTCAGTGGTTGTTAGGTTTCATTGTATTATATCTTGTCCAATATAATTAAGTAATCAAAACTAGCATTCTTTTAAAAGACCAGAGTAAATGTTTTATAGAATTTTGTTTACTTATGTTTAGATGTTTATTTTTTATTATAGCTTACCAGAAAAAGGAACAAAAGACAAATATAGGGCTGCCTTTTTCAAAAATTAGATTTATTGTTCAGGTAATATTTTTACAAGAAAGATTTTACATACAATAAAATCCCATTCTTTGACCGCTTTCTGTCTATAAAGTATGATTCAGTTTTCTTTATTGTAACGTTTAGAAGTTTTTAGAATCTGTCTGTGATAGCAAAAAAAATGAATGGGTCTAAAGAGTACCATAACTTCATAAAATCTAACTTAGAAGCACAATTAATGAATGAGAAATGGGGAAAAAATTCTTCATGCATTTAATATGCTTTAAGTATGAGATAATATGATGATTTAAGTTAGCTGACTATAAGGCTAAAGTTACTATGGCTTGTAATGTAGGACCACAGAAAGGCTATGCTCATCTTCTCTATATTATCTTCCTCCTTGAATCCCGAGAGTCTCCCGGAAAAGTCCAAAATTCCTAAAAGAATGGCATGCATTAAGGAGAACTAGAGCAGTGTTTTTCATCCTTGGCCATTTTAAAACTTGTGGACTTCAACTCCCAAGCAGCAGCATATCTTAAAGTTACCAAGATTGAGAAATGCTGCTGTAGAGCAAGGCTGGAATTGTTCAGCAAGAAACTTATGCACATTTCTGCTCTCTAAGCCTGCTGTTTCTGATTTGGAATCAAATCCCACATCCTGACCACCATTAAGACATAATGTCAGCTGTTCAGGAGTAGTTACTAGCTACAATTTCTGGGTGCATAGCTGGTGGGGAACATCAACAGGAAATTAGAGGGCAGTTTGTTTTCTTAAAATGATTAAAATAAAGCCTATTTTTAAAACTTCCAAAACATAGAAACAGGCATTAACATTTCAAATATTGTTCAGTAATGCAAACTGAAATTTTAAAAACGTGTTTTACTTCTATGCTGATACAATCTGAAGCCTTGATGGTGACTGTGATGACTGTTAACAAAAAATTGATTTTTGGCCTCTAGTTTGATGAAAACATCACTCTCCTTTGAGGCACTTGTGAAAAATGCAATTTGATACATTCTGGTAAAATTCAGCTGTGGCAATCATTAGTAAAGGAAGGAAAATAAATCTGTCACAGTTACAATAAAATGCATTCTAACCCATAGTTTTTTTATTTTATTTTTTATTAAATTTGTGTGCTGCCCCTCACCGTAGACTCGGGGCGGCTCACAACAGTAATAGAAAAACAATGTACAATACAAATCTAATAATTAAAACTAAAAACCCATAATTTAAGAAAACATACACCCAACATACCATACATAAACAGTAGAGGTCTGGGGAAGTTATCTCAGTTTCCCCCATGCCTGACAGCACAGGTGGGTTTTAAGGAGCTTACAAAAACCAGGAGGGTGTGGGCAGTTCTAATCTCAGGGGGGAGCTGGTTCCAGAGGGTCGGGGCTGCCATAGAGAAAGCTCTTCCCCTAGTCCCGGCCAAACAACATTGTTTAGTCGACAGGACCTGGAGAAGGCCAACTCTGTGGAACCTAATCAGTCGCTGGGATTCGTGCGGCAGAAGGTGGTCCTGGAGATATTCTGGTCCAATGCCATGAAGGGCTTTATAGGTCATAACCAACACTTTGAATTGTGACCGGAAATTGATCGGCAACCAATGCAGACTGCGGAGTGTTGGTGTAAAATGGGCATACCTTGGGAAGCCCATGATTGCTCTCGCAGCTGTATTCTGCACGATCTGAAGTTTCCGAACACTTTTCAAAGGTAGCCCCATGTAGAGAGCATTACAGTATAACTACTCTTGGCTTACTAGCTACAGTTGTGCTCATAGCATCACCAAAACAGTACTATTGAATTGCAAGAGGTACAGAAAAGGCAACCAAAATGATGAAGGTGAATAAGTATCCTCCATGTGAGATAAAGTCACATTTGTGACTAATGAGTTTAGAAGAAATTGAGTAAATGGCACATGACAGAAATATCTAAAATTGGGCATGGTATTAAAAAAATGTGGAGTAGAACATAGGGCCATCTGATGAACTTGGATAGTTAAAAATTCAATTAATATAATATAGAATTTGTTAACCCATGGATACAGTGACATCTGGCAATTTGTATGATTATAAAAAAGAATTTGACAAATGCATGAAGCATAAAACTATCAATAATTTCCAGTCTGGATGGTTTTGTATTGCTGTCTGTCTAGGAGATTGCATATCTCTCAATCCCAGTTGCTGTGGATCATGAGGAGGGAAATATTGCTGTACTTGTATTCTGCATATTGCCTTGCCACAGGCGTTTAACTGGGCATTGTGGGGACAGAATGCTAGATTAGGTAGCCACAGATGTTTTTTTATAAATGAAAATGTGGTTGCCTTCCACTTAAAAACTCCTTTGAACATAACCCCCCTTGCCTAATCTCATTAAAAATAAGTGGAACATTGTATTCTTATAACTGTTGAATTGTGATACTTGCAATTTTGAAGATCTTGTAGCATTTCAGGGAATAATTGAACCATCAATCTTCGCTGAAAACCATCTTGTGTTTCTATAGTATTGGGACAGCTTGCTTATAATCAAATGATTAGAATTCAAAGAGGTCAATGCAGGCACAAATATACTTCTTTGTCTGGGAGAAGGGATGTCAATTTGCAATTTCTGTATAACTAGTTGCGCTTCAGGTTATATGAGGATATCTGACAAAGTTTTCAGGCAGTGAAAGCTCTCTAAGTTTGAACCATCATCAATACAACAAATACAATATGAGCTACTAGAAAGTAGAGCTCTCTATGTATAACCCTGTACCTTCAAACCAGTAATGAATATTCTGCTCTACAATTAAGGAAATTGCAGCACCGGACTTACTCAGCAGCAGGCTTTGCTGGAGGGACCGGGAGACACCGGACCCTCATGGCAGCAGCCATCTTGAATCCCGAGCGAAGTCTCGTGAGATGAGACTTCGTTCGGGAGTTCGGGCCTGTCTGGCCCGGCTGCTGAT
The DNA here is from genome assembly GCF_031021105.1 of Erythrolamprus reginae. Classification (NCBI taxonomy): domain Eukaryota; kingdom Metazoa; phylum Chordata; class Lepidosauria; order Squamata; family Dipsadidae; genus Erythrolamprus; species Erythrolamprus reginae. Next base: position 207,241,905 of record NC_091952.1, read on the forward strand.
TGGTCCGGGCGGGGCCTGCTTGCCCTATATAAGGGCGAGCAGGCCCGGGGCTCTTCCTTTTCGCCCGGACAGCAAGCCACGAGCAGACACCCGCCCGCCCTCCCTATTTTGCAGTGTGCTTAGGGGTCGCCATTAGGGGGCCGAATGGGAATTTTTTGCAGTTCTGCCTTTTAGCCGGGCTGTTTTTTCGCCCATTCCACACTGAGGAGATGGATGTGCGGTTAGGGGGTGCTTGCATTTATTAGGTTAATTGGCTTACCTTTGGTCATTTGGGTAGGCAGGTTAGGGGCGGAAAACTGGGGTGGTTTAGCAACCGCGCGTTCTCCCTTGGGCATCTTTGGGGATGATTGACAGGTTCTCCGCAAGCTCATGGAGGGAGTGCCTGCCTGAGCAGCTGGGGGGAACCTGTCTTTGGGTCCTGCACCTTTAATTCCCGGATTCGGGGTAGCCGGTGGGACCCCCCTCATGCAAAGCATGGCAGGGTCGCAGGTGATGGACTGGTCCCTCACCTGGACTTGCATCGAGATACGCCCATGAGTTGCCCAGGAAGTTTTTTGTCATAACGCCATTTCCGCCCCGGAAGTATTTGTTTGACCCTGCAGGTCCATTTCCGGGTCATAGTTGATTATGCTAATTTATGCAAATTTAATGAATAAATTATGCAAATTTATGTTAATAAAAATGACCCAGTTTAAATCCAGCTCTTGTGTCCGTGTCGTTACTCCATCTCTCCAGCAAACATTATTTGCTCACTTGCAAATTTATTTCACAGTTAGACATTCTGATGCCTTGCGATAATAAAAACTATATACTATATTTATTTATTTAGCCATCCAATTCATTACTGAGTGGCTCTGGGTGGCTTACAACATTGCAAAATAGCAATTTAAAAATAATTACAATGTTAAAACATTAAAATCATTGAACATTAAAAGTTATACATAAAATATAAAAATATCAATGGATATTAAATAATAAAAAGGATGCAATAAAACTATAAAGCATGATTAATACATCTGTATTGGTCTGAATACATAGGATCACTGCCAGGAGCTGAGAACCATATTTTCATTCAAAAGTTATGAAAATGCACCCATCAATTCAAAAGTACAGTGAACCCTCGATCATCGCGAGGGTTCCGTTCCAGGACCCCAAGCGATGATCGATTTTTCGCGAAGTAGCGGTGCGGAAGTAAAAACACCATCTGCGCGTGCGCAGATGGTGTTTTTACTTCCACTGCCGCCCGCCCTTCGCCCGCCCACCCCGTTGCTCGCGCCTGGGGTGCGCACGCGCTTGGGGAAACCCTAGCTCCGCTTCCCAGCTGGGAAGCGGAGCTAGGCTGCCCCAAGCTCGCGCGCGCCGCCCGCCCGCCCATGCTGTTGCCGGCTCCGCTTCCCAGCTGGGAAGCGGAGCTAGGCTGCCCCAAGCTCGCGCGCGCCGCCCGCGCGCCCACGCTGTTGCCGGCTCCGCTTCCCAGCTGGGAAGCGGAGCTAGGCTGCCCCAAGCTCGCGCGCGCCGCCCGCCCGCCCACGCTGTTGCCGGCTCCGCTTCCCAGCTGGGAAGCGGAGCTAGGCTGCCCCAAACTCGGGCGCGCCGCCCGCCCACGCTGTTGCCGGCTCCGCTTCCCAGCTGGGAAGCGGAGCTAGGCTGCCCCAAGCTCGCGCGCGCCGCCCGCCCACGCTGTTGCCGGCTCCACTTCCCAGCTGGGAAGCGGAGCTAGGCTGCCCCAAGCTCGCGCGCGCCGCCCGCCCGCCCACGCTGTTGCCGGCTCCGCTTCCCAGCTGGGAAGCGGAGCTAGGCTGCCCCAAGCTCGCGCTCCAGCCCACCGCCGCTGGGGTCTTACCGGGGCAAGAGGGGGAAGACCCAGGGAAGCCTCTGCCCGGCGGGGAAACTCCACCATCTACGCATGCGTGGAAGGGCACGCATGCGCAGATGGTGGAGTTTACTTCCGGGTTGAAAACTAGCGAAATAGCCCTTTCGCGATCCTTGAGGACGCGAAACTCGAGGGTTCACTGTATTGTACTTTTGTTCAAATAGGGACATTTTCCTTTCCTCTAATTTGTTTTAACTGAATACATTTTTAATATAAATGGGTGAGTTCTATGCAAAAACAGGCTTTCAAAACTACAGAATTCAGCTTCTTGAGAAACATAACTGTTTCAAAAAGATTTTTTTTCTAATAGTCAACGATTTCTGAGAATGGTTATATAATGTTGATGGGATCAGGAGAACTGGCTCAGGTCTCCACATAATCATAGAGACCATTTGCCCCTTTTTGTGCCCAATTGTTATTATCTTTTGAACTACAGACTGTGTAGTGACTGTAAGATAAATGTCACTCCTCCCCATCCCTATTCCACATGTGTGTAGCACCTTGACATCTTGCAGGAAAGATAGATTACAAATGTATTAAATCAGTACATCAATAAATCTCAAAACTCAGGGTTAAATAGCATTTCTGTGGGCTCGATGATGTCTTCATGTTTAGCTATTATTAAATACTAGAATTATTACCTCATGAGACAGCCTGATGGTATATGATACCACTATTCTGTTTAAGCTAAGCATTTCTGCTCAGGTTCTTGCAATATAAGCTGTCTTTAGTTCCATGAAGGACAGAAGAAGGAAAATTAGTGCATCTAATAAATTATTTTAAAAGTTAAATTAAGCGTATTTCCTGAGTTTTTATTGTTTACATTATTGAGAGAATAGGGTTTTAATGGACACAAAATTTTGATTTTGTTTTAAGATTCTGTGCTTTCCAAGCCCCAACTTTTAATTTGCATCTTGGAATTGCATAAATAGGACTTAAAAAAAAACTTTTTAAAACAAGGAAAATGTTTCCATTGGGAACATTTACTATGCCTGATTTTTAATTCTATTTATTTTTAAGTTCTGTTTTTAACATTTCAGCTTTTGAAAATTAAAAATAAATGAATTCAGGTTTTACTGAAATCCCTGTTACTTCCAGTGTAGACAACAGTGATCATAACATTTCATGTGGCATCTTGTTCCACTGATTGACAGCTTACATAATTATGATGTTCTTTCTGAAACCCGGTTTACTTCCTTTATTTTTTTAACTCATGGCTTCTGGATCTGATCTCTAAGGTAATAGAGGATAAGTTTGCTCCTGTGTGGCAAATTTTCAGGCATTTACAGTCCGCTATGCTGTTCGCCCTCAGTCACCTTTTCCCTAAAATATAAGCATATTCTTTGACTATTCCTCAGAGACCTTGCTTTCAAAACCCATGACCTTTTCGTAGTCTATCTCTGAATTCACTTCAAGTTGTCACAATCCTTTATGAATTATAGTGTCCAGAACTGCATTCCAATTGAGATCTGATTAGAGTAAAACAATTAACTCCCATGAACCGCATTGTCTCATATTTTTGCTAGTGAATCCCAAGATAGAATTTGTCTTTTAAAAGTTTCAGTACATGGCTAACCATGTTTAACTTGTGGTTGGTAAGATCAACCAGATTCTTTTCACATATATTACTGCAAAATCAGGTCTCCCCCATCCTATATTTGCATCCTATATTTTTCCTCCAACTGTTAAATTCTGCACTGTTTATTTCATGCCACTATTCAGGCTTGGTTAGATATTTTAAAAACTTTCTTTCCTCTGAAATATCGGTCACCAAATCCAATTTTGTGTCATCTGTGAATTTTATAATTATCACTTCAATTCCTTTTTTCAAGTCATTATTATAAATATTAAAACACAGGGTTCAGGATATAATCCTGTTGTGCTTCCCTCCAACCTGCCTTCACTTGAAGGTTATGAACTTCTACTCTTTTGGGATACAAAATAATGGTCTGATTCTTTTCTATACCTCCTCCCCTGGAGATTATGAATTCAAGGATAACATGACCAATTTTCTAAAGCTACCAGGCACCTTTACTACTTCAACTAATTATTTCATGCCAGCGATAATTAGGTCTAGGGTGACAAAGTCTGTTGTTCTTCTTCCATTTTCTGACAAATAAAATTGTCTTCAAGAGAAGACAAACTGTTGTTGGATCTCTGATTTTTAGCCGCGCTAGATTCCCAGCTGATGTCATTATAATTAAAATCTTTACTGTTGGTCTTTGAAAAAATTGTAAACTGATATGAATGCTACATCCATAACTTCAGCCAGCTAAGGTGATCTGTAATACATTTTCAATATCTTTCTTTCTTCCTTCTGTCTCATTTTATTCTTGTACAAATGCTTTCAGTAGAACATTTATGCCCTGATTACTGAATTTCTACATAATTGATTGATTGATTTGATTTGTTGGATTTATATGCCGCCCATCTCCGCAAACTCCGGGCGGCTCACAACAAGGTAAAAACAATACATAATAACAAATCCAATACCCACCAATCCCATTACAATTTAAGCTAAAAAATTCATTAAAAAGAACCCCAGAATATTAAAAAACAAGCACACAATCAATCTAACACCAAAACAACATGGGCAAGGGGGAGATGTTTCAGTTCCCCCATGCCTGACGGCAGAGGTGGGTTTTAAGGAGTTTGCGAAAGGCAAGGAGGGTGGGGGCAATCCTAATATCAGGGGAGCTGGTTCCAGAGGGTCAGAGCCGCCACAGAGAAGGCTCTTCCCTGGGTCCCGCCAGACGGCATTGTTTAGTCGATGGGACCCAGAGAAGGCCAACTCTGTGGGACCGAAGCGGTCGCTGGGATTCGTGCGGCAGAAGGCGGTCCCGGAGATATTCTGGTCCGGTGCCATGAAGGGCTTTATAGGTCATAACCAACACTTTGAATTGTGACCGGAAACTGATCGGCAACCAATGCAGACTGCGGAGTGTTGGAGTGATATGGGCATACTTAGAGAAGCCCATAATTGCTCTCGCAGCTGCATTCTGCACGATCTGAAGTTTCCGAACACTTTTAAAAGGTATCCCCATGTAGAGAGCATTACAGTAGGTGAGCCTCGAGGTGTGAGTGACTGTGAGCAATGACTCCCGGTCCAAATAGCGCCGCAACTGGCGCACCAGGCCAACCTGGGCAAACGCATATTTTTCCTTTACATACATTGCCTCTTCTCTCCCCATTGGGAGATCTGTTTGTTTGTTTGTTTGTTTGTTTGTTTATTTGTTTATTTATTTATTTATTTATTTATTTATTTATTTATTTATTTATTTATTTATTTATTTATTAGATTTGTATGCCGCCCCTCTCCGTAGACTCGGGGCGGCATACGTGTTCCTTATGAATAAATTGTAGTCTTCATGTGCTATGTGCTAGGCATAAGTGGAAACCATTATATTCTGTTTTTGTGATTGTCTTGTTAATTTAGGATCCCACTTCTCCCTATTTATTTTCCATTTTTTATGTATAAATGTAGAAACAATTGAGATTTTTGTCTGGCAGTGGCTACTGGACTATCTGTGTTACTCTAAGCTCCTACTGGCCTCCTACTTTTCTTTTTCTGGCTTATTTTCTTAGCTTTAAGGCTTGGGTGCATATTTGTTCCTCAACTCTTGCCACTCTTCCCTTCTTAGTTTACTGATGAGTTAAGTATGGTACCTACTCTAGCAGTTCTTCATGAAGGTCAATTGAGACCACTGTAATAAAATACAAGGTTATTTCAGCAATACAATCTGTGTAGTGGATTATTGACTCCAGTATCCAGTTTTGTCTTCTGTTTCTCCTTGGTTCTTACTATACCAACGCAAAGATGAAAATGTAGATTAAAAAAAAGATCAATTCATAGCTTTACAATGTGTTAATGGCTTTAGTTCCTTCATGAAAGTGTATAAAATACAATTTATAATGTAGTATGATCTTTGCTGGTTTCTATTTTAAAACAGCTTTTATTGCAAGTTTATAACACATTTTATTGGTTTCTAACACATTTTGCCTAGCAACTGATTTTAACAGCATAGTTTGATGAAATAATGAGACTGGAAGTTAACTCATTTTCTATAGTTAGGTAGTTCTATCTATAAAATAAAGCACCAACATTATTTTGATAATATGAAAAGAGGAAACAAAAATACTATACACATATAAAAGGAAGTGTGGGATGTACAGTATTGAAGTATACTTTCAAAAGTGTTGGGAAAGAAAGTCTTCTTCTCCTTGGCGTGGATAGATGCTATACTATATGAAATGTAAATGTTTTTAATTTTATTAAATGTACCTATGCCACTCCCATTTGTAATAGAGTTAAAATGTTTTTATTTGTTTAATCCAGGACACTTGAAATGGACCAAAGCCGAGGACATTGATATAGAAACACCAGGATCTATTCTTGTGAATACCAACTTGAGGGCTTTAATAAACAAACACACATTTCTTTCATTACCTCAGCATTTCCAACAATACCTCCTGCTTTTACTTCCAGAAGTAGATAGGCAGGTGAGTAAAAAAAATTGTATACTTCATAGTGCTTTCATAGTAAATCTTTTTCAATACCTTGATTAATACTGAGTGACATTAGTGTTTCTGCACAACAAGTTATGGAAATTGCTCTGATGGACAGTAGCTGAAAAAAAATCAAGTATGTTTTAGGTGAAAAGGTCCATCAGACTGTTTTTGCCGTGACAGCAAAAGATGAACTATCTTCCAGATTGTTATGTTTGTGACCCAAGCAAGGTAGATGAATCACTTTTCCTGTCATTTCATCCCAAGGCATACCTGAAACATCTATTAATACCCATTTCCCTAAAGCCTTAACCTTAACATTACCAAGCATTAAACCTTAATGTCCATTTCCCCACTTAATTTAGCTGCTTGGCTTCTCATTTCATTGAGAGGAAATATTTGCAAACCAATCACGTTAGTTTCATAAAGAGCTAGATAAGCTGCTATTTGAGATATGCAAGTTTTTATAAATTATTAGAGTTTGTTTTACAGTTCTTTCAATCTTAGATCATAGTATCAATAGAGTCATTAATTAACAATGGACACTTTTGGACACAAAGCCATTAGCTTTCAACTTATTTGTTTAAATTTAGTGAACCTCTTGTGGGTATTACTCTGTCAGAACACTATATAACGGAAGGCTCATTTGTAAATTAATATTTCTCTCCACAAGAATGAAAAATGTCTCGTAAGGAGAAAGGACCTGCTCCAGAGCTAAGAAGGCAATCTCCAAATGCTCTCCTGCCTCCACACAATGTTCCCCATATTGAAAGAATCGGTAGACAAACTAATTCCCTAGAAGATAACCCCCTTGTTCTTTACCCTGCTCTTTTGTATTATATAGTATTTGGCTGTATCCCACTTTCCTGTTCTGTCCCTAAGATTCCTTCTGTAAGTCGTGTATGGACCTGTTGTATTTTCCACTAAGACAGGAACAGCCCTCGTGGGACTTTATCCTGAATATTTATTCAGGATCACTTCTACCCACTGCTTTTGTGCTATTTTGAACAATTAAAGAGTGGAGAGAGTGTGGGGTTAAAAAAAGAAAATATCTAAATCACCTTTAGGGAAGAAAATGACATCCTATTAGATCTTTTCCTTTAAGATTAGCAGACTTTAATAATGACATGCAGATATGACAGTATTCTTGACTTAAGAGAAAACATCAATGGTAAACTTATACCAAAACAAATGAATAGAATAAAATATTTTCAGAAATTTCTAAGATGAGAGTCAGATAAAGGGAAAACCCTCTGCCCATGCTACTTTGTTATACAGACCTCTTGATCTGGAAGGCAAAAGAGATTGCCACCACAGGGATTTTTTTATCTCCATCTCTCATGTTATAAGATATGGTAAATTATTTGAAGAGTTAGATCCATAGTTTTCATCCATGGAATATATCAATAGATATATGAAATTGGTTTTCGATACTTAAATTATCTTCACAATCAAGAAGAAACAAAACTCTAGAGTGATGCAATGATTCCCCAATGACTTTACAACAATGTAAAGTTGAGGCACCTCTTAGGCACAAGTGACCATATAAATACATGTAGAGTTCAAGTTAACTACTTTATTGTATCCTGCCTCTAATACAAGAAATCTACCTACACTGCTTATCTTACTTTGGAAACATAAATATAAGGTTCCAAGGAGTTGGGATCTGTATATGTGTGTTTGAGTCTAGATCTCTTGGAGGCTATACAATGATTTAAGACTAATTTCCTAATTGATTCCTCCTCCATGCCTGGTTGATTATTTCCCAACAGCATCATGTCTATTGCACGTCTCATTCATTGCTACTGTTCTGATTACCATTCAGTAGATTTTTTTCAGAATCATTGGAAGTTGGATGTCATATAAAATATATAAAAATAAGAGTTATAATTTTGATTGGTGGGACAGTCAGCCAAATGTTTAGACTGATTTGGCATTTTTGTCCACCTGTCAAGTTCTTCCCAAGAACTTGGGATAGACAGATGTTTTTGTTTAATGATGTTAAAAAGTATTGTCACAGAGTGTAAACAGTCTCAAATAAAGCTGATTTTTGCAATTGACTGACAGTAATTTTGTAAACTCTGATGGTGTTCAAGTGCTGCTCTATTGGTTTTGGGATTACACCCAAGATTTCACCCTGTTGGTACTATCTTTGCTTTTGTTTGCCATAGTCGTTCTACTTTTATTTACAGGTCTTTGTATTTTTTGAATTTTCTCAAGTAATTTTGCTTCCTCCAAGTACTGCCATGTCATTATCCTGACTTTTTTTTTGCCTTTCTTATCAACAATTGTTAAAGTGTGGGGTGTGGGGTGGCAGGTGTATTTCTCCATTTGAATTCTAAAGTCTCAGAGTATTTTAGCTTCTTCAATTTTCTATGGCTATATCCCTCTGTCATCAATTTTTTTTCTCTTGAATCCATTTTATTTTGTCCTTCACAAAATTCTGGTATCTCACAATAAGTTAGAATAAGTTAGAATAGGTTTATATTTGCACTTGTATATAAGATACTTCTTGGGCCGAGATACACAAAGGTGTTTCAGGACATAACCTGGGTTTCTATCTATTCCATATAATTAATATGGCACATCTAACATAATGCTTTTTAAATCCACATTAGCCCTGACTTTGACGTGCCACAGACATCCATGCCACTCAAATCTCAGGTCATGTCCTTCTAACTCCAAAACCTTTCATTTCTCAGTAACATCCAGCCTTTCACCCAAGTCAAACAACAAGCTGCAAAATACAATTTCAAATCATATAAACATTTCCCTTTGCATCTTATAACAGCCTATATTTAACTTGTAGCTCTTTCCTCTACCACACAAATTTAGTTATATCTTTCTGCACTGTTTAAATGGTGCATCAGTTGTCAGATATTGTCTGAAACAAAAACATCATTCTACAGAAGGCATTTATTTTTATCACAGAAATTCATCCCAGCAATGACAGTTGTAATTCTTTCAATCTTAAACTATCTTTTTAACTTCATCCCATGTCTTAAGATAGTTATTTTGAAATAACATGCAATTCATATTTGTCATAGTGATATTCAGATATTTTACCTGCTGTCAATCTTAAAGCCCCTTTTATTCATCAATTCTGTTTGATCTTCCAGTTTCACAGTTCTTGTTAACATCTTCCTATTTTGTTTATTAATCTTAAAACCTACTAATGCACCAAAATCTTTTAATTCCCATTAATATTTTATTTATTAATTAAATTTGTATGCCGCCCATTCCCAAAGGACTTTTATTTCCCTTTAAAGGATCTTTCATAATCAACTCCAAATAATCTGCAAAAGCCCTTAACATAAATTTATTTTAAAATCATTAATCCCACAATTCCCTCGTCTTGTCTTACATCTCTATTCAGTATTTCAAGAATCAAAATGAAGAAGAGAAAAGACAATGAATGTCCCTTTATTATTTGCAGCCCAATTCCAATTGTTTTCTGCATCTTAGAAAGTTAATACAGATATTTTTTATTATGTTCTCAAAATACTCCAAAATGTCCAACCCATTTATAAACATAATCATTTATGTTTAATTGACTTTTAAATAAAAACCCACATCGATCCTCTTGAATAAATTTCTGCAAAATTATTTTCAGCTTCTCAGCTGGAATTGTTGTGAACTACTTGTAGTCATTATTAAATAATGATATGGGCCTATAGCTTCTTATTAAAATAAAATATAGTTCAGTAGTCAATTTCTTTGAAATCCAAATCATGTCTATTCTTGAAAAGAATCTACAGTATATCTTTCAGAAAAATAGGCATAATTCTTGAATTGCCATTTTTCTATCTCCATATATCAAATAGCCCTAAAATTGTCCATCAAATCAGAAAAAAACTTTGATAACTTGTTTTGACTGATTTCAATCTTATTCTCAGAAGTTCTGTCCAGTTGTGGGGCGATCATTCCAATCGTCCAGCAAACACTAAATTTCAGAAGCAACGTACAGTGGTACCTCGAGATACGAGTTTAATTTGTTCCGGACCTGGGCTCTTAAGTCGAGCAGCTCTTATCTCGAACGACTTTTCCCCATAGGAATTAATGTAAATAATTTTAATTGGTTCCAGCCCTCAAAAAACTCACAAAGTTAGTCTAAATTATGCAGAAAGACATGTTTTTAATGAAGAAATGTACATGTACATATAAATGAATAATGAAGTTTCTTTCACTTAACTTGTAAACTTTCTTAAACTTTTAAATTTACATATGTTCAACTTCTCTGCCACCCAATCCTGTAGGACAGAGGTCCCCAACCCTTTTTGCACCAGGGACCGGCTTTAAGCGATCAAGAGAGGAATGGGTGAATGAATGGACGGAGGGTGGGAAGGAAGGAAGGAAAGAGGGAAGGGACAGGAACAGAGGAAGGAAGCAAGGAAACTGAGAGTAAGAGAGGAATGAGTGAAGGGAGGGAGGGAGGGAAGAAGGTGGGAAGGAGAAAGAAAAGAAGAAATAGAGGAAGGGAAGGTAAAAGAGAGAAAGAAAAAGAGCAAGAAAGAAAGAAAGAAAGGGGGAAGGGACAGGAACAGAGGAAGGAAGCAAGGAAACTTATGAAAGGGGAGAGTAAGAGAGGAATGAGTGAAGGGAGGGAGGGAGGGAAGAAGGTGGGAAGGAGAAAGAAAAGAAGAAATAGAGGAAGGGAAGGTAAAAGAGAGAAAGAAAAAGAGCAAGAAAGCAAGAAAGCAAGAAAGAAAGAAAGCAAGAAAGAAAGAAAGAAAGAAAGAAAGAAAGAAAGAGGGAAGGGACAGGAACAGAGGAAGGAAGCAAGGAAACTTATGAAAGGGGAGAGTAAGAGAGGAATGAGTGAAGGGAGGGAGGGAGGGAAGAAGGTGGGAAGGAGAAAGAAAAGAAGAAATAGAGGAAGGGAAGGTAAAAGAGAGAAAGAAAAAGAGCAAGAAAGAAAGCTGCAAGCACCCCCCCGAGCCCCCCAGGCCGGCTGCAACCTTTTAAAACATGCGCGCCGCTTCGCAGCTGTCTCCTGAAGCCGAATGCGGAAGTTAGCGTTTGGCTTCAGGAGACAGCTCCTTGGCGCTTGTATCTCGAATTTGGGCTTGTAAGTAGAACAAAAATATCTCTCCCCTCCCAGCTCTTATCTCGAGTTGCTCTTAAGTAGAGCAGCTCTTATGTCGGGGTTCCACTGTATATTACTTTTTCCACTTTGTAAAATAATAGTTTGTTCTCATTTGGGAAATATATTCTCAGTGTCAAAGTCTTAGTTTCTTGCATATTAGCTTCCAGCCTAACAAATCTACCATGCTCATTGGTCAATATAAGTTCTGCGTTTAGTTAGGAAAGTACAGTACATACAAAACAATTCCATATTTAATTTTAATTTAATTTCTCTTTTAAGGGGAATTTGCTCCATTTATATTCCACCTTAACCATTTGTAATCTATAACAAGCCATTTTTTTTAAATTGGAGCCTCGGTGGCACAGTGGTTAGAATGCAGTAATGCAGGCTACTTCTGCTGCCTGCGGGCTGCCTGCAATTTGGCAGTTCAAATCCCACCAGGCTCAAGGTTAACTCAGCCTTCCATCCTTCCGAGGTTGGGGAAATGATGACCAAAATTGTTGGGGGCCATATGCTGCCTCTGTAAACTGCTTAGAGAAGGCTGTAAAGCACTGTAAAGCAATATATAAATCTAAGTGCTCTTGCTATTTGTAGCACCTCATTCAGGATCTCCCCTTTCAATTTTCTTTTGGAGTGTCCAATGACAGTTCCATTTAAATCTCTCCAATTCTTCTTTGAATTTTATTTTATTTGAAATTCCCTTGCCTTTTGGAAAGAATTCAGTAAAATACTCTGCTGTTTAAAAATAATCACACCCTCTAATACATGTCATTGACATGGAATCATTTTGTGTTGTAATCACTCAGTCAAAAAACAATATTTTTTTTCTCTTACACAAAATTTGAATATGTATTTATTTAGGAACAATGATATCTGTATTATCAATTTTCAATTTTGTATTAAAATACTGCTGCAAAACTTGATTCTTTGTCTTCTTCCTGATAAATTCCATCAAGACATCCCTTGAAACATTTCTTATTCTCACAAGTTTTGTATTTATTTTACATAGTTTATCACTTTCTGCCTTTGTATACTCATCCCAATCAAAATTTTTTGCTAAGACTTTAATAAGCTTTTATCTAATATCTTCATCAGAATCCTCTGGAATTGCTCTAAAATCTCAAACAAAATCCCTTCTCTCTGAATTCTAATACAGTCAGATTATCTAATTATCTTCCAAGTTTATGATTATAACTTTTCTTTTATGTACCAATATTTCCACTTTGTCATTGATTTGTTACCTCTCTAAACACTTGTTTTACAAAGCTTTTCATCATACTAATTTATTCTTTCATATCCTCTTTCATCCTTACAAAACTTTCACTATTTTTTTCAGATACTGTCAATTTAGAATCAAGTAATGCAATTAATTTATTTCCAGTTGCTCAAACATTTTCTGAAGCAAACCTGGTGTAATTTCTCTTTCTGCAAATTCTGTAATCCCCTCTAATGTTTGCTTGTATGTGTTTGTGTGTGTTTCCATTACAGGTAGTCCTTCATTTACAATTAATAATAATAATAATAATTTATTATTTATTATTTATTTATATGCCACCCCTCTCCGAGGACTTGGAACGGCTCAACATAATAGGTACAATAAAATACAAATCCAATATAAACTATATTAAAAACCCCATTATTATAAAAAACAATTCTAAAAATAGTCATACCAATCTCATATGTTGAGTCAGGAAAGGTAAGGGAGAAATCAATACCCCCATGCTTGGCGGTATAGATGGGTCTTCAACATCTTATGGAAGACAAGGAGGGTGGGGGCAATTTGAATCTTAGGGAGGAGTTGATTCCAGAGGGCCGGGGCCACCACAGAGAAGGCTCTTACCCTAGGTCACACCAGATGACATTGTTTAGTCGACAGGACCTGGAGAAGGACGACTCTGTGGGACCTAATCGGCCACTGGAATTCGTGCAGCAGAAGGCGGTCCCATAGGTATTCTGGTCCGATGCCATGTAGGGCTTTATAGGTCATTACCAACACTTTGAATTGTGACAATTTGTGGCTTAATTATTATTTGAAGTTACAATAGATTCCCCAAAAAGGTACTTGTGAACCAAGTTCAAAGTTCTGATGCCTATCCACCTATAGTCTACAGAGAGGGGCGGCATACAAATCTAAATAATAATAATAATAATAATAATAATAATAATAATAATAATAATAATAATAATGTCATGTGACTGTATTTTAGGCGTTCATCCATCAGCCCATATTTGTGGCTACCTAAAGCAACCTGCAATCTCATGACCACAATTTATGGTATTTTTGCTAGAAACCAGCATTTACTTTTGGTTTATGGCAAAAATATCCCTCTTACCAAACAGTGAGTTCACCGAACAACAAACGTTTATCTAAATGAGACAGCAACAACCAAAAATCTTTTTAGTCTCTCTCTCTTTCTCTCTCTTTCTCTTTCTCTTGGTTCGCTTATGCCAAATCAAAGTTGACAAAGTCAAGTCGCGTGCCTATCAATAGAAAGACAGAAAATGAATGAATGAACAATCCAATTTCCCAGTCCCACTTATTCTGTGAGAGAGCATTTCAATTTCAATTCAACAACCATAGGCAATACTTTTAAACTAAACTCAGTGAGTATATAGACCAAGGCATTTATGGATTCCTAGCTGCTCTCATATAAAATATTGTGCCTAAAACAAGCTGTCCTCGAAAAGTACATAAGCTGAAGCTATCAAAAGACAAAAGACAACTATCTATGCTGAACTCCTGGTGAAAAGTTAGCCTATAAATCTAACAAATCAAACCACAAACAACCCTTCCAGATCAAAGTTTTGTAATGAAACAAAAGTAGGAGAACATATAATCTTTCTTTTTTGCCATTTTTCAATATCTCTGGCCTTTAGAAGACTAAGAATATTCAAATGTTCCTTATTGCCCCAGATTCTTTCTAAACACAGATAAGCCATGAAATAATAGGGGGAAGTTCCTGGATCTGTTTTTCTTATCAGACCCAACTCTATATTTAAAAAAAACAACAACTATAAAGTATTTCTGACCTGCCTGCCATTCTAAAACCTTTATTGTCCTTCTAAATGTTGACCTACCAGTTTATTTTTCACAAAGTTGACATTCAGAGATGAATTAAATCAATTAATGAAAGGGCTGCTTATTTTACTATTAAAGATGGAGTCCATGGAATCCTCCACCTTGCAGTGAAGAACTCACCTAAATTAATCTGCTAACATGGAAAATTTTAAAAACCCTTTGCTGACTCTTGTATTTGCCCTGGAAGCTGAATAACGCACGGACACAGAACTGGATTTAAATATGGGTCACTTTATTGATATAATAATTAAACAGCATTTAAAAGACCTGCAGAGGTAAAAGACAAAGTGGGGTGGAATCCCTGTAAAACCTTTCTAAACAGCTATGGGTGAAGCTCTTTACTGAGCAAGGGGAAGGTTCCCCCTGGCCTTTCCCTTGCTTTCTACCACACCACTTGACATGTGTTGGTCATGACCTTTAAAGCCCTCCATGGCATGGGACCAGATTACCTCCGGAACCGCCTGCTACCGCACGAATCCCAGCGACCGATAACGTTCCACAGAGTTGGCCTTCTCCGGGTCTCGTCGACTAAACAATGTCGTTTGGCGGGCCCCAGGGGAAGAGCCTTCTCTGTGTCGGCCCCGGCCCTCTGGAACCAACTCCCCCTGGAAATTAGAACTGCCCCCACCCTCCCTGTCTTTCATAAACTACTCAAGACTCATTTATGCTGCCAGGCATGGGGGATTTAAAATATTCCTTCCCCCTAGGCCATTGCAAGTTATGCATGGTATGTTTGTGTGTATGTCTGGTTTTATTATAAGGGTTTTTAGTTGCTTTATTAAATGGATTGTTACATGCTGTTTTTATCATTGTTGTTAGCCGCCCCGAGTCTGCGGAGGGGGGCGGCATACAAACCCAATAAATGATGATGATGATGATGATGATGATGATGATGATGATGTGGGCAGGCTCACCCCAGTTCCCCCTTCAGGGTCCTGACATAGTTGAGCCTCAATGCCCCCCCCTCTCCATAACTCAGGCCTGCCAATTGGCAACCTTAACACACCAATAAATACCTATAAATATAGGGAGGGTGGGCGGGTGCTTCCAACGAAGATCACAAGGGGAAGCTGCCAGGGTCGGGGCAGCTATCCACCTGGATAGGCCAGCGCTTGCCTGGATAGGCCCCATGGATAGGCCAGCGCTTGCCTGCGCCAAGCCTATCAGCTGTTTGGGGGCGAGCTCGTGCTTTCACCCGAGCTCGCCCCCACCATGTGACGGAGCCCATGCTTCCTGGCTCCTTTGACAAACTGGGCTGCCACGTAAAATTGCTTGCCCTCGATTCTCATAATATACTCAATGATATCTGTTTAATCTCTTGTGCCCTCCCAAAATGGTTTATATCTTTCCATATATGTGATCTATTACTTCCCTGACCATTTCATATTAAATTTCTTAGATTTCTTGTCCCAAATATTGTGCTCCCAGTTTTGATTTCCAGGGGCTTCTCACGTGTTCTCTCAGGATCAATAGCCACTCTTGATCTAGAACCACCTAAAATAACACTACTTTCATATATTTTTTTACCCTGATGACACTTAAGGCTAGATGAGAAAGTTGAGAAATGGGTTGCACATCATCTTCTATCATTAACCCTTGAGTAAGGTGTTGTCTATTGGAATATTGCTATCAGCTAGCAAAGCAAAAAAGGTCTTTGATTATAGAGTCTAAATTTAGAAATAAAACTGGTTTACTTTTTGGTCTGCCATGGTACCAGTTAATGTAATGGACAGATGTTATGGTTTCCAAAAAAAGAGCTAGGACATGATTAATGCCCAATTCTCCATTAGAAAAATGAGGTGTCAACTTTTAAAATACTTTTATGGTTGGGTAATGGAGAACATTTATTTATATCCCTTTTTAATAAAAAAAAATCTCTGACTTACTATAATGAAAAATTATTTAAGCTGTTGGCTGCAAACCAAAATATGCAGAAAAAAGCTTTATTTTCTTTATTCCGGCACTTCTCCCCAATCCCTCTTTTTATGCTTGTTGCAAAGAGTAACCTGTTCTTCCAGTAAGCTGATGGATCTTTTGCTTCTACTTTTCTGAATTGCGGCTGTTACATTTAACAAATTGGTTTGCAGTTCAATTTTCTTTTGCTTCTCTTGGGAAGATACATTCTTGATTACCTGCAGTTTTTCTTAGACACACTGTTTACATACTTTATAGTCTTTTAACACACTGGAATTGTTTACACAACCTCTGTATATAGAGATAGAATATAAAACTAGGTTACCTCGAAGTTTTGTCACAAGAGCAGCATATTCATTTGCAGTTTGGGGTTTATAATTTAGGACAAACACAGATTTATAAGCAGAATGCCTTTAATTCAAGACCTTAAAGGAAAATATTTAAGGCAGTAAATGTTAATAAATCTCACCAGGAAAGAATCAAACAGAGCAGACAATGTTAGTCTAAATAGCTTAATGACCCGATTCAGTAAATTTCACCTACCATGAGTAACAGTCTGGATAAGAGTTGTAACAATCGCACATTCATTTTGTGATAGTCAGTGATGGGCTCCTGCTGTATGGTCAGATACACAGAACCGGTAGAAAAAAATAGATTTTTTTTCTTTTTTTCCCTTCTGGGCTCTGGGTATGTTTTTCCTATCACAGGAAATGAGGTTAAATGTGTATAATTTTAGAAGAGCTCTCTCTCTCTCTCTCTCTCTCTCTCTCTCTCTCTCTCTCTCTCTCTCTCTCTCTCTCTCTCTCTCTCTCTCTGTACATACACATACAGTTTATATAGTAGATAATGTGCTTTTTTGTGTGCCTTTGTGTAATATGTAAGTACACACATGGCCTATATACATAGAATTAATATATTTTGGATGTTCAGCAATAGTAAATAGATAGGGAAATTGTATCTCTTTGAGGCAAGGAGAGGCAAGGCGCCCTAACCCTAACCCAAACCCTTGATGTGAGCGACATCAAGTTGGCCACCTTTAAGCCAGTCACATGACCTTTAAGCCACCCCCTGGTCATATGATCATCAAGCCACTCCCACCTAGTCATATGGCCAGCAAGCCACACCCATAAAACAAATCACGCCCACAGTGTGGTAGTAAATTTTTTTTGCAGCCCTTCACTGGATACAGTATTTAGCTGCATTGTTTCTATACCAGAACATCAAATTCTTATGCATAGTATATGAATTGGCTTAGTATATGAAAAGTGCTTAGTAAATAAGCACTTTTTGTATTTTCAAAGCTAGATTTAAATCTGTGCTATTGCATAGTCACCATGCCAATCTCAGTATATTCTGATGATTCTGTAGCTTAATATTTTGAAACATTCATTTAGTTCTCTGTTGCAACATACATATGGTATTATATGGTCCAATATTTCTTCAATTTCATTTAGTTATAGCCAGTGGAAGTTGAAATTTCTGAGATACGTTAATCACGACATGTATAGCTAATATATGTATCCCACTAAGCACACATATATTTCTACTCATACATTCTACAAGCAGACACTATATACTATAAATACAAATATTTTCACTTTGAAAATAATGTTTCATTTCCCATTCATAATGTAAAGTATATAATATATATAATTAAACCTCTTTCCACACAAATCCGTATTAATCTCTTTTTTGCATTTCACTTGGTTTTCTCAAATAAAATTCATTCAGGTGGCTAAGGAATGGTTCATCTGGAACCTTAAGGGTAATCCATATTGTCAACTCATCCAGTGTACACCATGTTGAAAAATAACTTCAGTCATTTTCTTGCACTTATTTTGAAGAAGTTTTGGCATTGTGTACAATAGCATTGATGCATCCCTATATTATAGTTGATATTAAGGTTTTCATCAGGATTATTAAACCCCTATTCCTATGGCAATATGAGAAAATTTAAGAATGTTAATTTTCCCATTTTAGAATTATTATTATTTATTGTTATTTATTAGATTTGTATGCCGCCTCTCTCTGGAGACTCAGACCGGCTCACAACATAAAACAGTACAAATCCAATGATTAAAACAATTTTAAAACCCTTAATATAAAAAGCAATCATACATCTCATATAAACCATACATAATGAGCCAGGGTGGCGCAGCAGGTAGAGTGCTGTACTGCAGGCCACTGAAGCTGACTTGTAGATCTGAAGGTCAGCGGTTCAAATCTCATCACCAGCTCAAGGTTGACTCAGCCTTCCATCCTTCCGAGGTGGGTAAAATGACCCGAATTGTGGGGGCAATAGCCTTGCTCTGTTAAAAAAGTGCTATTGCTGACATGTTGTAAGCCGCCCTGAGTCTAAGGAGAAGGACGGCATAAAAATTGAATAAATAAATAAATAAATAAATACATAACATGAAAACAGAGTAACAGTAAAACAGAATCTGTTCTGAGTTTCAACCTAAAAGAAACTCCAGCCTGTATTTGTTTCTGGTATTTCAAGGTACAAAGGGTAACTACACAGTACAGTATACAGTGATACCTCGTCTTACAAACGCCTCATCATACAAACTTTTCGAGATACAAACCCGGGGTTTAAGATTTTTTTGCCTCTTCTTACAAACTATTTTCACCTTACAAACCCACCGCCGCTGCTGGGATGCCCTGCCTCCAGACTTCCGTTGCCAGTGAAGCACCCGTTTTTGTGCTGCTGGGATTCCCCTGAAGCTCCCCTCCATGGGAAACCCCACCTCCGGACTTCCATGTTTTTGTGATGCTGCAGGGGAATCCCAGCATTGCAAAAACGGGTGCTTCGCTGGCAACAGAATTCTGGAGGTGGGGTTTCCCATGGAGGGGAGCCTCAGGGGAATCCCAGCAACACAAAAATGGGCACTTCGGCTGGCAAAAGGGGTGAATTTTGGGCTTGCACGCATTAATCACTTTTCCATTGATTCCTATGGGAAACATTGTTTCGTCTTACAAACTTTTCACCTTAAGAACCTCATCCCAGAACCAATTAAGTTTGTAAGACAAGGTATCACTGTATATTTATACCAGTGGCATATTTGGTTAGGGAAGCTTACCTAATTGCTAAATCTCTTTATAGAAAATGTATCTTTTAGGGATATTGCTCAGTTGAAATATTTGGATATGTTGTGATTTCTACTGGAATGTAATTTATGGAGCAGTTTTCAGTGACCTTTCTAAATTACTTACGGTGCATGGATTTTTGGCTCTGAACATTTTTCTATTAATTTGTTAGCACTTATTACATATTTGAATCTTCTGACTGCCACAATCTTTCTTTGATAGTATGTTTAATTCATATAATTTAATAGTAGTAAAAGCTAAAATCCGAGACTCCAGATTTCTTCATGCCTCAAAAGATGCATTGGGTTAAAATCAAAATTGTAGTGGCCATAGTTCCCTCTAAGCTGAGCAGTGAGCAATCGCTCACTTAAAAATCATCATCAACTCAGAGTTTTCCAAACCTGCCTAGAAGCCGAGAGGGAAAGAGTGAGAGGGAAGGAGAGAGAGAGGAAGAGAGGAAGAGAGAGAAACAGATAGAAAAAAGAGAGGAAGGAAAAGAGAAAGAAAAAGAATGGGAGTAAGGAAGAGAGAAAGAAAATCAAAATCTAGTTTGAAACTAGCTCAACTATTTAAGTGGCATTTTGATATTGATAGAGTTGCCCTATTATGAGCTCACTGTTATAGACACACAGTACAGTATTTTATTTTGAAATTCTCTGAGGCAAAACAGGGTGGGTTTTTAATTTATTTGCTTGTTTGTTTGTTTGTTTGTTTATTTATTTATTTATTTATTTATTATTTCTGTGCCGCCCAGTCCCGAAGGGACTGCCGCTCAGACACTATACTTTTCCGCCCACCCCAAAAAAAAAATTAAAGGGAACACTGGTAGTGGCCACATTTGGATATGAAATGGAGTCACATTTTACACATTGAAAAATAGACTCCTAGGAGATTTGACCAAACTAATAAGCAATGTAATGGTAAACATTCAGCTTTATTTTATCGACTGTCTTAAATACTAAATGATTATTACATTTCTAAAAAAAAAACACATTATAGCTAATCATTTTCTTCATGGCACCTTCCTTTTAAATGTCTGCAAGCAAGTTTTTAAAATAATATTTTCCTCACAAATTTCTAAAAGGCAATAATAATTTAATACTGTCCTATAAAATGGGAAATCAATATTGGATGATAAAATGTTAATTTAGTAAAGTAAGCATTTGATGTTATAAAGCTAAAGCTTTACTATTGTAGTATAATCAAATAATGTTATGTCTACAGCATTACCTCTTACATTAACTATAGAATTACAACCTATAATAACTGAATATTACATTTGAGAAATATTTCTGCTTATCAATTATGTAGAAAGGTTAAGCGGTAGCTTTGTAAAACAGTAATGGTAATATTGGATTGAGCTGCAGGGAGTCAAACAGATAATAGATTTAACTGGTTGAATGCTTCCTAGGGTATTAGCTGTACAGAAAATTTGATCATCTGTAAAACAGTGTATTATTTTAGAAAATCATAAAGATTTTAAGTTTTATAAAATGAAAGCTTACATGGTATAATGTGTATTCCAGCTTCAAAAAAAGTTAATATTTATTGAAGTTTGATATTTTCTTGACTTATGAAAATAACTGGTGTGTTCTATCAAATATGTTTTCCCTTTTAAATATTTTTTTAAAAAACTACTTTTGGCAGTACAAGTTTTTCAGAAAGTGCATGACTGGCAAATAGTAATTTCATTGTGTTAATTGGACAAAATCTGAATTCCAAAATAAGAAGAAAATAACTTTTAAAAACAATTGTTGTTCTGGCTCATTAGCCCTTTGTTTCTATTAGGTAGCATTTCTTGAGAACTGTAAAAATTAATAGTGTATTTCAAAAGTACTTTATTGGCATGTTCGTCCAAATAATTTAATTTTCATGGTTAATTGTCCCTTCTTTGCAACGTAGACTATTGAATTAAGTGTCTATTTAGAAATTTTTACTTTTTCTTTCATTTTCTTTAATTCCTTAATTTATACATGCTCTAAAGATTTAAAAACATTCTGGTGTAATGATTGATCCTGAGCAGAAGTCTTACAAGAAGCTCGTAACCATTACTTTAACTGACAGATTTTTTCTCTATTCTTATTCCTTTTGAAAGCAATATATTTTCTTTAATGTATTTAAATTAAATCATGAGAAATGTGGAATTTTACGATGAAAAATGGATACTTTCATGTTTCAAATGTTTCTAGTGTAAAATGTTATCTGACTTGCAACTCCTAACCTAAAAAGGGATTCAGATGAATGGAGGAAGCTAGAAGCTAAAACTGCCACTTCTTATTTTGGTTTTTCTTAACCATACCTAGTTTGCTATTCACTCTGCAAACTCTAACATAATATTGTGAATGCACACTGTAGACTTACATTTTTAAAATGTAAGCCCTCAGCTACCAAGAAAAAGGTTGCCCACCTTCTTAATGTATATATTTTATCTCCATTGCAAGTCATCCATTACATTTCATTCTGTCTCATGTCATCATTAGAAACTTGTTGAAGGATGACTCACAGAATCCTAGCAGTATATTGTTTTATTAGCTTTGAATTATGTCCACTGCAGTTCTTTGAAATAATGCATTAGTTCACTTATTTCTTAACTTTGCATGAAGCTCGGACATACTGTTGGTCTAATAATTTCCTGCTATTTACTGAAATAACATAACCAAAAATGT
Source organism: Erythrolamprus reginae (assembly GCF_031021105.1). NCBI lineage: Eukaryota > Metazoa > Chordata > Lepidosauria > Squamata > Dipsadidae > Erythrolamprus > Erythrolamprus reginae. Next base: position 207,264,116 of record NC_091952.1, read on the forward strand.
ACTCTTTTTGTAGAGATTAGAAATATTGGGTATCAATGTTTCCAATGTTGCGATTGTTTGTTCCATCTCAAAAATATTTCTTTGATTTGCTGTTAGATCATAAACAAAGATTGCATCATTATTTGAAAATTAGGCCCATTGAACAGAAGGGACTGAACCATTTCCACGTAAACATACATAGAATTCCAATATCATAATCAACAGAACATTATATCATAGGCACACTGATGTTGGATTAGGCCACTTGCATTTAATTTGATGACTATAATGAAAATGCTACCGTATTTAACATTAGCAAACTATTCCCTATGTTATTCCTACTTTCTATCCTTCCCCATTTTACATGATTGGAGCTCTCTTCTTATGTACTCTTAGTTGAAGCAATCTCTGACAGTGTCTTCTGCTACCATCGGCTTATTTTCTAGATGGGAAGTGATGGAGTTTTGCGCCTCAGTAGTTCCGCTCTAAATAATGAATTCTTTGCATATGCAGCACAAGGGTGGAAACAGCGATTGGCAGAAGGTAATTTTATACTTGTTACTAGATTTAACCAATAGTGCTTTTCCCTCCATAAAGAGATCCCATCCTATGTCACAGCCAGGAAAACGTTCATTTCAATACTTTTAATATTTTATTCTCACTCAACCCGATGTACCTTGCACAATTGTTGTGGGGAAAAATTGGGGACAGAGTGCTATAACACTGCCTTGAGCTCCCGGAGGAAAGGCGGGATACAAAATTTAAAAATGAAATTGATAATATGTAAAGTGGCAAGATTTCAAAATTATGTACACTAGATCATCTTCCAGTTGTGTTAAGCACATCTGTCTCATGCCTCACAACAGATGCCCATTGGGTGATTTCCCTTAAAATATGAACAAGCATTTTCATCAGTGTCAGCTTTGGAAACCTAAATGCATGTGACTAAATCCCACCAATACACTCCAGAAATACTTTTAAAAGCACCACAAGTGCCATTTTAGCATAGGTTTCTCTCAATTTTGGATTGAGCTTTGAAGTTTTGATTCAAATTTTAGATTGAATATTGAACCACTGTTTGCAATAGGGGAAAATTTCGACCGTCCAAGCCTCATGACAAGCTGCTGCTCAAAAATGGAGGCTTCTCAAGCAGCAGCTAGGAACTGCATGATGTTTAGGAAAGCAATGTTGATTGTGCTTCACTATGTCCAAAAAACCTTTGACACTTGTCTAAGTTTTGAAACCTTTAGAGCACGGTTTGCCAAACAACTTTAGCACAACATTTGTATAACAAGTCACCTGCAGAAATTCCTGGACTTCTCAAAACTCAGTTGCACCCGTAGATAAATTCTTTGGACCTTCCGTTTCTTGTATCTTTTAGGAGAATTTACACCTGAGATGCAGTTGCGCATCAGGCAAGAAATTGAAAAGGAAAAGAAAACAGAACCTTGGAAAGAGAAGTTCTTTGAAAGATTTTATGGAGAAAAGTAAGTGTTAAAGAGAAAAGAAATATCCTCAGATATGTAGTAATGTACATAGCTATTAACAGATACATTTGCCTTTCATGAAATCTAACTTTTAGTTTTAAAAATGCCTAATAAATTTACCAGTTATTTTAGTTCCTATTGGCATTGCTAAAGCTTCCTTGGATTTGTTTTTTTTCAATTTCTCAGCCTCCTATTTTAAACATTAAACATTAAACAGGGGACATGATAGCAGTTTACAGATACTTGAGGGGTTGCCACGGTGAGGAGGGGGTCTCTTTATTCCCCAGGGCACCAGAGGGCCGGACGAGGAACAATGGTTGGAAGCTGACCAAGGAGAGATTCAACCTGGAAATAAGGAAGAACTTCCTGACGGTCAGAGCGATCAACCAATGGAACTGCCTGCCAGGGGAGGTGGTGAACTCCCCAACTCTGGACACCTTCAAGAGGAGATTGGACTTCCATTTGGCTCGGGTGCTGTAGGGTTTCCTGCTCAGGCAGGGGGTTGGACTCGATGACCTAACGGTCCCTTTCAACTCTATTAATAAATAAATAAATAAAATAAAATAAATAAATAAAAGTAATCTGCAATTTCACCAAACCCTTTCCCAAATATATTAAACATTAAATTCAAATAGAGACAATATACAGACTGAATATGAATAGATAAAACCCATTCTTTTTTAACCTTCAGAAATAATAAAATTTCAGAAGGAATCAAAAGTAATAAATTTAGATAAATATAATCACAAAAATCATTTCAAAATTATTTTAGCACTTGTTTTTCCCTTGTAAAATCCTTTAATAGGGTATTGACTTGAGCAAATAAAAACAATATATGTGTGTGTGCTATATTGTATAGAAATACATATATTATATGCACAAGGAAGAATATTTCTGTTTGAAAAAAGTTTCAGAGTAACATGCTTGATTCTTTCATAAACATATATTAAGCTATTATATACACAGACATTCAATATTCAATGTTTAATCATTTAAGCAGATGAAATTATTTTCTAATCAGATAAAAAATAATTACATTAGACATATATGCCATATTCTCAAATTTATCTCAGGCAATCACATATATTAACAAATTGTATTCATATTAGTTTCTTTGTACAGGTAGCCCTCAACTTAAGACTGGTTGCCATGAGGTCACCTTTCTCTCATAACAAATCTAAATATTGCATATTATATCAGACAGTATAATTCCATATGTAAATGTTCAGAAAGAAATCCTGTTAAATTTGTTTCCAGAAAGAATTACCAAAACACATTAGCACTGCTACCAAGAAAATTAAATGTATGTAGCCATAAAGTAGAGCTTTACTCAAATAACACTTTATTTGTACATAATAGTAGAACACAAAAATAATCATACAGTATTAGTTGCGTTTAATTTTAAAATGAAATTCAAATTTCAATAAATCAATTTTGGGCCACATCTACTTTTTAAAAGTGAGGTTCTGGCATGTCATTGAAGGCCCCCTCAGACCTAAAAATATTGGGTACCATAAATGCTAAATTTATAGTGACAGAATACTGTAGTTAGATAAGACAAAAATACTTTTTATCAGTAGACTGAAATAATTATTTTTTTAAAAAAACCAGTGGAAGCTGTTAGAAATAACAAAATTTGAGGTAAACCCCCTTTCCTCTTTAGAGATTTATAATACCTTCATGATATTATTCAGGCATCACTGAGGTCGTATAGAAATTTGGTATGTTTGATTCCTTTAGAGATTATATGTTTATAGCATAGAATAAAACTCTATAGTTATTTTTCTGACATGTTTATTGAAATATGGTTATGTAATTTAACTGTGATCTCTGATTAGGTTGGGGATGTCAGTGGAAGAATCTAGGAAGCTTACATCAGTACAAAATAATGAAGATGATAATAAATCCCTCTCTGGTTCTTCGGATTTGCCTGGTCCTTCAAGAGAGCCTTCTTTTGATGATCATGAAGAAAAGAGCAACCAATCACCACTCTTGCCAGAGAGAGACTTCTGTGAGGCACATTGCACCATGGAACATGTTCCTTCCAAGGATCTAATGGCAGAAACAGAAGATATTTTGATTCCAGAAGAATCCATTATTCAAGAAGAGATTGCTGAGGAAGTTGAGACAAGTATTTGTGAATGTCAGGAAGAGAACCAAAAAGAACACATGAATTCAGAACAAACAGTAAGTCCAGTTGGTACAAATGAAGAAACAGATCCATTACCACTTACAGGGAATTCTGAATCCTGTGTCGTGATGAATGATGTATTAAGTCCATTATCTCATGTTGAATTCAAAGAAGAAGAAAGATTGGAGTATCCCCAAGAAGAAATGTCAGTCATAACCGATCAGATAGAAAGCAGTTTATCGCCTTCACAATCTGCTTCTTCCTCCAATTCTGTTAGTAATGTGGAAGAAAAAGATTTGGAATCCATAAAAGAGCTTAGTCCTCATGGAAAGTATTCCCCTGTCCTTAATGGTTCCTTATTCACTGGTGGAGGTGTTGCAGTACATATGGAATTGCAGAGTGACCCTGATGAGTTGTCCTCTGAAAATGCCTGTATTTCTGAAACATCTTTCTCTGCTGAAAGCCCAGAAGAACCATCTGCCAGTATTGCATCTCCTGGAGGTGACACCCAATCGACTTCAGAGGAACCTTCTACACCAGTGTCTCTTGAAACTGTGTGCTCATCAGACATGTCTTGCACTGAAAACACTGAAACTGATACTCAACAAAAATCTGTTGATGATAATTTGAATACATCTTTAATGTCGGAAATATCTCCACTGCCAGACTCACCTGTAACATCAGAAGCATCTCTGTTGTCAAATTTGCCCCTAACTTCAGAGGCATCACCACTTTCTAATTTACCTTTACCATCAGAAACCTCCCCAATGTCTGATTTGCCCTTGACATCTGAAACTTCTTCAGTGTCTTCTGTTCTTTTAGCTTCTGAAACATCTCATTCAAATAGTGTACTGTTACCTTCAGAAGCATCTCCACTTTCCAATTCACCAGTGAGTGAAAGATTTATTCAGCAAAGAAAATCGTTGTGTTTGTCTGAAGAATCCTTGTCACCTCTGAAAGAAGAAACCTGTAGCATTCCTAATGTTCCACAAGAAGATAATATTACATCCCAACAAAATTCACCTCAAGGTGTACCTGATGCTATGAAAGCTGACATGTCTGAATCTTCACTAGAGGAAGGATCCCAGTCCAGAAACCTTACTAATCAAACCTGTAGGTCACAAACTGAAATAGAGAACCGTTTCATTTCTTCTCTTGCAGAAAGCTCTTCTCCCGAAGTGATAAAAATGAGAAATCATGGTAGCCACCAACGATCTGAAAATAAAAGTGCAACCTCTCAACTGGAAGTATCTGTCTTAACAGAAGTGGCAGAATGCAAAAATATTGAACCTCTTCCATCTAAGTCTCATGATAAGTTATATACCTCAACATCCTCTTTAGAAATTAGCAGAAGTAAGTCTCACAAACTTCAAGGGACTATACAGAATAGATTTGAAAGTTCTTATTCTTCAAAATCAAGTGAAGTTGCCAAGTCACCTGAAGTAAGAAATGAAAGCAGGGACCTGGAGATTCCAAAGAGGAAAACAGCGGAACATCATAGTTTTGGAATCTGTAAAGAGAAGAGAGCTAGAATTGAAGATGATCAGGCACATCGTAATTCATCAACAAATTCTTCTGAAAGAGAGCCACCACCTAGAGAAGAGCCCAGAGTCCCACCCTTGAAGGTAAATTGAAATAGACCTTTAGAAACTTAGATATTACCTAGACTGTATTTTAGCTAAATCAAGAAACACTGGAAACTGTTTCCATAAGCAGTGTCCACAAATAACTGATAGCTCATAATTACTAATTTTTGCTTGAAAAATAATTTCATTGTTCCTTGTAGGGTGCCAATAAATAGATTTCCTTATAACATCCTCAGTTGACATGTCACCATTGCGAAATACTATATTTTACAAAAGTCATTTTCCACCCTCAGGAACACAGCATTAGAAATTGTCAATAGTTTCTACAAATGTTTATTTTGACATTGAACAACACATTAATGAAAAAGGAAAATTGTTCACTGTAACATTTGTAAAATCATAAACTGTGTCTTTCATGCCTCTGGTTCTTAAGATGCATTATATTATGCAATGAAAATAATGGAATCACTAACCATAAATGAAAGAAGTCATATGAGAGATAAAAGCATGCTATCCACTGGGCTTTGTGGAGTTTTATCAGTTACTTTAGATAGTCAGACATACAACATTTGTAGAAGAGGATGAATAATAAACATTGCATTATTGCTTTGCTTGTTCTATTTAGTTTTTGCATAGGCATAATTCCTTGTAACAGAGCTCCACAAGAGTGATGTTCATTCAGATACTACCAACAGTTGGATTAAGATAATTGAACTTTGATGTACTATAAGCATGATTAGAAAGAGCATGACTATGAAAAAATTAGAAATGTTTTTCTGGCTTCTAATTTTGCAAAACCTATAGAAAATTCAATGAAATCTTTTTTTCAAATACCCATATTCTGAATACAACACTAAAAATCAGAAAATACGATTGTGAAAAGCAATTTGTACCGAAAGAGGCATGCAGCATAAATAGAAGTGCTGGCAAATATTAAAGGTCCTTGAAAGTCAGCTCATTATTTCCTGACAGTGCAAATAGTATTTCCTCCAGTTCATAAAGCAATATATTAATGGGCGGGATTAATAATATATATAATGTTAAACATTTACTTGTGCTAAATACTTTTTTTCACCATCATATGGTAAAAATCTAAAGCTGCTCACCATAAATTATGATTTTCTTTTACGGTTTTAATATATTCTCTTTTCCCATTCAGATTCAACTCTCAAAAATTGGCCCACCCTTTATCATCAAGAGCCAGCCGGTTTCCAAACCAGAACCTAGGGCTACTCCAAGTACCTCCGTCAGCAGCGGGAGGAACACTGGGGCCAGAACTCTTGCAGATATCAAAGCAAGAGCCCAGCAAGCCAGAGCTCAGAGGGAAGCAGCAGCAGCTGCTGCAGTTGCTGCAGCTGCAAGCATTGTTTCTGGAGGGCTAGGGAGCCCTTGTGAAGGTGGGAAGACACGAACGTTGGCCCACATCAAGGAGCAAACAAAGGCCAAGTTGTTTGCAAAGCACCAAGCAAGAGCGCACTTGCTCCAGAGCAACAAGGAAAGCAAGTCTCAGCAGGCCTTGAAAGAAGCCCCATCAGTTGTGGAGATCTCTGTAGCTTCTGAAACAAAGATTGAAGGTTCTACTGGTGTAATTATAGTTAATCCTAACTGTCGGTCTCCTAGCAACAAATCTGTTCACCTTCGTGAAGCTACTGCTTTATTGCAGCACTCTCTTAATGCCACTTCCTTGCCAGAAACTAGCACTGATAACCCTGTTCAAAATTCTGATGAAAGCATAACTGTGCCTCATTTTTGTGAGAAAATGCTATCTTCTACCTCTCCAGAAAGTATTTCAGTCCTATATAAGAAAAACTCAGTTTCTGGTTCCGCGTGTGGCACTGCTAAGTCAGGAACAATTAAGGAACTTTCTTTTGCTGGTGCAGTTGATAAGCCCTCTGTTTTGATGTCTGTCGAAAGTACGGACACAAAAACTAGCAATATAACTATGCTGAAATCCATCCAAGGGGCTGACATGCCATGCGTTTCCATTGTGCCAAAATGTCATGAAAACTCCGGTCCTCCAGCCACAGCCAGCACTACCGTCTTGTCAGATTCCTTAGAGAAGAAAATATTACCAATGCCAAGTAGCAATGCAACTAGTGCAATTTCAAGTCATTATACCACTGTGCCAACTTCGTCTATTGTAAGTCATTTATCAGATCACTTGTCTGGCAGCTCTGTTTTGATTCCTCCAGGGGGATCTATAAGTAGATATCCTTCGGATAAGATATCCCTAACTGGGTGCAGTGACCCAAGGGCTTTGTCAAACAGCATCTCCGTTAGGGCAGCTTTACATGGAAATGAGGCACTTTCAGTAGGAGATTCCATTGGCAGGACTTCAATTTCTATATTTGCCAGCAACATGATGACTCTAAATTCTTATGAGAATTCCACCAAAATGAGTGCTGATGGCATCGAGAGGAATTCAGTGATGAAAAGCCGTTTAGATATGCCCGGTAAACCCTCAGCAGAGTATATACAGGCACCTGCCAATAGATCCATTCCTTGTAAAGTCATTGTTGATCACACAATGACAACAATGAATTCAAGCTTATCTCTTGCCATGGAAAGTACAGAAAGTTGTGTGGAAGCGCAAAACAGGCCAAGTAGGATTGAAACTGCTTTACAAAACATCACATGCCCACAAGTATCAGTCATAAGCAGGCCAGAGCTACTTAATAATGAAAATTTGGAGCCCAGCTCTGCTTTTAATAATGGCCCAACCAAGCAAGATGGCAAGCATTTACAAACAGCGTGTGCTGCTCTTCGAGAAGTGCCTTTTGGGCCTCCAGATAAACAGTTGGATGTTCCTCTTCCAACCCAAGGTTTCTCAGAACAGTTTCAAGATCCTTTAACTTTCAAGAGGGAAGCAGAAAGTATCTGTACCAACCGATATAATCCTAACAGCCGAATCTGTTGGAATGACAATGAGGTCATGAATACTGAGCAGTCTTTGGTCAGTCATCTTCACCCAAGTAAGCATAAGGAATATCCAGAAAATAACTCTTTAAAAAATGTGAAAACAGAGCCCTCAGGTTTGGTACATCTGCATGAGATGCATGCAAGAAATGTTGTGACAAGCATAAACTTGCCTGTTAAGTCAGAAAGAAACGAATCTGACAAGTGCTTTAGGATGGACACGGAAGATTTTGTAAGACCTGAAATGCCTGTGCAAACGGCAGAAATAGCCCCAAGTTCACAGCCAGCTCAGAGCTCTAAGAGATCTGTAACCGATTCCATGGAGCATTCTTTGGCACTGACAACAGAGACGTTGAAAAGAGTTACAAATGCTGGAACTTCAAGCTGCCGCTTGTCATCAGTAGAGGCCAATAATCCTCTAGTGACCCAGTTACTGCAAGGCAACTTGCCATTGGAAAAAGTATTGCCACAGCCCAGGTTGGGGGCCAAACTAGAAATCAGTCGACTTCCTTTGCCTTTGCAAGCTACCTCCAGGTGTAAAACAGTCACATCTGAGCGAAACACAGTCGAAAACCTTTCCAGCTCCCCAAATTCAGAAGGCAGAGATTTTACAGCCACAAATATACCCCCGCTACAAAGCCGCAAACGTGAAAATCATCCCAAAAAGAGAGTAGCCAGGACAGCTGGAGAAATTAAATGTGAGCCTGGGAAGCCTTTAGTGGACTCTGATATTAAAGTGACTCCTTGTATAATCACTTCTAGCATGAATCAACTTGGACACAGCCAGTTATTTAAACAGGAATGGCCAAGCAAGCACACCATTCAAAGCAGAATAGCTCACAGTCCGGAGATTAAGCAGCAGAAAAGGCCATTGCCCTCGTGTAGTTTCCAGAAGAACTTATTTAGTGTAGAGAAAAATGGCAGCTTCCATACCGAAACAAGTACCTCCCATCCACCGCATTTCTACCAAATGCCAACGGCTGCCCGAGGCCCTGTTACTACGGCCACTTTGATGCAGGGAACTTTAAAAGCCCCATCTGGCTGTAGTTCCTTTGCTTTCAGCAGGCACCTAGAGCAGAAGGCCCTGGCAGAGGCCAATATGTCTACGGCACCTCACCAGCTGAGACTGGCAACTGTTTTTTCCCCAAACGTTCAAATTAAGGAAAGTGATGACATCCCCAGTGCCTCGCAAACTCTGCAGAATAAATCATTAGTGCATCCCCCACCCCCTCCGCCCCCTCCCCCTCCCCATCCAGAAGCTCCATCTGATCACAAACAACCAGGAGTTACTATGGAAACCACCAAAAGACTTAGTTGGCCTCAGCCGGCAAATGTCTGTAGCAATATAAAATCAGAACCCATTTCTTTGGAGGAAGGCTTAAGCAGCAGCTGTGAGCTAGGCATGAAACAAGCTTCCTACGATCAGAATGAAGTCAAAGAACAGTTGAAAGCTTTTGCATTGAAAAATGCCGACTTCCCTTCCTATTTACTTTCAGAATCACAGAAGCCTTTTGCCCCATTAACTGCTCCAAAAATACAGGCGCAGCAGCAGCAGCGTGGAAATTACCCTACGATACACTTTGGTAGCACAAGTTTCAAAAGGGCGACCTCGGCCATTGAAAAATCCATTGGGATTTTAGGGAGTAGTACAACTACCACCACGAGCCTACCTATTCAAAATGCCCAAATCCCAGTTCACAAATTTGCCGATAGCAGCAGCGCAGATGAGTTGGAACTGAAATGTTCTTGCAGGCTGAAAGCCATGATAGTCTGCAAGGGCTGTGGCGCCTTCTGCCATGATGACTGCATAGGCCCTTCCAAACTGTGTGTCGCTTGTTTAGTTGTTCGATAGAATCCAAAGCACATTCCTTGTTAACACAGGAAAACAAAAGAGAAGGATAACTGGAATTCTGTAGGCCATATTGTATCTGGATTTTTTAAAAAAAACAAAAACAAATATTGCTAAGGATGCTTTGGAATGGAGTGATTTTGGCTTGCATGGCTCTCCCTGGTAATTCCCCTTTAAGAAGTGTCCAGCATTCTTACTGTCTTAAAATATAGCATTGTTCATGTCTTACTGCATAATTTTATTTTTACCATTTATAAGTATCTTCCCAGTGAAAAGAATGACAAATTGGTCATTGTCCATATTTCTGTGCATGAAAGAACAGATGAATGTGGCATAGTCGTAGCCCATCGGGTGGGGGGTGGGAGGATCAAAAAGAATGGAAGTCAGGCTCCCTTAGATCAGTGTTTCCCAACCTTGGCATCTTGAAGAGATCTGGACTTCAACTCCCAGAATTCCCCAGCCAGCGAATGCTGGCTGGGGAATTCTGGGAGTTGAAGTCCAGATCTCTTCAAGATGCCAAGGTTGGGAAACACTGCCTTAGAGGACCATCATTGCAATGGCTATTTGTCAGGTTTTGCACACCTAGAGCCAAAATTGCCTGCAGTGATTGACTTTGATCCATTGGCAACTAATGTGGGTAATTTGATCCCTTCTTAAGAAGCTGTTATATGAGAGTATAATTAAACATGGCAACAAGTTTTAACAAACTAGAATCGTCATGGCTTTAGAAGTTCAGGGGACGGGGAAATAAGTACAGCTATTATAATAGAATTTATTAATTCATTTATCTTCCTCAAGTTTCACTTATAATTTTGTCCTAAAATGAGATATTTAACATATATTCATGGTTTGCGCCATTTTATATCTTAATAAGGGTGCTTTGGAAAGTGATACCATTTTCAAAGCGATTCTTTGTTTCTGAAGATTTAAAAGAGCAAAGCAATTGTATGATTTATAGTCCTTTTAAATATGTTTACAACTTGGGATATTTTTTAATAACATTTATTTTAAAACATGTTTTTTTCTTTTAACACAGCTTACCCCACAAATATTGTATAGCCTTGTAGAGGAATGAAGAGATTTTAAAAGGATACTAAATCTTACTCTCAATATTGTATTTACTAGTAGTTTATGTTAGTTATATACAAAATATATAGCCACCAAACTATTTGGGAAGAACTGTAGGAATTGCTAAGTTCTTTTTATTGAAGAGAAGTATTGTAAAGGGTTAAAAATATGGAACTTAATAAGAGGCGGTGCATGGTTATCTTAAAAGTGAGGGAATGAACATAAAATGTAAAACGGAAGCAACTTGCATGCTATCACATGAATTTAATCACCAGAACTTAATAAATGTTAGAGGAAAATTTCCTTCTTACCCATACAGTAGAACCTTACTAACTTCATGCCTGGTAATCCATCCACAAAACAGATTTCCCCTGCCCCCCTTGTATTAAGACTTTTAATAGCAAAATGCTTCAAAATATGCAAATGGTTCTTTTGAAATGAACAATTGGACATTTATTTTGTATTCTCAAGTTTTAACACAATGAGGATTTTAAAAACAAGTGTAACATTAAAATATACTTTAGTGTGTTAGATGTATTTTATCCTTTTTTATTATTAAATTATATAAGACTTCCAGGCATTTCTAACTATTAGTAAAGCTCTACTGTTTGGACATTATATTTTTGTGGGGCCATATTAAACATGAAACTCATTTTCCTTTTTGAGCTGGAATAAGCAGTCTTACATTCCCTTATGCAGAGATCTTGTGATTTGACTGGATTGAAGTCCTGTTCTGTTTTCATAGCAGGTGTATTAACAGTAGTCTTGATCTTCTACGTATAAGCAAATTTACACCATTATAATTGCCTTACTAAAGCACTCATTTTAGAAGACTTATGCATATTTCAGCACTTTCGGGTACCTCTGGAGAGATTATTTTAAAAATATAGATTTAAAAGGCACGTTTTTGTAATGTTCCAAATAGATGGACTTTTGTTAAAGATACATGTGTCTCTGTATTAGCTAAACTCAAGATCTTTTGGTACAATAATTAAGTACAGCAGGTGAATTTCCAGATTCAATCATTGTGAACAGTTTTTAGATTGCCTTCTATCAGTCCTAAATAAATGGTAGCTCCTATAGCATGCCATAGGACACGTGAGCACAATTCAGAGAAAGTTAAGCACTTACAGTCACAATCTTAGACATTCTGACCTGCATTGAATAACATAAACATGCTTGTCTGCAAACATCATAGTATGGAATGAAAATTTGGAGTGCCTGAATGTCTCCAGATTATATTTGTTTGTCTGTGTGTGACTAACCACATTAAAACATTCTGTTTGAACTATTGGAGTAAAGGGAAGGACTGGAAATTAGATATAATGGCCATTGATGAAAATATTTTAAAAGGTGGATGTTCCTGAATCTCAGCACTTATTTAATAAAGGCACTCATACTATTCCTTGAACCGGAGAGGGGCAGCATACAAATCTAATAAAACTATAACTATAACTAACTATGTTCCAAATAGCATCTTCTTCCATGCTCGGTTGACTAACCTCTGGTGGTAGATATGATCTTAGGTGGAAAAATGTAATTCCTCATGTATTTGCAGTTATGTTTGACTGATAATCAGCAGTCAAAGGAAGCCTTAGTATTCCTTCTTTGGGTACCTATTTTACAATTTCATATACCCATCTATATACATGTAGTCCTCAACGTATGACCACAATTGAGCCCAAAGTTTCTGTTGCTAAGCAAAACAGTGAAGTGAATTTTGCCCCATTTTTCAATCATCCTTGCCACAGTTGTTAAGTGAATCACTCCAATTGTTATACAGTGTTCTCTCGATTTTCGTGGGTTCGAACTTCGCGAAAAGTCTATACCACGGTTTTTCAAAAATATTAATTAAAAAATACTTTGCAGTTTTCCCCCCATACCACGGTTTTTCCTGCCCAATGACATCATATGTCATTGCCAAACTTTCATCTGCCTTTAATACAAAATAAAATAAATAAACTTTAATAAATAAACATGGTGAGTAATAATCTAAATGGCTGCTAAGGGAATGGGAAATTACAATTCAGGGGTTTAAAGTGTTAAGGAAAGTCTTGTGATACTGTTCCTAGCCAAAAATAGTGTATTTACTTCCGCATCTCTACTTCGCGGAAATTCGACTTTCACAGGCAGTCTCAGAACGCATCCCCCGCGAAAATCAAGGGAACACTGTATTAGTAACATGGTGGTTCAGTGAATCTGGGTTCCCCATTGACCTTGCTTATCAGAAGGTTGCAAAAGGTGATCACATGACCCTGAGACACTGCAACCATCATAAATATGACTCAGTTCCCAAGCCTCTGAATTTTGATCATCTGATAACAGGCACACTGTAACAGTCATGTGACAAATTATTATTATTATTATTATTATTATTATTATTATTATTATTATATATCATATGCTGTGAGCCGCCCTGAGTCCTCAGAGAGGGGCAGCATACAAATACAATTAAACCTTAAACATTATTATTTATTAGATTTGTATGCCGCCCTTCTTCGAAGACTTAGAATACAAAAACAACACAACAACAAATTTAATTAATTAAAAATTACTACTAAAATCCCTTATATAACAAAATAGGTCAGCCAATTCATTCACAACCACACATTACATCTTGTAAACAGAAAAGGGCTTGGTCTAATTGCCCCATGCCTGGCAACATCAATGAGTTTTGATGCTCTTGCGTAAGGCGAGGAGTCTTCAGTGTCGTAACTTCAAATGGTCACTAAACGGTTGTAAGTCAAATATTACCTATATAGATATAGTCTTCCCACATAATTTTTCAAAACTCAGATGTACCATTAAATGTAACTCTAGATCAACTTTGGTGAATGATGGAAAAGTAGTTCTTTTCACAATGGGTATATCCAGCATATACAGTGATCCCTCTATTATCGCGAGGGTTCCGTTCCAAGACCCCTCGCGATAATCGATTTTTCGCGATGTAGGGTTGCGGAAGTAAAAACACCATCTGCGCATGCGCGCCCTTTTTTCTATGGCTGCGCATGCATAGATGGTGGAGTTTGCGTTCCCCGCCGCCCACGCAAAGGGGAAACCCCGATTCGGCTCCTCGCTGCTGCTGCACTACCGAGCAGATTAGCTGCTGGGCGGCCGAAGGAACCTTCCCTGGGTCTTCCCCCTCTTGCTGGCGGGCGGGCGAGCGGCGGGCATCAGCGAGGAGCCGGGGTTTCCCCTTTGCGTGGGCGGCCGGGAAGACCCAGGTTGGAGGTTCGGGGGGGGTGCTGGGAAGCCCCCCAGGCCGGCTGCGACCTTTTAAAACAGCCGCACCGCTTCCCAGCTGAGTCCTGAAGCCAAACACGGAAGTTCGCCTTTGGCGTTTGGCTTCAGGACTCAGCTGGGAAGCGGCGCGGCTGTTTTAAAAGGTCGCAGCCGGCCTGGGGGGCTTCCCAGCACCCCCCCGAACCCGGGTTCGGGGTTCGGGGGGGTGCTGGGAAGCCCCCCAGGCCGGCTGCGACCTTTTAAAACAGCCGCGCAGCTTCCCAGCTGTCTCCCGAAGCCAAACCCGGAAGTGGTTTTTTTTTTAATTAATATTTTTTTTAAAATCGCGATATAGCATTTCGCGAAGATCGAGATCGCGAAACTCGAGGGATCACTGTATTACAATGGCATGCTTCTAAATTATTAACATAGCATTGAAGAAAAAGTATTTGGAAAGGGTTGTTAAATATTATTACATGCCTCTCAACATTTTCCCCACTGAATCTTAAGCCACTATTTTTATTCCATTAATTTGATTTGCTATTTAGAAATGCCTGATGGTGGCAGTAGTGGCTTATAGTATTTGTTATCTGGAAGAAGACAAGTATTCTATTAATTTTGAATATTCTTGTCTCCTCTCATTTTTGCCCAAACATTGCTACTATATCAGTATTCTACAAGATTGTCTTGTGGAAGTTTTTGACATGTATTTATTTATCTATGGAATAGGCAAAGGTGTTTTATCCAAGTGTAGTTACGTTAAGAAATTCTTAACACCAGCAACTTTCCCTCTATTTCAATTGTGTGTATGATTTTTTGTGTGTGTGTGATTGTATGCACATACTCGTCTGCGAATTAAGTGGCTATAATAAAAGAAAGTCATGCACTCATCTTCACGTGGTTTATATATATCAGTGATGGTGAACCTATGGACATGGGTGCCACAGGTGGCACATGGAGCCACATCTGCTGGCACGCGAGCTGTTGTCCTAGCTCAGCTCCAGTGTGCATATGTGTGCTGGCCAGCTGATTTTTGGTTCACACAGAGGCTCTGGGAGAGTGTTTTTGATTTCCAGAGAGCCTCTGGAGGAATAGAGGAGGGCTTTTTTTATCTCTCCCAGCCCCACGGAAGTCTTTGGAGCCTGGGGAGGGCAAAACAGGAGCCTACTGGGCCCACCAGAAGTTTGGAAAGAGGCCATTGCTGGCCTCCAGAAGGCCTCCGTGGAGTGGGAGATGCTGTTCTTGCGCTCCCCAGACATTGAATTATGGGTGTGGGCACTCACACATGTGTGATAGCATGCGCACACACTCTTTTGGCACCTGAGTAAAAAAAAGGTTCACCATCACTGATATATAATGTAACAGATTTAAAAATAGTATGGTCCACAGAATTTTGAAATAGTGTAAGGCAGTAGATAGGTTATTGGACAGAATACTGTGGAAAAGCATGGAATTGTTTTACAGAGAGAAAAGATAATTAGCAAGGAAACATCTTTATGTAACTATCCAATCTCCATAGGAAGCGGGCATTTTGATACAGTGTTATACTGTGTAAAAAGGTGCTGTGATTTATAAGAAGGGGAAATAATTTTTTGTTCATATCTTGGGAAAAAATTACAATGTGGTTTTTTTTTCATTTTAAATACTTTCAGAGTTACGTTTCCTTGGGGAAGATAGTCAGATATATCAGGTCAAAGAACAGAGTCACATACTCTAGGGAATATTGGCTCTTCTATGACTTGAGGACTTCAATTCCATGAATTCCTGAGCCAATCATACTAGCTCAGGAATACTGGGAGCTGAAGTCCATATGTCATAGAAGAGCCAACGTATCCTATCCCTGCTTCTAGGGCTATGCATGAAATGCTGAATTTAAATTTTTCATACCAGTGTTAGGGCTTTGAGGCAGGTTTCTGTGAAACACCTACCATCCAATTTCCTACTTGTATGTTTCATCTCTGATTACAGCTATTATTTCCATTATCTGTTGAAGTGCATTTTCTAATTTGAAAGGATGTGCATGATTCTAACCAATCAGCAATCATATTGAGAACACATTTTGATTCTCTGTGCAAGGTAAGCTAGTTGTGCTTACCTACTTGATGATATCATTTTAATAAACAAAGATGCCTACTGGCTTTCAATGGAGAGAAAGACACCTCCTGTGGCAGTGAGGTCAACATACCATCCCTTGCAGTCAATACATATAGTTAGCTCCCTGAAAATATTGCAGTAGCAAGATTTCTGCTTGGTGCTTTTTTGTGTGTGGGCCTTTGAGTCAGTGGTGACTCCTGGTGACTTCCTAAACAAGTCCCTGAAACTTTCTTAGCAAGATTGTTTGCCCTTGTCTTCTTCTTAGGCTGAGAATGCATGACTGGCCTAAAGCTACCTAGTTGGCTTTGTGCCCAAGACAGGACTACAACATGGTACATTTTGGGGAGATGTTAACAAAGGTGTTTACCTTTCAAGGGCATTAATGACATTCATCTTTTTTTTTTGTCACAGGGCCCTCAGTATTTCTTCTAACAAAAATGTAAGGTGTTATTGTAAGATTCACATCACAAAATACTGGAAAAAGTATATTCCATAAGGGATGGGAGGGGAAGTCAAGTTGTCATTCATTGCAAAGGATGTGCATGTGAAACTTTAAAAAAACATTGCTCACATTCCCTCTTTATACTTTATACAGAAAATGTTCAATTGTATATGCTAACTTAAATAAAAAGAATAATATAATCAGGATATGAGATAAGGCTACAGCTGACATATAAAAACCAGCTAGCACAAAAAAAATCATTGTATATTCATGCAGCTATTTTAAAAATTGATCAATACCCAGAGCTTTTCGCCTTTGTTTTTAAGCATTACTCTTTTTAGCAAGATATTCCATTGTCTTTAATGTTTCTATTAACACTGTTAAGGTCTGTACATACTGTTGGAACATTTCTCATGTGGATTTTGTCTTTTGCAAAATGTTTTTTTTTACATGGAAATCCCTTACTTTATTGAAATAATAATGTAAAAAAATTGAAGTTGGCACACCCAATTTTGTATTCCATTTATCCTCTATGATGTAGTGCATGAAGTTAATCTGGTTTGGGGAGGGAAAGGTTGAGCCATAAAGCAAAAATGTGTCCTATAGAATATCTTTCAAAGTGGTATGTGTTATCAGGATGAATGACTGAATTCTCTTTCCCAGGACCATAGAATTTCTTGCTTCAGTTTCTTCTGAACTGGTGCAGATGGTGCTTTATAATGCAGTTTCTAAAGAGAAATGTTCATATGCTGCAGTCCTTATAAACACGCACACAATTCCAGAGAAGTTGTTCTAGTCTCTGGTTTTGCATAATGTTGAAGGCCAAGGACCAGCAACTCAGGAGGAGATCAAAAACCCCATCTAGCAGGATCATCTTAGCTTCCATGTGGGAAGACGTATTAAGCACTGATTTCCTGTAGGGGACAGCAGGAATCCTGTGCAACATTAAGGAGATGACCTGTTGGCAAATAAGCCTCAACCTGTGTGGCTAAATGTTTCTGAATTGAAGGGGGAGTCCTGCTGTCTTCAATCATCATGCTTTGTCATTGTAAAACCAACGAAATAGTATTTTTTGCCTAATTTAAAGGAGCTGCTTTTTTTTATAGCACATATTTCGCTTTGTACTATATTTGATAGTTTAAAGATAATTTAGCCTGTAGAATACTTTTGTCTTTGTATTGTTCATGAATGTTACAAGAAAAGTGCTTTACTTTGTTGCCATAATTCTCTTGTACTGCTGTAAAGTGGGGTTTTGTTTCGTTTTGTTTTGTTTTTATTACTGTTTTCCAAACACCTGAATCGATCAACATTTTTGGTACTGAGTTTTGTATGCTCTGATTATTATTATTTGTCAGTATTTTGAATGTTTACATCTCTTTGACACTAGCCATTCAATGCCTTTTTTAGGGAAGTATTTCTCGTGCCCAGATTGAAGCAATGTGAAATCGAACCATATCTAGCATGCCTGAGGAAGACACATTTATGTATTCTTACCATAAATAGATATTTTTGTCCTTGGATAGAGAAACAAAAACTCCTCTCAGTCCTCTACCAAAGAAATACACAAACACACCCACACACTCACGCACATACACTTTGTGTTAAATTCTCAGAAAGGGAACACTTTATTTCAGCGGCATTGCAGTGTTTATTATTTTTATTACCTGAATAAATGTGACCAAGTGATTTTTTTTCTTCTAAGATACAGTGTTTGGTTTAGAATTCAGGGATCATGCTTCATCAGTGGTGCTGTCTGTCTTTTTTTTTTAAAGAAAACGTTTGCTTACCAAAATAATTGATCACAAAATTATAATACAAATGGAAACTTTTGTTCTGTCTACATGTTTGCTCTATCCCACCCTCTCCCCAACATTCCCTTGAAAATAACAATTTGGGCTTCAGTATCAAAATATTCTAAACAAAATAAAAGCAAGAATAAACTTTGATTGGTGTGTTATTTCCCCTGCTTCTTTTAAATGTGCTAAAAGAACATAAAACATTCGCTGAATATTTGAAAAATTTTTCATTGGATAGAGACCACAAAGTAAATAGGGCATTGTGACATGTGTGACTGAGTGAGTTTGGAAGATATTTAGGTGGTATTTAATTAGTGATTAGTCTTTTTTAAAAACACTGTTGAGTTTCTCCACTACTGTTCCAAATTAGCACAATTTGCGAGGCAAGAAATCATACATTGGCCAATACTGTTGGAAAATCTCATGCTCCCAAGGATGCTATCACAGTACACTACAATAATCTGATGTTCCTCAAATATATACTTTGATATATATATATATTTACTTCAGGAGGATAAAAGTTCCCTTTATTCCTCTCTTTGTAGGCAAACATAGGAAGAAAATAGTTGAGATTTGGCATGCAGAAGTTAAAGCTCTTTGAGCTCTCCACAATTCACAACAACAACAAAAACCCTTTAGATCAGGTCTTGAGGTCACAGCCTTAAGGAATCTTTTTGTTTCTCTTGCGGCAAAAACTATTATTTTCAGCCTGCTAGTCTTTTTCTAGCAGTACTTCAGAAATATTAGCTCTTCCTGACAGTAAGTGGATGTTACGATTATTCTTAAATTACATGCAAGACTATATGCAGTGAAAGCAATTCAGTTAAATGCAATTTATTTTCAGTTGTTTGTGTACACGAATGATTAACCTACTTTTAATATTTTGATTCTGAAAATTAAGGCATGGAGAGCAAATGGTCAAGGTTATACATTACATAGCAGAAAGCAGCTAATATATACTGCATATAGTAAACCAAACTTCTGTGAAATCAAACTGTCCACTTAGGAAGCAACATTGATTGACAATCAATTTCACATGGTGGTGTTGCACATTCAATTTCAAGTCCTCAGAGAAGGGGGGCATACAAATCCAATAAATAAATAAATAAATATTTAGTATTATTGTTATTGTTATTATTTGTACAGAACAAAGTATTCAATGAGAATATTTCATTCATTCAGATCTAGGATGTGTTATTTGAGTGTTCCCCTTATTTTTTTGAGATAAACGTATATATATACAGTAGTACCTCATGATACAAACCCCTCGTCATACGAACTTTTCGAGATACGAACCCGGAGTTCAGAATTTTTTTGCCTCTTCTTACGAACTTTTTTCGCCTTACGAACCCACCGCCGCCACCGGGATGCCCAGCCTCCGGACACTCTACTGGGTGCTGCCGCCCAGCTTTCACCTTCTGAAACAGCCGGGGCACTTCTCGCCATTCTCCCGAACGCTGAACCCAGAAGTTCGGCAAAAGTTCAGGTTTGGGTTGCCGCCCGGCTGTCACTTTCCCAGAAGAGCCGTGGAGCTTTTGGCTGGGAGGGAGGCTCAAACGGAGGTGGGGAATCCCAGTAGGGAATTCCAGGGGCAGAGCTTTGACGTCACGAAGATGTCCTTCCTGGCTGGCCAAAACGGGGAGTCCACAAAGGAGGTCTCTGTGACATCAAAGCTCCGCCCCTGGAATTCCCTATTGGGAGTCTTCGGAGAGGGGCGGCATACAAATCCAAGTAATAAATAAATAAATTAAATAAATAAATTCCCCACCTCTGTTTGAGCCTCCTGATCAGCCGAAAGCTCCACAGCTCTTCTGGGAAGGGGACAGCCGGGCAGCGGCGCTTCTTGGTGTTCTCCTGAACCCGAACCTGAACTTTTGCTGAACTTTTCGGGTTCGGCATTTGGGAGAAGGCCAAGAAGCGTTCCAGCTGTTTCAGAAGGTGACAGCTGGGCGGCAGCGTTTTGGCATTCTCCTGAACCTGAACTTTTGCCGAACTTTTCGGGTTCGGGAGAGCGCCGAAAAGCGCCCGGGTCGCGGTGCCCAGCGGAGTGCCAGTTTTTGCGATTTGGGGGGGGGGCATGCACGCATTAATCGGTTTTCCATTGTTACCTATGGGAAATGTTTTGTCTTACGAACTTTTCACCTTACGAACCTCCTGGAACCAATTAAGTTCATAAGACAAGGTATCACTGTATGTATGTATGTAACATATTTTGGCTGATAATGAAAAGGAAGGGAGACTACTATAGATATATTTTGGGATTATTAGCCTTCATCAGGTAGCCACACCCTTTTTAACAAAAAATTCGACAAAAAATCATATATATATGATCTATATATATGTCACATGTTTTTGCTGAATTTGAAAATTCCATGGGAGGGTCGCTGTTTCTTCCCCACCAGCGCTTGTATCAACTGTGAGGGAAATGTACAGACTAGAGCCAAGAGGAGGGTAGGGGAAGTGTTGGCATGGAAGAAACAGTGACCCTTCCATGAGACCGTCCTCTTGCAATGAAAACAGCCTTCCCCGCAGTTGATCCAACCGCTGGTGTGGAAGAAACAGCGACCCTCCAATGGGACCGTCCTCTTGCAATGAAAACAGCCCTCCCCGCAATTGATCCAAGCGATGGCTGTGAAGAAACGGCCCCCACCTGTTTCTTAACTGACTGAATGAGGAAAAAGTGGGGCAGAAGGGATGCCGTGAAGGCTGTTTTCATTGCAAGAGGATGGTCCTGTGGAAGGGTCGTCGTTTCTTCCACGCCAGCGCTTGGATCAACTCGTATTTCTTACTCCCCCCTACCCTTTCCTTACGTTTCCAGGAATCCCACTGTCTTTTCTTCCTCCACATTACCCTTTCCCTTCCTCTCTAAGCACTCCGCTAACCTTGCTTTATCCACCTGCCATCTTGGGGCAACTGCAGAGAGCTCCTCGGACGTGCCGTTTTCTAGCAGATGGGATGGGGGAGAGGAGAGACCCTGCACAGGAAAGCCTGGATCCAGGTCCCTTTTGATCATCAGAGCCTGCAAACTTAAAAGCCCTTGTTTTGGCCGCTGCTTGCGAGACAAGCGAAGGTTCATAAGACAAAAATGGTTCGTGAGAAGAGGCAAAAAAAGAGGGTATAATAATAATAATAATTTATTGGATTTGTATGCCGCCCATCTCCGCAGACTCGGGGCGGCTAACAACAATAATAAACACAACATGTACAATTCAATAATAAAAAACAACTAAAAACCCCTATCATAAAACCAAACATACACACAAACATACCATGCATAACTTGTAATGGCCTAGGGGGAAGAGCTATCTCAACTTCCCCATGCCTGGCGGTATAAATGAATCTTGGGTATATAAGAAAGGGGATCTTTGTACTACAGAACAGACTTCTGTTAACCACGGAATTGGGACAATCCAAACCCATTATTCAAGTTCTGAAAAAAATGCCTGAGGTGACAAATGAATTTCATTCAGTTCACTCATATGAATTTTTGTTTCTGCATCACATATAATTCAGCAGAAATGTAAACAAATGCTACTGGTTCCTTCAGAATTAATTTGGCTGTCATTTAAGGATCCAACTTCAAAGTCTATCTTCACTAATGGGTTCAGTGACAGAACACTTTAGTGACTTTCAAATCACTCTATAATCTCAAATGTGAAATAAAGACATCAGAGCAATCTTCCAGGGATGCATTTTATGTCTCAAATGTGCCAATAATTAGTGCAAATAAAATTCTGTTCAGCTTAGAGATGTAAAGCTTTATGAATAAAATTAAGAAAGACGAGTGAATCAGGATTCCCCCCAAATACCTCCCCCATGTCTGCTGCCTCAGAGCAGGAAATCCAGATCTTATACAAGCTTCTTTTTTCATATATAATGACATCTAAGCTAGTCTGCGTAGTGGGATATGGAAAATTGGCTCATTTTAGCTTTCCTGTCACTACTGCTTTAATTTTTCATCTTTCTGCTTTAGAAAAGCATGTCAGTTAAAATATCAAAGACATGAATCCTGGATTATAAGTACAAACATCTTGAATATTACTCTTATCCTTACTGCAAAACATAATGGGGTTTGAATGACAGAAGAAATAATTCAAGAGTGACAGTTCTTTATTTCATTCCTAGAAAATGGAAGGGCTTTTTCTCCCTAATCTACTGTCCTTGCTAAATACTACTGTATGTCTGAAGGTGCATTCTTTTGTGAAAGTAACAGACAATGTTGATTGATTATGTGCCATCAAGTTGGTGTTGACTCTTAGCAACTACATAGATATATTTTCTCCATGGCAATTTATCCCTAAGCTCAGTTGTGTCTAAAATAGAATAAATAGACCCTAGACATTCTTGCTTCTGGTGAAAATACAGAATTATCATTTATTAGTTGACTTTTTTTAGTGACAAACATAGAAGATTGATGGCAGGAAAAGACCTCATGGTCCATCTAGTCTACCCTTATACTATTTCCTGTATTTTATCTTAGGAAGGATATATATTTATCCCAGGCATGTTTAAATTCAGTTACTGTGGATTTACCAACCTCGTCTTCTGGAAGTTTGTTCCAAGCATCTACTACTCTTTCAGTAAAATAATATTTTCTCACGTTGCTTCTGATCTTTCCCCCAACTAACCTCAGATTGTGCTCCCTTTTTCCTGTGTTCACTTTCCTATTAAAAACACTTCCCTCCTGAACCTTATTTAACCCTTTAACATATTTAAATGTTTCGATCATGTTCCCCCCCCCCCACACTTTCCCTTCTGTCCTCCAGACTACACAGATTGAGTTCACTAAGTCTTTCCTGATAAGTTTTATGCCTAAGACCTTTCACCATTTTTGTAACTTGTCTTTGGACCCATATAAGTTGTCCATATAATTCTTAGAAGTTTTCTCCAATGCCAATATTCAATAGCATCAATACTTCTATCCTACATCTGCAAGGTAAACTTTTCATTCCAATAGGAAATGCTGTCCCTATAACTATCTGATCTTTGTAAATATAGACACATCACAGCATTTGAATATCTTTTCCAAGGCCTTCATAACTATAAAGCCCTTCATGGCTCCAGACCAGGGTATCTACGAGACCGCCTTCTGCCGCACGAATCCCAGCGACAGGTTTGGTCCCACAGAGTTGGTCTTCTACAGGTCCTGTCGACTAAACAATGTCATCTGGTGGGACCCAGGGGAAGAGCCTTCTCTATGGCAGCTCCGACTCTCTGGAATCAGCTCCCTCCAGAGGTTAGAACTGCCCCCATCCTCCTTGCCTTTTGTAAACTCCTTAAAACCCACCTCTGTCATCAAGTGTGGGGGAACTGAGACATCTCCCCCTGCCTATGTAGTTTTTGTGCATGATATGACTGTATGTATGTTTTTATATATTGGGGTTCCTTGTTTTTTAGACTTTTAAAATGTACTATTGTTATTTTAGATTCTAACTATTAGATTTGTCATTATATATTGTTTTTATCACTGTTGTGAGCCACCCCAGAGAGGGGCGGCATACAAATCTAATTAATAATAATAATAATAATAATAATAATAATAATAATAATAACTGCTCTACTAGGGACTAGTCTGCATTTCTTGACTGCTTTTTCCTTTGCTGCTGATGGTTGATCCTAAAAAGCAGAAGCTATCGTCTCCCTCAGTGTCTTCATTTTTATTTCTAAGACTGGTTAATCTACCACCTGTCATTAATGCAGTCTTCTTTATGTTGAATTTTAGTGCCATTTTTTCCACTGCCATCCTCAACTTTTATTGCTAATGTTTGCAGATCGTTTGCTTTATTTGTTATAAATATAATAGGAAGCAATTGCTATTTCCAAAAGTAGTGTTGTATTTAAAATTATATTAATTCTAATTAACATAACAGCTTTTTTGTTTTATTCACCAAGGACTTCCTACATAACACTAATAATAGCATTCCTGCTGTTCCCATACATTTTGATTAAATTACATTTATGCTTCTGTGAATGTTAATCAGTTGCAGATTGACAATTTTATTTTGACACAGAAGTAATCAACTACTATGAGTTGATAGCATTGCTGGGTTGTTTGTAACAAAAGCAATTTTCAGACACAATATTAATTTTAAGGATTCATTAATATATTTGAAATTATTATGGAAGTAATGTTTGACACAATACAATGGATAGCAGAACAGTTGTTTTCATAGAAACTTATATCCAAAAGAAAACGTTTCTCCTTGAAAAGCAAGTATAAGACAATCCCTCTAGTTCACATTCTATAACAAAGAAGCACCAGCACATAAGGATTAAATGCTGCTCTGGACCTATGTATTTATTTGACGCTCAACTTAATATATTGGGGACTGCAACAAAGCTAGTATTTCCATTTGCAGAACTTTGCAATGCTTAGCATGTGGGTCATCTGGTTTCCCCGCTGTTTAGAGCTCATCATCATCATTTCTTTGTGGAAGACACCACCTAGTCCAAGAAACTATGTACCTTGTTAGAAAGTGGGTCCTCAACTGATCCACTCTAGCCTTCCAGATCTAATGGAGAGATTCACTTGCCTTAGGTCAGGGGTAGGCAAAGTTGGCTCTTCTATTATTTATGGACTTCAACTCTCAGAATTCTTGAGCCAATCAAGCTAGCTCAAGAATTCTGGGAGTTGAAGTCCACATGTCATAGATGAGCCAACTTTGCCTACCCCTGCCTTAGGTCATTGCCTAAGATTTCTAAATTCTTTATCATATAAGACTTTAAAGATTAGATTAGATTTATTGGATTTATATGCCGCCCATCTCCGCAAACTCGGGGCGGCATATAAAGCCATAACATTATAGAGCCTGATCTAACCACTTTACTTTTACACCATCCATAGCTGCAAGGTTGCCTTCAACAGCCACCTCATACATGTACGGTACCTTTCAGTAGTCCAGCCATTTGCTTTGAAGTATGAAGTGTTGTCATTGATACATATTTGATAGAAATGTATCTTAGTTGTAAAGATAACCTAAGTATGTTTTGTCCTGTGCTTCTGAATGAGGCCTGAAACTAGTCATCTTCATTTTTGATAATTTCAAAGGCAGGTCACATGAAAAATGTTTTCTAGGGGGTGAGGGGTGGGTTATGGACAAAGAAGACTGTGTATCAGGAAATCAGATGCAATACATGATATAGATAATGTAATATTAAATACAGTGGTACCTCGTCTTACGAACACCTCATCTAACAAATTTTTCATGATACGAACCTGGTGTTTAAGATTTTTTTGCCTCTTCTTCCGAACTATTTTCACCCTACGAACCCAAGCCACCGCTGCTGGGATGTCCCGCCTCCGGACTTCAATTGTCAGCCAAAGGCTCCCCTTGCTGGGAAACCCCACCTCCGGACTTCCGTTGCCAGCGAAGCGCCCATTTTTGCACTGCTGGGATTCCCCCGAGGCTCACCTCGCTGGGAAACCCCACCTCTGGACTTCTGTGTTTTTGTGATGCTGCAATTTCCCTGAGGCTCCCCTTGCTGGGATTCCCTTCATTTTTGCCGGCACTGCTTTGAATCCCAGTGAGGGGAGCCTCAGGGAAATCGTAGCATCGCAAAAACACAGAAGTCCAGAGGTGGGGTTTCCCAGCGGGGTGAGACTCAGAGGAATCCCATCAGTGCAAAAACGGGCGCTTCGCTGGCAATGGAAGTCCAGAGGTGGGGTTTCCCAGCAAGGGGAGCCTCAGGGAAATTGCATCATCACAAAAAGATGGATGTCCGGAGGTGGGGTTTCCCAGGGAGGGGAGCCTCAGGGAAATCCGAGCAGCACAAGAACAGGCACTTCAGCTGGCAACATAAGTCTGAAGGTGGGGATTCCCAGCAGCATAAGGCAAAAGAGGTGAGTTTGAGGCTTGCACACGTTCACTTTTACATTGATTCCTATGGGAAACATTGTTTCATCTTATAAACTTTTCACCTTACGAACCTCATCACGGAATGAATTAAGTTCGTAAGACGAGGTACCACTGTACTTAGAAAAACTTAACATCTTTACCAGAAGGGGGGAAATGATGTTACCCATCGCAGAGAGTTGTATTAACCTGTCTCTTTTCCTATCTCTTGAAATTATGCTTTCATTTTCTTGGGCTATCATGGAACAACCTTTTAAAATAAATTTCCTTCTTTTAATATCTCCTTCCTAAAATTGGTGAGCCACTTTATAATCCTATAATGGTTTTCTGGTTATTATTACTGATATTCAGCTTTCATTCTGTTTTCTTTCTAACTGTTTAAAAATATTTTCCACGCCTGTTTTACTTTCTGCTCTAGAAGTGCTACAATTCCCTCCTCCTCCTCCTCCTCCTTATCATCATCATCATCATCTATAATTCTTTTTAAACCAGATCCTTGCCCAACAAGTTGTTATCTAATATTTCAGAGTATAAATAAATGAAGGACATGGAAGTAACTAGGCCATAGACAATATATGGTGAAACAAGAAGAGACAGAGTTCATACTTTACAATCTAAAAGCAAATACAGTGGTACCTCGTGATACAAACCCCTCGTGATATGAACCCCACGTGATACGAACCTGGGGTTTGAAAAATTTTTGCCTCTTCTTACAAACTTTTTTTGGCTTACGAACCCACCACAGATCGCAAAATGGCGCTCCGCTGGGCGCCGCCCCCGGCTGTCACCTTTTAAAACAGCCGGGGGCTTCTCGGCATTCTCCCGAACCCGAACCCAAACTTTTCGGGTTCAGGAGGCCGCCGAGAAACGCTGCCGCCTGGCTGTCACCTTCTGAAACATCCGGGGGCTTCTCGGCATTCTCCCGAACCCGAACCCAAACTTTTCGGGTTCAGGAGGCCGCCGAGAAACGCTGCCGCCTGGCTGTCACCTTCTGAAACAGCCAGGGGGCTTCTCGGCGTTCTCCCGAACGCCGTACCCGAACTTTTCAGTTCAGCGTTCAGGAGAACGTCAAGAAGCCCCCCGGCTGTTTCAGAAGGTGACAACCGGGCAGTGGCGCTTCTCGGCGGCCTCCCGAACCCGAACCCAAAAAGTTCGGGTTTGGGTTCGGGAGAACGCCGAGAAGCCCCCCGGCTGTTTTAAAAGGTGACAGCCGGGCAGCAGCGCCCAGCAGAGCGCCATTTTGCGATTTTTTTTCTTTTTGCATGCATTAATTACTTTTACATTGTTTCCTATGGGAAACAATGTTTTGTCTTACGAACTTTTCGCCTTACAAGCCTACTTCCGGAACCAATTAAGTTCGTAAGACGAGGTATTACTGTAATAGGGCAGCCCAGACAGCCATAGGTTTTCATACTGCTCCTGAACACTTTTTATTAGCTATTAGTGCAATTCAAGGTGCTGATTGTCTCGTTTAAAACCCTGGATAGTTTCAAACCTAGTTATCTGAGAAGATTCCTTCTCCCATATCCATCTGCTCATCCAAGATTGAGCAATGCTAACTCCTATGTCCCACCTGTCTCAGAATACCATCTGATGATACTAAAGAAATTAACTTTTTCACAAGCTGCTTTCTTCTGATGAACTCCCTATCTATGGGATTCTGGTTCATCCTTTCCCTCTTGGCTTTCAGAATAGCAGTTAAGATCTGGCTTTCCATGTAGCCATGAAGAAAAGTTTGCTACGGATGTGAGGAATGTATTTGCAGATACTTAACTTTGTTTGACTCTAAAGTGTGGAATAGGGTTGATATTCTTGGCGGCGTCTGTAATATGGCAAATGATTTAGCTTTACTAGATAAGTGGTCAAAGCAATGGAAACTGCAATTTAATGTTTCCAGATATAAAATAATGCACTTGGGGAAAAGGAATCCTCAATCTGAGTATTGTATTGGCAGTTCTGTGTTAGCAAAAACTTCAGAAGAGAAGGATTTAGGGGTAGTGATTTCTGACAGTCTCAAAATGGGTGAGCAGTGTGGTCGGGCAGTAGAAAAAGCAAGTAGGATGCTTGGCTGCATAGCTAGAGGTATAACAAGCAGGAAGAGGGAGATTGTGATCCCCTTATATAGAGCACTGGTGAGACCACATTTGGAATACTGTGTTCAGTTCTGGAGACCTCACCTACAAAAAGATATTGACAAAATTGAACGGGTCCAAAGACGGGCTACAAGAATGGTGGAATATCTTAAGCAAAAACATATCAGGAAAGACTTAATGAACTCAATCTGTATAGTCTGGAGCAGAGGTCCCCAACCTTTTTTGCACCAGGGACCGGCTTTAAGCTAGACCAGTTTTCCATGGCCCGGTGGGGGGGGGAGCTAGCTGTCAGCGGCGCCGTAAAAGGGGCGATCAAGAGAGGAATGGGTGAATGAATGGACGGAGGGTGGGAAGGAAGGAAGGAAAGAGGGAAGGGACAGGAACAAAAGAAGGGTGCAAAGGAAGCAAGGAAAGGTGTGAAAGGGGAGAGTAAGAGAGGAAGGAGTGAAAGAAGGGAATGAGGGAGGAAAGAAGGGAGGAAGGAAAAGGAAAGCAAGAAATGGAGGGAGGAAAGGAAGGAAAGAAAGAAAGAAAGAAAGAAAGGGGGAAGGGACAGGAACAGAGGAAGGAAGCAAGGAAACTTATGAAAGGGGAGAGTAAGGGAAGAAGGTAGGAAGGAGAAAGAAAAGAAGAAATAGAGGAAGGGAAGGTAAAAGAGAGAAAGAAAAAGAGCAAGAAACAAAGCAAGAAAGAGAAAGAAAGAAAGGCAACTTCAAAGAAAGGCTCACTGAGCATCTCTCACTCTCTCTCTTTCTATCCCTCTTTCTTTCTTTCTTTCTCTTCCTTTCTCTCTCTCCTCTTCCTTTATCTCCTCTCTCTCTCCCTCTCTCTTTCTCTCCCCCTCTCTCCCCCTTTCCCTCTCTCCCCCTTTCCCTCTCTCCCTCTCTTGCTATCTCTCCCCCCTCTCCCTCTCTCTTTCTCCCTCTCCCTCTCTTTCTCTCTCTCCCCCCTCTCTCTTTCTCTCTCTCTCCCCCTCTTTCTCTCTCTTCTTCTCACTTTCTCTCTCTTGTTTTCTTTCTGTCTCTTTTGCTTTCTCTCTCTCTCACTCTTTCTTGTTTTCTTTCTCACGCTCTTTCTCTCTCTTGTTCTCTCTCTTGCTATCTCTTTCTCTCCCCCCCTTTCTCACTCTCTCTTTCTCACTTTCTCTCTATCTTGCTGTCTGTTGCTATCACTCACTCTCGTTCTCCGTTCTTCTCAGCGATGACGCGCGCACGCCCTGCCCGCCTCACCTTTGCGAGAGCACTTTCGCCCCGGGCTCTCAGCAAGGGGATTTGCAGGAGAGGCGGGGCCGGCGAAGGTGATATTGAATGTCGGGGGAGAACGAGCGGTTGCACGCGCTCCCTATCCCCCTGCTAGCCCACTCGGAATATTCAAAATAAGAAAAGCCTTCGCCGGCAAAGGCTTTTCTTATTTTGAATATTCCGAGTGGGCTAGCAGGGAGATAGGGAGCGCGTGCAACCGCTCGTTCTCCCCCGACATTCAATATCACCTTCGCCGGCCTCCGCTGAGGAAAGCCTTTGCCGGCATTTCCTCTCGGCGTCAAGGAGGCGCAGCGGCAGGCGGAGAGAGGGAAGGGGGGGCAGCGGCGTCCCTCCTGGCCTTGGCGGGCCGCCCAACCCTCCCCACCTCCTGCAAACGCGGCGGGCAGCGGGGGGAGAGCGAGGAGCCGGTTCCGGCGGGCGCGGGGCTTGGCTGGCTGGCGGGGGGGAGCGCTGCTGGTGGTGCGGAAAGGCCGAGGGGGCCCTGACGCCGCGGACCGGCTGAAAAGCCCCAACGGCCCGGTCCCGGTCCGCGGACCGGCGGTTGGGGACCTCTGGTCTGGAGGACAGAAGGAAAAGTGGGGAAATGATCGAAACATTTAAATATGTTAAAGGCTTAAATAAGGTTCAGGAGGGAAGTGTTTTTAACAGGAAAGTGAACACAAGAACAAGGGGACACAATCTGAAGTTATTTGGGGAAAAGATCAAAAGCAACGTGAGAAAATATTATTTCACTGAAAGAGTAGTAGATCCTTGGAACAAACTTCCAGCAGACATGGTTGGTAAATCCACAGTAACTGCATTTAAACATGCCTGGGATAAACATATATCCATTGTAAGATAAAATACAGGAAATAGTATAAGGGCAGACTAGATGGACCATGAGGTCTTTTTCTGCCGTCAGTCTTCTATGTTTCTATGTTTTCCTGGGTCATTTACAACGTCATTGAGATTTCTTTATTGTTTTACATGGTGCCTTTCTTTTGAGGGATGTGTGTGTTCTTTTTATGATGTTCTTAATTGTTAGCAGCTCAGATCCTTTGGGAATGTTGTAAATAAATACTGAACTTTCAACAGATGCCAGAATAATGGTATTTTTATTGGATCTTAATATGGAAATGTTGATATTAATGTTTCAGTTCAACTATGAAAGCATTATAACTTTTCTAGTACTAGTAGTAAAAATTTAAAAATCTCTTAAAATCTTCTGCTGCAATATTCATAACCTGATTTCATTATGCCAGGAAAAAAAGAAAAGAAATATGTTTCTCAGTTGCCAGTACAGTATGTGCTGTTTTAGGACATCTCATATTCACAGGCATCTGCTAATTAGCCTGTGTGTTCATGCTTAGAATGGATCTAGAGGTATGGTGTATTCAGTACAAAACTTTATGAATTATGCTTTAGTGAAGTGGGAAAGAGTTATTTCTCAGGTTAGGAAAAACTTGTTCAAACAACTATTTAGCTCCATACTTTAATTCAACACATGGATGTTTGTTACAAAGCAAGCAAACAAAAAGTAACAACAAAATCACTTGTAGATGGACCATAATAATACAACCAAAATTGATTGAATGGAAAGATAATATTTGCCAAATAAAGCTTAAAAAGAAGACAGTGTGGAGAATTCTTGCAACTAGTATGTAATGAGGATGCAAAATGGACAGAGGAGGAAAATATGAATAGAACATACAGTAGATAGCTACAATGATTTTGTTTCAGAGTTGAAGACGTAGTCCCTCACTTGCTGATCCAACATGGATGTAAGAATAAATGAAGAGGCCAAGAACAAAAAGAAAATTTTCAGCCCACTATTCAGCAAAAACCATGTTGGCAGAGTTCAACCTGTTTGACAAGAAATTACTGATATTTGACTGAATTAAGACGAGCTACTGTAACTGGAAAAAAGCCATACTATCGAAATTAAATGCAATTATGTAGAATATAGTAACAGATGTCTTGATTATCCAATTTACAGATTTTGTCATATCTTGGCTGACATTCTGGGCATATCTGCAACATTCCACATTCTGCAATTTCCTAGGAAGAACTCCCTTTAATGTACTAGAGAACATATCCAAACAAAGAGATGTTGGTCCTATGCAGTGATTACAGTTCATCATTCTTGCTCGTGGAGATCTTTCAATCACCTGCTGTCTTTTGGGCCTTATCTCAAAGTATAAGAAATATGTCATAAGATATGAAACATTGATACATTTATTCAGCACATTCACATTTATCTATATTATTTTAGTGATTGTGTAGACTTACAGAAGAGGAATTAATCTACTAAATATACAGTTAGTCCTCAACTTACAATAGTCCATTTAGTCACCATTTGAAGTTTCAATGGCACTGAAAAAAGTGATTTATGACAATTTTTCTCTCCTATAAAAAATGTCTCTGCCCTCCTATTATTACCCTCAGAATGCTATCGTTTGTATGTGACCAATGACACAAATCATGTTTTCAATGGCTAGTTGGCCACCGACTACTATACTTAAGTGTTCCTATTCCTATACATCTACTCCATAAAGAAGAACTAATATTAATATTTGCCAGGAGTATTTGATTGTGTTTATCTTACTGTATGTAACTCAGAGCAATTCAAAAACAGAGGAAAGACTTGTTGCCTACTATACAAGTTTTTTGTTAAAGTAGTGAAGCAGCAATATTTCAAACTTTTAGCTGAAATATTATGAAGAATTTAACTCCTGAAATAAACAAAGTGATGGTAGTTAGGTTGGATAATTAGCATTGATCTGACTAAGAGGTAGACTACTTTTTTATATGTGGTAAAAAGGTTTTTGTTTTTGTTTTTAATCATGTAAGGGATCAATTTCCAGGAGTGAACAAAATGCATTTAATTCTTATGAATCACAGCTTTGTTGCACTGTGATTGTATGGAACTGGTTATTAATGCAATGTCAGAACCATGGTTTTAGGGATAAATCTCCTTTGGATAGACTCCATCTCTTCAGTCCCAATACAGCACATATGAATCCCAAAGCTTTATTCACTCTGCTTCACACAGAACAAAATCTTTCCAAAACATTTCTATGCTACAAGAATCTTTGGTTGTAACAAGATACCTCATGAAAATATTAGTTGCTAAACTAATTGACTCTTTTTTCCTAATGCTATTACACCACATTGTTATTATGGTGGGTGCCACTGGAGGATATGCATGCACCACTCTTATACAGGAACACATCAGGTAATTGGCCATAATGCAAATATCTAATTAGGGATATTTCCACTTCTGTTGCTTGAATTTACTTCTCTGTAGAGTGAGCTGGGAGGAAATATAACAGAGCAACCTCTGATAGACTCCTACTAATCCCTGAGGCCATCGTATGTGAGGGCAGGGAAGCTGTGTTACCTGTCACCTGCTTGGCAGAGGATGAGGGTAAGTTTGTTCAAGCAGGTGCAGAACTTGTTGTTTACTTAACAAGGTTGTCAGCATCTGCCTCCTAGTAATTAAGAAATACATTCAAGAAGAAGTTGCCTGTTGCCTTCCTGGCTGTCCCCTCTGCTGTGACAAGTGGGACAAAATTTCATGTAAATACTTGCCAGAATCCAAGCAAACCTGAGTAATAAGAAGTAATATACCACCTATTTATAGGCTTGACTGACAGGTTTGTGGGCTCAGTAGCTGTCATGGTAAAAGTTTCAGATGATAAGATTATACCGACCTTTCCCTTCCCCCAGCAGGTGTGAGATTAGAAATGCTACGAAATCTCACAATAATGTAAACATTGCGATTTCAATATGATAGTGACATCTGTTCTTTTGGTATAGATCAGGCTAGCCCAGTCCTTTAAAGTATTGAGTCAGGGTTAGTATTACTTATTTATAGCCAATTGGCCACCCATATTTGGTGTTCCATTAGATGGTTTTATTTCCAAAATTTTCAAAGTGGCTACTCTGTCCTAAAGCTACAAGATTTGGCTAGGATTAAAAAATGTAGCTCTGTTCCATGGTTGTAACATGGATGTAACATGTATAACATGCATCCAACCAGGAGTGAAATGCTACCAGTCAGACTGGTTTGGGCATACCAGTAGCAGTGGCCGCTAGTGGTTTGCCAAACTGGTAGCAACGGCTGGCTGGCCATGCCCCCAAGCTGGTCCCCCAGTCCCTGCTCGCTCGCCCTGCAACTGGATGTCCAGGGGCTATTGGCAGCTTGCTACCACTGCTGCTCCTGGGTTGTTGCCTACTACCCTCGCACCTCCCTCCCCAGTTTGCAGTGCCTGTGCTCTATCCCAACCATCTGACGTCATGCTGGAGTGGCAGCCGTCCAATGCAGTGCATATGTGCGATAGTCCCAGGACTCGGGACGTCTGCTAGCCACACCGAAGCAGCAGTGGCATTGCCACCACCACTGCTGCTGCTGTTCTCAGTCCATAACAGCAGCAGCGGAAGGTAAGGCTGGGAGGGAGGAAGACCAGCTGCACTCATCCAAGAAGTCACTTTGGAGAGACATGGCAAGGCTCGCTCGCTTTTTGGCCGAGTCCGACACTCCTCTGGCCTGTGAGACTGTCCCAAAAACGAAGCTTGCTTCCCCTTCCTCAGACATGGCAAAAGGGTCTGGGGTCGGCAACATAATTCAAGCCGCCCACCCACACACACACGTACAGGAGGCTCAGAGGAAACAGCAGTGTTGGTGGCAGCAGCAATGGCCCCTTGCCCTGAGGCACTGTGGCCAGGTCCTAACACTCAAGAGGCTCCATTCCACAGGTCAGATGCCTGTCGGACTTGCCAAAGCTGTTTTGCCTCATATGTTTTCTCTTTCAGACACAGCAGGCAAGAGAAAAAGAGCAGGAAAGAGCCCAGTAGGCAGCCAAACGAAGAGCTAGAGAGGGCCAATGAATTCCTCTGTGGGGCTGCACCCACCTGGGGAGGGGTTTCCTTCCTGCAAGGCTAGCAGCCCCTAACCTGTGGAAACACCAGCTGATCATCTTTTTAAAAAACTTTTTAAAAAATGCTTTAAATTTTTTTAAATGGCCACACCAATTGACCACGCCCACCCAGTCATATGACCCCCATCATGCCATGACCAATAAGCCATGCCCACAGAACCAATGGCAAATATATATATATATTACCACTGTATTAAACCCATCGGGTCACATTGCCATCGTATGATGTACTGTGATGTTTTATTCCCTTCACAGAGCTTGGGAGGGCGTGGCCTGTGCATAATGCATCCAGCCTGCGGGCCACCAGATTGACACCCCCTACAATATAGTTATAAGAACATAAGAACATAAGAGGAGCCATGCTGAATCAGGCCAAAGCCCATCAAGTCCAGCATTCTGTGTCACACAGTGGCCCACCGATTGTCCATGGGGATCTTGAGTAGAAAGAGAAGGCAAAACCCTCCCTTTCCCTTGACCCCCAACAAATGGTACTCAAGGGAATCCTGCCTGCCTCAACCAACATAGAGGCAGCACATGGACATCCATTTCAATAACCACCGATACACTTGTCATCCATGAATCTGTCTAATCCTGCCTTGAAGCTATCAAGGCTGACAACTGTCACGACCTCTTCTGGAAGTGAATTCCATACACCAATGACCCTCTGGATGAAGAAATATTTCCCTTTATTTGTCCTTGCTTTCTTACCTATGAGCTGTAGGGAGTTCCCCCTCGTCCTAGTATTGTGTGATAGAGAAAAGAATTTTTCTCTATCCACCTTTTCTATACCATGCATGATTTTATACACTTCGATCAAGTTATATTACTTCATAATGAAACATTCCCTTTGACATTTTGTTTAATTAATTAATTAATTAATTAATTAATTAATTAATTAAGATTTAAAAACTTTTATAAAGTGGCTACTTTAACAGAATAACTCGGATAATGTTCCTATGGGGAATGAGACAACTCTCTTTTTTTCTAAATTCAATGTTTCATATATAATGGAACATTCCTTCACCTGTTTTATGCTCTTCTCTCCGATATTCCTTTTTCATCTTCTGCTCCAAATTCAATGGGATAGACTTTGTAAGTGGTGGGGGAAATGACCAGGACACAATATGGTGGGGGAAATGACCATGGCAAAATGTCTATGCCATTGTTGGGTCAATATGCCTTTTGTGACAAATCTTTAAATGAAATGAATATTTGTTGCTCATATACAAGTGTAAACTTCTTTAGTTTTCAGAAATGTGACAATCAAATCTCACAATAGTTATGTATCCAATAGATGACTTTAAAAACACAATCACTCAATCTCAATCAACCCAGAGTCAGTTAGAGTCAGGTGACATCCAAGATGAGTGAGTGAGTGAATGAATAAATAAATGAATGAAATTGTTGCTTAAATTAGGGCAATACTGAATTACTGACTACATTTGAACTGCACTGAAAACATTCAAAAAAGATTCCAAAATAATGATGATAATTGTGCAAAAAATTTCAACAAAGAAATGGATTTCCAGGTTCCTCTGTAAGGGAATGACTGCCCCTTGGCAGCTGAGCTCCAAATCAATCACTCTTCCATTGTCTCCTATTTTTTCTTCTCACAACCTAGGATTTCCCAATAAAGTGAATCAATCAATGATTGCTGCTATTTAGGTTATTAATATCTGGAATCAGAAGAGACATCTTTTCTGATGTCAGGGAGAAATCAACTTATAAACTCATTTGTAGCATCACATAGTTATGTGACCAGGATTTGCATCTTTTTTGCCACTTTCCAGTGTTTACTTTCTAGTTTCTTGCAAAAATGCCCATTGGAAAAAAATGAATTTGCTTAATGACTGCCAGGTTCACTAGATGACTATAGCTTTTCTTTTAAAAAAATTAGAACACTTTTGCAACATTTACTATCCAATTGTAAATTGGATCCCATCACATGATGCCTTGACTTATAATTTTGGGCTCAATTACAGTTATAAGTTGAGGACTACTGACCAAAAAGAGAGATTACAATCATACAACTTAATCCAGCAAAGAATTCTGCCAAAAAAATCCATTTTTTCTTTGTAACTTGCTAAAAAAAAATACCCACCTCAATATATATTACCTCAATGTAGCTATTATCTCTTGTCTCTAAATGATGCCAAAACAGCTATTTCTTTTTTGTCAGCATACAGTGCAACTGAATTTTTAAACACCTGATAGTATCAAGAAGTTCGTCAACCTTAAAACCAGGTTTTGCTTAATGAATTTTTGAAGGTAATAAGTTCTGTGATCTCCTTGACAAATCTTTGAATCAGTTTTTGTCAAACATATTGGTTGATAAATTGCAAAATTTCTTAGTGTTTTGCTGCTTTCCAAATAACTGTTATGAAAGCCTCATAAGGTATTGCAGGAAGGAAGCCCCTTGGAGGCCCTTTTCTAAAAAATCCCTGATACATCAGTAGCAGAATAGATCCCAGCTTTCCTAAATATTTTATGTCAGGTATATAACATTTGGCTAATTTTGGCGGGTCCCGGGGAAGAGCCTTCTCTGTGGCAGCCCTGACCCTCTGGAACCAGCTCCCCCTTGAGTTTAGAACTGCCCCCACTCTCCTTGCCTTTTGTAAACTTCTTAAAACCCACCTTTGCCGTCAGGCATGGGGGAACTGAGATAACTTCCCCAGGCCTATACTGTTATGTATGGTATGTTGTGTGCATGTTTTTTAAATTATGGGTTTTTAGTTTTCTAATTATTGAATTTGTATTATATATTGTTTTCTGTTGCTGTGAGCCGCCCTGTGTCTGCGGAGAGGGGCGGCATACAAATTTAATAAATAAATAAATAAATAAACAAATAAACAAACAAACAAACAAACAAATAAATAAATAAATAAATAAATAAATAAATAATTTTATTATTTGGTATTGTCAAATTCCCTGAATGTACAATCGATATTTTGGTGAGATCTATCCTTTTTCCTGGATACACTTTTGTTTATGGAATATAAACCATTATAGAACTTATAAATTGGAGTTATTTGTTATAATCATTACAAATTATCCCCCATAAATATCCCTCTGTCTCTAACTATCTATCTATCTTATAATTCTAGTCATTTTACACTTCTAAATCAGTACAAGTAAAGAACATAAGCTATATTCAATATTTAAATAATGACCTCATGTATCAAAGGATTGTCGAAACACCACTTACCAAACACTGTCCCTGGAGGAAGGATGACATTCTAGGATATCATTCCCAAATTGCCTTCTGAAATCCTAGCAGGGTGGATGCTAACCTGATTTCATGGGAACTTCTATATGAAAAAAGCTGGACAGTTACTGTAGCTCTTCTTTGCTTAAAGTTAATTCCAACAAGCAACTGATGACTTACCAAGTTTTTCTCACTGTTGTTACCTTACCTGTGTTTTCATACATTTTAATTAATTGTCAGTATTCAAAGCACATAATTGAACAAGTTCCATTTTAAGTAATCTAAAAGTTTAATACACAGCCAGTATGAAAAATTTATATGCAAAGCTTAACTTACTCCTCTTTTGAAATGCAATTCATTTTTTAAACTCTAAAGGCCGTAGCCTATTGATTATGTATAAAAGCATGGCAGACAATTTTCCATTAGTCAAATTCCTATTTATTGAAAGAAAAAAGGTGCATTTTTCTTTTTCTTTGATAAACTAAACTGTTTATTAATAAAATATTAAAATGCCACCTCACAGTAACTTTATAGTTTCAGAAACCTATACTGGTGGGGTTCTTTTAATTCTGGTTACAGTTTTAAATTTATTTCATTCCAACATAAGCTGTTACAATGATTTATAGCCTACTTTAAGCAGACATTGAAAATAATAAATGAATCCTCATCCTGTTGTCTACACAAATGTTCTTATAATGCTATGCTACTTAACAGTCATAGCTAAGTCATTTTCAGGAATTTTGCCAACCAATTTAAAAGTATTCAGATCTATAGAAAGATGGTATCCTTCAGTTGTAGTAGAAGATTAGACCACACTATTTTAAAAAATGAACATTTTATTTTGGTCCAATACCAGATCATAAAAGCTAACTATAATCTGAGATCAGTCTTATTAATTAAATAAGTAACCTACTTCCATTGTCAAGTCTTCTTATAACAAAACCTTTTTGCCTAGGCACACAATTTAGCAATTGTGTAGACAATTTCAGAGTACAGTGATACCTCGTCTTACAAACCCCTTGTCATACAAACTTTTCGAGATACAAACCTGGGGTTTAAGATTTTTTTGCCTCTTCTTCCAAACTATTTTCACCTTACAAACCCAAGCCTCCACCACTGGGATGCCCCGCCTCCGGACTTCTGTTGCCAGAGAAGCACCCATTTTTGTGCTGCTGGGATTCCCCTGAGGCTCCCCTCCATCACCACCTCTGGACTTCCGTGTTTTTGCGATGCTGCAGGGGAATCTCAGCAGCGCAAAAATGGGTGCTTTGCTGGCTCTGGAGGTGGGGTTTCCCAGTGAGGGAAGCCTCAGCAAAATCGCAGCATCACAAAAACACGGAAGTCCAGAGGTGAGGTTTTGAGGACTTCCGTGTTTTTGTGATGCTGCAATTTCACTGAGGCTCCCCTCGCTGGGAAACCCCACCTCCGGACTTCCATTGCCAGCAAAGCACCCATTTTTGCCTGCTGGGATTCCCCTGCAGCATCACAAAAACATGGAAGTCCAGAGGTGGGGTTTCCCATGGAGGGGAGCCTCAGGGGAATCCTAGCAGCGCAAAAACAGGGGCTTCAGCTGGCAAAAGGGGTGAGTTTGGGGCTTGTACACATTAATTGTTTTCCCATTGATTCCTATGGGAAACATTGTTTCATCTTACAAACTTTTCACCTTACAAACCTCGTCCCGGAACCAATTAAGTTCGTAAGATGAGGTATCACTGTACTTAGGTTTGGGGGAATATGGAAAGTACCATTGATCAGAATGGTCAATGTCTCTCTTTTAAGACTAGGATTAGTAAGGATCCACACCTCAGAAAGTCATCTCTCAGGGTTTCAGTTTCAGCAAAGGCAGAGGGCATTTTATGAGGGAAAGAAGTATTTGACCACAGCACTTCCCATAAATGATAAGTCATAAAGAAGGCCCAGCAGTATTGGGAATAAAATAATGCATATAGATATTTTGTGAGTTGCAGTTTCCTGATGTAAAGGAATATAAATGTACTATCATTTTGGGACAGCAGATTAGAAGACAATCAGAAAGCATCCCCAAATAGAGCAGTTTATTAAAGTTCTGCACTGTTTGGATGGCCTGTGCTA
This sequence comes from Erythrolamprus reginae, assembly GCF_031021105.1. Taxonomy (NCBI): domain Eukaryota; kingdom Metazoa; phylum Chordata; class Lepidosauria; order Squamata; family Dipsadidae; genus Erythrolamprus; species Erythrolamprus reginae. The sequence goes on from NC_091952.1 coordinate 207,304,109, forward strand.
AAAAGGACAGGGTGTATATTTTTTTGTCTAGTTTCTCATGGCACTTATTTTTATCTTCAGATTAAGGGGTTTTTTAATATTATTTTTTATTAGTTTATAATATGACATACAAAGAATAAAAAGTAAATATTAGGGAAATTAGAGAAGGGAAAAGGAAAGTGGATAGTGGGGGAAAGCAAAGGAAAAAGAAAGTTGTATTTTTCTCTGATTTCTTATGGCACTTGTGTTTATCTTCTGATTAAGGTTTAAATCATGTTAGAGAATTATTAATGGGTGTCAAAAACTGGAGCTTGAAGACTGCCCATTAGGAAGCTATTGCCCAAAATGCAATGTAATATGGTATCTGTAAAAAATGCTGATAAACTAAGGTGCTACCTTACATAGATTCAATATTACAGAAAATAGATTTTGAATTAGAATAGAAGCTAAAAAGAGGGGGAGGAGCCCATATCTGTTGGTATATAATTATGCTGTCCATTATTTGACTGGCATAGATATTCCTGCAGAAATATATATTCTTTCATAAAATTTTAAAAGTGATAGAACCTGAGGGAAGAAGAAGAATATACAGTGGAACCCCGACATAAGAGCTGCTCTACTTAAGAGCAACTCGAGATAAGAGCTGGGAGGGGAGAGATATTTTTGTTCTACTTACAAGCCCAAATTCGAGATACAAGCGCCAAGGAGCTGTCTCCTGAAGCCAAACGCTAACTTCCGCGTTCGGCTTCAGGAGACAGCTGCGAAGCGGCGCGCGTGTTTTAAAAGGTTGCAGCCGGCCTGGGGGGCTCGGGGGGGTGCTTGCAGCTTTCTTTCTTGCTCTTTTTCTTTCTCTCTTTTACCTTCCCTTCCTCTATTTCTTCTTTTCTTTCTCCTTCCCACCTTCTTCCCTGCCTCCCTCCCTTCACTCATTCCTCTCTTACTCTCCCCTTTCATAAGTTTCCTTGCTTCCTTCCTCTGTTCCTGTCCCTTCCCCCTTTCTTTCTTTCTTTCTTTCTTTCTTTCTTTCTTTCTTTCTTGCTCTTTTTCTTTCTCTCTTTTACCTTCCCTTCCTCTATTTCTTCTTTTCTTTCTCCTTCCCACCTTCTTCCCTCCCTCCCTCCCTTCACTCATTCCTCTCTTACTCTCCCCTTTCATAAGTTTCCTTGCTTCCTTCCTCTGTTCCTGTCCCTTCCCCCTTTCTTTCTTGCTTTCTTTCTTGCTCTTTTTCTTTCTCTCTTTTACCTTCCCTTCCTCTATTTCTTCTTTTCTTTCTCCTTCCCACCTTCTTCCCTCCCTCCCTCCCTTCACTCATTCCTCTCTTACTCTCCCCTTTCATAAGTTTCCTTGCTTCCTTCCTCTGTTCCTGTCCCTTCCCTCTTTCCTTCCTTCCTTCCCACCCTCCGTCCATTCATTCACCCATTCCTCTCTTGATCGCTTAAAGCCGGTCCCTGGTGCAAAAAGGGTTGGGGACCTCTGTCCTACAGGATTGGGTGGCAGAGAAGTTGAACATATGTAAATTTAAAAGTTTAAGAAAGTTTACAAGTTAAGTGAAAGAAACTTCATTATTCATTTATATGTACATGTACATTTCTTCATTAAAAACATGTCTTTCTGCATAATTTAGACTAACTTTGTGAGTTTTTTGAGGGCTGGAACCAATTAAAATTATTTACATTAATTCCTATGGGGAAAAGTCGTTCGAGATAAGAGCTGCTCGACTTAAGAGCCCAGGTCTGGAACGAATTAAACTCGTATCTCGAGGTACCACTGTACACCCCACAATTAAAACACTGACATGTGTTGTAACAGGAAGCCCACAAAAGTTTATACATTTCAAATTGTATCTACAGCTCTCATTGCCATCTGCTGGCTGTGTTTGTTTTTTGAATGGAAGGAGTGTTTAACTGCATAGGACATGTCCTTTTTGTTCTCCTGGAAGAGAATCTTAGAAGGCCAAACTTATAAGAGCAGCTAAGGAAGCAAATAGACATTACCTAAATGGCCAGTAATAACATTGTAAAAATAGCAGAAGCTATGCATACATACCAGGGGTGAGCTGTTGGCCAGACGGGGGGAATGCAGTGGGGTAGCAAAATTGGAGCTCCACCCCAGAGCACCCAATTTGCACTGAAAGAAGTTGAAAGAAATGCAGGGCATTCTGTATAAGCCACGCCCACAGTGTGGTAGTAAAAGGTTTGGTAGCCCTTCACTGGTATATATATACATACAGTAATGGGCAGCCAAAAAATTTACTGCCACACTGTGGGTGTGGCTTATTTTATGGGTGTGGCTTAATGGTCATGTGACTGGGTAGGAGTGGCTTGCCAGCCATGTGACCAGGTCATTGTTCAAGTGAACTGTTAAGTCCTCGACTTACAACCTTATCAGTGTCGCTCGCTGGGGTGACAATTTGCTTCGTGTTTCCCGCACTCTCTTTCCTGGGTTGCCCCCTGTCTCAGGCTGGGTAGCTAGGTGAACGGGTGCTGCCAGAAGCATAAATGCTGCCAGCGCCACTTCCACCCACGCCTTCTGTTTGCACCTCAGGCGGGAAGTGGCCGTTTGAGGCTGGAGGGGAGCCGGGCAGGAGAGAGGGAAGCTCATCCGAGGCCAGGAAGGAGGAAAGAGGAAAAAAGCAAGGAGCGCAGACGCAGATGCAGGGGGAAAAAAAGGAGAGCCGAGCCGAGACCAGTAATTCAGGAAGTGACAGCCGCCGATCAGCTAAAGCTGCACACACATCTTCATTTCTGCCGTTGGAACTGCGTTCCACCCCGTCCTGCCTGCTGCCCACCCCTGCATATATACACATCAGTAGCGGGTTCCTAGCAGTACAGTTGATGCCATTGTACCAGTAGCAAAAATCTCCGGCATGCATTCATGCGCACATTCGAGTGAGATTTTGCTTCTTCACATGCGCAGGAAGCAAAATCTAGCAAGGAAACGCGTGTGCATGTGAGATTTCGGTGATTTTTTGCTTCTGCGCATGCACAGCACCGGTAGTGGTGGGAGCGGCAACTCCCGCCTGATTCACATATACACACATACACACATGCATACATACAATTACAAACTGAGTAAGAAGGAAACAGTATTTTAATTTTGTGTCCTTGTTATAGGAGAAAATATGGGATATTTTTCTTGTGGGGGTAATCTATTAAAAAAAAAAGGACTATCCACAAAAGAAATTAAAAAATCAATAATCTATGGTAAGACTTCTCTGAAAAAAGTAAAGCCGGAACTCAACCTTGCTTGTGTGGGTTTACAGAAACATATGAGCAAGACTAAATAAACTGCTGTTACATGTATATTACATTTTACTAGTACCAGCAATACTATTCAGCTCATTAATGAGCTAATTTTTCTGTTAGATTGTCATTTGTATTACAATTGCTATTCATCCATTAAAGATCCCATTGCATGTCTAACGCATTGCAAACAATGACCAATTAGCAGTTGCTAGCAACACTAAAGATTTATTTAACGTCCAGATGGACTTTCTATCTCTGCCATAGAACGTAATTTCATATCTGGATGCATGAAAATTGCATTTAGAATGAGAAAGTAAAATTGGATGCTTAAATGATGGTAATGAGCCTTCTGTTGTTATATGCTTTCTAGAATATTGATTTAAATAGGCAGCACGATAATAAAAGTTCACTCTGTGGGATTTGGCTATATCCATCTGCGGGTTGACCCACATCTCACATATTTCCTAGTAGAAAGGCATTTATAGAATTGTTGACTCTGAAATAAATACCAGCTGCTGTTAAGTTACCTATAGCTTTTTTTCACATGGAAACTATTCCATATTACCTCCTTCACAGAAGGTAACCATATGTGGAGCAGAAGGTTCATTGTGGCAATCTTTGATTATTTTGCACTTATAAAGCTTATATAGTGTTACAGTAATGCCTTTGTATTACACTAATCTATACTATTGTACTGTAATACAATAGATATCACTGAACAGCACTACAGTCAAGCTCAAAGGTTCTTTGAAAAATTGATGTCAATTGATGTCAATTCATCATGTCAATTGATGAATTTATATTTATATTTAGATTAGATTTATTGGATTTATATGCCGCCCCTCTCCGCTTATATTTATATTTATATTTATATTTATATTTATATTTATATTTATATTTATATTTATATTTATATTTATATTTATATTTATATTTATATTTATATTTATATTTATATTTATATTTATATTTATATTTATATTTATATTTATATTTATATTTATATTTATATTTATATTTATATTTATATTTATATTTATATTTATATTTAATTTTGATTTAAAAAACAATTCATTCGACAATCATACTAAGAAACATTCATTGGTCAGGGGGGAAGATCTAAAACCCCCAGGCCTGGCGGCAAAGATGAGTTTTTAAACTCTTTCGGAAGGCAAGGAGGGTGGGGACAGTGCAAATCTCTGGGGGGGAGATTATTCCAGAGGGTTGGGGCGCCCACAGAGAAGGCTCTTCCCCTAGGTCCCACCGGTCGATGGGACCCTAAGGAGACCAACTCTGTGGGACCTCATCGGTTACTGGGATTTATGCGGCAGAAGGCACGGTCTCGGAGGTAATCTGGTCCTATGCCATGCAGGGCTTTATAGGTCATAACCAACACTTTGAATTGTGTCCAGAAACAGATTGGCAGACAATGCAGTCGCGGAGTGATGACGAGATATGGGCATGTCTATTACAACACCAACTGCAATTGAATAAGAGAGTAGGAGAAGCCACTGGAGTTCGATAAACCACTGGATGAGAATGCCAAAAACATTTTCAAAGCTTAGGAAGCCTTACGAATCTCAGCGGCTGACTAGGTCCCACAGAGTTGGCCTTCTCAAGGTCCCGTTGACTAAGCAATGTCATCTGGCAGGGCCCAGGGAAAGAGCCTTCTCTGTGGCAGCCATCCCTCTGGAATCAACTTCCACCGGAGATCAGAACTGCCCCCACCCTCCTTGCCTTTTGTAAGTTGTTGAAAATTCACTTGTGCTGCCAGGCATGGAGAAATTGACACCTCCCCTAACTACTTGGTTTATGTATGGTTTGATTGGGTTGTGTGATTATTTTATTACAAGGGTTTTTAAATTATGTTTTGAACATTGGATTTGTACATTGTTTATGTTTGTTGTGAGCTGCCCCGAGTTTTTGGAGAGGGGCGGCATACAAATCTAATAAATTATTATTATTATTATTATTATTATTATTATTATTATTATTATTAATTATTACATCATGCAGTCCTAGGTCCTTGGGAAGCGCCCAACGGGTGATGAAATATGAAATCCAGCATAGTGATCTCGTTTGCTGTGTTTTTTATTATTATTATTATTATTATTATTATTATTATTATTATGATTATCATTATCATTATCATTATCATTATCTTTATCATTATCATTATCATTATCATTATCATTATCATTATCATCTCCTCAAGACAAGCTTAGGCTTAAATCATGGCTGCATCATCATTAGTGATTTCCCTCTTATCAGAGAGCATGGAATAAGAGCAGCAAATTGTGTAAAATAGTCCTAGTTTGTCCAACATTCATTCAGAGGACTCAGAAAATCTGAGTTCAGGCTGATTTGGGCAAGGCTACAGTAGTGTATGGCACACTGGTAGCTCATGGTGTGTTGTATGTGCAGCTTTGCTTCTATTGCACGCACTCATGCGTCCCAGTGTATTTTATGTCATGTGCATGCACAGAAGCAAAATCTTGCAAGGGGACATGAGAGAGAGAGAGAGATATATATATTTTGGCATTTTTTTGCTTCTATGCATGCACATGTCCCCTTGTGTGCATCTTCTCACAAGATTTCAGCAAGTTTTTGCTTCCTGAGCATGCGCAGAAGCAAAAACACACTGAGACACATTTGTGCGCATGCAAGAGAACTGAAGCTGTGCATGCAGCACACCAGTAGTGACAGTAATGGCAATCCGCCCCTGATCAGCATCTCTAAAGTGTGGAATAGGGTTGATATTCTTGTAGGTGTCTGTAATATGGCAAATGATTTAGCTTTACTAGATAAGTGGTCAAAGCAATGGAAACTGTGGTTTAATGTTGTCAGATGTAAAATAATGCACATGGGGAAAAGGAATCCTCAATCTGAGTATTGTATTGGCAGTTCTGTGTTAGCAAAAACTTCAGAAGAGAAGGATTTAGGGGTAGTGATGGGTGAACAGTGCTGTCAGGTGTTAGGGAAAGCAAGTAGAATGCTTGGCTGCATAGCTAGAGGTATAATAAGCAGGAAGAGGGAGATTGTGATCCCGCTGTATAGAGCGCTGGTGAGACCACATTTGGAATACTGTGTTTAGTTCTGGAGATCTCACCTACAAAAAGATATTGATAAAATTGAACAGGTCCAAAGACGGGCTATAAAAATGGTGGAAGGTCTTAAGCATAAAACATATCAGGAAAGACTTAATGAAATCAATCTGTATAGTCTGGAGGACAGAAGGGAAAGGGGGAACATGATCAAAATATTTAAATATGTTAAATATTCGTAAGGTTCAGGAGTGGAGTGTTTTCAACAGGAAAGTGAACACAAGAACAAGGGGGCACAATCTGAGGTTAGTTGGAGGAAAGATTAGAAGCAAGGTGAGAAAATGTTATTTTACTGAAACAGTAGTAGATGCTTGGAACAAACTTCCCGCAGACATGGTTGGTAAATCCACAGTAACTGAATTTAAACATGCCTGGGATAAACATATTTCCATCCAAAGATAAAATACAGGAAATAGTATAAGGGCAGACTAGATGGACCATGAGGTCTTTTTCTGCCGTCAATTTTCTATGTTTCTATGCTACTACCCTGTTGCTGTTACCTCTTAAGTAGCTGGACACAGCAGTGCCTGAGAAGTGCTGCTGGAAGCTAGAAATAGTAGAATAGTGAAAGGAAATGCATTCAGAAGGGACTGAAACAATATATCAGGATGGAAAAGGTCCAGTTCCCCATTTCTTCTCCTCATTGGCTCCTGTTAGAACAAAAATGAATCTGTAAAACAACAGTTGTTGCAGGAGTGGGTTCCTCCCGGTTTGGACCAGATCACTCGAACTGGTAGCAACCTGCTGGTGATGACATGATGGTGTCACGGATCTGTTGTGAGTGGTCCACGCCCAGGTCAGTTAGTCTCTGAGGAGGATGAACCAGGTCCGTGTTGTTACCCTAGGCCAGTAATCTTGACAACTGAGTCAGAGAGTGAGAGTGAGGGAGAGTTGGAACCTGTATAACCTGGAGAACTACCAGAGACTGTAGAAACCCCAATTCGGGTAATATCTGACTCAGAGGAGGAGGAGGAGGGGCACATTGGGGATCAGGAGCCCCTATTAAAAGCCAGGGTCAGAAGGTCACGAAGCAGACAGGAATATCTTTATGGGAAAAGTTCTAGAAGGTGAGTCTATGAAAGACAGTCTAGAGAGTTATATCTCTAAGAAAGAGTTGACCACACCCAAACAGTATGCATGAGGATTTATGGGTAAAAAGGTGTGGAGATTCAACATTTCAATATGTAGAGCAAAGCCTTGCAGCATAACAGCCTCTCCTAATCCTCTTGGATCCTGAAATCCTGGTCTTGAATGTAGTGAGTGAGTAAAAGCTGTCAGAACCGAGAAGTAATTACTTTGAATTATGATCCCATTTTGGCAGGCTAGTGACTTTGCTGATAACGCCTGAATTTGCAGTTGGCCTGCATGCCCATGATCTCATCACTGTTTCTAGCACGTTTCTTTGAAAATAAATGCCTTTACTTCCAAGTCTTAATTGGGGATTAATTATTGAGAAATAACCAAGCCGGACAGAACAGGATCCAGTTTGGTCGGTTGCAGTTCTGTGAACACCGCCATCTTTTTTTGTGGATTTTTTACTGTTTGGAAGCTTTTTCCTTTGCTGCTGCTAGAAAAAGGGACCGACCGCCACCGGGTTTATACTTACCTTTATTCCTTCACCTGAACCACAACTGATGAGCTCCTCAGCTATGTTTGGCCTGTTATAGGTACTCAGCATGCGCAAAAGAAGAATTGCGCAATACATGTGAGCGTATCGAGCACATGCACATGAAACGGCGTGATGCAAATTGGTGGTGAAGGTAAGTGGAACCCAACCCACCTTCTTTATTTATGTGGATTTCCAGGCCACCCTTCTGCAATGTTATTTACATAAAGAGAATTCCTAAATAAACATGCTGCTTGTGACTACTTTGTGATTCTGAATTCTCTCTTTCTTATTCTCTCTCTTTCTTTCTTTCTTTCTTTCTTTCTTTCTTTCTTTCTTTCTTTCTTTCTCTCTCTGTTGTAATTTTATTCAGCTTGGATTAAAACAAAATGTCCAAAGAAGGTTTATGGAAAGCAGCAACTTAGGAGTTCTCAATGGATAGTCCAGCTCAGTTCTGATCCAAGGATGTGATTGGGGAATGTTTGCATACAATATGTCAACAGTTTGACATATTGAAGGAGGACAATAAAGCTGGAGGAATCAATTAATTGCTTTCCTTGCTGCATGTACATAAGAATATCACTGTTTGGTAGTGACTCAAAACAATTATGATGAAGGCAGAATACAAACCATGGGAGCAGCAAATTTCTTTCCACTATGATTTACTGCCAACTTATAGTTGGATGGCTAACACTTTTAGCTAACAACAGGGAAGGCCAAAGAGCTTTCCATGAAGAAAATTAAAGGAATTATGTGACCCTCGTATGCATGGTATGTTTATGTGTATGTTTGGTTTTATATATTAAGGGGTTTTAATTTGCTTTTAGTATTGGATTTTATTGTATATTGTTCATGATTGTTGTTAGCCGCCCCGAGTTTTCGGAGAGGGGCGGCATATAAATCCAATAAACTTGAAACTTGAAACTTTTTGCATAGCATTATGTAGTATCTTACTAAACAATGATTGACAAGAGTTCATCTATTTGTTACTCTTTCATGTCAAGCCACCAGTTCTCCAATATGTGAAGCAAATTTGCCACCCCTTGGCAACAGGTGGCAAATTTTGTTCACACCTTGGTTTCCTGTCCTTGTTCATGCAACTGGGATCAAGAAAGTAACTTGACTGCTGCAGGTACAGAGTGATGGACATATTAAACAAAAGAAAGGCAAATATTTTGGCTATATTAATCAAAGTTGAACTGCTGGTGGCTTTTGTGGCTTTTGATGTATCTAGAGGATTGGGTGGTATCTACATTTTCTAATGCAATGTTATCATTTAACCTTCAAAATACATAGTAATACATTGTAATTTTCCTTCCCTTTCTTGTCAGCATTTATTTGGGCACACATTTTTTTCTTTGTTTCTTTTAAAATAATGATGTTTATTTTACCAAGTTTGGATTGCTAGGGAAGTTTTCAGGGCCTTAATACCAGCACTATACCAGTTTGTGCTGCAGTACTGCAGAGATTAGGATTTTTTCTAGGTATTTTACAAATCTTCGCCATCTACTTGTGAGATATAATAAGTTAAAAAAAAGTTCCATAGGCAATTAAACAATTTCACTGAAATACAGGCAATGATGCCAGCAAAATGTATGCAAAGCATGCTTCTATTTGATTATCTAAACCATCATTATGTTCAGATGAATATTTTATTTTTTTTATAATTTGAATTTAAATTGCCCTGAGAGAAGAGACAAAATTTTATGTTAAACACTGTTTCACAAGCATGCATTGAAACACAGATGTTTATTCACCCAAACAAAACTGAAAATTGTTCCCCCAGCCCTCATTTTTTTTTAAATTTCATTTAAATTGTGAACAATTGAGTCTACAACTTGACAGCTTGTGTACTTAGGTATCTCCAAAACACTCATTTCAATAGGCTTTTTCACACTGATATTCACCAACAGTATCACAAAAGTTCTCTTTTAAAAACATAATTGTATGCAACAGTAATTCTAGAAACACTAAAGGGAAAAAGCATAGCAATGTCCAGTTACAAGAAAAAAGTGCACATTACTTTGTCACAACCACAGTCATTACTTGAAAAACTATATGTAACAAGTAGATATAAAATATCACTGGATGCCATAAACTCATTGTTGAAAAACCAAAGTACATAAAAAATTGTACACAAAAATAAGGCAAATTTAGGAATGCACAAGGAACTTGTTATTTAACAAAAGCTAATCAACAAAACAGATATTACATAAGCCCGAAGTAAAATACTTCTCTCTAAATACATAAAAATAAGCTTTCCTTAGCACACAGCAAACACCACTGATGTGTATCTGACATCCTAAAGTAAGAAATGGGGATGGGGAAGAGGGGAGGGGAGAGGGAAGTTCAAGGGAAAGACATTTTATTTAAATGGCAACTTTTATCGTTTACCATTTTTATACAATTTTTAGTTTAGCATAAGCACTATAAAATCACATCAGAAGTGTCAATGGCCCTTTTGAGTTACATATTCATTTAGAAAGAAAGAAAAGAAATATACACAAGAGTGCAAATTTTCCGATTGTCACTTGCAACCTCTTCACATTCAGTCATCTACATCCATTCACTACTAGAAGGGTTTGTACAAGACAGCAGCAGCAATCCTGGAGTTAAATGAGCTGGCTTGTAGGAAATCCCTTTAAAAACAAAATTAATGCTATGTCTTTTGAAAATATCTCTCACAGCTTGATCAACTACTAATAAGTTGCAACACCTTATGAAACAGAAGCAAAAAATGCTATGAGTTCAGGAACGTCTGCTTCCTGCAGAAGTAAGTCCACAAACGTTTGATAGGAAACTACAAGGGAATGGCTGATTTGCGTGAAAAATATGCCTTGAGGACAGAGATGAATTGGAGAAGGGATTAAAATTTCATTGAGGAGGGCTTATCAACAGCTCCTCAAAACTTCATTTGAAAAATCAGTGAAAAATTTTACCAAAGTAAAAATGATCAATTTAGAACGTGAACCAGCCTTTTTTTTTCTTGGTTTTTTTCCTATAAAAATTACATTTTATTTAAAATACAAGATCCTTTTCATTGCAACAACATCCTGTTAATATCAGGGCTTTTGGCAACATTTTGCCATATAATGCAGCTTTGAGTCCATTGAATCAGTAGCACATTCCATTAATATTGCACTTGGATTCTGAATCAAATTTGAAACTCCAGCATATATGTTGTTCCTGTCCACGTTGGAATGGGTTAACACTTCTACTGACTTTTTTTTTTGCTATTGATGCTGACACATGAAAACAAACTAAACTGGTATTACAAAGGAGCTTAAAAATGTCAGAGATCCAAGTTCGCTTGGAGAACCACAACACATCGAGTACACTGAGAACAGTGTGGCATAATGGAAATCAACTTGTCAACAAGACCGCAGCACATGAAAAGATCTGCTCCGAAATATCAAAATGTCATCAGTGGAAATTCTATGATAAAACTAGATCAGCAAGATAATAATGTGTGTCTCAGTTCTGCTGCAAAATAAGGTTTTCCAGTTCATCTGCAGAACGTAATAAAAATGCTGCTGATTCTCTATATCCTGCAACCAGTTGTCGTACTGCATTAATTTCAGTTGGATTCAGCTGAGGTCTAGAGCTCGTATTGCTAGAAGACCCGGAAGTGCTTGCTAGCTGCCTCTTCATACTGAGATCAGTTGGACCTGAGAAAGAGAATTAAAAATGAATGAAACATCAAAATAATCTCATAGATTCACAGACTTGAATGGGCTTTGGAAAATTAATTAAACTTCCTGTTCAGTGAACAGGAATGCAATATAGGATGTTTCTATATTATCATTCCTTGCCTGATAAGATGGCTTTCCATTCATACAGGTCAGAGGTGGGATTCAGCAGATTCTGATCAGTTCTGGAGAACTGATAGCAGAAATTTTGAGTAGTTCAGAGAACTGGTAAATACCACCTCTGACTGGCCCCACCCCATCTATTCTCTGCGTCCCGAGTCCCAGCTGATCGGGAGGAAATGGGGATTTTGCAGTAATCTTCCCCTGGGGTGGGGCGGGAATGGAGATTTTACAGTATCCTTCCCTTGCTATGCTCACCAAGCCACACCCACAGAACTGGTAGTAAAAGAAAATGAACCCCACCACTGATATAAGTCCCAAACCAGATTTCATTTTCCAATTCATCTATTTATCTTATAGGCATATTTAAAGAGAGATCTGAACAGATAAATTTATTAAAAAGTGAGTTTTTAATGTGTATCTGTTCAATATTCCTCTATTATTTTGGCTTGCTGTTATGGCCTTAAACATAATGTTAAATTTATATTTACTTTTTCATCTAGTAAAGATATTCAACTTGTTTTTTCTGTCTTCTGTGCTGTTGACTACTACTTTTTTGATAAATATAAATGTAACAATTAAATTAAGCAATACTGTTGCCGAAGTAATTTATTTCTGGATCTAAAGCATTGTCTCTATTTGACACAGAATTCCTATTGTGTACACATTGGCAATGGCTGCTTTTGTTGCATGTAGTAGTCAAAATTTTCAAACCACATTTTACCATCTTGTCAAAAAGGACTTATTTGAATTCATTGAATGTAAATCAATATACATGGATTCTCTCCCGAACCAGTGATTCCATGCAATAAGAGATAGCTGGCCTGGCATAATATACCCTCACTAAATCCATAATGAACTCTAGCAACTGGCTAATAATTTTCTAACTGCAATTAAGTCAGCTGCTTTATAGTCTATTCTAAATTTGTTCATTACTGATAACAGACAGACTGGTCTCTGATTTTCTGAAACCAACTTTCTTTCTTTGATAAAAACTGAAGTGTGCCAAGTGCACAGGTAAACTGAAGACAGCTTATGCATATATTATGTCACTTAGCTTTTACATTCTTACCAAACTAGATTCAATTTTACAGCCCTGCCAGCATACTCTATACTGCTAAATCATCAATATTGACAAATCAGTTGATTACTCTGTTGCCCAGTAGTCTTGAATCATAGGAGTACTTTACAAGCTGTATATTCTAGTTTCAAAAATTATACTGGGAATGAAGTGGGAAAAGGATGGAAGACAACAACTGTTTATTCTCTGGGAACCACTGAAAGGACCAAAGTGAAAGCCAAAAAAACCTAAAATAAAATAAATCCAGAAAATCCCAGAAAAAGCCTATCTTTTATTTTATTTTCTCCAAGGCCATTTCAGAGGAAATTCTGGTTTTTTCCTAGAATGCAAATATTGGGGAGGGGATTGTGGAATTTTTGTAACATTTTCTTTTTGACGAACCCATAAAAGTGATTAAACGGTAAAATAATATACTTCATTTTTAAAAATATAAATATGATATTAAGAATAAATATGTGGAAGAATAACCTCAATGATTACAGACCAGTCACTCACTCCTATCATCATGAAGTACTTTGAGAAATTGTTCTGTTGACACCACTTCTGGTCTTCCACATACATTTCATAAACACTAGTTTGCATACAGATCAAATAGAGGATGCTATAGCCATCACTCTTCACACTGCTCTGACTTCTCTAGAACAGTGAGAACAGAGGTGGGCTGCTAAGGTGGAACGGTGATGTGTACTCGCCTCCGTGGCTCTGAGTACTAGCAGAGTCCAGCGCAATCTTGTCACATTGTGAATCATATTGAAGCAATAAAGTAGAAGAAACATTCAACACTTTGAAGATAACAGTATAAATTAAGATAGTTAAATGTAAAGGTCAACCTCTATGTATATTATTAATTCAAATATGAGGAATCTCTAATGTAACAAATTGGTTATAGTATAAAATAATTTTAAATATTAAAAATAAACCACATTTCTAAGTTTTAAGAAGTGTCAAGTGGATTTTATTATGCACCAGGGGGTCAAGAAAAATGTGACTGAAATTACATGAATATCTTAAATATATGCTGAGTTGGCCAAATGGCAAGGCAGTTATAGGATCTCAACCAGCATCAGATAAATGGCATCATGCTATTCTTGACTAATGGAAATGTTTTTAGGGCAGTCTGAAAGTATATTTTCAAATTGCCATAAAAATGTATGTGCTCAATCTGTTTTACTAGCATTCTGCCAAGGCTATAATAGTTTCTAGTACACCAGGTATATTGTTGGAAGGATGCATGTAGCCCTTCACTGCAGATGCCTTACTGTTCATGTATTGACATTTATATATATTCAATAAATAAATACATAAATCTTACTGATAGATAAGTATTTCAGTTTCTGAAAATAATTAGGTAACATTTCATATGGCAACCAGTGTTTTAGTGCAGACACATTTCATGGGGCAATCAAGGTTAATGCATTGCACAATGGTAGTATGCCTAATGTTCACTATAACTTGATTATTTCATCTGTATTCAAAATTAACCCTTTGTCCATTTTCTTAGGCAAAAATGAAAAGATTCTACTTCCATAAAAGCTCAGCAAACTTGTACATCTATTTTTTAGTTGGTCTATGGAAACAAAGATTTCATTTGATTTGAAAATCTGTTTATGTAAATATGAAATTGTTTCACAATAGTTTTAACAAAATATAAAAATTTTAGAATAAACTCTGCTTTTCAATTTTATATACAACCTACTAAGTGTTGTGATTCCGTCTGAGGCTCCTCAGGGAACGGCTGAACCTCTGCCGGCTCCCTGCTCAGAGGGGGAGGATGAGGAACAGGAGGAGGAGGAGGAGGCCCAGGCAGAAGGGGAGGAGGAATATCAGGCCGAGGGAGAGGGAGAACAGCCAGAATCCCCCGGGGTGGAGCTCTCCCCAGCAAGCAGCCTGGAGTCCTTAGATGAAAATGCTCAAGCCATCATCGATCACAGGCAGAGAAGAGCAGCACAACGAAGGGGACAATTAGCCAGGAACTTCCAGTCCTAAATAGGTAACAGCTGGGTTTGGGTGTGGTTCTCCCCAGAAAGGCTGAAAAGGCAGACCCACCCTTCCTGTATTGTGGAGTATTATCTTTGGGAGTCCTGGGACCTGGCTGTGATCTTTGGCGTCTCTGATTCTGGCTTGTGGCCTTGAAGGCTGAAACCTTGGGGAAAAAGGCGTGGGGGCTTATTCTCTACAGTGGTGTGTGTGCCAGCAAGAAGTCTGCTGTATTGTTTGGCCATCAGGACTTTACTGTGAAGCCTCATAGCCTGCCTGTTGGGAAGAACAGGTTTTTCTCTGTGTTTATTTTTCAAACTATAAAGTGCTTTTGCTTTTACCAGCGTGTCTGGCTGCTTTTTCCAGTTGGTGTTGCAGTCTGGGGGCACCCAGACAGAACAGTATAATACTCCACCAACCACCAGACACCTGGTTCTCATTTTGGAGGGGTGGTTTGGTTGTTTTTTTTTCCTTGCTCTCTGCTGCTGGTTCCTTGTTGGGCATTTTTTGCTTTTTGGCTTCCTGTTTTTGCCTGCCACCATGGACGTTTCTGCAGCTGACATGCAGGCTGTCTTTGCAGAGTTGCGAGGGGACATTGCCCAGTTGACCCAGACGGTCCTGATGTTACAACACCAGGTGGAGGTTTTGTCCCAGCCGGCCCCACCCCAGCCGGCCCCTGTGGTACCTCCTCCAGCACCTTTGCCCAGAAGGAAATGTTTTGTGGCGATGCCGGAAAAGTTCTGGGGGGACCGGCAGCTGTTTTCTGCGTTCCAGAGCCAGGTGCAGCTCTTTATCAACGCCCAGATGATGCACTTCCCAGGGGATGACCACAAGGTGGCGTTTCTGTGTAGCCTGTTGGCTGGCCCTGCAGCGTCGTGGGTGGCTCCTTACCTGGCTCGGGATGACCCGCTACTTCAGAACTATGCTACTTTCTGTGACCTGCTGCGGCACCAATTTGCGGACCCGGTGCAGGAGCAGACGGCCACGCGGGCACTGAAGCAACTGCGCCAGGGTTCGCGTCCCCTGGCGGACTACATGGCTGACTTTTGGTCTCTGGCCGGGCAAGTCCAGTGGAATGAGGCTGCCCTGATCGAGGCCTTTCAGGATGGACTATTGGACACTATGTTAGATGAACTAGTGCATGAGGTGCTGCCCAGCACTTTGGACGCTTTGGAGCGGCATTGCTTGGCCATAGGGGCCAGGCTGTTGGCCAGGGAAGTCCGTCGAGCAGGACAGTCCAACCCCCGTGCGTCAGGCGTCCCGACGACACCTGTTCCGTGGCGGGGGTTGTCGACCGTAGGCACCCCGGCTCCGGTCCCTGCGCCCCAACGTTTTTCACCAGCGCTGCCTCCACGCCTGATGGATCGTGTTGCCGCCGGGGAGCCAATGGACGTGAGTTACGCACGACCCCGACAGACCCCGGAGGAACGAGGGCGTTGGCGGGTGGCAGGGTTGTGTTTTTATTGCGGGGCCCCGGGACATTTTGCTGTCGTTTGTCCCCCCAAGAGGTGGAGCACGGTGGCTGCTGTCGTTCCCGTACCCTCCAGCTCTCCCGTGCTTCCCATGGCGTCCCCCGTGCAGTTCCAGGAGACAACCCCTTGTGTCCCCGTCCCTGTCATGAACTCTCTGATGGCGGGGCCTTCATCTGGATGTCCTCCGTCACCGGAACGGTCGGGAAATGAGGGAGGCCCGGCTTGGTGGCAACACTAGGTCGGGCGGGGATCCCACTTTCTCCTGACTCCACGGCTACCGACTCCGGACCGTTTCGACACCTGACGCTTGCGGTGACTCTGCATATTGTGCAATGGACTCGGACTTATCCAGCGTTGGCCCTCGTGGATTCGGGGGCGACGACGAATTTCTTGGATGAAACCTTTGCCCAACGCCATTCCTTGCCCCTTTGTCCTGTCATCCCGCCGTTAACTGTGGAGACCATCGATGGGCGGGTATTGCTGGCTGGTCCCATCCGTTTCCAGACCCTGCCGGTGCGGATGTGCATCGGAACTCATGAGGAGGCCCTGCAGTTTTATGTTACCAAGGGGCTTCATTTTCCCCTCGTGCTGGGGTTGTCGTGGCTGCGCGCGCATGACCCGCATGTGGTGTGGTCCCAGAACCTGGTCACATTCTCCAGTTTGCAGTGTGTGGACCACCACCGACATGTGTGCGCAGCCCACGGCCCAGTAGTTCCCGCGATCCAGTTACCCCGTTGCCTCGAGGAGTTTGCCGATGTGTTTAACGAGAAGGAGGCGGATCGGCTACCACCGCATCGGACATACGACTGTGCCATAGACCTGCTCCCTGACGCCAAGCTCCCGGCTGGTCATTTGTACTCCATGTCAGAGCCGGAGCTTGTGGCTCTCAAGGAGTTTGTTGAGAAGAATTTGGCCAAGGGATTTATTCGGCCATCCAAGTCCCCTTTGTCTGCCCCTGTTTTGTTCGTGAAAAAGAAAACGGGCGATCTTCGCCTCTGCTGTGACCATCGGCACCTTAACGCCATCACGGTGCGGAATAGGTACCCCTTGCCCTTGATCCCTGAACTCATGGACCGGTTGCGGACGGCGCAGTGTGTACAAGTTGGTCCGGATGCGGGCCGGGGATGAGTGGAAGACAGCGTTTGGCACGCGTTACGGCCACTTTGAATACACCATGATGCCATTTGGCCTCACCAACGCCCCAGCCGTGTTTCAACATCTGATGAATGACGTGTTCCGGGACATGTTGGACCATTTTGTGGTGATTTACCTTGATGACATTTTAGTGTATTCCCCGAACCATGCCTTGCATTTGGACCATTTGCGCCGGGTCCTGCTCCGGTTGCGGGAACAGCATTTGTATGCCAAGCTGGAGAAGTGCCAATTCTTCCAGACTACCGTAGAATTCCTTGGGCACATTTTGTCTCCAGGTGGCATTTCCATGGACCCGGGCAAAGTGGCCGCACTTCAGTCTTGGCAACCTCCACGACGGGTGAAAGACGTACAACGTCTTTTGGGGTTTGCGAACTACTATCGGGCTTTTGTTCCGGGGTATGCCACGTTAACCATGCCCTTGACTCAGTTGTTACAAAAACAAGTCCCGTTTGGTTGGGGGGAGGCTAACAGTGGGCTTTTGATGCCCTGAAAGCGGCGTTCATGGCGGAACCGCTTCTGCGCCATCCTGATCCCGCTCGGCCGTTTGTGTTGGAAACAGATGCCTCAGATGTAGCGGTTGGTGCAGTGCTGCTCCAAGCCCATCGTCCCGGTGACATGCTGTTTCCATGTGCCTACTTCTCCCGCAAATTGTCTCCCTCGGAAAGGAATTATACTATTTGGGAGAAGGAACTCTTAGCGGTGAAGGCCGCCTTTGAGCATTGGCAGCATTACCTGGAGGGGGCCCGTCACCAAATCGAGGTACGGACGGACCACCGGAACCTCGAGTATCTGCAGACGGCTCGGAAATTGAACCAGAGACAGATCCGCTGGTCCTTCTTTTTTGCGCGGTTCAATTTCCGCATCAGGTACACTCCCAGCGCCCAGAACCCTCGAGCAGACGCCTTGTCGTGCAAGCCGGAGTACACGCACCCGAAGGAGCCGGCTCCTCTGCAGACAGTTCTACCCCCTGCAGCTTTGGCTGCGACTCAGGACCCAGTAGACTTGCGTCGCCGTTTACGGGAGGCGCAGCGGGAGGATGGGTTTGTAGCGCAGAGGGTGCGGGAGTTAACACCCAATTCCCCCTGGACATTTCAAGATGGTCTGCTTCGGTACCAGGGGCAGCTGTATGTTCCCGCTGGCCCAGTGAGAGGGTTGATTATGACCCAGTGTCATGACTGTCCAGTGGCGGGGCATTTTGGCCTGTTCAAAACATTGGAGCTGGTCTCTCGGACATTCTGGTGGCCACGCATCCAAGATGATGTGCGTTCCTATGTGGCCACCTGTGTCCGGTGTTGTACGGCCAAGGGGGTGACTGGAGCCCCGCCAGGATTATTGCAACCTTTGCCCACGCCTGAGAGACCCTGGGGTGCCGTGTCCATTGACTTTGTAACTCATTTGCCTTCCTCTGCTCGCTTCACGGTAGCCATGGTGGTGATGGATATGCTCACCAAGATGGTCCATTTTGTACCTTGCTCTAGGGTGCCCACTGCCCAACTCACGGCCCAAATGTTTATCAGCCACGTGTTTAGATTACATGGGCTTCCGGATCGGGTGGTCTCTGACAGGGGAACACAATTCACAGCCCGGTTCTGGTGGGAATTGATGTCGGCCCTGAACGTGTCTGTGTGCCTCGCATCGACGCAGCACCCCCAGACCGATGGAGGCACAGAAAAGGTCATAGGGATACTGGAGCAATACCTGAGGTGTGTAGTGGCGGATCGCCAGACTGATTGGTCCAGGTTCCTCCCTGTAGCGGAGTTTGCGTTTAACAACTCCCGCCACTCCTCGACCCGACTCACGCCCTTTTTCGCCAATTATGGCTTCCATCCTCGCTTCTTTCCCTTGACCCTCCTCGATTCCCCGGTGCCTGCTGCCGAGGACTTCCTCTCGGAGCTGCAGGCGGTCCACGAGATGGTGAAAAGGTACCTGAATAAGGCCAAGGGGGACTACAAGAGAGTGGCTGACCGCTCCAGACGGGATGTGCCCCCCTTGGTGGTGGGGGATCAGGTGTGGCTGTCCACAAAATACATAGCCTCCGAATTACCCAGACACAAATTAGATCCCCGGTTCCTGGGCCCTTTTCTCGTTGAAAGGGTGATCAATCCGGTGGCCTACCGGCTCACCCTGCCGGCCAACTTGCGGGTTCACCCTGTGTTTCACCGTTCGCTGTTAGTCCCTGTCCCTCCCGATTGTCCACTCCGTCCCAACGTTCCCGTGTTTCCTGCCCCGTGTGTTCGTGACCACCTCCCTGAGGCTATGGTACATGCTCTTATGGATACCCGGTGGGTGGATGATTCCTTCCAATACAAGGTTCAATGGGTGGAGGGGGACCCTGATGATTGCTCTTGGGTGGAAGCAGCGTTGTTGGATGCTCCCGACCTTATTAGGGATTTTCACGCCCGGTTTCCCCAGAAACTGCGTCCTCTCTGCTGGCAAATGGGGAGGGGCCTTCCGAGGGGGGATGGTGTTGTGATTCCGTCTGAGGCTCCTCAGGGAACGGCTGAACCTCTGCCGGCTCCCTGCTCAGAGGGGGAGGATGAGGAACAGGAGGAGGAGGAGGAGGCCCAGGCAGAAGGGGAGGAGGAATATCAGGCCGAGGGAGAGGGAGAACAGCCAGAATCCCCCGGGGTGGAGCTCTCCCCAGCAAGCAGCCTGGAGTCCTTAGATGAAAATGCTCAAGCCATCATCGATCACAGGCAGAGAAGAGCAGCACAACGAAGGGGACAATTAGCCAGGTACTTCCAGTCCTAAATAGGTAACAGCTGGGTTTGGGTGTGGTTCTCCCCAGAAAGGCTGAAAAGGCAGACCCACCCTTCCTGTATTGTGGAGTATTATCTTTGGGAGTCCTGGGACCTGGCTGTGATCTTTGGCGTCTCTGATTCTGGCTTGTGGCCTTGAAGGCTGAAACCTTGGGGGAAAAGGCGTGGGGGCTTATTCTCTACAGTGGTGTGTGTGCCAGCAAGAAGTCTGCTGTATTGTCTGGCCATCAGGACTTTACTGTGAAGCCTCATAGCCTGCCTGTTGGGAAGAACAGGTTTTTCTCTGTGTTTATTTTTCAAACTATAAAGTGCTTTTGCTTTTACCAGCGTGTCTGGCTGCTTTTTCCAGTTGGTGTTGCAGTCTGGGGGCACCCAGACAGAACACTAAGCAAATCAAGTTACACTCTTTCGTACAGTAAAAAAATAGGCTAAACATTAAGAACTGAATACATTTCAATTTTCCTCTTCAAATTCCACTTCTTTCTCAGAACTAAAATAGTGGGGGGGGGGGGGGGAATCCAGAGATTTCACATCTCTAGGATTCCAACTTACCTCACAAACCATTCTTATTTTCAATACAACTTTATACAGCAAATATAGAGTTCATGGCTCTTTACATATACTACAACCTTGTGCATTTCTATTATTACTGACATTACTCCCTTCTCTGTATCTAGAAGCAGAGAGCATACAATGCTGTTATATTTATGAATTATTAAAGATTTCATTCTGCCGATGCCAGTAAGAGAAACTACTTGGAAAGAGCTTCTCAATGGCAAAGTGTAATATAATGAAAATCGTCATTATAGTGGAATTGCTGCAGAAGACATGTTTTGATTTAGCAGTAAATGTATGGACTACTTCAAGTACTTCATAAAAATTGATGTTAAAAACTGATCTCTTTGGACTGAGCACTCTGATTTGTATTTTAAGAGCCCAGAAAACAGCACAGTGGTATAAATTTTAGTATATCATTCTGGATATTGCTTTTTCAAAAAAAACCCACTTTCAAATATAGCTCTAACACATACACAGAATAAAAACATAACAGGTTAGCTTAGCCTACCTTTTTGACCTGATTCATTAAAAAATCCATACCTTCAGGATCTTTCAGAAAAGCAACAAGGTGGGGGCCAATCATACCCCATTGAGTGGGGGAGGAATGATATTCCATTGACAATCATCCATCAGAGGTGACACAAGTCTAAATTGTGCAAAACTGTTTGTGCTGCTGTATTCTTAACCAATTGTTAAGATAACTGTTAAGAGCTGGGGTGGCACAGTGGTTAGAGTGCAGCATTGCAGGCTACTTCAGCTAACAGGCTAGTTGAGCAGTTCAAATCTCATCACTGGCTCAAGGTTGACTCAGTCTTCCTTCCTTCCGAGGCGGGTAAAATGAAGACCCAGATTGTTGTGGGCAATATGCTGATTCCGTAAACCACTTAAGAGAGGGCTGTAAAAGCAATATGAAGGGGTATATAAACCTAAATGCTATTGCTATTCCTACTCTCCAAGGACAGCCCCAAGTACAGCACATTATAATAGTCCAGATGCAAGATGACCACCAAAGGGTAGTCTCACACTTCCCATCTGTGAATATGACATGGTAGTCCAGGAATGGGCATAAATGGCACAAAGCTCATAGTTACGCAGTCTCCTGAGCAGAATTTCCAGGAGCAAGAATTGCGAATCCGTAATCTTCAGATAAGCATTGGGTAAGTCTGAGGCAAGGCGCCCCAATCTGTGATTAAAGATGGTAATTCACCATGAGCCAAAGAGCACCTAATCTAGATCTACTCTGTCTTGCTTGGAGTTCAGTTTTAACCTGTTGCACCACAACCAGACCTTAACAGCCTCCATGCACAAAGATGGCCACAGCATTGCTTTAACTCGCCATGGGCAGAGATATATGGCTAAGTATCATCAGCATACTGGTGATATCTGACTCTACGGAGATGGATGATCTCCCACAACAGATTCAAAACAGGAGTGGAGAAAGCATAGTCCCTCAAGGGAACCCGTAAAGCAGGGCCAGCTGTAGGACTGCTTGCCCCAACCAACAACAAATGAAAATGATCCTGGAGGAGGAAAGTGAAGTATGTTGTGTAATTCCATATATAAATCAAACATAAATAAGCACCACATAGCACAATGGATGAGGATCCATAGGCATAATTTCCCTGATATCTAGATTTATAATTAATACTTGATTAATTTGGAGATAATATTATGGAGGCAGATTGATTGATTTGATTTGATTTGATTGCCGCCCCTCTACGAAGACTCGGGGCGGCTCACAACACAATACACAATGTACAAATCCAATATTAAAAAAAACAGATTAAAACCCTTACCAAGCAAACCATACATAAATCATAATAGCTACGGAGAATATCAAATTCCCCAAGCCTGGCCGGTTTTTAGGAGCTTGCGAAAGGCAAGGAGGGTGGGGGCAATTCTAATCTCCGGGGGGAGTTGGTTCCAGAGGTCTGGGGCCGCCACAGAGAAGGCTCTTCCCCTTGGTCCCGCCAGAC
This sequence comes from Erythrolamprus reginae, assembly GCF_031021105.1. Classification (NCBI taxonomy): domain Eukaryota; kingdom Metazoa; phylum Chordata; class Lepidosauria; order Squamata; family Dipsadidae; genus Erythrolamprus; species Erythrolamprus reginae. The sequence goes on from NC_091952.1 coordinate 207,326,830, forward strand.
GGCATTGCTTAGTCGATGGGACCCTGAGAAGGCCAACTCTTTGGGACCTAACCGGTCGCTGGGATTTGTGCGGCAGAAGGCGGTCCCAATCCACATGTTACTACTGGGAACAAATACCAAACATTCACAGGCTGACTTTCATTGCTTTAAGATTAAAGAGCCATAATTCTATGTTCTCTTTCTCTTCTGGGTGCAGAAGTCCAACTTCATCTAAAATAGCAACATATACCTGAAGTTCAAGTAAGAAATCTTCTCTGTCACATCCTTTTCATTGCCGAAGGATTTTTATTTCGCTTGCCATCATTGAGGTAACCTAGTCATTTATATTGCAAGTAGTTACTGCTTATGTTTTATGGATTCACTGCAGTTACAGAGACATCACATATGTTTGGAAGTGAAACAGTTCTTGTTTTAACTAAATCATTCAAAATGCTACAAGCGCTGTGAATCCTCTCCAAGAACTAGACATTCATTTATCATATTAGCTGCTGAGTAAATCTGACATTAAACACACTGCTGGACAAATGATTTGCAAGATTTAACAGGAGGTAGTTATTGCCCCATAAATTACTTGTTGGCATCATCAATTACTTAGAATTCCAAAATGCAAGTCAGAATAAGATACATGCTTATTTCACTGAAAAAGCACAGACAGCTTAGGAGCAGCAAAGCCATGCCTAAATTACTCTGGCAATCCAGCAACTAGTATTAGACAGCCAGTTTGAAATTCAATGGCCTATCCAATACATTAAGTGCTAGCAAATTTAAGCATTATTTCTAAGTGGTTTAAAAAGTAGTACTGCTTATATTGGTTCAGATAATAATAATTTTTTAAAAACAGAACATTATTTCAAGATATGAACAGGAGGGGGAGATACTGCAATTAACATTGGCCAGTTCTAAGAAAATAGGAGCTACATCATTAAATGAAGAAAATGTTCTCTCACTTTTCTGGAAAATTATCTCTCACACATTACAGGGATACATTCAGTTTTCAAATGATAGGAGGAATTATTCTCTTTCAAATGCCAAGAAGATTGTGCTGTTAAGCCCCCAATCTAATAGACTTATGAAAGGTATGTACAAGGATTTATTGATTTAATAATTTCAATGGCAAGGGTTGTGTTTTGGACTGCATTTTGCTTTCAATCATTTTAACAAATATTTATAAGGCTATGTATGGAGTAATAAAAGACTCAGTAACTCTCTAGCAACTGTCCAGATTCAGGATATTCACTGATGATTTGTCAGAAGAATTGATTACTTGAAAACTGCATTGGAGAACCACTGTCATCATCATAAATATAATCTCAGGTCACCGAATGAGTGGATGGATGAAGAAAAGGGTGTTCTACTTTCCCATTTTTGAGAACCCTGTTCCCACCTCTTTGTTAAACTGTTTGAAGCAAGAATTGGGGGGGGGGGGGCATTGAAGGTCTTCTAGTCCAACACCCCTGCTGAAGCAGGAAATCCTATTTGTTATTTCAGACAAATGACTGTCCAATATCTTCTGGAAAAAGTAAGTAAGTAGGCAAAACACCTCAAGTCTTTCATTTCCAAAATTCCAACAAGCTACTGAAAGTCTTTTCATGTATCCATTGGGGAGGTATATGGGAATGTCTTGATTATTATTTGTTTACTCACCTAGAAACATAGAAGGTTGACGGCAGAAAAAGACCTCATGGTCCATCTAGTCTGCCCTTATACTATTTCCTGTATTTTATCTTAGGATAGATATATGTTTATCCCAGGCATGTTTAAATTCAGTTATTGTGAATTTACCAACCACGTCTGCTGGAAGTTTGTTCCAAGCATCTACTACTCTTTCAGTAAAATAATATTTTCTCACGTTGCTTCTGATCTTTCCCCCAGCTTGTGCCCACTTGTTCTTGTGTTCACTTTCCTATTAAAAACACTTCCCTCCTGAACTTTATTAACCCTTTAACGTATTTAAATGTTTCGATCATGCCCCCCCCCCATTCCCTTCTGGCCTCCAGACTATACAGATTGAGTTCATTAAGTCTTTCCTGATAAGTTTTATGCTTAAGACCTTCCACCATTTTTGTAGCCCGTCTTTGGACCCGTTCAATTTTATCAATATCTTTTGTAGGTGAGGTCTCCAGAACTGAACACAGTATTCCAAATGTGGTCTCACAGCACTCTATACAGCAAGATCACCATCTCCCTCTTCCTGCTTGTTATACCTCTAGCTATGCAGCCAAGTATTCTACTTGCTTTCCCTACTGCCTGACTGCACTATTCACCCATTTTGAGACTGTCAGAAATCACTACCCCTAAATCCTTATCTTCTGAATTTTTTCCTAACACAGAACTGCCAATACAATACTCAGATTGAGGATTCTTTTTCCCCAATCACCTAATTAGATTATATCCTAAATAGAAGAAATAATTGTACTGACAAATAAACTTCAATAATAAGTCAATATATGCTTAAACAGATAAAGTGAAAGACCACAGGCAGGCAAAAAAGCCCTGGAAGCAGGAGTGACTCCCTTCTCTCTACTGGCATCCCCATTGTTACTGTTTATGAGAAGCTGGCAGGGAGCATCGGAAATAATGATCATATAACCCCAGGGATGCTGAAATGGTCACAAGTTTACAAATAAAACTGGTCTGAACATTATGGAAATTTCAATTCCACAGAAGTAATAGTAATAGAATTCATTTTTATGAATTCTTTAATGTGCAGATTTAGGTACTTTGATTCAAAAATTGTTGTGGTGTAATGCATCTTTTGGGCTAAGTTGAATGTACAAACAGACTAACAGATAAATGCAGTCAGAGTTTTAATAGAATCTAGATAACCTGTTTTAAAGAACTGTATTACAATATCTTGTCCTTCATGTATTTTAAAAGACAGATTAAATTATATTATCGCTCATTCTCTAAGCATGTTTTAATACGAAAGAAGTGATACTAATTACACGCATAATTTAAGCATCTGGGTTTTACACTTGTTCTGCCAGCAGAAACAGTTTTATATTATATAGTTCACTGCAATATTGAAAAGAAAGTTTTGTTAAATTAAATGGGACATTCTTTTCTAAATAAACATGGTTAGAATCAGGATATGAACTTAGAATTATTTAGAAATACATCCACAATATTGCTGTCCTAAAGAAGATTACAAACTCTGCTATATACTGTATACTCATTCTTCATGATGATTTGTCCTCTATATTACAAATGTAAATGATAAAACATTCATAGAAATGCTTGTTTTCCACATTTCCTGAGGCAGAATGACATTAAATATATGATGTTAATAGTTTCTACAATGGGGAACATCTGTGTCATATATCCAGGCAGATAGAATGAGAGAGTTTTGTGCACATAAAGACTAAAGATATTCCTTATTTATAGTAATTATAAAAAGTTGACATGAAAGAATAAAGATGGCCAGATCAGATCAAGATCACAAATTTATCACAATCACAGAATTCCTCAAAATAAGAAATTGGACAATAGTGATTTGGAGCAAACAGTAATACTTTCTTTAAAAGATGAGGTAGTAATGAAAACTAGTAGTCTGACTTAAAGATAAATATATCAGCATTGGCTCTAATACTTCCACATTTCTTGTGAATTTTATCAGAATGACTATTTTTCCTCTTGTAAGTACCTGGAATATTTTTTAGCAATATACCTGAAATTCAGAAAAAACTAAGGGTATTAAATGTCATGGATGCTGAGAAATGGATAAAGTAGGCAGAGATAATTCCATTCTATTAAAGAAAATGAAAATTCTTTCCATTTACCTTGGTTTGCCATCATTCTTTTTGTTTTTCCCAAATCTATTACTCTACATTATATATTATATATATATCTAGTTTTAATTAGAGAAAGAGCTGAAGTTTAAATTTTATTAATCTGTGTCCATTAACATATTAGGATGCTGGCCCATAGAACAAACAGTCTGGCTAATTTTTATTCTGAAATAAAGAGGAAGCAATTTTCCAAACAGGATAGATATGCATGCATGCAAATGTATATGCAAAAGTGCAAAAACACTCACCACTAGTAGAAGCATCACTGAGATTTAACAGACCTCCTCCCAACCCTCTGTAACTATGGTAACTGTAGGTCCCATTTCCATTGATGTACAGCACCTCCTGGGTACTGGAAACAGCTGATGTTGAGTGTGTGACCTGCGTTGGTTCCTGTTTAAATGGTTTGTCAGCAGAAGCAGGCTCATCCTGCAGGAACAACATCCAGTGAAGTGTATCAAGTTAGAGGAGCATATGTTTCATAAAAAGATTAAGACATTATACTGTTGTTTGACAATTTTTTAAATGAATTATTTTCAAAAAATTAAGAAAAGATGTAATACAACCACAGCAAGATTTTAATCTAGCCAGAAATAAAACAAAGGAAGCGCTATATATTCTTTAACTGACATCATTATAACTGGTCGACGTATAACTATGAATCTGTAGTCTCTACCTTTTTTTCTATGAAGGATACCTCAGAGCATGGACGTCTAAAGTGAAACTACAGATAAAACTAAGAGGCAATTATTATGCTAATATTGGTATTTGTTTGGCTTGTTATCATGATACCATGATGAATTGTATAATGGAATCATAGAAGAGAAACATGGAAGAAAGAAGCATCATGAGGCATTGCATTTAACTCACCGTCAGTCTCATTTTCTACCTGAACCAAGAGGCATGTCTGATATGATAGATCAGTGTTTCTCAACCTTGGCAACTTGAAGATATTTGGACTTCAACTCCCAGAATTCCCCAGCCAGCAAATGCTGGCTGGGGAATTCTGGGAGTTGAAGTCCAGATATCTTCAAGTAGCCAAGGTTGGGAAACACTGTGATAGATTACCCTGGTTATATTTCAGAAAGTATCATTAAGATGATTGTTATTCAGTTTTCTGGGGCATGGAATGCAAACCTCCAGATTCGAGACTTCTTATTATTCCATACATTACTGAACTCCCAGCAGCCCAGTATGGCAAATGACAAAGGCTGCCACTCATGCTATATACCAGTGATGGCAAACCTATGGCATGGGTGCCACATGTAGAGCCATATCTGCTGGCACACAAGCCGTTACCCTAAGTCAGCTCCACTGGGCATGTGCATGCCAGCCAGCTGATTTTCAGCTCACCCGAAGGCTCTGGGAGGGCATTTTCGGCTTCAGGAGAGTCTCCAGGAGGGAGGGCATTTTTGCCTCTGGAGCCCAGGGAGAGTGAAAAATGGGCCTAGCGGGCCCACCACAGTTTGGGAAATTGGTTGTTTCAAGCCTCCAGAGGGCCTCCCAGGGGGGAGACCATTTTCATCATCTCCAGGCATTGAATTATGGGTGTGGGCATCACATACACATGATAGTACACACGTGCGGGCTTTCGGCACCTGAGGGAAAAAAGGTTCGCCATCACTGCTATATGCCATTCAAAATTAATGCTACATCAATTACCATATTTTTGGAATATAAGATGCACCGGCTCCCAAAAAAAGGTTTGATCTTTGATATCTGAAAGTATTGAATTTATTGGACAAGAATTCCCTACATTTAAAAAAAAGACCACCTCATCCGGCTTGGAATCGTTTCTTTCTTAGACCCCACTTTAATAATTACTAGGTCCTTGGTTAGGACTTGAATTCTAAAATTTCCAATCAGTCTTAATCTGAGACTCTAACCATAGATTATGGACACAAAATATTAACAATAAAGAAGCTAAAGGGTTTTGGGACTTTACAATTCAAAAAAACAAACACCAGACATAAAGCACCTAGACTTAACAACAAGAAAGACAAAATAGAGAATAATTGGCTGTTGTGAAAAGTCAACTCCCATGTTATATAATTACAATTTAGGAAGTAGGCATAACTTCCTTTAAAAGTAGATGCAATATTAAGGATTAATATTCAAATCATAGTGCGAATGATTCTAGGAGGTATCTTTAATCATTACTCATAATCTGGAGTGGCATGGGATTTTTTGTATGTCACTGCAGCCTGCACTGTTGCAATAATCCCTATAAAAGATTTTATGAAGAATAAATTATATGGCTTCTTCTCATGTGTGATACTAACTGCTCAGGAAAAATAGAATTGGCCTGGGAATGAACTATACTGTCCACTCAGTCTAAAAATAGAATTACAGACAAGATTGTAGTACCATGAGAATATCTTCATAGCAGCAATCACATTTGCATGTAATTTTGATACATAAATCCAGTAGATATAGGTAGTGTATGAGGTAAATTGTAATATTTTGTGCATTTCTGAAATTTAGAGGGATAATCTAACACAGTGATTTTCAACCTTTTTTGAGTCATGGCACATTTGTTACATTTACAAAATCCTGGGACACACCACCAACCAAAATGACACAAAATGACACTCTAAGACACTCCTCTCTTTTTCCATCCCTGTCTCCCCCCCCCCCCTTGTTTGTTTGTTTGTGTGTGTGTGTGTGTGTGTGTGTGTGTGTGTATACACACTCTTGAACCCTTTCCAAAAACAGGTGAGAGCTGGGGGGTTTTCTCTCTCTTATTCTTTCCAAAAACAGGTGAGAGCTGGGGGGGGGGTTTGGGTGCTTTTTATCATATGTTTCAAATCAAGAGTCACTTCTCTCTCTCTTTTGTTTTTCTCTCTTTCCTCTCATTTTCTGCATCAATCTTTTTCTCATTTTTCTTTTTTTTCTTCCCTTTTTGCTCTCATTTCTCTCGCTCTCCCTCCCATCCTCTCATTTTATATATATATCTCTCTCTGTCTTGCTTTCTTTCTCTCACTCTTGCTTTCTTGCTTTGTCTCTCTCTTGTTTTTATTTATTTATTTATTATTTATTTATTTATTACTTGGATTTGTATGCCGCCCCTCTCCGAAGACTCGGGGCGGCTCACAACATGTAAAAAGACAAATCATAAGTAATCAACAATTTAAAATTTTAAAGATTTAAAAAACCCCACAAACTAACAGACTCACACACAAGCATACCATATATAAATTCAACGTGCCCAGGGGGGGGATGTTTCAATTCCCCCATGCCTGACGGCAAAGGTGGGTTTTAAGAAGTTTGCGGAAGGCAGGAAGAGTAGGGGCAGTTCTAATCTCCGGGGGGAGTTGGTTCCAGAGGGCCGGTGCCGCCACAGAGAAGGCTCTTCCCCTGGGGCCCGCCAACCGACATTGCTTAGTTGACGGGACCCGGAGAAGGCCCACTCTGTGGGACCTAATTGGTCGCTGGGATTCGTGCGGCAGGAGGCGGTCTCGGAGATATTCTGGTCCAGTGCCATGAAGGGCTTTAAAGGTCATAACCAACACTTTGAATTGTGACCGGAAACTGATCGGCAGCCAGTGCAGACTGCAGAGTGATGGTGAAACATGGGCATACCTGGGTAAGCCCATGACTGCTCTCGCAGCTGCATTCTGCACGATCTGGAGTTTCCGAACACTTTTCAAAGGTAGCCCCATGTAGAGAGCATTACAGTAGTCGAACCTCGAGGTGATGAGGGCATGAGTGACTGTGAGCAGTGAGTCCCGGTCCAGATAGGGCCGCAACTGGTGCACCAGGCGAACCTGGGCAAACGTCCCCCTCGCCACAGCTGCGAGATGTTGTTCTAATGTGAGCTGTGGATCGAGGAGGACGCCCAAGTTGCGGACCCTCTCTGAGGGGGTCAATAATTCCCCCCCCAGGGTAATGGGCGGACAGATGGAGTTGTCCTTGGGAGGCAAAACCCACAGCCACTTCGTCTTATCCGGGTTGAGTTTGAGTCTGTTGACACCCATCCAGGCCCCAACAGCCTCCAGGCACCGGCACATCACTTCCACCGCTTCGTTGACTGGGCATGGGGTGGAGATGTAAAGCTGGGTATCATCAGCATATTGATGATACCTCACCCCATGTCCTTGGATGATCTCACCCAGCGGTTTCATGTAGATGTTAAATAGCAGGGGGGAGAGGACCGACCCCTGAGGCACCCCACAAGGGAGAGACCTAGGAGTCGACCTCTGTCCCCCCACTAACACCGACTGCAACCGGCCAGAGAGGTAGGAGGAGAACCACTGAAGAACAGTGCCTCCCACTCCCAACCCCTCCAGCCGGCGCAGAAGGATACCATGGTCGATGGTATCGAAAGCCGCTGAGAGGTCAAGGAGCACCAGGACAGAGGATAAACCCCTGTCCCGGGCCCGCCAGAGATCATCCATCAACGCGACCAAAGCGGTTTCCGTGCTGTAACCGGGCCTGAAACCCGACTGCTGGGGACCTAGATAATCGGCTTCTTCCAAGGACCGCTGGAGCTGGAGTGCCACCACCTTCTCAACAACCTTCCCCATAAAGGGAAGGTTGGAGACTGGACGGTAGTTATTAAGCACAGCTGGGTCCAGGGAGGGCTTCTTGAGGAGGGGGCGCACAAGCGCTTCTTTATAGAGTGATGGAAAAACTCCCCTCCCCAAGGAAGCGTTGGTAATCTCCTGGGCCCAGCTCCGTGTCACCTCCCTGCTGGCCGAGACCAACCAGGAGGGACACGGATCCAGTAAACAGGTGGCGGAACTCACAGCTCCAATGGCCTTGTCCACTTCATCAGGTGTCACCAGATCAAACTCTTCCCAGACAGTCTCTCTCTTGCTTTGTCTCTCTCTTGCTTTGTCTCTCTCTTGCTTTGTCTCTCTCTTGCTTTCTCTTACTTTCTTTCTCTCTCTTTCTCTCTTTTTAAATTAATTTAAATATTGGATTTGTCTTACATTGTATTGCTATTGCTGTGAGCCACCCCGAGTCTGCGGAGAGGGGCGGCATACAAATCTGATTAAACTTCAAACTTCAAACTTCTTGCTTTCTTTCTCTCTCTCTTTCTCTCTACCCCTCTCTCTTTCTCTCTCTCTCTTGCTATCTCTTTCTTTCTGTCTCTCTCTTTCTCTCTTGTACACCACACCGGCAACAGCGGCATCAAGCAGTAGCCATGGGGCAGCAGCAGGGTGGCCAGCTGCGAGCAGGAGCTCCAGGGTGGAGGCACTGACGACGGCAGCTGGATGTGTTGCCGGACCCCATACATGCACTGGGCATGGGCGCGGGGCTGGCATCTCCATCCCGGCCCAGCCAGTGAGCCAGTTACAGCCCCGCTGGGCCTCAAAGCTCACCTGCCGCCGCCGCCAGGGAAGCTCCAGCCGTGCGGGATGCTGCAGGTGCCAGAAAACTTGGAAGGCGCGAAGAAGAAAGCTCAGCTTCTGGTCTCGCAACTTTTTGCTCTTCGCTCCCTCAGCAAAAAGTTGCGAGACAGGAACCTGAGCTTCCTTCTTCGCGGCACACCTGACCATGTTTCGCTGCACACTGGTTGAAAAACACTGATCTAAGACACCCTTGTATATCAGGAATTTTCTGTTTGGAAAACTAGTTAATCATTACTCATCATTGGAATACTTATACAGGAAGACCTCAAGTTACAACAGCTCATTTAGTGAACATTCAAAATTACAATGGCACTGAAAAAAGGTGACTTATGACCATTTTTCACATTTATGACCATTGCAGCATTCCCATGGTCATGTGACCAAAATTCAGATGCTTGGCAACTGACTTGTTTTTATGATGGTTGCACTGTCCTAGGGTCACGTGATCACCCTTTGCAATCTTCTGAAAAGTGAGGTCAGTGAGGAAGCCAGATTCACTTAACAACCATGTTACTAATATAACAATTGTAGTGATTCACTTAACAAATTTGGCAAGGAAGGTCGAAAAATTAGGCAAATGTGTCACTTAGCAACATAGGTTTGGGACTCAAGTTGTGAATATAAATCAAGGACTATCTGTACTGTATAATCCAAGGATCTGTTTTCTACAGTTATCAGACAAATGGAGGTTCTTATGAAATATTACCCTTATCCAAGCATTCTGTGTACAGTATCTGTAATATAAATTTCAACTCTAGCCATCATGAATCTTGCAACAAATATGTCAGTACAAATATTGAACAGCAACAATCTTTTGGCCAATTTGTAACACATTCATTCTGATCCAAAAACAAAAGTGGTACAACTTTTGATGTAAATAGAAATGCACATCCTTATCCAAGTCCATTAGTTGCTGAATGTGACCAGCTGTGCAAATGGGGATTGAGGGCATTTTCTTTAGTATCCATGGTCTGATTGGACAATGCTGTTTTTTTTACATGCAATCTAGTAAAGAACCATCTTGACATAACGTTTGTTTTCTATTAGGTTTAATTCTTCTGGGCTTGACCTAGTTTAAATTTTATGAGCAATAAACTTAAAAGCTCAAATTACAGCTGAGTGTTTTGGCATATCAGAGTGGCCAAGAATTTCTTTCAATTTCAATAAGGTTACAGAGTTGATGCGATCAGTAGAGATGGAAATTTTTATTTCTAAACAGGGACTAGATGCTGTTTGGCTGTTGATTTGGTTCATTAAATCCCATTAACATTAAGTGTTCGGGGAACTTTATCTGAATAAAAATGCATTAACCCTCCAAGATCATGTGCTAGTTAAATAGAAGAGCTCAGTATGCTTCCATTTACACAAAATAAAGTTCCAGTAGGGATAGCAGCCAATATTTATGGAGTATATGGAATATATGGAGTACTTTTTTTTACACAAAAATGTAGGTGTGTCTTCAAGAATGTGAAAGTAGCCCTACTGGGTCAAATCAAAAACCTCTCCAGTTTAATATTCTACTCCCAAACTGGCCAACCAGATGTTGGAAGTCAAATGTTATTTGGAATGATTGTGATACAAATTATTTAGATGCATACTGCCTCTCACCTTACTGGCAATGACTATAGCTAGTAGATTTCCTTAGATAAAGTTATTCCAGATGGTTGATAATTTGCTTTGCCATTTTATGATCTTTCCTAGTTTATCCTTTTCAAAGTGGGCTGGTTTTACTACCAACAACTTTCCAGGCAGAACGGTTCCTTTCAAAATCCTAATAAATTCTGCCTCGCACAGAACATTAGGAATGGAAACATATCAGGGCTCACTACCTGCTCCTCCTCCAGAGTTGCAGGCTAGCATTGTATTTGTTTTGAACACTTCCCAGAGCTATTCTGGAATAGCAGCCACCATCAATCTAAAGAACTATGGCAAAAGAGTGGTCAGCCTGACTCTTAGAAATAGTTAATTGGCGCAAACGCCTTGCTCGGAGAGCTCCTTTGTCAGAACAAGTTACTGTGGTCATTGTCTGGATAGATTGCTGTACCATAGAGACAATCTGCTCATTATGGAGATGAGTACAGAGAAGTGAAGCTGTGATTAGTTATGCCATCTTAGGTAGAAAATGCTTTTGGGTTGCTGTCAGGTGTGATTACGCTAAAGATATACATGCAATTATATATTAGCACAGCTTTCTTTCAAGTTTTGGGTGACATTAATTTGCACCGCTTTATATACTCACACGCATGTAATAATAAATACATTCATTTTTTTCTTCATTGTATCAGACATAGCAGAGTAAAATGAAACGCATATTGTTTTACTAGCTTGCATTTCATTAAAAATGATTAGAAAGTCTTAACCTTAATGAGATTTCTTAAAGTACAATGTCAGCACAGAACAGAAAAAGATTGCACTTTCTAAAAAAATAGCTGTGTTTATGAGATGTTCTGAAGCACTGGGTATAATAATTTCTGAAGGATTCTCAGCTTAACTGTTTACATGAGCACAGTATCAAAACCCAGAGTATCTTGACAATGCTGAAGAGTCTAAATTTGTCCTTACAAATTTAGAAATAGCCAAATGTTTTTGTATCTGAGATGCTAAACATTCAGTAATCCCTATACCGTGTACTGTGATTCTCCCTATTAATTTTTAAAGATAAGAGAAACATAATAGTAATTAGCTCACATTAATTGTCCAAGCAGTATAGAAAGCATTGTAACCCATTTCTGAAGACAGCTTGGTGGGTTAAAAAAAAGAGAGATACAAGACTTACCATATTTTTTGGAGTATAAGACACATTTTTCTCCCACTGAATTTGGGGAGCCTCCACATGTCCTCTTCCTGGCTGCAGAGATTATCACAGAACATGGCTTGCATTTTGGGGCTCTGTGCCTCATGTTTTCAGCCTCCAAATGCTCCGTTTGAGAGCTGTTCAAGGCTGTGGGGATCGCCAAAGCCCATTGCCGCCGATTGCTGCCTCTGCACATCATATTTTCGGCCTCTGCACATTGCATTTTAGGCCTCCGCATGCCCCATTTTTAGCCTCTGTTGCACTGCATTTTCGGGCAGCGAAACAACCAGTAAACTAATTTGTTGAAACTGACCAGGCTAAGGACACTGGTAGGCAGAATTTTTCCCCCTTGTTTTTCTTCCCAAACTAAGGTGCATCTTATACTCCAATATGTCTTATACTCCAAAATATATGGTATCTTGTAGTGGTAATGTTGGCCCAAAAATAGGAGGCACCTTTCTCAATGATTTTGCACAAACTCTGAAAGTCCCTGATTCAAAAAAATAAACTGGCTTTCCTCTGTAAAGATGTTCATACACTAACATTTTATTTACAGATGTTATCAGTTATTTTTGCTTGCTCTTGTTAGATAATTTTGTAGCTGATTTTAGACTTTTACGGGGGGGGGGTTGTTGTTGTTGCACATGTATTATAATGACATAATTTGTATTTAAATACAATAAAAATGCAATTTGCTTTACAACTTTGTCCATAACACTTCAAAGATTCTCACTGAAGCAATGGAGATGACCTTATGAATATTTATTATACAGTACCTATTGATGTCTGATATTTTACAATACAATATTGACAATGAGACTTTTAGTGTGCAATGATAAACTATTTTTAAAATTTTCATAAAATGCTTCCAAGTCATGTTACAAATTTGCCTTAACTATGTTGTGGTTAATTGCAATAGCCAGGCAGAATAAACTATAGACAATAGAGCTCATGGGCAATCAGATATTGATTGAAGCCCATGTATCTTCCTTGTTGTGGTTGGCTCTGGCCCAGCTCCTGCCCCAAGGAATGTGGAGGTGGATGCAGGGGAACCATCAACATGTCATAGGCCTGTTTTATTGCCGACAGAGGCAGGTAGTGAAGTTTCCTTGGAAGAAGAAGAAGGTGTGGGTGACTTGGAAGAGGGGAGTTTGGCAGACAGCCCAGGAGGAGATTAATCATCCTTATCATCCCTGGATTCTGAACAAGAATGTATGACACATCCACGCATGCGTAGACTGATGCATTGGAGACAACAACTGAAGATTATTACAGGAGATAAATGAGGCCACCTGTGGTTGGGTGGGGCTGCTGTAATTAACGCTACAGATAAAAGAGCACCCTGCTGTTTTAGCCTCATGGCAGTTTATCTGATTTATAGTTTCGTCAAGATCGTGGTTTTTGCTGTTCAAGATTGTGTGGACTTTCTGGACTTTAGAATTGGAATCAATTTCCCAGTTATTGGGTGAGCATTTGGATTGCATTTAACCTGTGCCTTGTGTGTACCAGAAAATCCCTTTGACATTTAAAAAGGGAGCTGTTTCTGTTTTTCTGTTGATAAAGACTTTTGGGTTTTCCTTCTATCGTGTGGTATGTGTCTTTCTGGACTAATTACCCTGTAATTACGGGCGGTTGAGACACGCCGGCAGAACACTTCCTACGCTACTTTTCTCCTGTTTCCTTCAATACAAACTGAAGACATTTCCTGCCCTTTTTTAGAAAAATACCTAACTCAAAACTATGAATAGACTGATAATTTTCATATTACAATACACTCACACAATATCACTTTCAACTGGAAAAAACTCAACAATAGAGATTTTTAAAAAAAAATAATAAGAAAACTATTATTTCTTTACAGGTTTTGCCTTTCTATGATTATTTTGTTTTTTTATTCAGACAACTGACATCTTAACATATATCTTGTGTTCTCCATTTCTCATGCATATCACTGTACCTGCTGCGGTCGGTCTAATCGCATGCGCTTTGCAGCATTCCTGCTTTCACTTTCACAGGCAGAGGCTAGGATGCTCTCAGCTACTGCAGAAGTAAGATGTGAGGGAATGGGCCTTGACTATGGAAAAGAAAGAGAGAGAGAATATAAAAAGATTATTCATAATAATGTGGCCAAGTAGTCAATAGGCAACCACTTAATTTATTTCAACAAAAAGTAGAAATAAAGACTGTCAAAACTGAAAAGTAAAAAATGGAGATTACATCTACAGTTCATCCACAGATCCTCAGATATGAGATTCTCCTTACATATTTCCATGAGGATTCTCATTGAAGAGGCATCTGTGATATATCAACATTTCATCAACAGTGGTGAAATAGTGGCTAAAAAATTGATTTTTGAATTTAAAACTCCCTAGTGTCTTACGTTGGCCATTAATGGAATGGCACTCCCTCCCAATTCCATTAATTCGGTGCAATACATGGATAACGATGCTGATTCAGTGTTGTAAAGATTACGATTAGATAATGAATGTAAATGCTTAAAACAAGTGTGTTATACAAATATTAAGTAATCAGTAAGTATTATTGAAATATAACGTAAAGTTTAATTATCAATGATGCAACAATAATATATGTTTTACTACTATATCCTTATGCTTTTCTCTTTAACTAGTTTGCAAATGAAAATCTTCAAAATATGTGACAGCCTCAAACTTTAAGCAATTTAATTTTGTTGAAGAAATATAAAATAACTTTCTATGCTATTGGTTGAAGTTTATTGTTGCAAATGTGAATGATTCCATTCATTTGAGTACTGAATATATTGAAATTGGCAATTCAGTAATAAATTAACTTTAGTACTGAAATATAATAGATAAACATGAAAAAGAAGACTGAAATGTAACAAATTAAAATGGAAGTCTAATTAGCAGTGGATTTTATTAAAGATTATTATGTTTTTATATTTCCAAGATAAGAAATGAGGGATACCAGTCTTCCCTCTGAAATTAGTGGACTTAGAAATACTTACTTTGACTGGGCTGGACTTTAAATTTTAAAATAATAGACATGCCTACTATAAGAAATGCAGCAAATGAAACATAATATAAGTGTATGGGAATGAAATGCTCACAGATTCAGAAATGAATTGTTTCATTCTTCTCTGAGATCATACTGTTTTAGGGATGGTTTGGCAGTTTCTAGAAATAAATGCTCTCAATTAGAGTAAGCATCCCACAAATTACCTATTTCTGTCATTAGGAATGCCGTCTTGAACTTTTTTTCTGTTTCAGAGGAAAGTAACATACACGATTTGGTATGATCTGGAGGAGAATGGACAATACTCTTGAGTTATTTGAAACTTTATTTTCCCCGGTCCAAGAAATTTGCATAATCTTACTTAAGAACTTTCTATTATACACACACTCAATTTATTTTATTATTTTTAAAGGTTTGTTCTTTTAAACTAGAGAAAGGAATGGAAAAGTCCACTCCAGTCTACAGGGGAAGTAATTCAAGTGGACTCTTGAATTATTCTTCTTACTTCATTTGAAAATATTCTGCATTTAAACCAGGTGCGCACGCTCTCGGTCATGCTCACACTCAGACACTCTTAGATGTTTGCATAAGATTCAACACTTACAAAGCATAAAGTATTGGAAAACTTGTAGAAAACATACTATTCTGGA
The DNA here is from genome assembly GCF_031021105.1 of Erythrolamprus reginae. Taxonomy (NCBI): domain Eukaryota; kingdom Metazoa; phylum Chordata; class Lepidosauria; order Squamata; family Dipsadidae; genus Erythrolamprus; species Erythrolamprus reginae. The sequence continues at coordinate 207,342,413 of NC_091952.1, forward strand.
AATAAGGAGCTACAAAAAAGAAAACATATATGTAGAAAAATAAAACTTTACTATCCTATATTTTGTACTTTTCTAAAATAAAAGAATCAATTTCACTAAATGGCTATGTTCATATAAACAGGTAGGCCTTCACTGAACTTTATAGGTCATTCAGATTCTTATTGGATCATTTTCTTCCCATATGCTTCCCATTGTCATAGAGTTGGTAGCAATCACAATATGAGGCTACCTCCACCTGCCCAAGCGCTGCCATTTGAATTCTTTTACCCTCTGCTCATGCACAACGAGTTATGTGTGTGTGCAGAAGGTAAAAGAACCCAAATGGCGGTGTCCGGGCAGGTGGGGGAAGCCACACACTGTGACCACTGCCACCTCTACGACAACCGACCGGACCGAACTGAACTGGGAGTATTTAACTCCTGTGAGTACTGATCTTGATAGCTGAACTATCTGTATCAGGGACTTTAACAAAGAAACTGCAACCTTTTGAAAATTCAAGATTTGATTTTGCCTTAAGATTTTTGCTTCTGTGTTATTGTTTTTGATATTAATGATTAGAAGATTATGAATGTTTAGGATGGAAATATTAATAAATTAACAATTTAGCAGTGTATAAGTTCTTCTCATTTATTATTACCTTATTTGAATAAAATCCGTGTGCAATCCATAAAATACTAGGAAGGCAAGCTTTCTTTCATACTTTGAATGACCTGACCTAATAAATTACTTGACTTCAAAATCTGTCATCTCTGTTAGTTTAAACTAATTGAAATATGCCATGACTTTTTAGCACTGCATATATCTGCACAAGTATAATATTCTATCAATATTGTATTCTATTCTATATTCTATCAAAAATCCTTCGACTTTTCAAAAATTGCATATATCATCGGGCCAGTAATAATATCCAAAATCTTATACTGAGAAATCTATTACTTATAGTCAAATGTAGAGATTTATGTATGCACAAAGACATAGGGCTGTTCATTTATATATAAATTTCAAATGTCTAAAAAAAGACATAATTAAATCATAATATCTGAATAGAATCAAACCTACTCAACAATATCCTGCTATAGAATTAAGACAGTGTATCTTGAGAATAGTGGCGGCATGTATTTGAAATATTCATTATAAGGGATATGCAGTTGAAATGAACATAATGTGCATATTTGAACAGCATTTTCATTACGAACTAAGAACAGCACTGCACCCTGTTGGATGTCCCGATATTGTTTTACTTTAATGTTGTCTCATACCCTTAGCAAACTGACATATATTGATTTTATCATTTTGATCCTTGCAACATTGTATTTGATAGCAGGTCCAGTGCTTTTTAATTTATAGTGCACATGAATTAAGAAGAAAAACGTCAGTAATTATTAGCAAAATTAAGGAGGGCAGCTACAGCTGAATATTTTGAAGAGACCTTTGAACAAAATTAGCCTAGATAGTAGGTTTAGAGAACTTATTGATAATTTTCCAATTTCCAGAAAAAATTTAAATCACAGAATGAAAAGAAGCAAAAAATAATTTCTAGCAATTAGAAAGATACTTCCATATACACCTGCATTAATGAACATAATGCCAACTTGTGATCCAACTTATTCTGTCACAGTGAAATGGGGAAGGCTACATGCAAAAGTAAATGCATACACAATTTGACAGGGCAAAAGCTAAGCAATGTAACACATGTATCTCTTGAGATATATATTTAGGATTTCCTAATCAAATTGGGTTGTTTTTTCATGAGACAGATGTTCATATGAAGCTGGTGTTTCACAAAGGGAGGGTGGTGAGAGATTTAGCAAACAAACACTTTCAAAACTTAATGGAGAATATTGTGAAAGGAAGAAATGATTATTTTAACTCAGTTTTCAATTAATCAAAAACTAGATATCCTTGTAGTCCTTTTAAATAAAATGATATTTAGAGCTTTGGGTATGATTTTCTATTTCTATGAAATTTTGTGGTGTTTTTTTCATATTCTCATCACATGAATACTTCTACCAAAATTTAGGAAAAGAGTCCTAAAATATAAATTAAACCTATTAATGGTAAGCGTGTTTCATTCAGTTTAAGAATATGAACACAAGCATTACCACATTTCTGCCATTGAGAGTTCAAAGTGTCAGCAGTCCTCGTTCCAATCCTGTAATTTATATCTACTGCAAATACTGTATATACAAGATTATGCTCAGACAGAAATACTGATATGTTACTAGCATGTCATGACTGCTGAGTCAGATTAATCTTCCCTTCTGCTTCTTAAATTAGTGAGATGACATCTAGTCAGGCTTGACTCCTTATGACTTCATAACAAATGTTCACCATCTCAACTTCAACCTCATCTGTATTCTTTCAAGGATTTTTCCATCATTTATGTGATAACATCCACATACATTGGATAATGTATTAAGGGAAATAGACGTTTTCCACTTCTATTTTCCTCAACTGTATGAAGCATTGTCATTTTTCTATACTCAACAACAAATGTCTACATACAGCTTTTAAAATTTCTAATTGTCAGCCCAAAGGAGTTTTTGTTTGTTCTTCTTGTATCCTGTGATATTCTTAGCAACCATATTTGTGGTTATCTTATTTCTCGCTCTTTTTTTTCAAAGCTTATACTTTATAGCTAATTACTCTGGAAAAGAGTATTGTTTTAACTATTCGGATTTTTGTGGTCAAGAAATATTCTTATCCTTTATGGCCTTATATTATTTTGTCTTCCTGCCTCAGATTATTTTTCTCCTTATTTCTCCAGCACATTGTTAATCTTTATAATTTAGCTAAAGAAAATGAAACCAGCTACTATTTTTAATTCCCTGAACTGTAAATTCACTGGGTATGTTGGTTGACATTAACTCTGTCTTCTTAATATTTAATGTTAACCCAGATTTTTCACTTTCTATTTTTACTCTCATGAAGAGCTCTTCTATTAAGACTAATAGGTATGGCAGAACACCTGAGTTTTCTCCTGGGAAAAAATGAAAAATAAATGAATCTGGACAAACAGACTGATTCAGAATAAGATAGAAACATGGATAAATGTTGTTAGTATATCTGTTTATCTTCCATATCAAATACACTGTCTGAATGGCTAGATTAGAAAAATTGATAATTAGAAAAAAATGAAGGTCAAACATTTATAAAGTGTGTATACACACACTCGAAATGCTTGCTTTGTTTAGGCAGTGCTCTTACCCTCTAAGCCACAAGTTATCCTCCCTTATCACCTGGCCATGGGAAAGATAAAATGTTTTCCCTTCATGGCATTGGACCAGAATATCTCCGGGACCGCCTTCTGCTGCACGAATCCCAGCGACCGGTTAGGTCCCACAGAGTTGGCCTTCTCCGGGTCCCGTCGACTAAACAATGTCGTTTGGCGGGACCCAGGAGAAGAGCCTTCTCTGTGGTGGCCCCGACCCTCTGGAACCAGCTCCCCCCGGAGATTAGAACTGCCACCACCCTACTTGCCTTTCGTAAAGTTCTTAAGACCCATCTCTGCCGTCAGGCATGGGGGAACTGAGACATCTCCCCTGGGCCTATACAGTTTATACATGGTATGTTTGTGTGTATGTTTGCTTTTAATAATGGGGGTTTTAGTGTTTTTTAAATTATTAGATTTGTTCTTACATTGTCTTTGTTATTGTTGTGAGCCGCTGAGTCTACAGAGAGGGGAAGCATACAAATCTAATAAATAATAATAATAATAATAATAATAATAATAATAATAATAATAATGAAGTCACCTGGTGTAACCAAATATGAGAGGGAGCATACTGCTTCCTTTTGCTTTTCAGCACCACTCCAGGGGCCACCCAGGCATCTAGCATCCAGGAAGCAGTATGTGCCCCCCCACACACACACTACTTTGCTAGTTGAAAATAAAGACTTAAATAAGTTTCACCAGAAGAAAGACTTACTTTTGTTCCTTGGTCCCTCAAGTTAGCCAATTACCTAAGACCAAGTTAGGGGGAAAATTGTGTTGTGCATATTCCTCCTAAATTTCCCATCCAAACTTGAATTAATCCAAATTTAATTAATCCTCTGCATTTACTTCTTCACTGAGCTTGATCCCTAGACAATGGCAGTCTTATTTTCCTCTATATTCTGCAACAAACTCTGCTTGTTCAGCAAGAAGTGGTCACTTCTTACAAAGAGCAACAATATATTTCATCCAAGTTCTAATCAGTTTTGATGCTGTTTAGCTTTAGAGGTTAGCCTAGGTCAGGGGTGAAATCCAGCAGGTTCTGACCGGTTCTGGAGAACTGGTAGTGGAAATTTTGAGTAGTTCAGAGAATCGGTAGTGGAAATTTTCAGTAGTTCCGAGAACTGGCAAATACCAATTCTGGCTGGTCCCAGAGTGGTGCGGGAATGGAAATTTTGCAATACCCTTCTCCTCCCACGCCCACCAAACCATGCCCACCAAGCCACACCATGCCCACCAAGCCATGCACATAGAACCAGTAGTAAAAAAATTTGGATTTCACTACAGGAATAGGTCAGGGCTGTCAGACTCCCAGCCTGTGAGCCGGATGCATCATATGCTGACTACGCCCATGTCCAGTTTAGAGAAGGGGGGGGAGACCCAATATATCACGTGATGCCCCTGTGATGACTTGAGTTTGATATCCATGGCCTAGGTGATAGGCATTTGTTTGCCAACTGCTATCCTAACCTCCTTCAATCTATTTCCATCAAATTTGTCATGGAGAGCTTCTTTCTTATTGCCAGTTTCAACATATTCTATCTCAAAATAATCTGGCATTTATAAAAAAAATAAAATAAAACCTAACATCAAATCAGGTATGTGTCATTCTTTTTATATTGATCTAGCTTTTCTGTAAATATTATCTTCTCTGGAAAAAAGACATTGAAGTAAATAGATTTTAAAGGAATTTAGCTTGAATATCTCTAATTTCTATGACTCTGGATCTCTCCAGTCCCAGATCAAGACTTTAATTATTACATTACATTGGAACTTCCTTGAGTAGAGTGAAAAATAATTCCTTCTGGGATTCTCAACATGGTCCAGCTTACTGGAATGACATTATCATTACATCAAAGGAGACCGATGACAAATTGAGAACATGATCAATGTCTGGTAGTAGTGAACATTTCCAATCCTTTGGCATGCCCCAGCATGAGGACTAGCTTAAACTTTTCCAAACACATTTTGGTTGCCTGAAGAAATTTCCTCAAGAAGATATTACACTTTTTCTTGATGAAGCTCCATGCAATAAACTTTCTTCCTAGTGGCATTTAAGGAATATGGAGCTCAATGCATAATAAGATTTGTAGGTCTTCCATCTTTATACAGCCCTAAATTAATACTGTAGATCAGTGACGGCGAACCTATGGCAAGGGCGCCACCGGTGGCACACGGAGCCATATTTGATATCACGCAAGCCATTGCCCTAGCTCAACTTCAAGGTGCATGTGTGTGCCGGTCAGCTGATTTTTTGCTTGCACAGAGGCTCTGGGAGAGTGTTTCTGGCTTCCAGAGAGCCTCAGAAGGGTGAGGGAGGGCGTTTTTACCCTCCCCCTGGCTCCGGGGAAGCCTTTCGAGCCTGGGGAGGATGAAACGTGAGCCAATTGGGTCCACCGGAAGTTGGTAAACAGGGTGTTTCCAGCCTCCAGAGGGCCTCCAGGGGGCGGGAAAGCTGTTTTCTCCCTCCCCAGGCATTGAATTATGGTGTGGGCATGATAGCACACAGGCACGCTCTTGGCACCCAAGGGAAAAAAATTCACATCATTGCTGTAGATGGATTCCTGCAACTTGAGATGAAGAAAGATAGAGGAACACTGTACTTTTGAAGAAACAGTAATCTGCACTGACATAATGATCTGGGAAAAACCAGCATCACTTGTTGTGAGTGTTCCTCGTCCACCTCTAGTAATGATAGATTCTGAGGAGGATCAGCCAGGCAAATCTGGGTACCCTGGGCCAGTGTGTTGCCAGCTGATACAAAGAGTGAGAGTGATGGAGAAATAGACATGGATGAACCCGAGGGATCACCAGAGGTAGCAGATATGTCAATGAGGGATTGGCCAAAGTCAGAAGACCAAAGGGACATTAGAGTAGATGAGCCACTCTTAGATGCTTGGTTCAGGGGATTAGAAAGCAGACAACAACACTTGTATGGAAAAAGGAAGCAGGTTGTAGTTTTAACTCTAGGAGTTTTGCTGATCATTCCCAGCAGATATAAAAGGGAAGGATTCTGAGTAATTCTGGGTGGAGTTTTAATGTTGCTTTCATGGATGCTGTGTTAGATCTGGGATTCTAGAAAATGCTCCCTCAAATACCTGATTTCTGCTCTGCTTCTGTTGGAAGCTGCCTATCTGTCAGAATGTGGTGAGCTGAATTATATACCCTATGATTCATTGCCCATTTTATCTTGCTGGAATGCAATTAGCCCTGACATTGGCACCTTTCCCGGAAGCTTATCAGATAACTTCATAGCAGTGAACTCTATTCCCCGAATTTTCAAAGATTGAATCCTGCTTGTAAATGCTGCTTTTTCACATAAAGATTGTAATTCAAAGCTTAACTCATGGGTTTTAGCCTTTTGTTTCAATTTGAAAGGCCTGAGATAGAACACTCATCATGCAATAAAATTCTGCTTAAAAAAATGATTCTACTAGCCCCAGTTATACCTATTGGCTAACACATAACTGCCTTAACTTGCAGGTGTATATTAAGTTCTCTGGAGTGCAAGTGAGCCCAAAGGGTGAGGCAGATAGCCAATAGCAATGTCCCCTCCAGATTTTCTTGAAGTGAACACAAGACATCCTTTGGGAGATGAAGTGGTTTGCTTTCAAATCCTCTTGTTACCCACATCCCACTTGTAACTACTTCCTGATGTGCAATGAAATCATATAGCCTGGCACATCATTAAACTGGCTAAATTTTATGATCTGTGGTTTTTCCTAATCTACCTTATTCCACCTGTTGTTATTTTGTAGTGTTAGTAGTAAGCATAGATAACCTGAATCTTAATATTATTTGTTTAGGCATAAAACGTCTGTTACAGAATAATTATTAGAACATGATAAAATTCTAAATTGGTGATATTTGGAAAAATGTAGCTTTTTAAAAATATAGAAATATTAAAAGAAACATCTTAATACTAGACGGACCAGTGTAAATGACCAAAAATTGGACATTATGATGTTGTCTCACCTTGCCACCAGATGCATCTCATAATTTATAATTTTATGTTCTATAAAGATTTAATTATGCACCATTCAATTCGATTCAAAAGGGACTCCCAAGAAGGGTATGTTACAAACTGCAATGTTCCCAAACACAATTTATCACTAAAACTTTCTGAAATTTAATCATTTCTAAGTGGCAAGACTGAGTAATAGCTTACTTAGGCTGCAATCCAATATTGACTTTCCTAGGAATAAGATCTATTAAACTCCATGGAACCATTTCTAACCATGATAATAACAAAATATGTGTCATAAAGTCAAGATGCAAAATCCACTCTTGGGTACTTGTATTATAGTGCTACATACAATTACAGAAGATGGAGTTTGTATTGCAATGTCAGAATGCTCATTTTGCCATAACCTCGTCCAATGTGCCTTCCCATAAAAGCCTATGTATGGGACTTGGTTTGAAGAGATGAGCATATATTATATTGCTATAAGTATTATAACGATAATGAAAAAGAGAATCAATACCAGCCCAGCAGCTCTCAGTGAACTGAATGGATGGGGGCAGTAATCCAAGATGTCTGAAAAGCAGCAGGTTAGATAAAGTTAGATTAATCTTGGCATGAAAAGCACAGATATATTCCATGTGTGACTAAAATAGTTTATTAAAATTGATAACTTGCCTAGAAACATGCCTCAAAATATATTGAAAGTGTATTCAAACCACATTCACCAAGTTTGACATGCATATTGATCTTCACAGTACTTAGTTTCTATTCCTATGATCATCGTCTCATTGTCATTCCTGTATGACATCTCATTGTCATTCCTGTATTTGTTTCACTTTGTTTGAATGTTGCCCAGTATTATAAACAATAAAGTAGGTTGTGATAAATACAATGCAAACCAGAATCACTAATTTTCATAAGTTGAAACTATTTATTGAGGTAGTATTAAACTGCATTTGATTTTCTGGTGGTCCTGCAAGCATTGATTCCCATTTTGTTTGCAGTCAGTAACCATTCCAAGGACTTGCCATTGAAAGTTAAAATTTGATAAGATCTCTTGAAGGCCTCTAAAAGCCATACCTAAGGGTATAAAGACTGCACATGGCCTTCGAACCTCATGATATACAGTTATCCTTCGCTACTTCATCTTTTGCGGATTCGCTACTTCACGGGTTTTCAAAGGGGGCTTAAATCCATTAAATCTATTTAAAAAATTTAAATTCATTAAAAATTCATAAAATTCTTCTACAGTACTCTATTAAAGAATCTGGTAGGATATCACATGTAGTTCCAGCTGAGAAACAGAATGACTGTTCAATGCACAGGGTGGGTTTTAAAAGTCCAAATACTCGTTAAATACATAAAAAATATCTTTCCTCTACTTCACGGAAATTCGTTTTTCACGGGTGGTCTTGGAATGCATCCTCTGCAAAAAATGAGGGATCACTGTACATCTCTTTTCTAAGGGATCCCTGTAAAGATATCCCATTTGGAAGTGTAGTACAGTGTTATTTGGGATCCTTTGAAGTACCATTCAGTTAATCAATCAATCAATCAACCAACCAGAATAAGGGATCTTGGAGGTCTTCAAGTCTAACTCCCTGCTCAAGCAGGAGACCTTACTTAAGACAGGTGACCGTCCAGTCTCTTTTTTGAAAATTCCAGTCATGAACCCACAACTTCTGAAGTCAACATTGTTCTCCTGGTTAATTGTTTTCACCGTTAGGAAGTTTCTCCTTAATTCCAGGCAGCTTCTCTCGTTTATTAGTTTCCATTAATTGTTCCTTCTCTTTCCTTCTGGTGCTTTGAAAAATAAGCTGACCCCCTCTTCTTTGTGACAGCCCTTCAAATACTGGAATATTGCTATCATGTCACCCCAGTCTTTCTTTTCTCTAGACTAGCCATATCTACTCCCTACAACTATTCTTCATATGTTTTAGTCCCCAGGCCTTTAATCATCTTATTTGCTCTTCTCTGCCCTTTTTTTCCCAAAGTTTCAATATCTTTTTTGTAATGTGGTAACCAAAACTGGATGTAGTCTTCCAATTGTGGCCTTACTAAGATTTTATAAAATGGTAATAATACTTCACGTCATTTTGATTCTATATCTCTGTTTATGCAACCAAGGATTGTATTAGCTTTTTTCGCTGCTGCCACATAGTTTTGGCTCATATTTAAGTGATTGTCTACTAGTACTCCAAGGATCCTCTCACAGGTACTGTTTTTGAGACAGGTTTTGACGAATCTGTACTTGTACCTTTGATTTTTCATGCCTAAGTATAAAACCTTGCTTTTCTCCACATTAAATTTCATTTTATTGGATAGGGCCTATTGTTCAAGATCTGTTTGGATCCTGAGCTTGTCTTCTGTGGTGTGGCAATTTCTGTGCAGGGTCCTTTGCAAATTTGATGACTTTCCCTTCTATTCCCTTATATAAGTCATTTAATGAAGATATTAAAGAGTAGTGAGCCTAAGGGAGAAACTTGTGCTTACTTCCCTCCATGTAGATATAGTACAATTAAGGACAACTGATTGAGTATCTATCCCACATTTTTGTAGTTTACCTAGAAGAAGTGTATGGTCTACTTTGTTGAATGCCTTACTGAAATTTAAGTATACTATGTCCATAGCATTTTGATGGTCTACTAATTATAGTCACTTTATCAAAGAATGAAATAAGATTGTTTTGGCATGATGTTTTTAACAAACACATGAATCCCAGCGATCGGTCAGGTACTACAGCATCAGCCTTCTCCAGGTCCCGTCAACTAGACAATGTTGTTTGGTGGGGCCCAGGGGAAGAGCCTTCTCTGTGTGGGCGGCGGCCCTCTGGAATAATCTCCCCCCCCCAAAGATTCATATTGCCCCCACCCTCCTTGCCTTCTGCAAGAGTCTCATCTATGCCACAAGGCTTAGGGCCACTAGACTCTAGTCCCCCCCGGCCGATGAATGTGTTGAGAGTAAATTGACGGAATGGGAATGACTGCCTTTTTATGGTTTTTTATGGGTTTTTTATATTATAAATGTAAATTAATTGGATTTAGGATGTTATATATTGCTCCATTATATGTTGTAAGCCACCCCGAGTCCTCACAGAGGGGCGGCATAAAAGTTCAATTAATAATAATAATAATAATAATAATAATAATAATAATAATCAGTATGACTTACAATAATTATGACTATGCAACACTTTTGAGACCACATAGTCATAGCACATGAAACAAGTTACATAAAATTTGCCCAGGGAAGACAGGAAAGTTACCAAAATCAGACAATTGCACAAATATTTTTATTCTATTAAATAACTTAGTCAAACAAAATAAATGTGAAAATGCGATATTATATTTGCTAAATGCACTTGCCATTCTTTCAAATTACTATGTATCTCAACATATATTTTTTTCATATTTTGGCATGTGAACTGAACATATACTTTTTCATCACCCTTAATGTTTCCCATGTTTATAACTAGCCATTACTTTTTGTGGAAAGTTGTACAAATATACTAAATGTATATAAGAATACAAATGCAATTGATTATAGTAATGTTTTCTTTTATTTCTTTTCCTAAGCTAGTAATTTTAGCAGATGTGTTCCTTTATTTTGAACATAATCATCTGAAGTTCTGAAACAGAGAGAAAAAGAAGGAAGGAAGGAAGGAAGGAAGGAAGGAAGGAAGGAAGGAAGGAAGGAAGGAAGGAAGGAAGGAAGTTTCACGTATTTCTTAAAATTGCATTTGAAATAAAAAATGAAGGGAAGGGAAGAATTTGAACCTTCAATTTTTGGTCTTTTTTATAAAAGTGCTAACAACAATAATTTGCATCAGGGCTTTTCTTTTTCCTTCTCTTTTTCCTACAAGACATGTTTTGGTATTTAATTTCAGTGAAACATTTAAATAAAAGCATGGTTTATTTACAGCCACTATCCAACATTCATTTATATTTTATATATTTCTTTCTCCAAGAAATCTGACAGATTGAAAAGGGCTCTCTATTTTATTTAAACTCATAAATTAATTTGTAAGTATACTTTAAAATATGTTTTATCTAAATGAAAAAATCATAGCACCTTAAACAGTTGTGCTTGCTTCAACTTGATTTAGATCTTGCACAAGCACAGTAGCTCTGTACTACATACAGCATATCACACTAAAACCTTGTTTTAATTTATTAAATCAGCAGAATCTTTTTTCAGGCCACAAAGAACCTTGGGGAAATTCTGTGCACCTCAATGAGAATTATTGTTCCCATGAAAAGTTCAAACACTTCTTCCAAATGATTTTTGAAGCAGGATAACCTTAAAGGACAATTAGTAATTAAGCATAGGCATGTGTATGTGCATACTAAATTGCAAACATGCAATTAATTTAAGAAACAGATTACCTATGCAGTCTTTCATATAAATGTTAGAATAATAAAAAGATGATGGACATTTGTTTCTATGTATTTCTTCCTTTATCTCTTGTGGTGCTCCTGCATTTTGATAAATTTATATTAGACATAAATGTGTGCTTTATTTGGCTAAGCATTCTCAGTGCATTGTACAAAGGAAAGGGGATGAAAAGAGAATAACCTCTGACCTGACAGTACCAAAAAATACAAATAAAAAGAGACACTAAGATGGAAACAAAATAGTGTCATGGATTTACATATGGGGGTTTTGATGAAAACTAGGGCTGGGTTTTAAATCAAAACTCACCATCTCAAAACCACTTCTTTTCATCCGCCTGCAGGACTTGAGGTAAGTACGTATACGCTTTCTGGCACGCTCTTGGTATTCAGGGAATTGTCGCCTGCATGAGTCAATGATAGCCTGGATCTTTTCTTTGGGCTGCTTAGAGATTGGGACCATTCGGTCCAAGTTTTCATCTACAAACAGCCTGACAAACATCTGTTGGGAAGAGGTAGACAGAGGAGAAGGATTTGGAGGGGTAGTTGTTTTTTAAGCTTCCTGTCTCAGTTACAGATAGGAAGACTGCTTTTTTTAATTTAATTTTTTTAAAAATAAACACAGTGAAGAGCTTTGTGATGGAAAGCCAGAAACATTAAGCAACCAAGGATTTTATTTTAGGGCTGACAAAAGACAAGAAAAGGTTAGATTATAGTGTATAGAAATCATGAGGAAAATAAAACATAGATTGTAAAACTAAGCACCGTTTCATGTCTGTTATTAACAATGTGCTAGGATTGCTTTATTGGCCTGTAGAACCCTTATCTCTTATTCTTCCCCTGTTGTGAACATTTTTATGGTGTGTGTATTTGTCATGCAAAATTATATTAAAAATTTAAAAAATAATAGAAAATAGCTGACCAGTGGAATCAACAACCTATAGGTTCCCTCCCCACTGACTTCATTTGCTGGACAGACATACACACACATACACACACATGCACAATACACAGCTGAAATGTTTCCTTTAGATTCTGATTAAATAGCTAAATTAGACGAACTTGGCATCTCTTTGAAAATCCTATCTAAATACAATCCTATACATGTCTATTCAGAAGTAAGTTCCATTCGGTTCAGCGGGGCTTACTCCCAGGCAAGTGGGTATAGGATTGCAGCCTTTATGTATCGTCAATAAAAAACAAAGGGAGAAATTCCTTTGCATGGTTTTTTTTTAAATACACCTCTTTAATTCTCACATTAACGTATGCCCCAAATCATAGAATAAATAACTAAATAAAATTCCATAGGAAATAAGGAGAATCATGTAACTCACATTAAAAGCTTTCAGGCGCTCCACTTCAACCCCATCAGATTCATTGACTTTCTCAGTATCTTCGTGATCATCATGGTCATCGTCATCTTCTTCTCCCCGGTTCAGGGAGAGGTCTTCAGCACCTCTCTCCATGTTTTCATTTTTGCCGGAATCATAGCTTGAACAACTATGGGCAGGTGACTAGAATGAAAGAAATTTTCATTTTAAGAAACCTGCTTGAGGAAAGCATCTGCCTTGCTTTGGAAGGGAAGGAAGAGAAAGAGGAATAAATACACACATATATATTTTAATGCTTTCTTTTGCCACCATTATTATTATCATTATTGATAATAATAATAAGTTCATATTTTCTTTTATACTTGTTTATTATTAAAACCATCTTTCATACTGTTGGGTTTCAGAATAATGTACAATTTAAAATTTTAACACAGTGGAACTATTAAATATCAATAATTAAATAATAAAGTTCTAGGAAAAGCCTCAAAACTAAAGTGGATTAAAACATCTGCAAATGTAAGTTTATTTATTTATTATTTTATTACTTAGATTTGTATGCCGCCCCTCTCCGAAGACTCTGAAGTTGTGGGACTTTCTCATCCAATGCTAAAAAGATTGCATTATAGACCCCTGACAACATACTATAATTAAGTTGTCAAAGCTGGGAGACATTTAAGCACATTTAATCTTTTCTACTAAAAATACTTACTCATTTCTCAAAAGAAAATCTTAAACATAGAACCAGATCAGTCTACACTAACTTGGCATCTTCAACTATACTAGTTTATAACATCTATAATTGAAATTGTTCTCTCTGAATCACAGGAACTAGAAACATCAACTCTGCTTATACAAAAGGAATATAACACTGAATTTTAGATGACCCCAAACGGTAGAGTTAGCAGAATTATCATCAGATAAAAATCCTGTGCCGTGCCCAATTTTATCACCATTCTGTTTAGGGTTGCTGAAACCAACAATTGGACATTGTAATGTGCATGTGGCTTGTATATATTCCCACCAGAATCCACAGCCCAAAAAGCATGGGGAGAGGGAAAAAAGCATAGGATTATATGGGATTATAACCTGACAAGAGAAATGTTTACTTTCTGTATAACATGAGAGTCAAAGAAGCACTAAAGAAGAATAAGAAGATTTCAGGTAAGTCTGAATTAATTATTTATAGCTCCACAGTATAAAATGTAAGGCAGATAATTTATCCATAAACTGAGACTATCCGGAAATGAGCCTAAAGCAAATAGTCAATGTTAGAGGTGAACTGAAGATTTACTGACAAATTGAAAAATAATAATTGGATTCCAGTGACATCCACTTGAGAATTTAAAAAAAGAAGTGTTTTACTTGTTTCTAAGATTGGTTGAATTTGCCAGACATTCTGGAAATGGCCAATACCAATGCATAAAAAGGAATTCAATAAATTGTGTAGATTGTATACTTTGGAGAGCAATACTAAGGATAAAATTAGCAGATTGACTATGTTTCTACAAAATTAGCATTTATCTATTAGAAGCTGTAATAACTCTCAGATTAGGCTGAAACGGTTTATCAGTGTTTATTATCGGACAGGAGCAATATACTTAAACAGATTCTATAAAACAAGTTGAGCGCAAGCGAGCGTATGCCGCGTCTTTTCAGTATTTATACAAACCAGCCCCAGCAACAGGCAACTTTTGACATTGGTACAATTTTAGCGCCAAAGTGGCCAACCAATCAGCATGGAATATGCAAAACCTAAAACTTCTGACTTCTCCCTAGTAACTTAAACTGCATAAACAGAAGCCTTTAAGAATACCAGCAAATATATGTGCAGCTATGATGAAGCCCACAAAGACAACTTGTTAATGTCCAAATGTAACTGATTAAAATTAGTATATTAAAATTTTAAAACAAATTTCAAGAGGCTCTGCTCTAGAAACACCTTATGAACGTGGAAACAGCTTACCTTGCTTCCATTTTCTTTTGCCTCTTGCTCCAACTTAAGTTCAGATGCTAGGATGTTCTTGTACTTGCTCTTTCCATCACTGTTTGCGTCATCTAACCTGTATTCTGAAGTAAGCTGAGCAGAAAACGGACTGTCACTCAGGTTCAGAGGCTGTTCATCTAGCTCCAGAGTTGTTTTACCATTACTATTGGCTTCTGCAACTTCCCTGCAGTGTGCTCCACTTGAATTGTTGGAACTGCGTCCTGCAGTCTCGTTGCCATTAAAACTCTCTGCAGCTGAATCATCTACAAGGGGGGGAAAATGAAATTGCAGGTGCTTAGTACCATGCCATGAACACTGCATTCAAATAAATATACCAATCTCTACTTGCACAGAATATTCAGTGTTACTTTGCTTGTTTTTTCACCTACACTATATAACCAGAATGTCATGCATGTAGTGTGAAAATATGATTGATAGATAGGTAGGTAGGTAGGTAGGTAGGTAGGTAGATAGATAGATAGATAGATAGATAGATAGATAGATAGATAGATAGATAGCAATAGAGAGATACAGATATAGATATAGATGAGATGGAGATGGAGATAGAGATAGAGATGATAGAGACAGAGACAGAGATAGAGATAGAGATAGAGACAGAGATAGAGACAGAGATGTCAGGTTTAGCAATCCTGAGTGATATTTCGTTGTAGTAAGGTAAAAAGTAGAATGTAAGCATGCTAATGTGATTGCTGAGTCATTGGATGTGAGCTGCAACCTGATTGGGCCAGGGCATTATAAGATGCAGATCAACTTTACCATTCCCTTGTGGTCGTTGTGGTCGTTTGCTGTTGATGATGGTTGTTAGTTGGCTGGCTGGAGCAGTTTGAGCATGAGTTAGATATTGAGTAGAACTGAGATAGTGATACGAAGAAACCTGGATCGGTTTAGTATCAACTAGAAATCTGGATTGGTTTTGTATCTATTTATAAACTGGATTGGTTGAATATCTACTTGTAAGCAAGCTGAATATAGCTGATAATAAAGTTCCTGTATATAGAAGACTGAAGATATTTTTCACTGAAGAGTAAACTACTGTTTTATACAAATGTGTCTTCGTCATTTATCAGGTTTATTATATTGCCACAATAGATCCTGATATCTTATCTAGTCTTCCTGTGTTATTCTGCATATATATATCTGGACAAGAGATAGAGATAGATAGAGGTAGAGATAGAGATAGAGATAGAAATGACAGAGACAGATAGATATAGACATATAGATATACAGAGTATGTATTCCTATAATACTGGTATATATTTCATTATTCCAGCATTTTCAAGAGTATCAAGCATAGCTCACAGCAATCTATGAAATGGACATATTGTGGTAAATACAACCAAACAAAATTATGAACTGATTTTGGTGATGGCACTTGATAAACTAAATACAGAATAATGATTTATAGGGAGTTCCTAAAATTAATAATTTCATTGTGTGTGAAATAATAACACCTGCCTACACTGAGTCACACTAAAGTCACATCATTAATAGAATATATATGATATTAGTAATTTATTTTATTGCCTAATTTATTATTGCAGGGGAAAAATAAACAAAATGCCCATATCAGTGAGTTAGGTTAGTTTCCTCTTACTGTTAAAACAATAATAAAATTTATTACTACATTGTGCACCAACATAAAATTAGAGAAATATTATGTTTAATATTTATTAATATTGCTTATAATACTTTAAATATGCTTTTATTTGACATTCAGAGACAGTGCCTTTCATATAGATTTACATTCTGTAGGTTACACATTTTTATACATAAACATATGTAGAATCATATATATACAGAAAAGGTTCAAGTTCTTATGGTAATTGGAATCAGTCATAATGCATGGCATCAAGTGGCAGCGTGGCCTAGCAATCCTGTAATTTAATTGGAAGCAAAAAGTGAATAAAGGGTATGTAAACCTCAAAGTAATTTTAATTAATTAAATATTATTCAGTACATATTCAAGCATTTGGACGTGTTTCAAAACATAGTTATAGATAGATGAATATTCACAAGGACAAAAATATCACCAAAATCTAAAATGATATGGGAGGATTATAATTTATAGCAACAAACGAGCACAAAATAGATTCAAACTCAATCTAAACCTTTCGAAACTCGACTGCAGAAAATACAATTTCAGCAACAGAGTGATCAATGCCTGGAATACACTACCTGATCTCACCCCATTCCTAAGAGGTCTGTAAGGGGTGTGCATAACCACACCTTTGTGTCTACTGTCCCTGCCTTACTGTCCTATTGTCCAAATTTACCTGTACTTACTTTGCTTTTGTTTATGTTTATGCCAATACCTGCTATCTTGTACATGTTTTGAATAAGTAAGTAAGTAAGTAAGTAAGTAAGTAAGTAAGTAAGTAAGTAAGTAAGTAAGTAAGTAAGTAAGTAATCAAGCAAGCAAGCAAGCAAGCAAGCAAGCAAGCAAGCAAGCAAGCAAGCAAGCAAGCAAATAATAAATAATAAATAGTAAATAAATAGTAAATAGTAAATAGTAAATAGTAAATAGTAAATAGTAAATAGTAAATAGTAAATAGTAAATAGTAAATAGTAAATAGTAAATAGTAAATAAATAATAAATAATAAATAATAAATAATAAATAATAAATAATAAATAATAAATAATAAATAATAAATAATAAATAATAAATAATAAATAATAAATAATAAATAATAAATAATAAATAATAAATAATAAATAATAAATAATAAATAATAAATAATAAATAATAAATAATAAATAATAAATAATAAATAATAAATAATAAATAATAATAATAAATAAATAAATAAATAAATAAATAAATAAATAAATAAATAAATAAATAAAATTTCAAGGTGCCTGTTTATCTTCCTTTGATATTTCCAAGCATCTATGAAAGAAGGCTGCTATGCTATTCAATAGGGGGGGGGGGTTGTGGGTCCATCCTACCAATGGCTGGAACAAGACTAAACGACAATACTGAGGCATTGTTCATAGCAGCACAAGAACAGGCTCTAAGCACCAGATCCACACATATAACTTCAGATAGGACTTGAGGTATGGACTATGCAGACAGGCCTCAGAGGCCACCCCTTTCTTGTCGCAGATAAATTTAATTCAAACCTTTATTGTCAGAGTACAATGTGCTTACAATGGGATTGGCTGAGCTTCCCCACCCCAATAAGCTAGTACTTTGCATACATTATTATCAGCTTTGTTGATTTGGGACAGAAGGGATAGAGCTGTAACACTTCTAGGAGGGACATTCTCTACCATCCAATGATGGAACAGTCACAACTTTGAAAGGCATATCATTCATTCATTCATTCATTCATTCATTCATTCATTCATTCATTCATTTATTGGATTTGTATGCTGCCCCTCTCCGTAGACTCGGGGCGGCTAACAACAGTAATACAAAACAGCATGTAAATCCAATACTAAAACAGCTAAAAACCCCTTATTTGTAAAACCAAACACACATACAGAAAAACATACCATGCATAAATTGTAAAGGCCTAGGGGGGAAAAATATCTCAGTTCCCCCATGCCTGACGGCAGAGGTGGGTTTTAAGGAGCTTACGAAAGGCGAGGAGGGTGGGGGCAATTCTAATCTCCGGGGGGAGTTGGTTTCAGAGGGCCGGGGCCGCCACAGAGAAGGCTCTTCCCCTGGGCCCCGCCAAACGACATTGTTTTGTTGACGGGACCCGGAGAAGGCTCACTCTGTGGGACCTAACCGGTCGCTGGGATTCGTGCAGCAGAAGGCGGTCTCGTAGATACCCTGGTCCGGTGCCATGAAGGGCTTTATAGGTGATGACAAAACACTTTGATTAATTGTACTCATTAACAGGAAATGTCTCCTTAGTGTCTCCCTTTGATATATCCATCCATTACTTCTTGTCCTGTCTTAAGGTATTTTGGAGAATAGGCTGTGTGACATCCTCTTTGTGACATCCCCTTCAATATTGGACGGTTGCTCTCATATCACTCCTAGTCCTTCCTGTTCATTAGATTAGACATCTCCAGTTCCTGAAATCATTTTTCATATCTTTTCACCTCCAGTCCTCTAATCATGTTTGTTGTTTTTCTCCACACTTTTTTCTAGAGTCTTAACAACTTTTTTGTATCATTGTGACCAAAACTGGGTCACAAGGATGGTAGTGCAATATAAAACAACACCAAGACATCATATGATCTATTCTTGATACTATCCCTCTGTTCATGCAGATTCCTACATCCATCTCACAGTTACTGCTATTGAGTAATGTATCACCTATTCCTGTGATGGTGAATCTTTTTTTCCTTGGGTGCCAAAAGACCATGTGTCACACATGTGCAAGTGCCCACACCCATAATTCAATGCCTTGGGAGGTCGAAAACAGCTTCCTCTGCCCTCTGGAGGCCAGAAATGGCCTGTTTCCCAACTTCTGGTGGGTCCAGTAAGCTCGTGTTTCGCCCTCCCCATGCTCCAAAGGCTTCCATGGAGCTGGTGGAGGGTAAAAATGCCCTCCCCAACGCCCCCCCAAAGCCAAAAACACCCTCCCAGAGCCTCTGTGTAAGCCGAAAATCAGCTGGCAGGCACACACAAGCAGGTTGGAGCTGAGCTAGGACAACGGTTTGCGTGCCAGCAGATATGGCTCTGTGTACCACTTGTGCACCCGTGCCATAGGTTTGCCATCACTGACCTATTCTAACTTATTCTATTCCTCTGCATTTGGTTTTTCTTGCTTAAGTGTAAAACCTTACTTTGTTCACCACAGAATTGCATTTTGTTGGCTAGGGCCCAGTATTCAAATCTGTCATCATTCTGTCTTCTAAAGGGTTGGCTATTCCCTTCAGCTTGGTGTCATCAGCAAATTTGATGAGTTCCCCTTCTATCCTCTCATCTAAATTGTTTATGGAGATATTGAAGATTATTGGGCTTAAGACAGAATCTCGGTGGACCTCGCTGCAGGCTTCCCTCCCTATAGCTCCACTAATGTTTATACATTGAGTCAACCAATTACAAATTCAACAGATCAATCGTATTGTCTAACCCACACTTCAATTCAATTCAACAACTACTACCCAATGCACAAACAAATCAGCTTAATTAACACATTGGCAGAGCAGATATTGCATCACCCTTGGTGATACTATGATGCTCATACCGGTAGCTTTCTGGATTCTGCTTTCTAGACATTTAATGTATTTTCTGCTGGCAGTAACTGCTAAAATAAATTCTTGCACTATGGCAAATGTTTCGCTAGTTTTATTATACCTGCTCATACTGTTCTCTGTAACTATTAATTTTCTCATTTAAAAGCTCTGATCTCTATTCTGCTCCAATTTATAAAAAAAATTCAATTCAGCTTCTTGAACAAGAGGTAGAACAGTTTAATTTAAAAAGTATAAATCTTTGATGAAGTATACCTACTGCCTATGAGTTTTTTTAGAATCATGCAGAAGTTACTTAAAAACGTGATGGGCTATATTGATGGGATATATTGATTTGATTACAGCAGTAAAGATATGATCGCTACAAAACTAACCTCATTTTCAGTCCACTGTCTTTATTTCATTGTATAAGAAGGAGTATAAATTGTGTTTTATGTTACAAGGAAGATCAACATAGAACTCAGAAGCACAATATTTATTTCATATCTCATACATATTTCACCACAAAAACACATTTACACACCATTATGCAAACCTCATCAGGATAATCCATAAGCATATCCCTTTTTAATGTGACTTGCATTAAAAGCTTGCATAAAGCTTAGTACTTTATCTTGCCATTTTTTCACTCGTTCTTTTCAAAGCTTGCTATATGGTTTAGGATTGAACGCGAAATGGATCATTTTCTATAGATTGTGAAATAGACCCCTTAAACATAATACAGTGGTACCTCATCTTACGAACGCCTCTTCTAATGAACTTTTCGAGATACGAACCCAGTGTTTAAGATTTTTTTGCCTCTTCTTCCGAACTATTTTCACCTTACGAACCCAAGCTGCTGCTGCTGCTGGGATGAAGGGGTTTCTTTTTTTCCCCTTTTTTGAAGAAAGAAAAGGAAGGGGCGGCTTGGAGGGGGACAGAGTTTGCATTTAAAAAAGTAGGAGAACAGCGTGCTTGCACAGGCACTGAAAGGGTGTCTTTTGAAGAAAGAAAAGGGAGGGGCTGCTTGGAGGGGGAAAGTTTGCATTTAAAAAAGGAGAACAGCATGCTTGCACAGGCACTGAAAGGGTGTCTTTTGAAGAAAGAAAAGGGAGGGGCGCTCCCCTTGCCTTTCTTCCTTCCCACTCACCCTTTAGCCTAGCCTTGCTTTTTCCACCCGCCCCCTTTAGCTGCTCCTCCCTGCCCTCTTCTAAAGTTTGGGATTTTCCTGAAGGATTTGCATGCATTATTTGCTTTTACATTGATTCCTATGGGAAACATTGTTTCGTCTTACGAACTTTTCACCTTACGAACCTCCTCCTGGAACCAATTAAGTTTGTATCATGAAGTACCACTGTTTAGCAAACATTAACTACTTTCCAACCACTTGCCTAATGAAAAGATGTGTTTATGTTTTACATATTGTACTGCACTGCATGAGAAACATATCACACATGAGATGGTTGTTCTATTTTTTTCTTACGGTTTACTTGTCCCCTTATTTTCTTGACATTTCTAAATGAAGTCCATTTATCAACAATAAAACAATGTCTAAACTTGCACAGACTGCTCAATGTTTTTATAAGCTGCAGTACAGTTTTCATTTCTCCAGATTTCCTAACTTCCTTTTCAGCCTCAATGTCATGGCTTTTAATAAACCCATAAATAAATCTTATAGGTACATAGTATTTGATGGTTAGTTTGAGACAATTTTTTCCCATAGTTTCTGTATTAAATAAAGCTTGACATCTAAACTAGTGAAGATACAGATATACCACACAGAGCTGCCTAATGTCATTTATGGGTATGGGGTATTCTTCAACAAGCCTTAGAAAGCTCTGAGCCAATAACACTCTCTGGAGGAGCTGTCACTTACTGTGAATTCTGCTCTTTAACTTAAATATCAGAACCGGTGGCAGGTCAATTCTAGCATTGCGAATACAGCATCCCCTAGGCGAAGTCCAACCTTTTTCTTACATATCACCCTGGGATTAGCTTGACTCCCTCTATGTTTCTCCACTGCACAGTAAGAGCTAATTTTTCCTGCACAAAGTAAGAGATGTTGTTGCCATGACAACATATTCTAACAGTGGGACTACTGACATTAGTTTAAAAGATTACAGGGAGGCTGTATCAACCTTCAACCAGGACTATGGGTTCTTCGTCTAAAATATAATTATCCTAAATTTACTGCAGCCTGGGATTATCTATTCATTTTGCTAAGGATGATTAATAAATTGGAAATACGTTTGACAGATATATTAGAACATTGTTTACATAGATATTGGCCCCACTGAGTGAATTTTATTTTGAATGCAATATAGTTCCTTTCTTAAATATTATACATTCCTCCATGTTATGTTATACCCTTATATAGTTTTATGTATGGTATGCTTGTGTTGTATGTTTTTTAAATAATGGGTTTTTAGATATTTTCTTTTAAATATTAGATTTGTTCATTGTACACTGTTTTATTATTGTTGTGAACCGCCCCGAGTCTGCAGAGAGGGGCGGCATGCAAATTTAATAAATAATAATAATAATAATAATAATAATAATAATAATAATTATTATTATTATTATTATTATTATTATTATTATTATTATATCCTACAAACTACAACCTCTGAGGAGGGACAGGACAAATTAAAATGGTCCAATTCTACATCTGATCTGCATGGTTGTCTTAGTGAAACATGCAATTCCCTATGTTGTCTGTCTGTCTGTCTGTCTGTCTATTTATTTATTTATTTATTTATTTATTTATTTATTTATTCATTCATTCATTCATTCATTCATTCATTCATTCATTCATTTATTTGATTTGATTTGATTTTTCTCCCTTCTCCTTAGACTCAGGGTGGCTTACAACATGTTAGCAATAGCACTTTTTAACAGAGCCAGCCTATTGCCCCTACAATCCGGGTCCTCATTTTACCCAACTTGGAAAGATGGAAGGCTGAGTCAACCTTGAGACGGTGATGAGATATGAACCGCTGACCTACAGATTTACAGTCAGCTTCAGTGGCCTGCAGTACAGCACTCTACCTGCTGCGCCACCCCGGCTCACCCCTGTTGACAATATTGCCAGTGCCCTGCCTGAGATTGCCTAGGCCAGTGATGGTGAATCTTTTTTGGTTCGCGTGCCAAAAGAGCATGTGTGCATCTGCTGGCACACACACATGTGCCCACACTCATTCCCTCCTCCCATGCATGCACAGCCCCCACACTACCCCTGGTACATGAGTACCACCACCACCCCGGTCCTAGCACATGCGCATAGGCCTCACTGAAGCTTGGGAAAATGAAAAAATGGCCAAACCAGAAGTTTGGAAAAACAGACTTCCAGTTTGCCCGTTGTACTGTTTTGCACACTCAGGGGGCTTCAGGGAAGCTTCCTGAAGCCTCAGAGTGCAAAAAACAGCATAGTATGCAAACCGGAAGTCTATTTTCTAAACTTCCAGTTTGCCCATTAGGCAGCTTTTTGCACTTTGGGGCTTCAGAGAAACTTCCCTGAAGCCTCCGGTGGATGAAATGGCCTTCCCCAAGGCTGAAAATCAGTTGGCTACATGCATGCTAGAACTGACATAGGGCAATGCCTTGTGTGCCCTCTGATATGGCACTGTGTGCCACCTGTGGCACATGTGCCATAGGTTCACCATCACGGCTCTAGGCCATTGCACTATTATTCTGATGGATCCTCATCATTGCAAATGATGGCTGCAATGATTAATATTTGTGCATCTTTACAACTGATGTCTTAGCTGTAGTTCTCCCTAAACCAACCAGATTTTTAAAAGATTAGCTGCATAGCCATTGAGCACACTCATTGTGCAGTCCATCCTTGAAAAGTATCCAAAACTTCAGTGTGGGATCATATGCTTGTATATCTGTATTGATTACATGCTGATTGGATATATTTTAAGCAGCAGTGGGCTACGTGCCGGAACGCTAAATTGCGCTCGCGGACACGGCTCATAAGTTCTTGCGGGACCAGCGTGATTTTGCTGCTGCACCTATGGAGGTAGCAAAATTGCACCCGTGTTTCAGCAAGGTTTTACGTGCAGCTCTGTGTGCGATTTTGCTACCTCCACAGGTGCAGCAGCAAAATTGTGCTGGTCCTGCAAGAACTTACAAGCTGTGGCCGTGAGCGTAATTTAGCATTCCGGCTCATAGCCCTCCGCTGACTTTAAGATGCCGATAAAAGGAGAATATTTGCAGCTTTGGGTTGAAATGAGGGCTCCTTGGTGCTCTCTTAGCTTGCTTGTTTTCTTCCAGACGTTTCATTTCCAAACTAGGTAACATTATCAGTGCTAATAATGAGTGTAAGCATAGATTAATTCATCATAGATTAATTGCAAGATTAACATCAGACCAACCATCAAGGAAACAATACCCCAATCAAGAAACTGCCCAAGAGCCAACAGTAAATAGCGCCAGCTGCGGCCCTATTTGGACCGGGAGTCATTGCTCACAGTCACTCATGCCCTCATCACCTCGAGGTTCGACTACTGTAACGCTCTCTACATGGGGCTACCTTTGAAAAGCGTTCGGAAACTTCAGATCGTGCAGAATGCAGCTGTGAGAGCAATTATGGGCTTCTCTAAGTATGCCCATATTACTCCAACACTCCGCAGTCTGCATTGGTTGCCGATCAGTTTCCAGTCACAATTCAAAGTGTTGGTTATGACCTATAAAGCCCTTCATGGCACCAGACCAGAATATCTTCGGGACCGTCTTCTGCCGCATGAATCCCAGCGACCGGTTAGGTCCCACAGAGTTGGCCTTCTTCGGGTCCCATCGACTAAACAATGTCATCTGGCGGGACCCAGGGGAAGAGCCTTCTCTGTGGGGGCTCTGACCCTCTGGAACCAACTCCCCCCTGAGATTAGGATTGCCCCCACCCTCCTTGCCTTTCATAAACTCCTTAAAACCCACCTCTGCCGTCAGGCATGGGGGAATTGAAACATCTCCCCTTACCCATGTTGTTTTGGTGTTTGATTGATTGTGTGCTTGTTTTTTATATATATTGGGGTTGTTTTTATTAATTTCTTAACCTAAAATTGTAATTGGATTGGTGGGTATTGGATTCGTCACTATGTACTGTTTTTGCCATTGCTGTGAGCCGCCCTGAGTCTGCAGAGAGGGGCGGCATATAAATCCAATAAATCTAATCTAATCTAATGTAATCAAAGAATATCTAAGACTACCCCCACCAACACTGACAGACAAACCACCCAGAATATAAACTGACTAGAGAATAACATTCCTTACTAGCACTGATGATATACACTTCTAAAATCCTGTGGGAATGAATGTCAGAAATGGAATCTAAGAGCCCCGAGTCCTCGGAGAGAGGCGGCATACAAATCTAATAAATTATTATTATTATTATTATTATTATTATTATTATTATTATTATTATTATTATTAGCCTTTCCCCCCCACAATTGTTCATGAAAGTCTACAATTCATATAATTCAACAATTATAAACTCACTGTCACTAATGGGGGAGAAGCCCATGATTGGTCCTTAACATTGGAACAATGCTTTCAGCAACTTGCTGTATTATACAAATTTACTGGAAAAGTAAAATTGACAAAATAAATGGTGAATATAGCCACCAAGAGACATGGAGGATCATTACTGCAGTAGAAATTTAAATAACTTTCACAATATTATCTAGCCATTGCTTAATACTTTGTTGTTATTTTGACAAAATAATAGCTGGGTTGCTCCATAATCATAACCATAAATGTAGAAATGTATTTCATTTCAATTTTCTTGGGAGAAGTCTTCAAAGAGTTGGGAAAGGAGTTGTGTGAAAAAACAAACATAAACCAAACTCTATGAATCCCAATATTTACTTCTTCAGAAAGAACTTTCAATAGTCCAATATGTATAAATGTTTCCTACTTCTTTTTTTTAGCAAGATCAACTTTGTTGTCCTTCTTAGCATGGAATAAATGATGGTGTGTTTGGAAAAGTGGAATTCTAATTTCTACCAAACTTTTGAATTGGTTACAGCATCCCTATCAATTGCAACGCCTATGGGATGCTCCCTGTTGCAGCAAATTCTGAAAAATATAGATCCAGATGCTTGCTGCTTAATATGGAATGAGAGATATTAAGAATTTAATTTTCCAGGTCACATTAGGGTGACTGGCCTGGCTGCGTCACATAACATCTATTATTTCTGAATTCCTGCATATCAGCCTGTCTTCTTTCTCCTCCATATTAGACAAAAGTAAATTTACAGAAACAGAAAACATTGATGTTGTTACCTAGTTTGAATAATGAACTGTCTGCGAGAAAACAAGCAAGATGAGACAGCACCAAAGACCCCTCACAGAAAAGAAGACTGGGATTAACCTCTTGCTTTCACCTTTCCAATAGTTACATTTCACTAATCACTAAAGCAGTGTTTCCCAACCTTGGCAACTTGAAGATATCTGGACTTCAACTCCCAGAATTCCCCAGCCAGCATCTGCTGGCTGAGGAATTCTGGGATTTGAAGTCCAAATATCTTCAAGTTGCCAAGGTTGGGAAACACTGCACTAGAGAACTCTATTCCTCCAGGCTGCAAGCCAATCTGAAATCTCTTCATAGATTTTTATTTATTCTGCATGACCTTTTCATTATATCACAACTTTCTGTAGTTTTGTTTTGTTTTTCTTTAACCAGATTATCTCAGGGACCGTCTTCTGCCGCACGAATACCAGCGACCAGTTAGGTCCCACAGAGTGGGTCTTCTCCGGGTCCCGTCAACTAAACAATGCTGCTTGGCAGGACCCGGGGGAAGAGCCTTCTCTGTGGTGGCCCCGGCCCTCTGGAACCAACTCCCCCCAGAGATTAGAATTGCCCCCACCCTCCTTGCCTTTTGCAAGCTACTTAAAACCCACCTCTGCCACCAGGCATGGGGGAATTAAGATTCCATCTCCCCCTAGGCCTTTACAATTGTATGCATGGTATTTTATTTTATTTTATTTTATTTTATTAATAGAGTTGAAAGGGACCGTTAGGTCATCGAGTCCAACCCCCTGCCTGAGCAGGAAACCCTACAGCACCCCAGTATGTTTGTATGTATGTTTGGTTTTTTATATTAAGGGGTTTTTAATTCGCTTTTAGTATTGGATTATTATTGTATACTGTTTATGATTGCTGTTAGCCGTCCCGAGTTTTCGGAGAGGGGCGGCATATAAATCCAATAAATAATAATAATAATAATAATAATAATAATAATAATAATAATATAAAAATAACCTACACATATGATGAACTTCCTTGAAGTCAAGATCATAAGTTGCGTATAGATTAGAAAAAACTTAAGTTCTATTTTGCATGTTTTAATTGTACAACTGTAAAATCATAAAACAGTGCTACATAGTTGTCTGTAGGATAAAATATGCAAACCTACATTACCGGTTGCTTCTGAGACAGAAAAAACTATTGGCACTGAAGACAGAAGGTGGTAACTAATAATCCATTAATAATAAAACTGTAAGGTTAGTTATAAATTTTCATGATCTGTTATGCAAGCTTTATTACTCTCAGAGTATAGACCTGCTTTTGGCTTACTGACAATACAAAATGAACATTGTGAGCACAGCAATTACTATGACAACAAGAGCTGTTGTATAACATCATTGAACATGTCCAGGTAGGCTTATCAGTTAACTTTGTGGACCATGAGATCAGTAAATTTTGATCTAACTCTGTATGGGAAAATAGAAAGCTGCCAAAACAAGTAAGTTAAAACTTCAGAATATTTCACAGATTTTGCATTGACAAAAAAAAATAAAAAATACATGGAGCATTAATTACTTACTTACCAGATTTTCTCACACTTTATTTGTGTGATTATATTCAAAACTGCTAGACATAATGTTGCACTGATATTTTGAAATAATCCAATCTATATATCAAGTGATTTATAACAATTTAAAATAACTTCATTAATATCTATATTTATCTCAAAAGAGATATAAACTAAACTTGGATGATGTGAGTTTTTAAGATGAGCAAGTACATTTACTTTCTGTATGCCTAAAAATTATTTCTGCTGTGTCCTGCTTTGAAAGGCTATGAGGCTATGTCTGAGTAAACAAATTCCTGGAATTCATAGATTCCTGAATAAAAATAGTTAGGGTTATGGTGCACAAAATATTAGGCACAAGGCAATCAATTTATATTTAAGAAGGAAATTATTTTTAATAAATTAGAAGATTGTTAATAGTTGCAGAAATCAATACTTATTGACTACGTACAGTATATAGGGCTGGTAGAGAAATCTTTACTTTTTTATAATACTAGCAGACCTCTAGTGGCTGTTAATATAAATGGTTCAGCCTTCTGTAATTTTGTTTTTGAAATGTTTAAGTTCTGCAGGAGGAGAAAGGTAATACAGACTTTTTTTTAATATTGTGCCAATAAAGTCAACATCATTAATGGAATAATTTCTTTAAAAATATAATGCTACATCATCACAAAAATTACAGATGTAAAAAAGGAAGCCATTTCTTCAACTCCTTAGTGGTTGTGCATTCCAATTTTAGGAATATTTTTTACAAAATAGCTACCGGTAAGTTGTTTTCATTGCAAAGTTTAAGAAATGGAGATAAATTAAACCAAATGATTGAGTAAAGGTGAATATGGTTTACGCTGGAATATATACTGCTCAAAAAAATAAAGGGAACACTCAAATAACACATCCTAGATCTGAATGAATGAAATATTCTCATTGAATATTTCATTTGCACAACTATTCCATTTGTACAACACATGTGAAATTGATTGTCAATCAGTGTTGCTTCCTAAGTGGACAGTTTGATTTCACAGAAGTTTGATCTACTTGAAGTTATATTCTGTTCTTTAAGTGTTCCCTTTATTTTTTTTAGCATTCCTGAGTATCTAGAAATGTTGTTGTTGTTGTTATTATTATTATTATTTATTGGATTTGTATGCCGCCCCTCTCTGTAGACTCAGGGCGGCTAACAACAATGATAAAAACAGCATGTAACAATCCAATACTAAAACAACTAAAAAAAAACTTATTATAAAACCAAACATACACGCAAACATACCATGCATAAATTGTAGGGCCTAGGGGGAAGGAATATCTCAGTTCCCCCATGCCTGACGGCAGAGGTGGGTTTTAAGGAGCTTACGAAAGATGAGGAGGGTGGGGGCAATTCTAATTTCTGGGGGGAGCTGGTTCCAGATGGCCGGGGCCACCACAGAGAAGGCTCTTCCCCTGGGTCCCGCCAAATGACATTGTTTAGTTGACAGGACTCGGAGAAGGCCCACTCTGTGGGACCTAACTGGTCACTGGGATTCGTGTGGCAGAAGGTAGTCCCGGAGATAATCTGGTCCAGTGCCATGAAGGGCTTTATAGGTCATAACCAGCACTTTAAATTGTGACCGGAAACTGATCGGCAACCAGTGCAGACTGCGGAGTGTTGGTGTAACATGGGCATATTTGGGGAAACCCCATTGAGAGAGAAAGAGAGAAGGAGGGAGGGAGGGGTAGGCAGACAGACAAACACAGAGACAGAGAAGGGAAGGAGGGAGGGGGAGAGAGAGAGAGAGACTTGGCTGCTTGCTACAATATATACAATACAATCACAATGGAAATCAGATTATAACTAAACTAAAAGAAGGAGAAGAAAGGAGCAGAATATATCGGGGGTGAATGTAGGATCTGTTATTAGTCGATCAACCACTTCCAGCGTAATATTCCCCCATTAGGGGCCCAAGCCAATTGGCACAGTCAAGTCTTCAGGCTTTTGTGAAAGGTCAGGAGGGCAGGGGGCCAATCTCACCTCTGGATGCAAGATGTTCCAAGGATAGGAGCCACATAGTTCCTGCTATGTCTTTAATCTGTTTTGTGAGACTGGACACACTATGTTAGCATATGTAATTAAATTGATTCTTAATATGCATGTGGGTTTTGGGGGTGTCGGGTGGGGTTTTTTTTAGTATTCTTGCTGAATTTAAAATGATCACAGAAACAAGAACTATATAATTCCAATTTCCTTTCTCATTTTCAGTTTATATAACTTAGAAATATGAATGTGGATTGCACAGACCAATGAACCATGTCACATCTGTCAGCAATAGTCATACCTTTCATGTCTGTGTGATACAAACGCAATATAGCAGCATAAAAAAAAGAAATAATTTGTCTTATTTAATCATGCTATTATAGGATTGTATCTATAATAGATAAGGCTTTGTTATAATTCTTAGTCTGGAATCAAGTCTCTTAATCTTTGGCAATACAGCACTGAACCATTTAATAGCTCCATTATAAAGGTGTCATGTAATTGCTGAATAATACCCATGGTTTATGATGAAGGCTGTCTTATGTCAGGAGGAATTGTAATCTAGACATATCCAAAGGTCACCAAATGAATTAATATTCGTCTATCTAATTGTTTTTCCAGAAACAGGTAAATCAAGAATATATTTAACCTTTGTCTAGGCTAAAGTTGAAGTTTGAAGTTTGGGGAGACACGCAAAGCATAGATTTCTATTTTAACTGCTAACAACCTCAAGCTTTAAATATTGTTTTCGAATTTCTTTTCAAATACTCAGTGTTTAAGTATGTATATTTACTTGTTCTGATACATGACATGTGCCTAATCTAAATTGAACTCTTGTGCAGAATTCAAGAATTTTTCCCCATTACAACAGGAAAGCTAGACTTAATCAGTGAGTAAAAAGCTGTACTATAATGGTTTTTTTGTGCTTGACCGAGCAGTTTTGTTGCAATTTACTACCAAGCTGAGTTATTTGTTTATGACAACTGTAATACTTTTTAATTAGGATATGATTAATTCCTTATCATAAGCAACAAGCATTATCCTTTAGTTTAAACTGACAATTATATAAAATGTGTTATAAGAGTCATCCAATGGTTTTCTCCATTGGCATTCAATTTTTTTCTTTTTTAAAGGTGCAGGATCCAAAAATATCCTTTTTCACCTTATCTGAAATTCAAAGAAACAAAACTTCTACATGAATTTCCTTTTAAAATAAGAACATAAGAAGAGCCATGCTGAATCAGGCCAAAGCCCATTAAGTCCACCAATTGTCCATGGGGATCTTGAGCAGAAAGAGAAGGCAAAAGCGTCCCTTTCCCTTGACCTCCAACAAATGGTACCCAAGGGAATCCTGCCTGCCTCAACCAACATAGAGGCAGCACTTGGACATCCGTTTCAATAACCACCAATACACTTGGCATCCATGAATCTGTCTAATCCTGCCTTGAAGCTATCAAGGCTGACAGCTGTCACAACCTCTTCTGGAAGTGAATTCCATAAACCAATGACTCTCTGGGTGAAGAAATATTTCCCTTTATTTGTCCTTGTTATGTATGGAAGGACCAACGACAGGAGATGCCTAGAGAGGCTCCATACAGGAAGTGTTATGAGAACAGGAAAGGGCACCGGGAGAGGGGCGGTAACCTAGCAACCGGGGAAAATAAGGGATTACCATTGGTTCGTTCCTCAGCCAGCTGGCAGTTAAATAGGGGAAACCCGAGGAGGTTTGACAGTTGAATACTGACTGTTGTATTAACGTTATGTTTATGCTGGAATAAAGCAGTTCAAGCAAAGCCGCAATTACGTGTCCGAATCTGTACCAAGCCACTTCAGTCCTCCCTTTCTTACCTATGAGCTTTAGGGAGTGCCCTCTTGTCCTAGTATTGTGTGATAGAGAAAATAATTTTTCTCTAGCCACCTTTTCTATCCCATGCATGATTTTATACACTTTGATCAAGAATTTTATACACTTCGATCAAATCTAGCTGTTTCTGCCCTCCTCACATTTTTTAAATTCAAGTATCATGCCACTATCTTCTAAGGATATTTAATGGGTCAATGATGTTCTATAACAAGCAGGCAGAATGTCAATGAAATGAAGCAACAAGAATTTTTGCATTCCAAGAAAAAAATGGGAATTTTTAAAAAAATTATTGCAAGTATACAAATTTTGTAGTCAACCTCCTCACGAAAATATTAATTATCTTTCGATGTTATGAACTCTGCTCAAAATGTTCAAAGAGTAGATCTAGCAAATTTCAATTTAAAAACAAAATAATAGAAATTTTCAGGTAGGAGACTTGCAAGCAATGCACTTAGTTCTACATATAGGAAACACATGTGCTATACTCCATTCCACAAGGAATAAGTATGGGAAAAGAATTCCAGAATTCCAGGATAGAAGGCTCATTATCATCATTCATTTGCATATGACCCTTGGCCACTCTAAAGATCAGCACACTCCATACCTCTCTATCTCTCACCATTTCCTTCAGATACATCATGGTCATCCTGGTGTCATCCTTTACAGTGTCCAGCCAGAGGGGACTAGGGCAGAACCTTCTCCTTTTTCCACTGATTAATCCTAGCATGATTGACTTTTCGAGTGGGTCAACTCTCGTGACATGACCAAAGTATGACAGCTTCTGTTTGGCGATCTTGGCTCCAAGTGATTTTTTTGGTGAGGTTTAGTCTAGGATTTCTTTGTTATTTTTCCAGTCCAGGGGATGTGTATTAGTCACTGCCAATCCCACAGTTCAAAAGCATCCATCCTTCTCCTATCTGCTCCAAAGGTGCTTTTTCAAAGGCAACTGGATTTTCTTTGTTTTTCCTTGAAGGCATTTCACTTCTGATCCAAGAAACTTCTTTAGTTCTGATTTCCTTTATTCCTTTGCGACAACCATGACCGGAATGACTGAGAATCTCCATAGACATTCTCTTACCTGGCTTTTTCAGAGTCCAAATTTCAGTGCCTTAAGTAGCAATTGGAAAAATTATTGCGTTAACTAATTTGCATTTGGTTTTGAGGTTGATATCTTTACTATTCCAGATCTTATGGCAGACATTGCAATTCTTCCAAGTGGTGGTATCCACTTTCTGATCTTAGGGCTGCAGTCACCACATTGGATGATTTTAGAGCCCAGGAAGATGAATTTTACTGTTTCAATGGCCTCATTGTTGATCTGCATTCTGCCCTGCTTGTTCTCTGCAGTTGTCATAATCTTTGTTTTCTTGACGTTAAAGTGCATCTACATTTTTCATTTTCATCTTTGATTCTCTCAGTCAAAGAGATTAGCCACTCCGGATCCTTCTTGCTTTCTGCAAGCAGTTGTATCATCTGCAAGCAGTTGTATCATCTGCCTATCAGAGGTTGTTGATATTCCTACCACCGATTTTAAGCCCAATGGTAGATTCCTCCAAATGTATATTTCTCACAGTCACTCATGCCCTCATCACCTCGAGGTTCGACTACTGTAATGCTCTCTACATGGGGCTACCTTTGAAAAGTGTTCGGAAAGTTCAGATCGTGTAGAATGCAGCTGCGAGAGCAATCATGGGCTTTCCCAAAAATGCCCATATAACACCAACACTCCGCAGTCTGCATTGGTTGCCGATCAATTTCTGGTCACAATTCAAAGTGTTGGTTATGACCTTTAAAGCCCTTCATGGCATTGGACCAGAATATCTCCGAGACCGCCTCCTGCCGCACGAATCCCAGCGACCGATTAGGTTCCACAGAGTGGGCCTTCTCTGGGTCCCGTCAACTAAACAATGTTGGTTGGCGGGCCCCAGGGGAAGAGCCTTCTCTGTGGTGGGCCCGACTCTCTGGAATCAGCTCCCCCCAGAGATTAGAACTGCCCCTACCCTCCTTGCCTTTCGTAAACTCCTTAAAACCCACCTTTGTCGTCAGGCATGGGGGGGGACTGAAATATCTCCCCTGGGCCTATACAATTTATGTATGGTATGCTTGTATGTATGTCTGCTTAATAATGGTTTTTTTTTAAATATCTTAAATTGTAAATTATTAGATTTGTTATAAACTGTTTTTATTGTGTTGTGAGCCGCCCCGAGTCTACGGAGAGGGGTGGCATACAAATCTAATAAACATAAACATAACTATTTCTGTGTACATGTAAGTAATGTAGATGGCAGGATGCAACCTTATGGGTGCCTTTTCCAATACTGAATTATTTTGTGTCTCCATATTTCATTTTATAGTGGCTGCCCATCAGATTACAAGGACTGAATGAATTGGATGTAGTGTGGTGTTATTCCCAGTTCTTTGAGGCAGTTCCAGAGTTTGTCATTGTCAACACAACTGAAAACCTTTGTGTAGTCAATGAAGTACATTGTAGAGGTCTATTTGGTGTTCTTTTGGTTTTTCTATTCTCCATGTAGATTGACAATGTAATCACATGTTCCTCTTCTTTTCCAAAATCCTGCTTGTATATCAGGCAGTTTTCTGTTGGTAAGATTATCTTAAAGAGAATTTTATCCACATGTGTTATCAAGGCTATGGTGGGTGGAACAATCTTTTGTATAAGATATTGAGATAAATCCTGGCCTTTTCCATTCTTTGGGCCACTGACCAGACCTCCATACATTTTGGCAAAGTGCTGTTAGCACTTTGGACTATATTTTCAGTCCAAGTACACTTTTTGCAGTCTGTGTGATATCTTGTTTATACTGTATCGATTTTTCAAACTGGGTTCCTATGAGTGATAACTTGCTGGAGGGTTTTTGGTAACTACATCTTGGAAGTTTTGTATTTGATCTGTTTCTTGTAGACTGCTGATGTGGATTGGCTTTCTGACAGCTCTTGGTTACTTATGATGTAAAGGAGTTATG
Source organism: Erythrolamprus reginae (assembly GCF_031021105.1). NCBI lineage: Eukaryota > Metazoa > Chordata > Lepidosauria > Squamata > Dipsadidae > Erythrolamprus > Erythrolamprus reginae. The sequence continues at coordinate 207,377,125 of NC_091952.1, forward strand.
TGAAGTTTGAGAAGTGATCAGACCAGCCTGTCTAGTACTGTGACAATCTGTCTAGTACTCAGCATCTCACATGGTATAAATGATGGTGATGTCTTTAAGATCATGCTGACGTACTACGAAGTAGACAGGTAGGTCCCAATGTTTGATCTAGGATGCGTGTAGGTAGTTTATACTTATTTGCAAATCTGACCATAGTGTTAATGATGCAGAGGTTGTGTTTCACAAAATATATTTGAAACGTTAAAGCATGCCCTTTTTAAGACTTTCATAATGGTTTCAAAGTCTATCCAATTTACATGGCTCTGCATACATAGGTAATATTTCTGTTAGGGCAAGATGTGGAGCAAAGCAAATATATAAAGTTTAGAACTAAGATGCCTTAAACAAGATCTAAGTATTGTCCACAAGATCATATGCTGCAACGTCCTGCCTGTCGGCGACTACTTCAGCTTCAACCACAACAACACAAGAGCACACATAGAAACATAGAAACGTAGAAGTCTGACGGCAGAAAAAGACCTCCTGGTCCATCTAGTCTGCCCTTATACTATTTTCTGTATTTTATCTTAGGATGGATATATGTTTATCCCAGGCATGTTTAAATTCAGTTACTGTGGATTTATCTACCACGTCTGCTGGAAGTTTGTTCCAAGGATCTACTACTCTTTCAGTAAAATAATATTTTCTCATGTTGCTTTTGATCTTTCCCCCAACTAACTTCAGATTGTGTCCCCTTGTTCTTGTGTTCACTTTCATTTTAAAAACACTTCCCTCCTGGGAATTATTTAACCCTTTAATATATTTAAATGTTTCGATCATGTTCCCCCTTTTCCTTCTGTCCTCCAGACTATACAGATTGAGTTCATTAAGTCTTTCCTGATACGTTTTATGCTTAAGACCTTCCACCATTCTTGTAGCCCGTCTTTGGACCCATTCAATTTTGTCAATATCTTTTTGTAGGTGAGGTCTCCAGAACTGAACACAGTATTCCAAATGTGGTCTCACCAGCATTCTATATAGCGGGATCATAATCTCCCTCTTCCTGCTTGTTATACCTCTAGCTATGCAGCCAAGCATCCTACTTGCTTTCCCTACCGCCTGACTGTACTGTTCGCACATTTTGAGACTGTCAGAAATCACTACCCCTAAATCCTTTTCTTCTGTAGTATTTGCTAACACAGAACTGCCAATACAATACTCAGATTGAGGATTCCTTTTCCCCAAGTGCATTATTTTACATTTGGAAACATTAAACTGCAGTTCCCATTGCTTTGACCATTTATCTAGTAAAGCTAAATCATTTACCATATTACAGACACCTCCAGGAATATCAACCCTATTGCACACTTTAGAGTCATTGGCAAATAGGCAAACCTTCCCTACCAAACCTTCCCCTATGTCACTCACAAAGATATTAAAAAGAATAGGACCCAGAACAGACCCTTGTGGCACACCGCTTGTAACCTGACTCTGCTCAGAATACTCGCCATTAACAATAACTCTCTGATGTCTACGCTTCAGCCAGCTGCAAATCCATTGAACTATCCAGGGATTAAGTCCAATCTTCACTAATTTATCTATCAGCTCTTTATGTGGAACTGTATCAAAGGCTTTGCTGAAGTCCAGGTAGGCAATATCCACGGCACCACCTTCATCCAACACCTTTGTGACATAGTCAAAGAAATCAATGAGATTAGTCTGACATGATTTGCCTTCAGTAAAGCCATGCTGATTTGGGTCCAATAAGTTATTGTTTTTTAGTTGCTGATTTATCCTCTTTTTGAGTAGAGTCTCCATCATTTTAACACAACAGATTTAAACTTAATATTAACCGCTCCAAACTTGACTGTAAAAAATATGACTTCAATAACCAAGTTGTCGAAGCGTGGAACTCATTACCGGACTCCATAGTGTCATCCCCAAACCCCCAACACTTTACCCTTAGATTATCTACAGTTGACCTATCCAGATTCCTAAGAGGTCAGTAAGGGGCGAGTACAAGTGCACTAGAGTGCCTTCCGTCTCCTGTCCTATTGCTCTCCTATATCTCCTATACCTGTCTTCTATTCCTATATCTCTCCTTCTATTCTTTCATTGATATGTTCTATTACTATATCTTCTTTTCTATTCTTTCTTAAATATATTTTACCATGAGTATCTCCTCTATAACTTTCATCATGTATTTTACTATGTGTATATAGATATATACCCACTAAAACCCTCATTGTGTATTGGACAAAATAAATAAATAAATAAAGCAAATACACAAAGGTGGGTAGTGATAGAACACAGCTACTTTAATGATACATTCACACACACATTGTTTTTGTTTAAAATGGTTTCAACAATCCTATGAAATAGTTCGTCACGTTCAGGAATCAACAATTGTCTGCAAATAATCAGAAATAAAGAGCCTGTTTGGTGTGGTGGTTAACCTTGCCTTAAGCACAAAGCCAGCTCTAGCCTCTTTCTCTCAGTCCTAGGAAAGAGGTACTAGAAAGTCACTTGTGAGAAATCTTGCCAAAAATCATGCAGAGACTTGTCCAGGCAGTCTCCGAGAATTGGACCCAATTGAATGGAAGAAAAACAAAACCAAAAATCAATAAAGAAAAAAACCTTAGCAATAAAACTCATCTTCCTCTATTCAACATTAAAATATCTTACCATCTTGCTGACTTTGAAGATTTTGTGGACTTTGAATTCTTTCTTCAAGATTTGAACTGAGGTCAGAATTCACAGCAGACATTCTGGTAGAATCACTCAAATCAAATTCATCACTTTCTATGGAACTTTCATCCTGAAAATATAATATTCCGTATCACAGCATATTTAAAGTATCAAGGTATTTTTCAAACACGTTTGTGTGAATTGGATTATGTCAGGTAGTAACAAATCTACCAAGAAATACATATAAAGAGTCAGAAAACTTAAGATTGTAAACATCTATATAAAGAATAATTAACTAGCTGATTCCCCCCTGGAAACCTATATTCCCACACACGTTATGTATAAATTGATTCATAGGTAGAAGATTGCACAAAACAGCTCTAATTTCTACAAACAGGTCACCATAATACTTCTATCTCTTAAAAATGCAGAATGAAATAGTGTAAGGTAACAGTGGTACATAGTGTTATATCTTTGCTACAAATCCTAGCAAAGAAGAACTCCATCAAATTGTAATAGAAGCTTTGGTAAGACATCAGATAAAGGAATATGAAGGTTAGGGAAAAATTATTTTGGGGAAAATTAAAGCAGAGGAATAAATTATGGCTAAGTAATGAATCAGAACAATTATTATTGTTTCAATACTAGTCCTTGTTATTAAAAAGCATTAATGTATAAGTCGAGTTTTGTTTTCCACCCAACATATATGCAAGCATGATGAATTAATTCTTATAAATAAACATTCGGTATAAATTCAGCATGCAGTTTTTTTAAATTATGAAGCATTAAATTACATATACAATTTGTTTACATTTTCTAGGCCCTGTCTGTCAATTTATTCTTCAAAGTATACAATATATCCATGAAATGAACTCTTTCCTGATGGAAGGATAGAGATTCATTTTCTATCATACTTACTGTAATCTAGCATGAAAATTATTTTACTAGTCTGCTGGAAAAAGTACTCATCAGAAAAAAACAACACTATTCCAGAATAAAAGTAGTTTTATATAAGTCTTTCCCCCTCAACACAGTTAACATCATGCAAGAGGCAAAGGAAACCAGCTTGCTGGCCCTAGTTTTATTTCTTCACCACCTACAGTATATGTTCACATTGAGATCTAAACAAGGGAGACCTATCCATACCTCTACCGAAAATGTGGAGATAACCCACCTCCTCTACTCTATGCAGTAACTGAATAAAACTATAACAAGGTTATAGTATACAGTGATCCCCCGAGTTTCGCGATCTCGATCTTTGCGAAACGCTATATCGCGATTTTTCCACCCGATGACGTCACTCCCTTCCTTTCTCATCTTTCTTTCTCTCTTTCTCTATCTTGCTTCTTCCTCTCTCACACTCTCTTCCTCCCTCTCTCATCTCTTTCTTTCCTTCTCTCTCTTTCTCTATCTCTCCCCCTCTTGCTCTCGAGCGGCAGGCGGCACCCAGGGAAGGTTCCTTCGGCCGCCCACCAGCTGATCTGCTTGGCAGCGCAGTAGCAGCGAGGAGCCGAAGATGGGGTTTCCCCTTTGCGTGGGCAACGGGGAAACCCCATCTTCGGCTCCTCGCTGCTACTGTGCTGCCGAGCAGATCAGCTGGTGGGCGGCCGAAGGAACCTTCCCTGGGTCTTCAACTCCCAGAGCGGCGGACAAGAGGCGGCCGGACAAGCGGACAAGCGGCCGGACAAGCGGAAAAGCGGCAGACAAGCGGCGGGCGGAAAAGCGGCGTCCGGACAAGCGGACAAGCGGCGGATAAGCTGAAAAGCGGCGGACAAGCGGGCAGGCAGGCGGCTCCTCAGCTGCTGGGTCTTCCCAGGTGCGGAAGTAAAAACACCATCTGCGCATGCGCGGCCATGGAAAAAGGGGCGCGCATGCGCAGATGGTGTTTTTACTTCCGCACCACTACATCGTGAAAAATCGATTATCGCGAGGGGTCTTGGAACGGAACCCTCGCGATAATCGGGGGATCACTGTATACCTAAATGGATAACTAAAATAAACAAATGTAGTAAGTGAAACAAAATGACTAAATAAATGGACTAATTATTCCCAGGATCCCCATTCAGAGGAAGAATTAGCTTTCAAAGCTTTTATTTTCATGGAAAGAATAAATGTAGTAATTTGGTAACTTATTACCAAAAATAATAAGTATTACCCAGGAAGCAGTTATAAGTGTCAGGTAGCATTGTTTTAAATGAGTGCTTTCTAATAGATTGTTTACCACATAAGTTATTTTATGAATGGGTAATGACGTCTTTACAAAGTAGTCTATTTTGCAAGAGCATTCACATATACTCAAAAATCTAGATCTGCTATCAATCCCAAAAAAGTAGGGAATCCCCAATTTAAATTATAGTAAATTGATTCATTGTAAATAATGAAATGGCCTAAATTGCCGTTCCCTACACCTGCAAACCGGGAATGTATCAGTAAAACCTACATGGTAAATAGCTTTGGGTTTCTTTTCATTTCTGCTTGTTGTGATACACAACACAATTATAACAGATAAGTTGATATTTTCTTACAACTATGAGAAAGTGACAAGTATAGTTCCAGCACTGTGGCTCTTTCCTCTCACACCCAAGGTCACATCCAAGGTCACTTACAAGTCATAATCATGTATTGACTAGGAATGTGTCATGATTCCCCCTGCTCACTTCATTCCTTCAAACAATTCCAAAGGAGTACTCAATTAGGAGCAAGGAAAGACTCTAGTCTACTTTCATCCTCAAAAAGCCAACTAGATGATTTTGGAGCAGCGAGTCCCTTTCACCTCAACCTACCTCATGGAGTTATTGTTATAGGGGGGGAAATAGGAAGAGAAAAATAGGAAGAGGGAAAGGTGGTATGCAGATGTAATAAATCAATAAAAATGAATTTTAAAAAAGAAGAAAGAAGGCATATCTAACAAGGCTAATTTGACTTATCATCGACTAGGCTTCTAACTGGAGGCAATCCTTTTTTTCTCCAAAAAATAGTCAATTACAAATAAATTAACCTAATGAAAAATAATGGAAGTGTTTTGTAGCTCCCGTGTTTATGGTACTATTTTTTATGACTGGGGCTAGGTCACAACCCCTTAGTTGTAGCCGTGCTCCTGGTTCTTGTCATGTCACAAATTAAGACTGATCATCCTGTCTTCCAGGATGCATTCATAATAGGTAAGTAGAGTAACACGGCATAACGTGTTAACCTTGGATACTTCTGCAACATCCAATATGAGAAACTGACACCCCGAGATAATGGCCATGGCCCAGAATCTTAGCACTAATTGCCAGTTTTCACATATGCCAGCTGTAAGCCAGACAGTTGATATTCTTTTTTAAAAATTACTATAGAGTGTACATTTGTAGGAAATAGTCAGATGTTCATGTGGATAGTTGCAGGGGGTAACAAAACACCACAATTATAGCCCCACTAATATACAGAGTAGACACAGCAGAGCAGCTTATTATAGCACACTTTTCAAACTTGCAGCTATAGTTTGTAAATATACTGCTTTTCTGATTCTGTCTATTCAGACGGATAATCCCTGCTAAATAGGATTGACTGTATTCAACAGTTCTTACACCCAGAAAAATTGGAATAGGTTATAATTTAAGCCTCTCAGCAAGATATCTTTTTTCATGATGGATCATGGAAATATTTTAACTATGATCAGAAAATATGGCATAGTATAAAGTTCCCATCCGAGTAGTAACATGGAATCACCTTGTTAACTTTTTCAGAGGTTAGCCAAAATTGGCTTGGTGCTGCCATCTGATGTCTACATTAAGGAAAGCTGATTGTAAATGTGCAAATGTTACAAAAATGTGTTCAAAAATGTAGGTGTAATATTTATATGATACAGCATCATATATGCATAATAAAAAAAATTCTGCTGTGAAAATAAATCTTTCATTGCTTTTAAAGATTAGTGTGGATACAGATAGAATTTGACAGAGTACAAGATATTACAAATTGGATCATATTGGCTATGTTGAACAAAAGGTACCTTCTTACCAATTTTTTTCTCATATAAATCTAAATTCTTAGAGCTTCTTGGAGGTATACTATTACAATCAACAGCAATCTTTTAAGAGGAATGTAAAGCAGTGTTTCCCAACCTTGGCAACTTGAAGATATTTGGACTTAAACTCCCAGAATTCCCCAGCGCCAGCATTCGCTGGCTGGGGAATTCTGGGAGTTGAAGTCCAAATATCTTCAAGTTGCCAAGGTTGGGAAACACTGATGTAGAGGATCAACAGATCAAATGATAAGCTGTTCTTGTCCTCTTCCTCATTTTATTGATGGTTATGCTCTTGCGGATGGGACAGAATTAGCTTGAGAGAGAATCAATTAACATATTCTTTTGTCTTTATTTTATACTTTTAGATTAGAAGCAGATTATTAATTAGTTCAAAGGGAAAGCTTTCCCATTTCTTCTTCAGAATGTTTTCTTTTCAAATGCTGACTTTTTTAAGTAAAATATATTAGATTGGGTAAAAATGAATCTCTCTATTGCTGGAGAGACGGAGTAACGACACGGACACAAGAGCTGGATTTAAACTGGGTCATTTTTATTAACATAAATTTGCATAATTTATTCATTAAATTTGCATATATTAGCATAATCAACTATGACCCGGAAATGGACCTGCGGGGTCAAACAAATACTTCAGGGGCGGAAATGACGTTAGGACAAAAAACTTCCTGGGCAACTCATGGGTGTATCTCGATGCAAGTCCAGGTGAGGGACCACTCCATCACCTGCGACCCTGCCATGCTTTGCATGAGGGGGGTCCCACCGGCTAACCCGAATCCGGGAATTAAAGGTGCAGGACCCAAAGACAGGTTTCCCCCAGCTGCTCAGGCAGTCGCTCCCTCCATGAGCTTGCGGAGAACCTGTCAATCATCCCCAAAGATGCCCAAGGGAGAACGCGCGGTTGCTAAACCACCCCCCAGTTTTCCGCCCCTAACCTGCCTACCCAAATGACCAAAGGTAAGCCAATTAACCTAATAAATGCAAGCACCCCCTAACCGCACATCCATCTCCCCAGTGTGGAATGGGCGAAAAAACAGCCCGGCTAAGAGGCAGAACTGCAAAAAATTCCCATTCGGCCAAGATGGCGGCCGCCATGAAGGTCCGGTGTCTCCCAGTCCCTCCAGCAAAGCCTGCTGCCGGGTAAGTCCGGCGCCGTCATTCTTAATCTGTACTGCCTAAGGAGGCAATGATTGGTCTTGGTTTTCTACAAGTTGTTTTGGACATTCTTTTTTCTCTTTTTTCCTCTTTTACATATACTTACCAGCAGCATTTCTCAACCGTAGCAACTTAAAATGTGTGAATTTCAATTCCCAGAATTCCACAGCAAGAATGCTGGCTTGGGGATTCTGGTAATTGGAATTCACACATCTTCAAGCTGCCAAGTTTGAGAAAAAACCGAGACTGTTCAGTGAGTGCCATCTCATCCACTCTGTCAAATATATTTCTCTCTTCCCAATTTATAGGTAAGAGACAATTGTATTTTTATTATTTCTAACCCTGTCGTTCAATTTTTCCAAGTAGTCAAGCTAGTCAAATGTTTCGAGATAATTTACTGCTTTTAAACTTTCTTGATTCCTTTCAAGACAACCAATAACACTATGAAGAAAAATGTCCTGTCGTGTTGTTTTCCCATTATTTGGTCAGTAGCTGTTGATACAAGCTGTTCAGTTAGCAAAATTATGTGAAATATTACCTATCTATAAATTTATGAACTCTATATAATAGGGGTTTTTTAGTTCTCATGTTTACCATATTTACCATTTGGAAAAATAAAATTGCATTAAAAAGAAAAACTCTTAACCCAAGTTCAAACCTCACACAGCAAATTACACAAATGTAATTTGAATATAATTATAAGTATTATTAACATGAACAAACTAAGTATTTACCTCATCTTGTTGAGAATTTAATAGCTGTAGTTTCATGTGCTTCATATAGGCCATTGTGATTGGCATATTATAATCAATCATGCTGGTCACCAAAGTTGGAGGTTTTCCATTATCTGAAAGAATTAAAACATATTATATATCATGTGATAATTATATGGTTCTACAAGCAAAATAATTGCAAACTAAGTATTTAGAATATTTCCACTTTAGGAAAAATTAATCAGCAACTGCAACTTGATAAACTCCATGGGGATTATAAAACTTTCTTCATAACTACAAACTTTTGCATGACAATAAAAATATATTGAGGTATTTTATATAGAAAAAATTGCAAGATATGCAATAAAAGCTTCATAATTAATTACATGTGTATCACTTTTCTTCATAATAAAATTTCAAGCAGCCTCTGGTCTCACTAATCCTGACTTTAATTTCAGCAAGAAAGCTACATCCAGGATATGTAATTGAATGACACTGCATTCAGAAAGTGTGGCAGCACATTCAATGTGTCTGGTTGTTGTCCTGTAAAAGGGCTTTTGTTAGATTTCTGCACATTTTAACAAAATATGCCCACATTGAATGATATCAGTTATATGATTAGCACAGAAAGGAACACCTGAGATCAAATACAACCCTGATGCGGCCCTCAATGAAATCAAGTTTGACACCCCTGGCCTACATTGATCAAGGCTGTGAGAGTGCCCAAGGTCCATATCTATGGCACATCTGGTGATGATATAATTTTGAAAGATATAACATATTCAAAAGACCAAAGAAAAGTGAAGGAGCATCATTATACAAGAAGGAAATGCATTCAGATATTGAGATTCAGTGTCAAAGTCCAAGAAGATTTGGATAAAAACACAAGGCAGGAAACAAGAAGGTATTATTGATGAATGGGGACAACTGCTGTACATCATCAAGCTAGGCAAAACTTCCGGATACAGAATTTTCAGGGATGACAGACATAGTAATAAAGGAAACTTCAACAACCCAGATATTTGTTGGAAAACCAGGTTTTCCAAAACTGCAAACTTCCAAAATGTCTCAGTATTCTTGCTGACTTTTTCATGTTTCAGAAGACTGAAGACAAGAACAGAAGAATCAATCTTCCTAGTTAGGAATGGGATATTTGGGAAGAAATGACTATATCATCTTTAGATTCAAGATGATAATAATAATAATAATAATAATAATAATAATAATAATAATAATAATAATTTATTAGATTTGTATGCCGCCCCTCTCCGAAGACTTGGGGCGGCTCACAACAATAATAAAAACAATATTATAGTAGAACAAATCTAATATTAAAACAGCATATAAAACCCTATCATATTTTAAAAACCAAACAACACAACAAGATACTATAGAAAAATAAATTGGGGTAAAAGGTGCACACATTATGTTTCAGAAAAGGCAGTTCCAGAGATGTAATATGCAAGATTCTCTGGGGGGGAAAATCTGAGATCCAAGATTGTGTAAGAAAGTTGGGAATTTCTCAAAAATACATTACAAAACTATAGTTATTTATTTTATTTATTTGTTTATTTTATCAAGTACATATTTGTAATATACATAAATATTACATTGTTTGTATACGTAAGATGGGTATTGATAAGAGGGAATATTGGGACAGACGGTAGGCACGCTGGTGCACTTATTACACATCTTTTCAATGAAAAAAATAGACATTTTAGAAATTGCACAGCAGGCTTTTAGGTGAACTAAGTATTAGAAAGACATATTTAGGAAATGGAACGTGGATATAGCCACCAAGCTGCTGAATCAATGCATAGAAAATAGCTATTGAAATAAAGTTGGAAGGCTAAAATGCAAAAGTAACTTAGACTCACATGGGGATGCTAAAAGGAACCAAAAGGCCTTTTTTTGGTACTGTAAATAGTGAAAGAAAGAAGGAAGGGGTGAGTCTATTAGTACAAGAAAATGATAGCATAGGATAGGATAATAGGATAGTAGGTGATGGAGAGAAGCAAGTATGACGGAGGGACCTCTTCATCTCTTACTTTGTTTTGATCTTCTCCCCAAAAGGGAACTGAGAAGGAGGGAATGGCAACCAAGTTTTCAAGATTGTTGTCAAGACACTCATGGCTGGCAAGATAAGGAAGCAAAAATAATATAGATTTTTAATGCTAGTCCAAGATATGAAAACGGCAAGAATTGGTTCATAAACTCAGTAATATTACATAAGGGAGAGTCTTTCACTGAATTGCCTCTTCTGAGATAAACACCAAATGTTTCGCCCCCTGCTTTCCCACAATAATAATATAACGTGAATATGGATCTGAAAATTAATTATTAAATACCAACATAATTGTTTTTGACAGAGAAGATGAAGCAAACAATTACAAATTATAGTAACTGAATTAATTCCTATATTTTGATAAAATATTTATTAAATATTAGGAAATAGAGAAATGTTAAGGTATACAAATGCAAATATAATAATGTGTAGTATGTGGCATAATGTAACTTATCAGTGTTCGTCAAAAATGAGCAAAAATGAATATCTGTAGCAGCATGCTTCTTTTGGGAATTCAATATTTTATTGGTTTATAACTATAACAGCATGCTTCTGACCATTTTGTTAAATGGGATAAGAATGGGTTATGTCAAGAGAAACATAAAGTAATTTCAGTGCAGTGGAAAAATAATGGCTTATGAATACTGTGATTCAGCACCAAGGTGAGTGACATCAAGAAAAGTGAATGGATATAGAGCAAGGCATAGGCCAGGAAGTATGCTTCAGTGGAGTTGGGATTCTCAAAAATAAAAGATGATAGATCTGAAAACAAAATGCAAGGAATGAACCGGAATAAACACAATGAAAGCCAGGATAATTTCCAGAGATAATGTAGGAGATGACCAGGCGAGCCCAAGGTAGGTCAAATGTATCATCAATCTGGAGTTTGGAATCCCTACACCCCTGAAAGAGATCTTGGAAGTCTGTTGACTGCTATCTGATGTCAATGTGCCTTGACCATTAGTAGATCAGATTTTTGTGAGTAGATTACTTGGAATAAACTTGTAGTGCTTTTGAACTCCACCTGGTTTCTTGTACATGATAGATAGATAGATAGATAGATAGATAGATAGATAGATAGATAGATAGATAGATAGATAGATAGATAGATAGATATGGAAAAGTATAGTGAAGTAAGGTAAACTACATTTAACTATAGTTTTTTTATGACTAGTATTTCTTATCCCCCTTTTCTGCATTTTAACCTTGTTTTATCTCAAACCTCCACTAAATATGCCAGTGAATAAGCCAGTGAATAACATAATGGGAGCAAACAATATTTAGGCATGGTTCAGAGATAGGAACCACTGGAAGAATTGAAGACCAGATTACAGGCAAATCATTTATCTGTTTGTTTGTTTGGATTTGTATGCCGCCCAACTCCCAAGGGACTCTAGGCAGCTCACAACCAAAGATTAAAACATCATAACATCATCTGTGTCACTAAGAATCAATAGCAACTGGATGGCATAAAATCAGTCATACAATCAGGGTAACTAAGTGATCTGAGAAAATTATCTCACTTTTGCCTCCCCTCAAAATTCTTATGTATTCTATGAGATCTATGAGTTTCCCCCTGTTTGTGAGAGAACCTTCCTTCTACAATTCAAATGTAATTTTAGAGTACTTATTTATATTTCATACTTCATATTTAATGGAAAATTACAGATGTAATGAGTCAGAGGAGAGAGAGAGCAGAGTTTTTCATTTCAGAATATGTTATTTACTGCATTGGACTGCATTGGCTGCCGATTGGTTTCCGGACACAATTCAAAATGTTGGTTATAACCTATAAAGCCCTACATGGCATAGGACCAGACTATCTCCAAGACCGCCTTCTGCCACACGAATTCTAGCGACCAGTGAGGTCCCACAGAGTTGGTCTCTTTAGAGTCCTGTTGAACAAACAATGTTGGCTGATGGGACCTAGGGGAGGAGCCTTCTCTGTGGGGGGCCCAGCCCTCTGGAATGAGCTCCCCCTGGAGATTTGCACTGCCCCCACCCTCCTTGCCTTCTGAAAGAATCTAAAACCACATCTTTGCCATCAGGCCTGGGGACATTAGACCTTCCCCTGTCCAACGAATGTCGTTAGTTTGATTATTGTGTGAATGTGAATGAATGTTTTAAAATTACAATTTTAAGAATCCCTTTTTTAAGCATATTAATTGGACAAACTATTGTTATGTATTTTGGTATATGTTGTGAGCCACCCCGAGTCCACAGAGAGGGGTGGCATACAAGTCCAATTAAATAAATAAATAAATTTAAGTTTGGCTTGCATCTAGCCTAGAGTTTATCTGTACTTTAATCCATCCTAAATACAGTATTATCATGGATGTTTCATTTGTTAGATTCAGACTGTACCATCCTCCAGGAGCTCTGGACTGTATACCTTGCACTCACCAGATCCTTTCCCCTACTATCACAACACTGTCTTCGGAGAGGGGCGGCATATAAATCTAATAAATTGAATTGAATTGGGGGCGGGTTTAGCTGCAAAAAAATCATGCATTGAATTTTCACACATTAACTTATTATACCGATAGAGGAGAGTTATTATATATCATTTTAGGGGGGGGGGATTCTTTTGCGTACAAAGAAAATGAATGAAAACTATATTGTCTTGGTGTAGTGATTGAAAGGTTAGCCTAGAGAGCAGAAGACTCTGAATTCTAGTCTTGCCTGCATATGTGTGACCTTGGGCCAGTCATTTTCTCTCAGCCCCAGGAAGGAGACAATGGAAAACCAGTTCCAGAAAACCTTGCCAAGGAAACTGCAAGGACTTGTCCAGGCAGTCTCCAGGAATTGGGCATGATTGAACAGGGAAAAAAATGTTGCCCTTATTGTGGCTATGTAAGACCATACATGGTATTACATATCACCCTTTCAGAGAATTCTGGAGACATATAACACAGTATATGCAAAAATGTGATGGCATCAGTGTTTCAACCATTCTAGTGTACAATTTTTATGAGCCTTTGCTTAAATCAGGAAAATATAAATTAACTATGAATAAAATGCTTTACATCTCATTATTTGACACTAAACCTACCTTTATGATCAGCTCCATCTGGGTTTAAATGCATTCTTTTCTGGCACTCTGAGCAGCTCATTAGGAATCGTGTCACTGCTTCTCTTGGTAGAAAGGCATAGGTCTCTGAAATCTGAAATGAATAATGAAATATAGGCATTATGATATAAGCTGAGTGGGTATGATTTAATGGAACCTATCATTATATTTCTAAATAAAGTGCATGATATCATAATTCCTGAAAATCCAATAAAGTGTGCCTGAATACTACATTGAACTTCAAGCAATAGCCACTTAGTTGGTCTGCCAAATCAAGACATGTTAATAAAATCATTTTTTCTTATGAGAAAGAAAATCGGTAAAATAGTAAATACTCAGAAATGTCTTTTCTCAAAATGTCTTTTGTTCCTATGTCCAAAATATTTGCATTTATATGTTATAGTTCTATTATTTTACCAGTTTTCATTCTGTCCCCAATTTTGCCTTTTGATAAAACTTTGTTAATTGCATGTCAGTTTTAGACAGTAGAAGATGCAGCTACTTTTAAAGTTATCAGTGTCAGGTGCCAGGTGTTCCATTGCACCTTTGTGGAAGTGAACCCACACCACTGAATAGATTTTAAATTAAGCAAAAAATATAACCTAGTGAAGTTATTTTTAATGCACAATAGTGAAAGTTGTGGCTTGACAAAGTTACACCTACTATGAGAGTAACATGATTAATTCAGATGCATTAGCATTTAAATAAAGAATACAGATGACATCATCCTTCCAGAAGATGCTGTGGATAGAAAAAGGGAAAATATAATTGCATCTCAATCTGTCATGCTTAAAACCCAATAGAGCACAGAAATTCCCTTTTTAGCAACAGGGCTGTGGTGGCGCAGCAGTTAGAATGCAGCATTGCAGGCTAATTCTGCTGACAATTGCCAGCAGTTCCACAATTTGAATTTCACTGACCAAGGTTGACTGAGCCTTCCATTTGTCTCAGGTCAGTAAAATTAGAACCCAGGTTATTGGGGACAATATTCTGACTCTGAAAACTGCTTAGAGAGTGCTGTAAAGCACTGTGGTAGTATATAAGTCTAAATCCTAGTGCTATTGCTAGTTATTTCAATACGTGTTTGAATATATTAATATATTCATTCCAAACCATGATATCAAAATCCTCTAAACATCACAACAGAAGTGCTTTCATTTTATATACACATCATAATGTTCCATTGTGCATAAGGGGAGATCTAGTATCACAATATTAAGATATACTTGATTACTCCTCATCTTGCCTACCACATGGATTGCTATGTACGGAAGCCCCTATGTACCACAGTCTTTAGTTCTACTTTGTTCTACTTTCAATAATAAACAAACAGTATTGGACACTGCCATTTTGCTGACAGACAGATTGAACTGGTATATAACATTAAGAGTGAAAATAGTCCGTACACATTTGTTAACTTCACTAACATATTCAAACATTTCGTGCATTGAAATTAATGAAGCATTCTTGTGGATTTATTAGGAACCTGTACTTTGGGGAATGATTCGTTTATTTTAATCAAAAATTGTATTGAGTTCATAATTCATTCAGGTAGGATAGAATTTTATTTGGAAAACAAAAGAGTTAAACTGTGAAACTGATATACAGTACATTCCATACACTATAACTTAATAGTATAGTGCCTGGAGAAAGCATTGGATTGCACAAAGAAGACTTAGCTTCAAGACCATCCTCAGCCACTGAGCAAACTGAGTGACATTAGGCCAGTTACCAACTTCTATCAACCTACATTATCATAGGGTATTTTTGTGGAGAGAAATAGGGGAGAGATCACGATGTATTCTGCTGGAACTTTGGGCAGAAAGTAATAAATTTTGGATGCCTATTAAAAAAAAGGTTCACATGGAGAAATATAGCTCTCATAGCATGGCACAAAAGATATTGTTTCTGAATAAGAAAACATGATCTTCTCTGTGTACTCACATATTAAAAACTTTTAGAAGTAACACCCATAACCTCTGGGGTCAGCATTTCAGAGATATTTCCCTACCTAATCAGAGAAAAAGAATGACTACAGGCAGGCAAAAAATATATATCAGTGGATGTGGGAGTCCCCTATGCTTTCCAATCTCACTTCTCTTCTCTTTCCTTCTTTTCCTCCCTCCCTTCTTCAGGTTCTTAAGTTACAAAACAATCAAAGTATCAAACAAGCATGTAAATTTTAGTAGTATATAGATTAACAAAAATTAATAATAATAATTAATAATAATTTATTAGATTTGTATGCCGCCCCTCTCTGCATTAGTCCCAAAATTACAGGTATTTCATTCATTCTCCGTTGCAAATTCAGAATAAAACAAATTTGAGCTCACCATTTTCACTTCCTAAATTCTCAGAAACAGTTTCAGGCTATCCCATAATCATCCTTATTACACATTCCTGTCTTTAAAAGTTGCAAAGAGCAAATAATGTTAAATTATTGTTGCCCTCAAGTTACCATGGGCAGTAACGAGTTTATCTCCACGAAAGATAAAAATAAAATAAATAATTTCTAAACCCTTACTTCATGTTGCGTTCATTTGCCTGCCCTAATAAAAATAAAATCTCAGTGTTCCAGTCGCAAAGCTAAAATATGAAGCCCTTTTTCCATGAGAAGAATTGCTAATAAGGCTAAAACTAAAAAAATCAAGGAAATGAAGGTGAGGCAAGAATTACCACCAGTGGAGAAAGTGTCACAAGCTGGTGAAGCTGTAGAATTTTATATTTCTTTAAAGAACATACTAGCTTTAATAATAGTTTTAGTGCAGTTTGAACGATATCAAACAAGCCAAAAATAAATCATCTTTGTTCTCCAATATGATTGGGTGTGAAAAGAGAAACCTGTCCCTTTCTTCAGACTAATGCAGAATTCTTGTTTGACATTCCTCTACATGCTGCCTACATACAATATAGCACATAGAATTGCAGCACAGGATATGTGTTGCAAATATTGTTAGCAGTGTTATTCATCAGATGCAAGAGAGAGAAAACAAGGTCATGCTTCCATATTTCTTCTTTCTGTTTCTAGGCAACTTCCTTGCTGAACTCTAGTATGCCATGAAAGAGGAAGCATAGAGATATATGTATTTACCCTTATAAAAATATTCATTTTCCATATTCATCCTGCTGTACTCTTCATTCATCAGATTTACATAACCAGTGGTACATTTGCTGTATTATATGCCGCACTAACATATTTCCAAACAATGCCTTTTCTAGTACATGGCAAATGCTAAACACTTAAAGTAATATGACTGTGCTATTGTTATTAAATGATAATTTAAAAATAGATGTCAAAGCATATGTTTTATGTGGTGTATACAAAAAAACATGGGCATATAGTAGATGTAATTAATTATCATGCTGAAAAATATACTCCATGTAGTCTTTTGGAATTGGTTTTCATGGCATATGAAATTTCATCCATTGAGGTATTGTTTTAAAAGGCTTGATTTTAGGCAAATTTTAGGGCACTCATCAGATAACTCTGATTAGAGTTTCAGTGGCTTGTTCTCCTTGATTTTGGTACCACTTTTCTTCGTTCTCCTTCACCATTATACCTATTCACTCTGCTCAAGATATTTAGTATAAGAGAAATGGAGGAAGGAGGAAGAGAATCTGTCTCTCTATGTCCTCATTGTCATTGGCTGAATAATAAGTAATATATATGTTTCATATATGATTTTAAAATGTATAGATGCATTGTACAGTTTAATCTATTAATGGTATAGTTTTGCAGTGTAAAGTTGGTCAAATTTTGGCAGCTAAAACAACTTTGAAATGGATTCATTCATGAAAAAAATTAATTTTGAGCATATGTATATAAAACTAATAATATATGAAAGATGTTGTGGTTTGTTTGTTGTTTGTTCATGCAAAGTCATCAGCTAATGTTCCATGATCTAAATAAAATAAAATATTCCAATATAATGTATGCTTATGCTATGAAGAAATTACTTTAAAATAATGCACAAACATATACACACATACTGTACATATATAAGCCTGGATAACTTGAGGTGTAAAGCTATTCATTGCACAATATTATTTGTTATGAGAATTTGTCTTCAGCCTGTCGTGTAGCCTACACAATGGCAGTTGTGTAGCTGAACAAATTTGAAAGAGCATCCATGTGATAGCTATTAAAATGTGTACAGTTAAAATGAATATACTGATTACTTTTATCCTAAAAATTGTATATATTTAGAAAATTACAAATGAATTGTGTGTTTTCAAAAACTTCTTTTATTCTCCACAATATTTATTTTTCGGTTCACAGAAATGCCATAAACATCTTGAGAGAACTGCCTTGGAAAAAGCAACTATAATAATAGAAATTACAAAGGAAAACAAAATCTCAAAATGTGAAAAAGCAGGTAACCAGGAAAAGAGCACATAGGTTCAAATGAAATAGAATTTATCTTTGTATCATACCTACTATCATAGGATACATACTACTTTGTATCATACTCCATCCTATAACTAAATTATTTTTGCTGCTTTAAGAACTAGATTTAGTATGAAATCATTTTGAACTTGTCAAATAAATTTTTGATGTGGGTACTGATTTAATGAAACAGGGAGCAGGCTGCTCACAATTTAGCTGCTGAAAGAGAAACTGTCTGTTAGCTGGGACAGATACTGTGCATTGCTTGATGTTGTGATAGCTGTCATACAATTTACTTGCCACATGCAGCACCCATTAGTACTCCTGTATTTGACCATCAACTGCCCTAAAGGCATAGCAGCTTTGACATGACAGGACACTCATAATTCATGTAAACATCCAGGTTCTTTCCCCAAGTGCTTTTCCAATTTTATCCTCTACGTACTGTACTTGTTTACAAACTGAGTCCTTCGGGATTGGGCAGCATAGAAGTCAAATAAATAAATAAATGGATGGATGGATGGATGAATGAATGAATAAATAAATAAATGGATAAATGAATGAATGAATGAATAAATAAATAAATGGATAAATGAATGAATGAATGAATAATTAAATAAATAAATGAATAAATGAATGAATAAATAAATAAATAAATAAATGGATAAATGAATAAATAAATAAATAAATAAATAAATAAATAAGCATGGATAACTTGAGGTGTGAAGCTATTCATTGCACAATATTATTTGTTATGAGAATTTGTCTTCAACCTGTTGTGTAGCCTACACAATGGCAGTTGTGTAGCTCAACAAATTTGAAACAGCATCCATATGGTAACTATTAAAATGTGTACAATTAAAATGAATATACTGATGATTTTTATCCTAAAAAATTGTATATATTTAGAAAATTACAAATGAATTGTAAGTAAGTAAGTAAACAAACAAACAACCACGTTGTCCCAAAACAAGTTTGCCAGCTTTATAGTGCCACAAAACCTTTATTGTTTTTCAGAGCTTCAGAGTTGCATAATACTTCATTTGTTCACACATGCAGTTCAAAATGTTCTACTAGCAAGTAAGACTATCCTGCTATCTAGATCAGTGATTTTCAACTTTTTTAAAGCCATGGCACATTTTTTTATATTTACAAAATCCTGGGGCACACCACCAGCCAAAATGACACAAAATGACACTCTAACACAGTACATATTATACATATAGTTAATAATATACACCATCAGGAGAAACATAACCAGCTGAGGCTGAGGCTTCATCTAATGGTGGCAACATTTACCTCCAGTCCTGACCAGGATTAGAAATCAGGACCATGGGGAGGATTAGCAGCCTCAACCACTCACCGTGGCCACACAATGACAAGTGCACAGCAGCCCCAGCTGGGACCTTCCTGGGTGTGGATGAGAGGCGGCCTGCTATTGGTTCCTCGCTAGTGGTCGAGATGAATCCTAGAAGGTGATTGGTCAGTGAATGTTTCCTGTGCCTCCACTCTTCCTGTCGCTGATAACTGGAGGGATTGTGCGGGGAATGTTTATGTTCGGATGGAGGCGGCTGGAGGCGGGCCAGATAAATGGCCTCTGTGGACTGTATCCAACACGCAGGCCGTAGTTTGGGGACCCATGTTTAATTTCCCCACGGCACACCTGACCATCTCTCACGGCACACTAGTGTGCCCCGGCACACTGGTTGAAAAACACTGATCTAGATAATGACAACATTGAAGTTGAAAACATTTATCTTGTGTATATATTTAATAGTGAAACTCCAATATTTGCACAGAAATATATTATACTGAGATTAATTAAACTTTCTCACAGATACATGTAAGCAGCACTGCAACATTAGAGTCTAAGTGTTATTGCTATTGCTATATGGACTGAAATGCTTGCTGTGAAATTTGTAGGAAAAACCTCTCCTCTTCAAGAGCTGTGGTGGCACAATAGATAGAATGCAGAACTGTAGACTATTTCTGCTAACTGCTGTTTGCCTGCAATTTGGCAGTTTGAATCTCAATTTGGCAAGATCAAGGTTGACTCATCCTTCCATGCTTCTGAGGTCAGTAAAATGAGGACTCAGATTGTTGGGAACAAATATACTGATTCTGTAAACCTCTTAGAGGGCTGTGAACACTGTGAAATGGGATATAAGTCCAAGTGCTATTGCTATCACTATTCATTATTGTATATGACAAATTAGTTCAGGTTTTTTTAGTTCAGCAATCAAACTTTCATAAAATGGATGTTTCACAACTATAGAAATTATTTTACGAAACTGTTCACATTTTATCAACATGTCAGATATATCACTTAGATCCTAAACATTCTGAACACTTGATGATATACCTGATTCTACAGAGGGGCGTGGAATAGAAAAAGTGAAAGATTGTAAAGTCTGTGATGACATTTCTTCTTGACATATTCAATGCATTTTTACTTAACAAGAATATTTATCATGTTTTTTTAAATAATGAATGATGCTGGTTTGGTTCCAAGATTGCTCTACTAGCTTACACAAAAAATATTTTTATTTTCAAAAAGTCTTACAGACTTTAAATTATTGTATTGAATACTGTTTAATTCTAAAATATCTACTGCTTAAGTCTAATGTCTCCAATAAATTCTTGATGAATCATCTGCTCACCTTTTCTCTGAATTGCTAAAGCCCTGGTTCCCAACAGGGGGGCAATTTCATTTTTAATGGGGGCAATTGGAACCTTGTTTAAACCTAGTTAATGGACTTTTGGGCTTCCTCCACATGAGAAGTTCACTTTTTGAATAATAAGAATTATATGTCAATGGGGGGAGCCCTCAGCATTTTAGAGATGCTTAGGTGGGGCATGGCCAAAAAAGGTTGGGAACCACTGTGCTAAAGTTTTTTTTAAGAAGAGGTATATAAGTGCCTGTTGCCTTGTGGTTCTGTGATGTTAAAGTCCTTTAGAAATAGAAATTACAAAAAGATCCTTTTGAAAGAGTTTTACACATAGAACTTTTGCATCACTTAAGGCACCAGATCAAAGTGGGTGCTTTCAAATAGCTTTGGAGAAATTGATTTACTTTTAGAATAGAATTCTTTATTTCCTTTTTGATTTTGCAAATTCTTTCACACCGCTGACGTTTTTCTTCCATGTGTGAACAAAGCTGAGGATGAGGGCTGAGTACCATGTTTCTCTATGTTCTGAGAAGGCAGTCAATGAGTTTGATTACATCTGTAAAATCATGCTTGTCAGAACATTATCAGAAAAGTGAGAGCATGTGTGCCACACTCATCTGATATAATTTCTTTAGCTGAGTTCAGTTAGAGGAAAGACAGATGAGAAACATGGTATCCTTTCCTGTTCTTTTTATAATCTGATTTGCTCTTTCTTGTACTACCTTCTTTTTTACTAAAACCATACTGTTTTATTGTCATTATTTTTTAACACTCAATTTATTCATCTGATCGTAATATAGTCCTTGACAGTCTCTAAAGTCCAATCTGTCAGCAACTATTCAGGTCATTTAGTCTCTTGTTTATTTGATTTCTCCTAATGGTAATTTATTTCTTAAGTCTCTCAAATTTCCCCCCAAATAAAAAATGAACAACCAATCTGTTTTGTTCAGGTATTTGTCTGTTCTGACCACTCTCTAAGTAAATTTTCAGTGCATATTATTGTGTATAATAAAGGATTTTTATATTATATCATATTATATATGCAACTGTTAATATATATGTCTCAATTTTTTAAATTAATAGGCAGCACATTTCTCAGAAAAAGTTAACCCTGTCAAAGAGCTACATATCAATAGGGTCTATTACCAAGTAATAGGCTTTTTAAATTTTTAGTAAAACTTATTTTTGAAATAGTTTTAGTTGATTCATACATCATTATTAACAATGCCCCATTGTAATGTAAAAGTACATTACTTAACTAAAAGATGAATTAGATAAGTAGAGGAGGACTTAAGAAAGCCTGTTTGTGACTGGGGTTTCAAACTGGAAAGCTGGTTCACTATGAAAGTAATAAAGATAGCCCACATTATAATTAAAATACTATTAAGAATGAAGTGATTCAAACTTTTAAAAAACTATAAATTTATGAAATTTCCTGAAGATTGTATACCTACTAAAATTATTGGGGGAACATTTTCATTTACTATTAATATAGTATATTAATAGTATTTTAGTATAATATAGCATATTAATAGTATATTAATATATCATATAGTATATTAATACATATATTACTATGCATATGTAATATTTATATATTACCTAAATATTCACATCTACTGTATGTTATCAAAGGGTAACATAACTTTTCAAACATTCAAATAAAATGTTAAAAATAAAAGAATCAGCTTGATAAGTAGGACACCATATGCAACTCGATTTCTCTAGTAGTTAGAGGAAAATAATTATGAAACATTATTTAAATATATGGGTTAATTGGTTCTGATCTAGCTGATCAACATGTGTGTGTATGTGTGTGTACACACACACATATATATACACATACATATACATACATACAGTACATATAGAGTGTTCCCTCGATTTTCGCAGGGGATGCGTTCCGAGACCGCCTGCGAAAGTCGAATTTCCGCGAAGTAGAGATGCGGAAGTAAATACACTATTTTTGGCTATGAACAGTATCACAAGCCATCCCTTAACACTTTAAACCCCTAAACTGCAATTTCTCATTCCCTTAGCAACCATTTAGATTATTACTCACCATGTTTATTTATTAAAGTTTATTTTTTTAAAAATTATTAAAGGCAGACGAAAGTTTGGCGATGACGTATGACGTCATTGGGCGGGAAAAACCGTGGTATAGGGAAAAAACCAGCAAAGTATTTTTTAATTAATATTTTTGAAAAACCGTGGTATAGCCGTTTCGCGAAGTTCGAACTCCCGAAAATCGAGGGACCACTATATACTGTTATTATAATTCAAATAATTTGTACACTATTGGCACAATATAATACCTATATAATATAATGCCTATTCTTTCTTCACTTGGTATCCAATTATATTAAAGGAAATCTCAGATTATTAATGCAAATCAGCATAGATCCATGTAGGGATAAAACTGTTTGATTGAAAGATAATTGACAAGTATGTCTTATTTATCTTGGAACTAGGATATTGTATATTGTTTATTATATGTTGTAAGTTGCCCAAGTCCTCAGAGAGGGGCGGCATAAAGTCAAATAAACAAATAAATAACAAAACAATACAATACAATACAAAACAAAACAAAACATAGCAATATGCCATTCCTCTTGGTATAAGATTATGTACTTACTGCTTTATAGGTTCTTTTTTGTCCAGCATGTTTTCTGATTTGCTCTCCATTTGGTCCTGTTTCCACGTGCATGGAGTAGATTATATCAAAGAAATCTTCAACAACAGCTACCTGTCTTAATGACAGCTTTTCATCTACCCCAATTCCATCCTAAGAAGAAATGACAGGAAACACAAAATGAATATAAAAATTATTGAAAAACATATCACAGTAAATTGAAGATATTGACACTGCTATCTAAAGATCACATACCATTTAACAGTCAAATCAGTGATACTAATATTATCACTACACAATAAATGTAGATGTATATACGATTCTTAGTGATGGTTCATATTTAATTGGAATAGACAAAGCAGTCAAAAACTGATTCAAAATTGCATTTTAATTAGAAGAATTGATTCAGTTTGAACAGGATGTGTGAATGAGTTTAATAGAAATCTATGCGTGCTTGTATATATTTTGGGTCCAAAAATTATAAGACTGGGTCTTATTTTGGGGAAAACATGGTTTACGCACACGCACGCTCACAGACCACGTGCACATACACACAAACGCATATACATCTGTGTTCTTATTTAAGATTCCTACTGAATCATAAAACAAATCAAGGCCTTTCTTCACCTTTCTTCAAAATAATGTATATGGGTCCATAAGCATAATTGGAACATTTTATTTACTAACTCTTTGAATTGGCTGACTATTGCATTTGAATTACAGGTAGTCCTTGACTTAGAATCATTTGTTTAGTGACCATTTTAAGTTACAACAGCACTGAAAAAAAAGTGAGTTAGTAAGTAGTAGAAAAGAAAAATGTGGTGGAGTGTTGGTGCTGCATTAGCTGTAGTTTATTTAGCTTTGTAAGCCTGTTGCAAATGTGTGAGGACAACTGCATAAATATTTGACCCAATACTTGACAAATAACAAATTTAGCAACCGTGAGGCCTTAGGTAAAATGCTGGCTCACCTCCAAAGAGCATTAGACATCTGTGAAATCTTATAGATAAATATTCAGAAATAAATCCACTTATGTTCGGTTGGATGTATTATTCTGTTAATAGTTATAGAAATTCAGCCAGTCAGATTAATACAATTAGATTCAGTTAGCTTAAATGCTGCCACTTGAATGGAATTTACACATGGTTCACTTCAATAGACTGGGACTAATACTGTGCTTAGTCTGATCTGCTGAATCTGGAAAGCACACCTGAGTGAGTGGAGGAAGAGCCTTACTTCAGAATACTGAATATGTTTCCTGTCTTGTTCTTGTGTAATGCTGATGTGATACTCTGTTTCTTGTTTTATTTTTCTGGCACATTTATGTTGCACACCATACAATTGTTATAAATCTATAGGTGCTTTGCTGACTGGGGAATTCTGGGAGTTGAAGTCCATCCATCTGAAAGTGGGAAAAGTTGAGGAAACACTGTCTAGAATATTTGTCATGTTTCTTACTGTAACCTTCAGTTGAGCTTATAGTTTGAAGAAATTGACTTATTTGGTCTTATTTGGACTTTTTTTTTCTTTGTGTGATATTTAAGGCTTTTATTCTGCTAGAGATTTGTGGCTAGATGACAGAAAGGAGGCTAGGAGGCTTCTTATTACTTCATTTTGCACCTTCTATAATACAGTGGTACCTCGACATACGAGTTTAATTCGTTCCAGACCCGAGCTCGTAAGTCGATCAACTCGCATCTCGAACGAATGCCTTTAGACTTTGTTTTTCGCGCCAAGATAACTGGAAGCAAGGAGATTCTTGCGCCACCTAGTGGAAGCTCGTCTCGTATCCCGAATTTGAGCTCAGGTGTCGAACAGAAATTTCACTCGCATCGTGGCTCGTAACTTGGAATACTCGCATGTGGAACAGCTTGTATCTAGAGGTACTACTGGATACCCCAAACTAATTTATCAAAGTCATATCAGAGCAGCAGTATACAGTATTCAGTAAGTTATAGAGCTATGGTGACCAAGCAGTTAAGATGCTGGGCTTGTCGACTGGAAGGCCAGCAGTTGAGTCCTAAGTGCCACATGACAGAGTGAACTTCCATTACTTGCCCCAGCTCCTGCCAACCTAGCAGTTCAAAAGCATGTAAATGCTGCAAGAAGATAAATAGGTACCACTTCAGTGGGAAGGATAATAGTATTCTGTACACCTTTGGCATATAGTCATGCCGGCCACATGGCTACAGAACAAAAGTTTGACTTTGAATAGAAAATGAGCATTGCCTTTTAGAGTTGGACACAACTGGCAGGGAAAACATTTACCTTTTTATCTTCAGTAAGTTAGTCACAAAAATTAGTACATCGCACTTGCACATTGCAAATGTTTTCTTTGTAGTAGAAAATATTAAGTCAGATCAGTAATTTCTACATTTTTATAATTAATGCTACAAACACATAATTATCCAGAACACATATGTCTTTGAAGCCATGCTCAGATGAAATAATTTTAAAAAATAACTTGCTCAAATCTCTGAACCCATTGCAATTGTGAATTTTCAGAAACCTGGTGATCTTCCAGAAAGCCTAAATTTGGGGAAGCCACTGAAGTTAGGAGCTCATTAAATAGTTGTTAAGTATGGACTGCACTCTTTCTTTTTGTTATCATAATTTTGTAATAGTTTTTAATTTGTTTTACTAGTTGAATAATACAGATTTTTAGTTTTGATTTTAACTTTGTATGCCATCTAGAATCACATGAAAATAAGAATGGTGGCTGTATTGGAATGTTCAACATTACTTGCCTGCTTTTTGCATTTTTCGGCCAGAAATTGCATGTCCTCACCCAAGCTTCTGCTTCTGCTACATTCCAATATAGCCAACATTCTTATTTACCTGTGATTCTAGATGGCATACAAAGTTAAAATCGAAAATAAAAATCCGTATTATTCAACCAGTAAAACAAATTAAAACTGTTATAAAATTATGATACCAAAAAGAAAGAGTGCAATCTATACTTTAAAAAGCCGGAAATCGTGTGTCCTCACTTGCTGAATCCCGCAACGTGAGCGCCCCGTTCCAGTGCACCGGGAATGGTAGCCCATCACTGATTCTCTCCAAATGTCTGCTTTCAAGATTTCCTCTGAGTTGGATTTCATGTTCACAATCCCCCCTATGATTTCTTAAATCGGACAGTATAGCACAGATCAAATACAACTTCTCTTCTGGCCTATTAGATTCATCCCAAGTGCCTCCCTTTTTGGATTTGAATTGTTCTCCCAAACCTGGAAAAGGTTAGAGTTTCCCAGTTTTCATGGCTTGAATATAGGTTTAAACCTAATTACTATTTGGGGCATTTATTAAGGAGATGAACCAATAAGTAATAACCCCATCTCTTTTGCAATGTGATTAATATTAATTAATATTTCAGAAAAATTAACATTTTAGGGGAAATGTTTCTAAATAAAAGTGCAAAGCATATTGTTTGCAGAGAATCATTAAAATAGATAAAAAAATTAAAAGCAGTGTTTAAAATAATAATAAGAAACTGCAGAAAATATGCATGTGTGTGTGTGTGTATCCTTTTTTTTTTTTTGCTGAATTTTTAAAATTAAGGGAGACTAGGATGGCACCATTTCGGCCTTGTTCTGGCCTCATTAGCTAGCCACACCCTTACTGGGATTTGATCCGGCAGCCTCTGCCTAACCTCTAGGCCACCAGACCCGATCCCTTCAGCTCTGTACCAAGGAGGGACTATATGTTTTTTATGTCGGATCACTCTGGTATATTGAAGGAATGTCACAGTTCCTTTTTGCCTCTAGGCCCAACCCAATATAAATCTCCGCACTCCCAAATCATTAAATTTGTTCTCAAATAATCAGTTTATGAGAGGATAAACAACAATTTATACAGTTGTCATAGATAAGACCTCAAGCTAATTCAGAGCTACATTACCCTAGCTGGGCAATAAATTATATTTAAATTATTGCACTGGCTTTGAATCCTTGTTACTATCTCAAATTTTTCATCAGATATAAGAGATAGATAGATAGATAATAGATAGATAAAATCAAATACGATTCATAGTTTGTTAGCTATCGTACATCTAAAGTAGCAGATTTTATTTGATTTTATTTCTGTTTCAATTTAGACTGTGCTAGAGGGATTAATCTTATAATGTCAAACTAGATGATCTAATCATCTCTGTCTATGATTTTGCAATGCAGCAGCTGTACAACAGCTTGTTGTAAACAGGTTCATTGTCTCCACACTGTTCCCAGTGGACAACTGCCTCTTTCCCAAAACCACAGCTATAGCAAACTCTTAATTGTCACTGGGGCTAACAATCTCAGAGAAATCAAAGGGCAGTTCACAAGGTCCACCACTTTTCTGTATCCCTTACAGCCCATGCTACAGGCAAATCTGTCATTCTGAATTACCTTTTGTTTCTTTTGTACCTCTTTGTTTATGCCAGTACCAAGAAACAATTGTGATAGTCTAGCAGTTGAATAGGATTGAAGTAATGAACAATAATTATTTACAAAGTATAGTACAGTCAAATATAATACTTCTGGTTGACATGGAAGAAAAAAAAATACAGGATCAAATAACACATCCACCAGCCCTCCTTCAAAAGATCAGATATTTCTATTGGGAGGGGGGACACGTAAGAAAACTTAAATAGCTTAGCTTCAGGTTATCTGTGGAACACCTTTCCAATACAAAGCAATTTATCTATTAAGATGTTTAAGAGAGGTTCTTCTCTATATCCCACATCTTACAATGTGTTTCATAGAGATATGAGGAAAGCCTATGGCTATGCTATCATCTACAAGGGGTTTGATTTGATTTAGTCAGTTGGGTGACCTTGGGTCAGTCACTCTCTCTCAGCCCAACTCATCATGTTGTAAGAGGAAGATATGTGGGATATGCTTACTGCCTTGAGTTATGTGGGAAAATAATAAATGTGGAATATAAATAAATGAAATGAAAAAAGTGTATACCAAATGAACATGACTCAAGAAACCCCAAAATGTATGTAAATTATGATAGGTAGGACATTCAAGGTAGAACTTTCTACAATTTCAGATTCATATACAAAAGATTGTAGATTATAGATATGAGGTTAAAAGAAAACGTGTCAACCTTCCTGTAGCCAATCCATTACAGAAAAGAAACTAAGAAATATTTGCATCATGAAAAATACATATATTTATAGACATAAAAATATTCATTATTCCTTATTAGTTCTCATGAACATTCACCAGATGGAATTCAGAATCACAAAATAAAACTACTGCTTTTAAATTTCAATTCATAAGGATTGAAAAACTGGAAAACTCACTTAATTATGCCTTATTAGCTGATATTCAGAGAGGTCTCTTTTAAAAACTATGCAATTTCTTATTTATATCAAAGTAAGGAAAAGTGTTAAGTAAAGAAGGGACAGTGTGCATCTTCAATTTTTAAAAAAGAGGCAGTGAGGTATACTGCTACTGAAAATACAACATATATTTCTATTTATTTCTATTATTTGTGGATATAAATTCATTCAGAAAACAAATTCCATCAGTAGTAATAGAATGTAAGAAATATCAGATTCTAAACATACAAGAATAGACTTTGCCATATGGCATTACATGATGAATGGCTATTATAGTTCATTTTCTAATTTTATTTTGAAATGTTCAGCCAATCTAATAGAATAATGAGAGGTTTTTCTTTCTTTTGTTAACCTACAGATTATCTCCAGTAGAGGGAGTTGTATATTTCTTCTGGAATTTCAAGGTGTTCATGTTTATTTTCTGTCATTGTGATGAAAATCCAAAGATGAGCAAGGAAAATATTTCAGTGGTGTATACTAAATGTATACAACAAGAAGAATTGATGGCAGGTGGACCAAGTTGCATCCCTCTTGATAAAAAGCATCCATAAAAGAGGCCTGAAATAAATTGGATTTATAACATCAGCAAGTATTGCGGGCCTTGTTTGTTTGTTTGTTTTGTTGTTGTTGTTGTCCAATACACAATGAGGGTTTTAGTGGGTATATATCTATATACGCATAGTAAAATATATGATGAAGGTTATAGAGGAGATACTCATAGTAAAATATATTTAAGAGATAATAGAATAGAAGTTATAGTAATAGAACATATCAGTGAAAGAATAAAAGAGATATAGGAATAGAAAAAAGGTATAGGAGATATAGGAGAGCAATAGGACAGGGGACGGAAGGCACTCTAGTGCACTTGTTCTTGCCCCTTATTGACTTCTTAGGAATCTGGATAGGTCAACCATAGATAATCTAAGAGTAAAGTGTTGGGGGTTTGGGGATGACACTATGGAGTCCGGTAATGAGTTCCACTCTTCGACAACTCAGTTACTGAAGTCATATTTTTTACAGTCATGTTTGGAGCAGTTAATATTAAGTTTAAATCTGTTGTGTGCTCTTGCGTTGTTGTGGTTGAAGCAGAAGTAATTGCCGACAGGCAGGACGTTGGCAAAAGAAAGCTCAGGACTGTCTGTATTGGTTGGAAACATGCGGAAGAGGCCTTCAGCCTGCAGTGGGTAGACAATTACTAAAAATGAATGAGTGAATGAATGTACTGTATATTAAAATCTCACAGTATAAAACATGTAAATTAATAATGTTGCTGCTACTACTGAGGTTCACACACACACACATGTTCTGATACTAGAAATTTTAGTAAAGCAACCAACATATGGAATCAGTTTCCCTGTTGAACAAGCTGATTATGATATTAGTAATCTCTCTATTGACTGACATGATTAGTCTGCTATCAGATAGAACCAGCAGGTATCAGTACTTTCTTTCCTTGCATTTGACAGCTGTTACTTGGCAGCACTCCAAGTCTGATCAAAACTTTAATCAGTAATTTGTTTAGACTTCATTCCACATATACATGATTATCCATGTCCTGTTACTTTCCGGTACAATATCACAATATTTTGTATATGGACTGACTTCTGTAGACTGTACAACCATTTAATTAGTGCAAAATGCAGGATCTATATTACAGCCAAACTTAGATCTGAATGAATGAAATATTCTCATTGAATATTTTGTTCTGTACAAAGTTGAATGTGCACAACAGCATGTGAAACTGATTGTCAATCAGTGTTGCTTCCTAAGTGGACAGTTCGATTTCATAGAGGTTTGATTTCCTTGGAGTTAAATTGTGTTGTTTAAGTGTTCCCTCTATTTTTTGAGCAATGTGTATGTAGATAGATAGATAGATAGATAGATAGATGATAGGTAGATAGATAGATAGATAGATAGATAGATAGATAGATAGATAGATAGATAGATAGATAGATAGATGGATGATTTTTTATTGAGACCCTGGTATGTGGGAGGAGCATACAGGAGGGGCCATATTCCAAGGCAGATAAGCTTTTTATAGCCGACAACTATAATCTGTAAGTGTAACATATTCCTCTAACCCTTCCCTGGCACAAGCTGATACAGGAGGTGAGCCTGTAGCCTAGAGGCTAAGGCTACTGTCTTACAAGGCATAGCCCCAGGTTCAAATCCCAGTAAGGGTGTGGCTACCTGATGAGGGCAAATAAGCCTAAAATAGATCTATAGTAGTCTCTCTTCCTTTTGTTTTATTGTCTTTGGATCATATCTTTATGTTTCAACTTTATTGGCTTTTAGTTTACTTCTAGCCATGAGGACCCAGATTGTTGAGGGCAATATGCTGACTCTCTAAACCACTTAGAGAGGACTGTAAAGCACTCTGAAGTGGTATATAAGTCCAAGTGCTATTACTATTAAAAGGTTTGGGCCCAGGTATTAAAGAACTGGCTTTCTTTCATATAAGCCTGTCTGTCAACAGTATTTATCTTTTGCAGTCTTAAATGTTCAGAGAATCCATCATCAAGAGATATCCATTTGCCTGAGGCCTCTATACTATAACTCCCATCTGTAGAATGCTCTCTCAAGAGATGTTTGACTGGCCTCCTTTGCTGATGTTTTTTGTCAAAGTATTTGACCTATTTCAGATCCTACTTGCTGTTCACTTGTCTTTGTAACTGTCATATAATAAGATATTTTTTTTAAAAAAAAATCTTAATATTGAAGGTAAAGGACAGGGGATCTTTTAAAAGCTTCATATCTAAATTCAAGTACTTCCACAAATGAAATAATAATTGGACATTAAATGTAGACTAACAAGCTAATTAGCTATTTTAATTATATAAAAGACAATAATGTAATCCATGACAAGGGCATTTTATGTCTCTGCAGTACTTATTAAAGAACAGCAAGGAGCCTGTATTCTATCCCTTGCAAGGCACTTCATGACAAAAATGACAAATCTGACTCATCATCCATTCTTCACCCCTCAGATTCCTTATCTGATAATTCCTGTAACTTTATGGAAATGTCAGAAGGAAATTCTGGTGGAGGCATGATGAGGAAAAAAAATGTCTTCTTGAAGAGCAGAAACTATGATTGTGGCAAAGTCCAAAGAATCAGTGAGTGGGCTGGTTATAATGAGTCTTCCGGATGCTTCCACAGTTTCCTCTCCAGATGTCGGTTAAGAGGAAGATGAACCAATTCCAAGCAGGTCAGAAAAGGGGAGTTGGTCAATGGCTCCAAAGCAGCCATCTGAGACTGATTTGGGTGAAGCACAGTTGCAGCAGGACAGCCCTGAGGCTTCAGGTGGGGAAAACACACAGCTGCAGTCAGTCAGCGATGAGGAAGGGGAAATGCCCTTATCACCTCAAGGTTAAACTACTGCAACGCTCTCTACATGGGGCTATCTTTGAAAAGTGTTCGGAAACTTCATATCGTGCAGAATGCGGCCGCGAGAGTTATCGTGGGGCTTCCTAGATTCGCCCATGTTTCTACAACACTCCGTGGCCTGCACTAGCTGCCGATCGGTTTCCGGTCACAATTCAAAGTGTTGGTAATGACCTTTAAAGCCCTTCATGGCATTGGACCAGAATACCTCCGAAACTGCCTTCTACCGCACGAATCCCAGCAGCCGATAAGGTGCCACAGAGTTGGCCTTCTCTGGGTCCCGTCGACCAAACAATGTCGTTTGGCAAGCCCCAGGGGAAGAGCCTTCTCTGTGGCAGCCCCGGTCCTCTGGAATCAACTCCCCCCGGAGATTAGAATGGCCCCTACCCTCCTTGTCTTTTGCAAGTTACTCAAGACCCACCTATATCGCCAGGCATGGGGGAATTAAGACATCTCCCCCAGGCTTTCTTATATTTTATGTTTGGTATGTATGTGTTGTATGGTTTTTAAATTGTTGGGGTTTTTTAATATAATTTTATTATTAAATTTGTTCCATTGTTATACTGTTTTTATTATTGTTGTGAGCCACCCCGAGTCTTCGGAGAGGGGCGGCATACAAATCTGATAAATTGAATTGAATTGAATTGAATTGAACTGCCTTCTGCACCTGATCCAAGAATAGGCAGGGCTGAGAAAAGACAGGAGCAGTGAAGGTCAGCTTGATTATTTGCAATGATGCAGCCTTGCCCTCTTGATCCACTGCCCTAGAAGCAGGCTATTTAGCACAGCAGATAGATGGTGATGATGTTGAGAACGACATATTTGTTTCCTTGTTGTCTCTTCGGCCTTGCCTTTGCCCTGAGGGTTTACCATTGCCTTTTCCTTGGACTTGCCTTGTGTAGTTGCCTTTGTCTTGCTTTGCCTTGTTGATTTGCCTTTGCCTTGGAAACTTACTTTTGCCTAGTGATCTGGACTCACCTTTGCCTCGAGGGCTAGTATTGGCTTCATTTGAGTAGCCTGAGGAATTCATTGGAATTGAACTTGTGCCAGCATAGGGAATTGCTGGGGAATTCCAGTTCAGACTCTGTATAAGCCTTAATAAAGACTCCTTACACCTGTGGGGTATATGTGTGTGTGTGTGTGTGTGTGAGAGAGAGAGAGAGAGAGAGAGAGAGAGAGGGGGGGGGGTGCACTGGTTCCTCACAGCCTCTGTGGATAAGTACTCTGGATACCTGCTCCACACAACTTTCCAGCAGGTCTGAGTCCTGGGAGATAATAGAATAATCAACAAGCTTACAGATATGGCCAGTGTCCATTAAAGTTTGCTAACCCAATATGCTTTTTCTTTTTTAAAATTTCTTTGCACCAGCAGTGGGTTGCGCCTGTTTTGGACTGGTTTTTAGAACCGGTAGCAGCAGTGGCGGGATGCTCCACCCACCCACCTGGGATACTTCTGTGCATACACAGAGGTGTTGCACGCAAGCACATGTGAACTGGCAGCAAACCAATTCAGAACCCATTACTGTTTTGCAATGTTTAGTTTTTCTACTTATCTCTTTTTCTTTTTCTGAGTTGAATTTGTAATTGTGCGTAAGCTGTACTTAAAAACATCAATATAACATGTATAATTCAGAAATATCAGAATATTTGCTATTGGAAGTGGTAGACATTGTATTGAAAAAATAAAAACAAAGCAGCCCCATTCTTAGTTTTAAAATGTTTGTGTAAAACTTTACTTTTAGAAAATTTTAATAGGAAAGTGAACACAAGAACAAGGGGGCACAATCTGAGGTTACTTGGGGGAAAGATCAGAAGCAACGTGAGAAAATAATATTTTACTGAAAGTAGATGCTTGGTACAAACTTCCAGCAGACATGGTTGGTAAATCCATGCATTGGCAGTTCTGTGTTAGCAAAAACTTCAGAAGAGAAGGATTTAGGGGTAGTGATTTCTGACAGTCTCAAAATGGGTGAGCAGTGTGGTCGGGCGGTAAGAAAAGCAAGTAGGATGCTTGGCTGCATAGCTAGAGGTATAACAAGCAGGAAGAGGGAGATTGTGATCCCCTTATATAGAGCGCTAGTGAGACCACATTTGGAGTACTGTGTTCAGTTCTGGAGACCTACAAAAAGATATTGACAAAATTGAAGGGGTCCAAAGACGGGCTACAAGAATGGCGGAAGGTCTTAAGCATAAAACGTATCAGGAAAGACTTAATGAACTCAATCTGTATAGTCTGGAGGACAGAAGGAAAAGGGGGGACATGATCGAAACATTTAAAAATGTTAAAGGGTTAAATAAGGTTCAGGAGGGAAGTGTTTTTAATAGGAAAGTGAACACAAGAACAAGGGGACACAATCTGAAGTTAGTTGGGGGAAAGATCAAAGGCAACATGAGAAAATATTATTTTACTGAAAGAGTAGTAGATCCTTGGAACAAACTTCCAGCAGACGTGGTTGGTAAATCCACAGTAACTGAATTTAAACATGCCTGGGATAAACATATATCCATAAGATAAAATACAGGAAATAGTAAAAGGGCAGACTAGATGGACCATGAGGTCTTTTTCTGCCGTCAGTCTTCTATGTTTCTATGTTTCTATCCATAGGAACTGAATTGAAACATGCCTGGGATAAACATACATCCATCCTAAGATAAAATGCAGAAAATAGTATAAGGGCAGATGGACCAGGAGGTCTTTTTCTGCCATCAATCTTCTAAGTTTCTATGAAATGAAAAAGGGTACATTTATTTATTTATTTATTTATTATTTATTATTTAATTTATTATTATTTATTTATTTGTTTATTTATTTGTTTGTTTATTTGTTTGTTTGTTTGTTTGTTTATTCATTCATTTATTCATTTATTTAATTCAACTTTTATACCACCCAATCCCGAAGGACTCAGGGCAACTGTTTGGCAATAGCATTTAGATTCATATACCGCTTCATGGTGATTTACAGCTCTCTCTAAGCGGTTTACAGAGAGTAAGCATAATGCCCCCAACAATCTGCATCCTCATTTTACTGTCCTTGGAAAGATGGAAGGCTAAGTCAACCTTGAGCCTGCTGAGATTGGATCTGTCAAACTGCTGACAGCTGGTGATCAGCAGAAGTAGATTGCAGTACTGCACTCTAACCACTATGCTACTGATGCTCTCACTACACAGCTTCTTACAAACCTTCATTGAAGCAAAATACCCCTTTGATACATTTCTCTATTTACCAAAATATATAGTGCATTTTCTTAGAAACTAATGGGTATTGGATCTTTTCCCTTGTCTCTGAAGCAATAAAAAATTTAATTGATGCAAATACAAACCCTACACTAAAATCTGAAGGAAAGGAATAATGCACATCGAAACAATTGCTGGTAGGAATCTGATCAGTACAAACCTGGAGGAACCAAAGTCTTAATAGTACTCTAGATTATAGTATTCAGTGAGTAGTGATGGCTATAATAATATGAAAATTGTTATTCTGATGAGATTTTAATATAAAAGATTAGGCATCATAAGCACATGAATGAATCTCAGTTCAATCCTTCCTGTGTTGTGGATCACCAATTTTTCTGGTAATCTCTTTTAAAAGTTTCCCAGAGAAGGCATGATGGATTCACAATGAAGACAAGGACTTAGAATGTGTCCCTGTGTCAATGTTTTATTATTAAAGATACATTTAATAAAAGAACCATTTTCCCAATTTTATGACTATTTCCTGAAATTGGTTTCATAATATGATACTAATATGAATCAGAATACACCAACTGTTAGTTTTATACTTCAAGAGGTGATATAATAAAGAATAATACACTTGAGCATCTTTTAAAAACTTATTCTGTTAGAAATTAATCATAATAATCATAGTTCTGCTTAATTGTATATAAGGACTTGTGTATGTTTGTATGTATATTACAAGATGAGTGTATATATTATCAGCTACAGTATATATTGATTTTAAAAACTTTTTTTGAAATAATGCAAACTGTGATGAACTTACATTTAACTGTGGTTTCTTACCCACACTTCACAATCCATGAATATGTCCAAACAAAACAGTTTGTACTTTCTTGGATGATAAGGGAAGTAAATCTTAATTTACATTTCCTTAGGAAAACAGTTCTAATCAGAAACAAGTGTTTCCAGATGGTGTGGTACAATTTTTGTTTGTTTGTTCTATTGATGCCATGTTGGTATTAGTGGTAGACCTTCAGGAAGAAGTTTAGGGAAGAATATTGAGGTTTGCAAAATACCTGGTGATTATACAAGTAGTTCTCAATTACTACACACTATACACAGAAGTGGGCTGCTAAGGTGGAATGGTGGCGTGTGCTCACCCCCGTGGCTCTGAGTGCTAGCGGAGTTCAGCATAATTCTGCTACTGCATCTGGGCAGGTAGCGAAATTGCGCGCGAACATGCAGGGGCGCCATGGACACCCCTGTGTGTCTGCGCGCAATTTCGCTACCTCCCCAGGTGCAGTAGCAGAATTACGCTGGACTCCACTAGCACTTAGAGCCACAGGGAAAAGCACACATCACCGTTCCACCTTAGCAGCCCACCTGACTATACAGTATTATACAGGTACAGGCAGGTTAAGTGATGCAGCCATAAAAGGGATGTTACATGATCATATCATTTAGTGCTGACAATCACAGCAATTCCCATTGCCATCATTAAGAAAAGATCATAGTACCTCACAGGACAATGATTTAAGATTTCCTGTTGCTTCCAAGAAGCAAAGCCAATGGCAAATACAGTAAGAAATTACAAGTTGCAGGTGACACATGAGCAGACTAGCAGGAGGTGATTGCTATGAAATGTAGCTGGGCAGAAGAGAAAATGCTGCAGTTGCCATGCAGGCATAAGCAGATTGGGAAGAGGTGTTGTGGTGCTACAAAGGTACAGGTAGACACGGGATGGAGTGCTGCTAGCTTTCCCATTGACTCTGCTCGCAGAAAGCAATCAGGGCAGGTCACAAATGGTTACTAACTGACTGCAGAATGCTGTAACAATAATAAATGTGAGCTGGTTTCCAGGCACCAAAATTATAATCTTGTGACCGCAGAATTGCTGTAATTGCCCAAACCTGGGGGACTGATTGAAAGTGCCACTTGTTCAGCATCCTCAAAACTTCAAACAGTTGCTGAGAACTGAGGATTACCTATAATGGAGCAGACAGCAATGGTTGTTGAAGATGATTTATAGATTTTTATAAAGACAAATGAAGGCTGGGAAACATGACTTTGATTTGGCAGTTTTGTACTTCTGAATAGAATTGTTCAACATGTAATGAAGACCAGAAGAGGATGGAGAGCAATTTGAGATAATAATTAAGTAAGGCAGAAACATAGTGTGGTGCTAGAAGATGGAGCACTTTTGCTATTGGATGAGATGGCACTTCCCCATTCAAGAGTAATATGCAACTTGGGAGTTCTCCTAGACTTGCAATTACTGCTTGAAAATACAGGAGGTAACTGTGGCCAGGAGGATCATTGCATGGGTTTATATTGTGTGCTAATTGAGCCCATTGTTAGATTAGAAAGCTCTTCATGTGGTTCCCCATATCATAGCCATCTCACAATTTGACTACTGTAATATGTTGAAGCTGCCCCTGGAGATCACTCAGGAGCTATAGCTAAACCAAAAATGCAATCAAAGGCATCTTTACAAGCCATGTGTCCTAAATGCTCCGCAAGCTGCAATTCATTGCTTCTGGGTGCATCAAAGGGTGTGAAGTGCTACCTAAGATATAAAATAAAATAAATGAAATGAAACAAGACACAAAAGGCTATTGACTAAAAACAGACCAACTATCAGTTTGACAGAGAGAAAAAAATAACCATCAACTTCTGTAAGTTTTTCCTTAATTCTAGAATTAAGTTCTAGGTAGGATTAAAATATCATAGATAAATGTCAAACTTGCACCACAAGCTGCATATACATCTAGGCCTAGAATGGCCTAATTCTGAGATCTTGAATTCCAGAGAGAATGCTCTTGGTGCAGAAGAAAAGAGAAATTCTCTAAAGCAGTGTTTCCCAACCTTGGCAACTTGAAGATATTTGTACTTCAACTCCCAGAATTCCCCAGCCAGCATTTGCTGGCTTGGGAATTCTGGGAGTTGAAGTCCAAATATCTTCAAGTTGCCAAGGTTGGGAAACACTGCTCTAAAATAGTATTGAGTCTGTTTATTGTACAAGCTACATTATACAGAATTTCAGTCCAGTCCTCAGGACTCATACAATACCTTGTTGAATAGGTGTATACATACACAGACACACACACACACACACCAATTTAATATTAAGAGTTTGTTGTGCAATTGTCAATGGTCATACATTCAATACAGAAACATGTGGATGCTTCTTTTAACCACATATACAACATTCCACCATTCTAGAGTAAAATCATGAAAAGTACATACAATCATAATCCATCATATTGTCTGTAATAGCATAAAACTGTATTCATGGGACAGGATGTCATGCATTACACTAACAAAGTAAAACTATTGCTCCTCTGTATCAGACCAAAATCCCTTTAGTCATAGGTAAAGGACTTCATGCATAGCCAACTTGAAATTCTATATGCAGAAAGAGCATGGAGCCAATCTGCAACATTGCACGGAAGACTTCCAATCTCTAAGTATGAACATTGATGTCAGAAAAAGGAAACACTGTGCATAATATAGATTTATGTTCTGACGCCTAATATATGGAATTAGGAAGAGGACTGATATCAAGAGTCTTAAGCCTATTCTTTGTGTGGAACCCATCTTGCCTGAAACACACCTGAATGAAACTCAGGTTCAAGACTTCGGCTGTTAAGAGAAAATGGTCCGATCTTTCAACTGCTCACCAAGAGAGCATGGAGATGACCAAGCACTCCCTGTTCTCTACACTTAGAAACATAGAAACATAGATTGACGGCAGAAAAAGACCTCATGGTCCATCTAGTCTACCCTTATACTATTTCCTGTATTTTATCTTACGATGGATATATGTTTAAATTCAGTTACTGTGGATTTACCAACCACGTCTTCTGGAAGTTTGTTCCAAGCATCTACTACTCTTTCAGTAACATAATATTTTCTCACATTGCTTCTGATCTTTCCTCCAACTAACCTCAGATTGTGTCCCCTTGTTCTTGTGTTCACTTTCCTATTAAAAACACTTCTCTCCTGAACCTTATTTAACCCTTTAACCCTTTAACATATTTAAATGTTTCGATCATGTCCCCCCTTTCCTTTCTGTCCTCCAGACTATACAGATTGAGTTCATTAAGTCTTTCCTGATAAGTTTTATGCTTAAGACCTTCCACCATTTTCGTAGCCCGTCTTTGGACCCGTTCAATTTTATCAATATCTTTTTGTAGGTGAGGTCTCCAGAACTGAACACAATCTTCCAAATGGGGTCTCACCAGCGCTCTATACAGCAGGATCACAATCTCCCTCTTCCTGCTTGTTATACCTCCAGCTATGCAGCCAAGCATTCTACTTGCTTTCCCTACCGCCTGACTGCACTGTCCACCCATTTTGAGACTGTCAGAAATCACTACCCCTAAACTTGATATTCCTTCTAGATGAGATATGTTTGTCGAGGAGAAAACATCAGCACCATGTACAAGTTCATTCTGTATGTATGTCTGTATGTCTGTACCACAAATAAGATGGGAAGTTGCTTCCTTAGATATGTTTTTTCCTTCCTCTTTTGAAATATTTCTGTCTTTTATTCGTTTTTTTAAAAAAAATTTAATTTTAATATATTTTTTAAAATCTGCCACACAGATACATGAAAAATGAAGAAGAACTAAGCAAAGCAGACATCGGGGGGTTTCCTATCCCCCACCCCCTCCACGCGTAATGGAGCTCACACATTCACCAAAGGGGAATGTGCGTGGCGGATCTGCCAAGTGCATTTCCCCTCGTTCTGTCAGCTCGCCTGCTGGCAGACGCCACCCCCTCTCCCTGAGTCAACATCACCCATCCTCGTGAGGGGGGTGGGGGGCGGAGAGAGGAGAGAGCGGAGCCGGAGGTGGCAGCGTGCCGGTGCGTGGCGCGGTCCCGCAGGGCTGAGTGGGTGGGCTTCCTGTCAGCCGCGGCGTCTCTTCCCCGAGGCGAGCGGCCCGTACAGGTGCTGCTCAGCTGGCTCCTGCAACTCGCAGCGCCAGTCTCCATGGGAACTCGGCT
Source organism: Erythrolamprus reginae (assembly GCF_031021105.1). NCBI lineage: Eukaryota > Metazoa > Chordata > Lepidosauria > Squamata > Dipsadidae > Erythrolamprus > Erythrolamprus reginae. Next base: position 207,417,401 of record NC_091952.1, read on the forward strand.
GCGGGGGAGGGGGCGCGCCTTCCCTCCTCCCGCTGCTGCCGCTGGTCTCTGCCCCAGCATGGCGCGCTCCCCGCGATACGCCGCTCCTTTACCCTCGCCCCCACCTTCTACCCAATCCGGAGAGGAGCTGAGGAGCCCAGCCACGGTTCCTTGGAGGTATTTCAGGGTTTCTATAGGAACAGAAAGCGGAAGGGAGGGGAAGGAGGATTGGGGGGGGAGCTGTTTCCCCTTCTCGGGGCGGGAGGGGAGGCTGGAGGGAGGGAGAAATCTCCCGACCGCGTCCTGAGTTAAATTGTGGCCCGGCTCAAATCAGTGCGCGCGGATACTGCGCGAAAGAGAAGCTGCAGCATCTCCTTCTTTCCTCCAAAACCGACCCCCATCTCCAATCCCCCCCCCTCACCCCTCCCGGCTATAGAACGTGCGCTCGCCTAAGTAAGTAACTAAGTCCGTCAGTATGGGGCATGCATAAGTGCACTAGCGTGCCTTCCGTCCCCTGTCCTATTGTCTCTCCTATATCTCATATACCGGTATCTTTTCTTCTATTTCTATATCCTTTCTTTCTTTATTTTTTATTTTATTTGTCATACAAATATAGTATTGTATTGTAGTATGTTTAACATAAGCATAAAGTAGGGATAGAAAAGATAAAAAGATAAAAAAATGTATATATGATGCTGACTCACCTGTAAATATGATTATGTATTGTTTTTAAAATGGAAAAAAACTTAATAAATACATTTTCAAAAAAAGAAACATAAAAAGACATTAGGACAGGAACAGTAGGCACAAAGGTGCACTTATTAATATATTATATTGTATATTATATTAATATATATTAATATCCTACACGGAAAGAAACCCGAATATGCCAAGACCTATATATATATAGTAGATTAGAAGTGCAGATTTAGTAGAATATAATATATTAATGAATATATTTTAATAATAATAATAATTATATATATATATATATATATATATATATATATATATATATATATATATATATATAATAATATATATATATTATTAATATATATTCATTAATATATTATATTCTACTAATCTGCACTTCTATTCTACTAGTTTTTCTCATCATTCCTATCATCCTTTTCCTCCCACTTAGGACTGTATGACTGAAACTTGTTGCTTGTATCCTAAGATTTTTATTAATATTGATTGTTTCTTCATTGCTTATTTGCCCCCTATGACAATCATTAAGTGTTGTACCACATGATTCTTGACAAATGTATATTTTTCTTTTATGTACGCTGAGAGCATATGCACCAAGACAAATTCCTTGTGTGTCCAATCACACTTGGCCAATAAAATTCTATTCTATTCTTATTCCTATATCTTCTCTTCTATTCTTTCTCTGATATATTTTACTACGAGTATATCCTCTATAACCTTCATTGTGTATTGGATTGACTAACTAACTAACAGAATAGAGTAGAGTAGAATAGAATAGAATAGAATAGACGAGAATAGAATAACTGGCGGTGAGTGTCCCAGTCCAAGGCTTGCCTTGTTGCAGAGGGAGAGATACCAAGGCAAGGAGTGGGGACTAGTGAGCAGCTGGATAAGGAACACCTTTTTTTCCATTTTCCCCAGTCGGCCTGGCTGTTCTGGTTCATAATACGAAGAGAGAGACTGCAGTCGACCTAATCTGGTTCAAGAGTAGGGTAACCTTAACACAGATGCTGGCTTTGTTCGGGGGTGGGGGGGAGGTGGAGAGCTTTATACCAACTCTATGAGGTTGGAGTGGATAGGCAGGAAGAAGACACATATTAAAGGGTGTACCTGTAAGGTAGCCTCACCCGATTTTGGTGTGGATGGGAATACAGTACTTATATAATATATACAGTACTGCTAAAAAAAATAATAAAGGGAACACTCAAATAACACATCCTAGATCTGAATGAATGAAATATTCTCATTGAATACTTTGTTCTGTACAAAGTTGAACGTGCACAACAGCATGTGAAATTGATTGTCAGTCACTGTTGCTTCCTAAGTGGACAGTTTGATTTCACAGAAGTTTGATTTACTTGAAGTTATATTGTGTTGTTTAAGTGTTCCCTTTATTTTTTGAGCAGTGTATAAATGAGTCCCTGATTGGACAATTCCCTCTTCACACACACACACACACACACACACACACACACACACACACACACACATCCTAGAAAATACCAACATGAATAGGGCCTCTGGCTAAGCAAATATGCATAAGATTGCATCTGACATTAAAGATACTTATTTTTGTGTGGTTTTTCTGCCAGGCCATTACTAGTTCTGAAAGAGCTATTGCCATTTTCATTTACTGCAGTGCACATTTGATACATTAGAGAAGAGCCCCATTCTTGATTCTATTTTCTGCCATTCTTCCCCCTTTTGTCAAAACTCCAGAGAAGCTTAGAGTGGTCAGACTCGCTGGGACAAAGTACAGTGGTACCTCTACTTAAGAACTTAATTTGTTCTGTGGCCAGGTTCTTAAGTAGAAACGTTCTTAAGTAGAAGCAATTTTTCCCATAGGAATCAATGTTAACGCAAATAATGCGTGCAAACCCATTAGGAAAGAAATAAAAGCTCGGATTTTGGGTGGGAGGAGGAGGAGGAAGAAGAGGAGGAGGACAGTTGCTGCCCAGAGTGAAAGGAGTGTTTCTTTTCTCTGGGCGCTGGAAGAGGTTTATTCCCTCTCCAAGCGGTCAGAGAAAGGAAAATGCTTTCTTCACTCTGGACTGCCAAAGCCTCCTTAAGCACCACCAAAAGGCTCTTCTGGCAGCCCAGAAAAGCTTGAGATGGCCGGGATTAAAGGGGGAACAGCTGGGTCTTCATGCCACTCTCAAATATCCTGGGAATTTTTTCCGGGTTCGGGTTCTTAAGTAGAAAATGGTTCTTAAGAAGAGGCAAAAAAATCTTGAACACCTGGTTCTTATCTAGAAAAGTTCTTAAGTAGGGGCGTTCTTAAGTAGAGGTACCACAGTACTGGAGTAACCAAGTATGGCATATGGCCCTGTTCTAAGCTGTTAACAGTAAGCTCTTCAATTCATTCTGCTGTCTCTTCCCCTACCACCACCCCACATTCCATGTATCGTAAGCCCAGAATGTATGAGATATCTTTGTTTTCTAGGCGTTATAATCAGACAAGATACAGGAGACAAATATGTTTTTTTAAGCAGCAATCATATGAAATCAGACATCCAACAAAAAATTAGTGTAACCTTGAAAAGTCTCACATGGGTTATTTATTGCACCATGTGGCTTCCCGACTGGGAGATGATGGGCAGTTTCTTCATCAGTATAGGCAGATTTATGTAAGATTATGTCTCAAGTTAATGATAAAATGTGTGTATTTGCAATATACATTGTTCTGTTTATGTGCATAATTTAGAATCATAAGTGTTATAAAAAGATTGCATCAAGCATTTTAGAGAAACAAGAAAGCATCATGGTCGAAGTTCCACATAAGTCAAATATTAATTATATTTTTTTTGCTCATTTCTCTAGATTAAAGTAGAACAGAATTTAGGGTGGCTTTTAATAATTTTATTTAAACTTTTCCATTTTTAAAAAAAATATTGTTTATTGTATGAAGCATAATACAGTATTAATAATAGGCAGTCCTCACTTAACAACCACAATTGAGCCCTGTCATTAAACAGGCCACCACTTGACTTGATTTTACATTTTTATGACAGTTGCAAAGTGAATAGCACCTAGCATAGGTGTTAAGTGAATAGCACCATGGTTGTTACATGGTCATTAAACAACTCCATATATACAAGTTGGTATTATTTGACCAGAAACTGGGGGGGAAATGCCTGAAACCAGCAAATTCAGCAAAATATATCTGCAGAATGCTGAAACTAGTTGTAAATTTGAGCGAGTTGACAAATGTCCAATATGTGAACATATGGATGTTGGAGGTGGTACAGCAGTAGTGTTTTTCAGGACAAATCATAAGTAACTTCTGTTGAGTCCACTGTAACTTCCAATAGTCATTACACAATGGCTACCCATACTAAGTTAAATCAGAGGTATAAAATCCTTGTTATAACAATCAAATCTGTTCATACCCATTTCCATTTGCCTGATTCAATTCTTTCCAAGCTTTTATTAATTTGCCCTCTCTGCCTTTGGTTTGGTCTTGCTCTAATTTATTTGATAGTGTACTAGGAGACTTGGGAGAGAACCAAATGTAGGTGATGTACAAGAAAAGGAGGGTGGGAGGGAGGGAGGGAGGGAGGAAGGAAGGAAGGAAGGAAGGAAGGAAGGAAGGAAGGAAGGGGGAAGGAAGGAAGGATTTATACATTCATATCCACATACATACAGCGAGTACTTTACTTGAAACTCTTCCAATGTAGATCTCAAACTGAAGATGAAAAGAGAAGGGCTGTGAGAGAAAGTACACTGATTTCTCTGCTATGCCTCAACAGTCCAAAATGCAGGCTAGACTAGGGGCAGTTTTTAAATTAGATTAATTTTGAAACCAGGCAGATGGCCTTCAAATTAATCTGGATAAGAAGATCTATTCAGTTTAGGTGAGTACTTTCATGTTTAAGAAACTGCTAGTAGCTTTGCCAGCATGATCTAGATTAATCTTTCTGATGTTAGCTCACAGATCAAATGTGGAATATGCAGTGAGAGAGCTTTATCATTGATTTAAGTTTCTTGCTCAAAAGCAACAATACATCTCCTTAATGTAATTTGATGGACTCAAGCATCTTATTCATGCAGTCCACTTTCCCTTTTTATGACACCTCTATAATTGTCTGGTTCAGTTCTGCAACCCAACAAGACAGACACAGACTTCAGAGGATGATCAGAACTGCAGAAAAACAATTACTGCCAACCTGCTTTCCAGTGAGGACCTGTACACTGCATAAGTAAAAAAGAGGGCCGTGAAAATAGTTACTGACTTCCTCACCTCCTGGACATAATTGTTTCAACTCTTACCCTCAAAATGAGGCTATAGAGCACTGCATACCAAGACAACTAGACATAAGAACAGTTTTTTCCTGAATTATTATTATTATTTATTATTATTTATTAGATTTGTATGCCGCCCCTCTCTGGAGACTCAGAGTGGCTCACAACAACAAAACAGTACAAATCCAATGGTTAAAACAATTTAAAACCCTTAATATAAAAACAATCATACATCTCATACAAACCTTACGTAAAGCGGAAATGGCCCAGGGGAATCAATTTCCCCATGCCTGGCGACAGAGGTCGGTTTTAAAGAGTTTGCGAAAGGCAAGGAGGGTGGGGACAACCCTAATCTCCAGGGGGAGTTGATTCCAGAGGGTCGGGGCCACCACAGAGAAGGCTCATTCCCTGGGTCCCGCCAGACATTGTTTTGTTGATGGGACCCGAAGAAGGCCAACTCTGTGGGACCTAACCGGTCACTGGAATTCGTGCGACAGAAGGCGGTCCCAGAGATATTCTGGTCCGATGCCATGACTCTGCTAACAAATAATTCCCTCACCAATGTCAAACTATTCACTAAAGCTGGTTATTATTACTATTAGTTTTATCATTCCTCTCACCCATTGCTAACATGTTATAAGCCCACTTATGACTATATGACTGTAAATTATTCTTGTAGCCTTATGATTTATATTAATATTGATTGTTTCCTAATTGCTTATTTGAATCCTATGACAATCATTAGGTCATGATTCTTGATAAATGTATCTTTTCCTTTATGTATACTGAGAGCATATGCACAAATTCCTTATGTGTCCAATTACACTTGGCCAATAAAGAATTCTATTCTATTCCATTCTAAAAGTAAAGAATGAGAAGAAACTCTTTTCAGCCAATTACCATTCGCCATTTCATCAATATCAAGAGAAACCTGGAACTATGTTTTATTTAAGTGTATAAACAATTGTTCCTGTTTCTAGCATCTTTTGATAAACTCTAACTACACACTACAATTAGTTGACAGTAGAAACGGATGTTCCATTTATCTCAGAAAAAGAAGCAGAAAAGATAGGTTTTCTGTCATGTAATGCCAAACTATAGATTAGTGTTGCAATTAGGATGCTAACACAAGTTTCCTTATTTTTATGAATTTTAGCTTGAGCAAATGTAGAAACTTATGAACCTGATATAATTTTTTAACATTATTTCAACCTATACAATGAAGTTGTTTTGAAACAAAGTTATATTCCTAAAATGGTCTGTAAGTAAATAATTTTGCTTCATTTCAGATGTAATTTTGACATGCGCATAAATGATTACATTAAAATAACTTATTTATTTCAGCCTTTCCCAACTTAGTGCCTTCCAAGTTTAATAAGATTACATATAGAGTAGTATGCCTGAAATTCAGAGTACTGAGTACTCTAATTCCATGGTAACATATCTTGGGGCACCAGGTTGGGGGAAATGGATTTAAATAAGTATTTGACTCCAATTTTAATAAATATAAAAATATAAAAATACAGCAAAATTATTTTGCCTTACCGGCCAATTTCACTATGAATCTTTAGTAGAGACTTGTAGGATTAATGAAACACATCAGAAGTCATTCCCTTTTATCTGAGCTTATACCATGGCAGTAGAAATTAGTGTAAGCACATTGAACAATATCAATATCTATCAATCTTTCAACATTCTTTTTTTTCCCTGTCTCCAGCCTAAATCACTAACATGTAACTAAATCAATGATTCTTTTGTTTTAGTTTTCTTAAGTCATGTGAACATTTGTTACCGAAAAATGAAATATTGTCACAGATGGCTGTGGGCGTTCTGGACTTTATGGGCTCTTATGATAATGTTTTTACTTTATATTACTTTAGATTTTGAATCCTACAATTCACATTGAAGATTTAGCTTAAAATAGCAAATAATTTAGTGTGTGAAATAGTGGCAAAATAATTTAATTTTCAATCCAAAATTTAAAACTTTTTAAGCATTTGATAAAATAGACCACAACCTACTTCTTAGTCATTTAGAAAAATGTGGAATATGCAAGCATCGCCACCAGATGGATTTGTAACTGGCCAACCAACTGCATTCAATGTCTAGTCCTTAATGGAACTACAGGTAGTCCTTGACTTACAACAGTTCATTCAGTGACTGAAGTTACAACAGCACTTTTGATCTGACACTGAAAAAACTTACGATCCTTTTCACACTTATGACAGTGTCCTGCAGTCATGTGATCACTTATTGTGACCTTCTGACAAGCAAAGTCAATACGGAAGCCAGATTCATTTAACAACCATGCTACTAACTTAACAACTACAGTACAGTGATTCACTTAACAACGGTGGCAAGAAAGGTAATAAAACAGGGGAAAACTCACTTAACTGCCTTATTTAGCAACAAATATTTTGGGCTCAATTGTGGTCATAAGTTGAGGACTTATGAGATACATCTACATGGAGGTAAGTAGCAGGGTACCTCAAAGTACTGCCTTAGGCCCAGTACTCTTCAATAAATTCATAAATGATTTAAATAGGGAATAAAAAGGGAACTTCAAATTTGCACTCCACATAACACCCTAGAAGATAGGCTCAAAATCCAGAACCATCTCAACAGACTTGAAGACGGGGTGCTGTCTAACAAAATGAAATTCAATGGTGGCAAAAGTAAGGTTCTACATATAAGTAAGAAAAAACAAATTTATTTAGAATGGGTGGTATCTGGATCAATAGTAGTAACTTGTAGAAGGGTCTTGGAGTCCTAATGGACAATATGAGCCAATAGTGTGCTCTATGTAGCAAATAAAGCCAATGCAGCCCTAGGCTGCATTAACAGAAAGATAGTGTCAAGATAATGTGAATCAAGTTCCTGTGAAGTATTAATATCGCTTTATAAATCCTTAGTAAGACCACACTTAGAATACTGCACCCAGTTTTGGTCCATATTATAAAAAAGATGTAGAAACATAGGGAAAAGTGAAGAAAAGAGCAACGGATGATGAGGGAGCTAGAGGTTATAGGAATTGGGTATATCTAATCTAGTGAAAAGAAGACTTAGGGGTGACATGATTAGTGTTCCAATATTTGAGGGGCTGCCACAAAGAAGGGAGGGGTTGAATCTATTTTCCAAAGCACCAGAAGGCAGGACCAGAAACAATGGATGGAAACTATTCAAGGAGAGAAGCAACCTAAGGAGAAATTTCCTAACAGTTAGAACAATTAACCAATAAAACAGGTTTGAGTTGTCATTCAGAAATCAAAAGTTTTCCAGCTAGACATGTCCATTAATCCAAAAATGGGAATACAATAGTTAAATTTCTGTTGATGTGAAAAGGCCAGGTGAACAGATCTGGATATAGCTCTCTTCTGTGTTCTTCTCTGCAGGCCCTAGGACGAGGAGGGGATGGGCCTTGGTCTTCATCTGAACCCCCCACCCCTCTTCCTGGTTGCACCTATCCTAGGGCTTAATTTTATGAAAGGGATATCCTGCATATATATGACCTCTATTGTGTCTGCAATAAGGCAACGTACCCCTGAGCTGCACCTGGAAACAAGTCTCTGAATATGGGGTTAAGCCTCTGGAGAGTGAACATTTATTTCTGAGCCTGGTTCAAAATCTTAAATAATAAATATCAAGCACTAAATCCATGAAGTACACTGCAGTTTAAGCATACTGTATAAAGAATTTTAGCAAAATTAAAATACTGTTTTGTTCTTGGAAGTTAACTGACATTGCAATCACTATGCAAATAAAAAGTTTATTTTTAATGAATTATTTTCTGCAGGGACTCACAAAATACCTGCTCCAAGGAAGCAACTACTCAACATTTCGTGTCTGATTAATTTCAGCATCACTGTAGTGACCCATTTAATATATATTGTACAGAATACTACAAGCAGCAGGCACATTTCTTCTAGAGACAAATAATGTAATTCCAGTAAGTATTCAGAAAAATCATAGTGCCAAAAGAAATTCTATTAGTTACATGGTTTGTATCAATTTAAATAATCTGTATTAAGTGTATTAGTTTAAATAAAATGGAATAACATATTTACATATCCTGAAACAGTGAGAATCAGATTTAGGTTCAATTATTTTGTTTTTTGCTGCTACTTTACAACAATATTTATAATAAATAATAATAATAATAATAATAATAATTTATTGGATATGTATGCCGCCCCTCTCCGTAGACTCGGGGCGGCTAACAACAATAATAAACACAACATGTACAATCCAATCATAAAAAACAACTAAAAAACCCTATTATAAAACCAAACATACACACAAAGATACCATGCATAACTTGTAATGGCCTAGGGGGAAGAGCTATCTCAACTCCCCCATGCCTGGCGGTATAAATGAGTCTTGAGTAGTTTACAAAAGACAGGGAGGGTGGGGGCAGTTCTAATTTCCGGGGGGAGTTGGTTCCAGAGGGCCGGGGCCGCCACAGAGAAGGCTCTTCCCCTTCTATATTCTATCACTAACCTATCTCTGAACTTGATAATGCATGTGCCAAATAATATTATTGTATCTGTGATGGCCTGGGGCATGACCCAAAGGCAACATAGCCAAAGAAAAAGTATGAGTCCCTTTATTGGCACTAACTTTGCCCCCAACGTCACCTTTACTTTTTGACCTGGATAAAAGCTCTCCCACAAACCTGCAGCAGTTTCTGGCTGCAGATACGCCGGCCCAAACACTGCAAGCAGAATGACTGCAAATCAAACACTCCAGCAGGGCAAGATAACGAGTCCCAGAAGCAAAAAAATTCACGGCAGTAATTCCAGCAAAACAAGATAATATACAGAAGCATGATAATAATTCAGTCAGGAAAAATAACAGGAATGCAGGCTACAACTCTCAACCCTAGATGCATTCAGCGTTTGTTCCCCAAAAACACCCCTCCCAACTGCCTCTCCTTTAAATTCTATCCTCAGGCGTGCCTTGTGAAAGGAATCGGGGAACTTTCCTTCCTCGTAAGCCAAGGAACCCACATTGCTCTCTTCTGCGTTCTTCTCTGCACGCCCTAGGACGAGGAGGGGGTGGGCCTTGGTCTTCATCTGAGCCCCCCACCCCTCTTCCTGGTTGCACCTATCCCATGCTCTGCCCAACCTGCCTTTGTCCTTTTCCAGTTTCCTCCACAGCCATGGGAGCCACTCTCCTGCACTCTGTCAACTGTTCATCTTTCATCTCAGACTCAGACAGGGGCATGACAGTATAATGACTCCAAAAAAGTATTAGTTTTTGGTTTATTTACTTATAATTCCATTATTTTTATAAATAACAGAAGGCAGTGAACACACACAATACTCCATCCTCCTATTTTCCCCACAACAGCCACCATGTGAGGTGACACAGCTGAGAGAGAGTGACTTGACCTAAACCACTCAGCTGGCTTTCATGGCTAAGGTGGGACTTGAACTAACATCTCCCATTTTCTAGCCCGGTACATTAATCACTAGACCAAACTGGCTCTTTCAATTAAAAATAAAATATGAATGATCCTGACCAAATCTGATTTTGAAATTTTATTTCTTAGACATAAGATAAGCTTATTTGATTGTTCAAATAAGCTTATCTTATGTGAAAAGTGAAACTGATTGTCCGGAGCTCCAGAAAAATCTCTCAGAATTGAGTGAGTGGGCAACAAAGTGGCAAATGCATTTTAACCTAAACAAGGGCAACGTTATGCATATTGGGGCAAAGAACCCCAATTATACCTACCAACTTATGGGGACCAAGCTTTCTGAGACAACCCAAAAAAGGAACTAGAAAAGGTGCAAAAAAGGGCAACAAGAATGATCAAGGAAATGGACTACCTCTCTTATGAAACCAGGTTGCAAAATCTTGGCCTCTTCAGCCTTGAAAGACGGCGTTTAAGAAGTGACTTGATCAAAGTGTATAAAATCATGCATGGGATGGAAACGGTGGCTAGAGAAAAAATATTTTCTCTATCACACAATACTAGGACAAGGAGGAACTCCCTAAAGCTCATAGGTAAGAAAGCAAGGACAAATAAAGGGAAATATTTCTTCACCCAGAGGGTCGTTGGTTTATGGAATTCACTTCCAGAAGAGTTTATGACAGCTGTCAGCCTGGATAGCTTCAAGGCAGGATTAGGCAGATTCATGGATTCCAAGTGTATCGGTAGTTATTGAAACGGATGTCCAAGTGCCACCTCTATGTTGGTTGAGCCAGGCAGTATTCCCTTGCGTACCATTTGTTGGAGGTCAAGGGAAAGGGAAGGTTTTGCCTTCTCTTTCTGCTCAAGATCCCCATGTACAATTGGTGGGCCACTGTGTGACACAGAAATGCTGGACTCAATGGGCTTTGGCCCAATTCAGCATGGCTCCTCTTATGTTCTGATGTTCCCAAAGAATGCGGTCAGTCTGGCAAGATTCTACTTGAAACTAATCATGAGTGGCTCTTGTTGCTTGTGCCTAACACCATGGTAAATATAGACACACTGAAACCACCAATAGCTTGTAATAGTGATAATGAAGAACAAATAATAATACTGTATAACTAAATAAAATAATATCAACAATTAAATATAAGAAATACAAACTAAGAGTAAACCCCCATTACATTACTTAATTTGGGTAATGAAACAGCTGCAAGAAAACTACCATATAAAGGAAATAGTATAAGGGCAGACTAGATGGACCATGAGGTCTTTTTCTGCCATCAATCTTCTATATTTCTATGTTTCTACCAAGCTCACAGAGCATCCCACATAAAACAAATAAATTAAGGAGTGCGATAGCAAGAAGAGATCAGCTACCACCAATATAGCAATGAGTCTTTTGACAAGCAATAGGTCATTATTTATTTATTGATTGATTGATTTATTTATTTATTTATTTATTTATTTATTTATTGATTTATTGATTTATTTTTAAAAAATTATGCCGCCTTTCTCTTTAAGACTCAGGGTGGCTTACAACATGTTAGCAATAGCACTTTTTAACAGAGCCAGCATATTGCCCCCACAATACGGGTCCTCATTTTACCCACCTTGGAAGGATAGAAGGCTGAGTCAACCTTCAGCGGGTGATGAGATTTGAACTGCTGACCTGCAGATCTACAATCAGCTTTAGTGGCCTGCAGTACTGCACTCTACCTGCTGCGCCACCTCGGTTACTATTTCAAAAACTGTATCCCAAAATCACTACTGAGTAGGAAGATACTAAGCCAGGGATGTCAAACTCGCATTGTCACAGTGGCATCACATGATGTATCAGGACTTTGTTTTTTCCTTTGCTAAACCAGGAATGAGTATGACCAGCAAGTGATGAATCTGGCCCATGGGCCAGGACTTTGACAGCCCTGTACTAAGGCATCTCATAATAATAATAATAATAATAATAATAATAATAATAATAATAATAATAATAATAATTTTTTTAAAAAAAATTATTAGATTTGTATGTTGCCCCTCTCCGAAAACTCGTGGCGGCTCACAACAACAATAAAACAAAACAGAAACAAATCTAATAATTAAAACTGTAGCTAAAACCCATTATCTTAAAAGCAATCAATAATACACAATCACACTCACTCATAACTTTAATGGTCAGAAAAGGGGATACATTAGTTGCCCTGTGCCAGGCTCTTGCGAAAAGTGGGGAGGGTGGGGGCAGTTCGAATTTCCGGGGGGAGTTGATTCCAGAGGGCCAGGGCTGCCATAGAGAAGGCTCTTCCCCTAGGCCTCGCCAGATGACACTGTTTGGTCGACGGGACCTGGAGAAGGCCAACTCTGTGGGACTTAATCGGCCACTGGGATTTATGCAGCAGAGGCGGTCCCGTAAGTATTCTGGTGCAATGCCACGTAAGGCTTTATAGGTTATCACCAACACTTTGAATTGTGTTCAGAAACTAATTGGCAACCAATTTAGGCCACGGAGTGTTGACGAAACATAGGTGTATCTGGGAAGACCCATGACTGCTCGCAAGGCTGTGTTCTGCACGATCTGGCATAATGAATCATTCCTGACTTCTGCTTTGACATGAAATCACTAAAAGTCACAGAGAAGATGGGTAACTTTGAAGACCTCAAAATACCCAGGTAGGTGATTATGGTGACAGAGTTGCAAAGCCCCTTACTCTAGGAGCAACGTAGCTGTTGTGGCATAAATTTCTGTGCTCTAGGAAAAAGAGAGATATTGCAAGGAGGTTCCTTATAGCCTATGCATAAAGGATCCCATTCTTGATTAATGTAGATTCAATTAATCCAATTCTATATCTACCTCAGGTGAGAAAGATGGGAATGGAGGAGGTCTCCATTCAGGGTGTAGAATATAGTTTAGGGTAGTCTTAAAACATGAAATTCTTGATTGAAATGTAAGAGATTAAAAAATCAAAAGAAAATGTGCTCAGCTGATCTAACAGTGGATAGGCCTGTGAGAATATGCCTTAAATTCTTATGATGTCACAATCCAGGCGTTGGAACTGCTTCTTGATAGTCAGCAGCTTCTTGTGAAAAATCTCATAGTTTCATTCAAGGATAGTAGCTGTAAAAAGAGAAAAAAACCACCAAACTGAACATGGAGGCAATTTTACTGAGAACTCAGGAGCCAATTGTAAACACACAGATCCCAAGGCAAAATCAAGGCATCAGCCTGTGCAATTAGTGGGCAGACAAGATGTTGATGACTTGCAGAAAGGCTTATTAGGTTTTAGAAAGTCAGTTTAAAAAATGTCACCCTCTTAGTAAGCTAAATAAATGTTGGAGCAATTTAGAAATGAATTTAGAATCAAAATAGGCAAAACCCAAGAAAGGTGGTACTATAATATTAGGGGAGGGAGGTGAGAATACCAAGATAACAGATTGTACTTTAGTTTAATCCATCTGTAGTTCTTCAGAAGAAATACAGTATTCTAAATAATCTAGTATAGACTGACAGTGATACATTTCTGAAGTTCAATGCAGAGGTTGTTGTCATGAAGACACTGAAGAACTGTATGCATTTGGTTGTCATAAAATGCATTGTCCTCAGAATTGATATACTGTATACTCTCCTCAATGTATTATTTGTTCAAGAGATTATGGGAATATGCTTCATAGATCGTTGAAAGTCTTGCTTATTGCCAGTCTGTATGACATTACTAAAAATTCAAATATCCCATAATGATAGTTAAAAGCTATCATTCATGCCCTTCTTCATACCATTCAGATTTCTCTGAGGAGTAGCTGGTTCATTGTTGAGTCTGTAGCCAATACAATCCCAAGGCCATGGTGGTATATATGAATGGCCTTGGAAAAAAGATTAAGAGATACAGCCAAGAGAACTGTCAGATAAAAACCAACTTAGCCCACTGCAGAGTGGTTCAGAAGAGACTCTCCCTATTTTGCTTGAGCTGTAAAGGGTATGGAAGGAGAAATGTATTTTCAGTCTTGCAATATTTTGTTAATGTAACCCTAATAATAAAATGGAATTAGTTCATCTAGCTGTGTTTCCTGTTTATTCTATTTAACAAGGCTGACAACAACTGGATAATGTAAGGAGGAGATCAAATAAAACCGTGGAAGTTTCTGATAGTTGCTAGTGGGGAGTTGTAAAGGGTAATTGGGATATGATTGGACCTATTAATCAAAAAGTAGTTTCAACATGAAGATAAGTAGTAGATGGTACATGCATTGAATTAGTTAATAAAGTTATCAGTTGTAGCTGTATTCCTGTGCTAAGTACGAGTACAGGATAAAAGGATTGATTAAATTGCAATGTAATCATTTAATTTCTTGTTGATCCAGCCTCATAGCTCTTTCCTGTCACATGTTTTTTGACAAGCCAGAGTGGAAGTAAGGTGTTTGCTTAAAAAATGCTACAGTTTTTTACAACCATGGCATTTTAGGTGTAATGGTCAGTGTCCATGCCTTATATATGGTGGCAGATACTTGAGCAATAAGAAGTGTTTAATGGGTCATTCTCAATCTATAACCACAATTAGAATAATTTCCAATATTGAGCCATACGCAGTGTCTGATTTCAATCCTGCTGATACTCATACACAAACACTAACCATTTAACTTTTACTTACCTCTAATCTATACACTCACCACACACGAGAAAACAAACAATGCCTGCTAACTTGCAGGTACTATCTCCCCATCCCCCACCAGTCCCTTTCCATATACAAATCTCTTTCTATCTCTTCACTTATCCACCAAACAATATACTACTCTACCAACTCTAATTGTAAATTAATGTAAATATCAGATAAAAATATATAAACTTTAAATGTTGATAGCAATATGATTAACTACGATTTACTACTCTGAATAGACAATATTAAGTAATACACATCGTATACTGTATTACAAACATCGATTTTGTATGGATACTGTATATGCTTTTTCTCGACACAATCGCAAATTTTTGAATGTAATAGAATTATGTCTAATCCAATATTATGAACTGATATATAACAAGCTATACATGTTGTAGATGCTAACAGGATTGGTGTACAAATTTATTTTCTCTTTGTACCCCCCTTAATACCCTTCTTATTTTTCTGTACCCCCTGTTCCATCTCCCCCTTTTCAATAAATTAATAAATTGTTTTTTTTTTTAAAGAATAATTTCCATTAGTAGTTGTTATGCAAATCCTGGACAATTTTTTTTTTGCTACCTTTCTTAAACTAAACACCCAGGGGTGGGCTACTGCCCAGATGGGGAGGGGAATGCAGTGGGGTAGCAAAAATGGAGCTCCACCCCAGAGCACCCAAATTTGCACTGAAAGATGTTGAAAGAAAATGCAAGGCGTCCTGCATAAGCCACGCCCACAGTGTGGTAGTAAAAATTTTGGTAGCCGTTCACTGAAAACACCACAGTTGTTAAATAACTCATGCAACTAGTAAGGGAATACAGCTTTATTTTGCTAGTCAGAAGTCATCTGGAAAAGTCACAAATGGTGATTATATGGTCCTGAGATGCTGCAATTGTCGTAAATATATATTGATTGCCAAGCGCCCAAAGTTTGATCACATGACTGTGAGGATGCTGCAACAGTCATAAGTACAAGGACCCAGACTCCAAACTGGTAACAAAGGTAAGTGAAACCCATTATTGATGTATTAAATTGGTAAATTTCAAATCAAAGTCTGCTCAGTATAGGGAAGTAGGAAGGAAAAAGGAATGAAATAGAGTGATATCTTATTTTACTACCTGTAGTCAGCCACAACAGCTCATTTTTCATAAATGCTCAAGCAGACATAAGTTAATGTCATTATGTCTGGAGTGCCTGGATAAACCATGTCATCTCATATTTCATCAATTAATCCTTGAACAGGTCAGTTAAGCTTCTCTCCTTTTACTCTACATTGTGAGTGAACATATGCCCAAACTGAAATCTTGCCCTATTATAGATTTCACAATTAGCTATCAAAAGACCCTTGAAATTAGTTTTTAAGATGCCAAAAAGCTATGGTAATGGTCCAGATCATTGCTGGTCTGGCTCAGATGTGACATATCCCACTTTGCAATCTCTTCATATGGTTTATAAAGAAATTCTTTAGTAGGCAAAGAAATGTTCTGAGCCTGGTGAGAGATACTTCACATTGAGTGAGGGAAACAATAAAGCTTGTTTGGATTGCATTATTTTGATCTGGTACAGGAGTTGGCATTTTGATATAGATAGAATAAAGGACAAGTATCTAACAAGTCCCTTGGCTTGAAATCAACAAAATTGCTGTAGTGGAATAAGTGCCTGGTTGGAGGTAAATATTTATATAATATTTATATTTATTAGATTTGTATGCCGTCCCTCTCCGAGGACACGGAGCGACTCCCAACAAACAATACAGTCTACAAATCCAATGTTAAAAAGCAGAACAATTAAGAAACCCTTATTAAGATTATTAGTACACTTTCAGATCTGCACTAGTCAAGGAGTGACTCAGCACAAGACCTAGCATGTATAAGGAAAACTGCTAGAATACACCTGTAATGTGGAACATACACGTCTTAGATATAGGGTAAGGAAAACAAAGGAGGAGTTTTTGAAATATATTTCAGATGCTGCAGGAAGTGCTTCTGGAGGGAAGATCACCTGGTTAGCAGAGACTGGAACAGAGACACAGCCTGCTAGCTTAGAGCAGTTATAAGAATTGGGAAGAACTAGGTGCAGCAGTCGTTAGAATCAATGGTGGGTTCCTACTGGTGCGCTAGGTGATTTCATTCCAGTAGAGTCCATCAGATTGAACAATTTGTGCATGACCATTCCAGTGCCGGTCCTTCAGATGGCACCATCTTTTTTCCTGAATTTTTTTGGATTTTTTGCTTCGTGCACATGCAAGGAAGCAAAATTGTGCACCTGAATCAAGAGGATGCACAGGCAGTGTACTGGTATGCAGATTACCTACCATGTTAGAATGCAGTACTGCAGGCTACTTCTGCTGATCACACGCTGCCAGCAGTTTGGTAGTTCTGGTCTCACTGGCTCAAGGTAGACTTGGCAAGTGAAGGGTGTTGTGGTTGGCTCTGGCCCAGCTCCTGCCCCAGGGAATGTGAAGGTGGATGCAGGGGAAACTTCAACATGTCATAGGCCTGTGTTATTGCCGACAGAGTCAGTTCAGAGTTTAGTTTCCTCGGACCAAAAAGAAGGTGGGAGTGACTTGGAAGAGGGGGGCTTGGCACACAGCCCAGGCAGTCAATCTCCATTATCTTCCATTGATTCAGATGAAGACATCTTGGACCCACGCAAGTGTAGAATTATGCATAGAAGAGACCAAGTAAGGACATATTACAGGAGATAAGAGAGGCCACCTGTGTTTGGGTGGGGCTCCAGTAATTAGGGCTGCTGCTATAAATAGCAGCATGTGGGTTTGGCCGTTGTGGAAGAGTATCTGATCGCAGTTCTTCAGGAATCCTGTGTTGCTGTTTTCTGGACTTTGTTTGTTGATTTTTCATGCCTTTGAAACCAAAGCAGAGAAACGTGTGTGTGTGTGTGTGTGTGTCTCACTTCGTTGGAAGAAGAAGGGGTGTGAAGTTTCTTCACAGCTGCTAGCTTAGTACTTAATGACTGTTAAGGGAAATTGTACAGACTACCCGGTTGTTTTGGGATGAGTGCTCTTTGCAATACAAAAAGAGTGCTTAGTTTATTTTGAATTTTGTGATAAAGAACATTGTTTTGAATTTTCAAACGTGTGTGTGTCTGAAATTTGTATCCTTGAGAGCCCGGCGGAACAGAAGGGCTATCAAATTTTTTACTACCACACTGTGGGCGTGGCTTATGCAGGACACCCTTTCAGTGCAAATTGGGTGCTCTGTGGGGTGGAGCTCCATTTTCACTACCCCACTGCATTTCTCTCCCCTCCCTCGTCCGGGCAGTAGCCCACCCCTGGACTCGGCCTTCCATCCTTCCGAGGTCAGTAAAGTGAGGACCTAGACAGTTGGGGGCAACATGCTGACCTGTAAACTGCTTACAGAGGGCTGCAAAGCACTGTGAAACAGTATATAAGTCTAAGTGCTATTTCTATACTGTGTTGTGTCTACTAAAATTCAAAAGTTGGACAGTGAAACTTTGTGAATTAATGTCTTTCATGGGAAATGCAGTAAATGTCAAGTAGAAACTGAAGTGAAAAGATTTGAGGAGGAAGAGAAAATAAAGTGCCATATTTTTTGCACTATAAGATGCACTTGACGATAAAATGCACCTAGGTTTAGAGGAGGAAAACAAGAAAAAACATCAGGTGGAACCTGAGAGGATCACAGATAGGTGTCTTCTCATATTCCAGCTGTGCCTATTGACTCCCGCGGAAAAGAGAGAAGAGGTGGGCAATGACAAAGACAAAACACTCTGAACATTTTTAAGAGAAGATTGAACTGCCACTTGACAGGTGTGCTATAGGGTTCCTGCTTGGGCAGGGGGTTGAACTTGATGGCCTTCATGGTCCTTTTCAACTCTAACAATAGATAGATAGATAGATAAAAAGAGGCAGAGTTCAGCACTGTAAAGGGACCTCACTGCTGCGGCCTGGCTGCTATTCACCAAAAGACCAGCACCGTTTCCACCCACTTTTGGGGGGTACGTCCAGTGAAGGGCTACCAAAATTTTTACTGCCACACTCTGGGCATGGCTTATGCAGGACGCCCTGCATTTTCTTTCAACCTCCTTTAGTGCAAATTGGGTGCTCTGGGGTGGAGCTCTGTTTTTGCTACACCACTGTGTTACTCCTCTCCCCATCCGGGCAGTAGCCCACCCCTCGATATGTCTTATGGAGCAAAAAATACACTAGGTTATGACTTGATTTTTTTATATTACTTATACTATTCTGAAAATACAGCGAAACCCCTATTTTAATAGTATTTTCACTTGTGTAACCATGCTACTTTATTAGGATAAACTGACTAAGGGTAAATATCTTGTCCATAATAAAATCCCTTGTTTATTTAAATTCTGGCTCTATGTTTGTGTGTGGGTAATGGAAAGTGTGGATGAGCTTGGAGAAGAAAGGGAAGAGATGCAATCACAGCCTATAATGGAATATGGGAATTATCTTGGGGGAAGGAGAAAGAGATGCCACCTGAGAAACAATCCGACAAAAGAGAGAGGATACCCCTGAGATTTAAAGAGAGAAAAAATCTTAGAAAGGACCCTCCCATCAACCCACCCCAACAATCAAGTAGTTAAAAGAAGCAGCAGGAAGTTTGTATCTCCAGGTATGCAAGATGCTGTTAATGTGCTAATATGATGCCTGGTTTACCTAGGAGGACTGACTGTGTATGTATGTATCAACTTTTATCCTGACCCAGCCTCCAACAAACAGGCTGCTATGCTCTTTGAGTCAGCGTCGGCTGCAAAACAGGCTGTTTTAGGTACTCGCTAACCAGTGATGGGCTCCTACGGGTACGGTCAGGTACGCAGTACTAGTAGCAAAATTTTGGTCAGGTACACAGTACCAGTAGCAAAATTTTAATTTTTTTTTTCTCTTTTTTCCCCCTTCTGGGCTCTGGGTATGTTTTTCCTATCACAGTAAATGAGGTTGAATGTATATAATTTTTGAAGAGCTGTGCATGCGTATATACACTTTATATATTAGTTAATCAGGGGTGGGGTACTGCCTAGACAGGGAAGAGGAATGCAGTGGAGTAGCAAAAATGGAGCTCCACCCCAGAACACCCCATTTGCACGGGAAGATGTTGAAAGAAAATGCATAAGCCACGCCCACAGTGTGGTAGTAAAAAGTTTGGTAGCCCATCACTGTCGCCAACCCTATTCTTTTTTGGTGCTCTATACCTCACGAAAGTGTGTGACCTCTGAGCAAACAAAACAACACTGAACTGACCAGCAAAGCTTAAGGAAAAATGGGTAACACCTCTGCACACATAGCAGAGAGAGAATTAAAACCTCACACTAACAGTTTTCCATTTCTAAAAAATAATTTGTGCATATGACTTCTTGTTCAGTGACTCTTGATTGGAATCCAGTTATTTATGACTTAGTCAACTGAGTAAGACTACGTTTTTCCTTTGACTTGGTATCCTAAATCTTCAGCTTGACCTTGGACTGCGTGACTTGGAATTTGCCTTTATCCAAATTCTTAAGTCATACGTGTTATCCTGCTTTTACCTTTTTCTGTTACCTCCTGCTGCCTTGTCTGGAATTTGTAGTAACAAACCCTCCCTTTAAAACTGCCAGTATCTACAGTTTATTTTATTTTATTTATTTATTTAGTCAAACAATTATAGGGTAATAAAATTTGTACAAATAAAACATTAGATAAGTAATGATAAAAAGTAACAAAAGAAGACAATAGGACAGGGACGGTAGGCACAGTGGTGTGCTTATGCATGCCCCTTACAGACCTCTTAGAAAGGGGGAGAGGTCAATTGTAGATAGTCTAAGGTTAAAGATTTTGGGGTTAGGAGTAGAAACCATAGAATCAGGTAGTGCATTCCAGGCGTTGATTACTCTGTTGCTGAAGTCGTATTTTTTGCAGTCAAATTTGGAGCGGTTGACATTTAGTTTAAATCGATTTCGTGCTCGTGTGTTGTTGCGGTTGAAGGTGAAGTAGTCA
Organism: Erythrolamprus reginae; assembly: GCF_031021105.1. Classification (NCBI taxonomy): domain Eukaryota; kingdom Metazoa; phylum Chordata; class Lepidosauria; order Squamata; family Dipsadidae; genus Erythrolamprus; species Erythrolamprus reginae. The sequence goes on from NC_091952.1 coordinate 207,438,369, forward strand.
TTAACAGGTAGGACATTTTGGTATATGATTTTATGAACTATAATTAAGTCGGAACGGAGACGACAGAGTTGTAAGTTGTCTAAACCAAGAATTTCAAGTCTGGCGGAGTAAGGTATTTTGTTGTGAGAAGAGGAATGAAGGGCTCTTCTTGTGAAATATTTCTAGACTCTCTCAATTGTGTTGATGTCAGATATGCAATGTGGGTTCCATACAGGCGAGCTGTATTCTAGGATTGGTCTGACAAATGTTTTGTAAGCTCTTGTTAACAGTTCAAAATTACCAGAGAAGAAGCTGCGAAGGATTAGGTTAACAACACTTAAAGCCTTTTTGGCAATGTTGTTGCAGTGGGCTCTAGGACTTAGGTCATTGGATATGAGTACTCCAAGGTCTTTGACAGATTGAGGAACCGGTAGGGGGAAAAATTGGATTTCACCCCTGATTCAAACCCATGCTCTGAAGAGACTGGAGCCTCAAGTCTTTCCATACATACTTAGATAAGAATTTATATTACAAAATATTTTAAATATTTGATGACCCTCCATCAACATGAAAACCTTTCTTCTGTCCATGACACGTACAACATTATTGCAATCTCTTTTTGGTTTGATAGATATTTTTCTTTGTGCCTTTCAGAGACCATGACCAGCATTATTTGTACAATGTAAATTTCATACCACTGACATTATCAAAATGTGGTTGAGATGATGATCCAGAAGGGTATCATAAACATGACTGCTTACGATATATGACTGCTGAAACCAATTAAATGAAAAGCATTGGCCAGCATGCTGACTCCATTTGCCCCGAATCTCGGCAAACTGCTATATATATCCACACTGCATGTGTGTGGAACCTGAAGCAATTTGAAAACAATCTACAGTATTCCCTGAAGTCAGCATAAATTTGTCAACAACACATCTTGCTAGATTACATTTATCTCAATTTTTGATAGAATTTTTAAAACATATTGTAGGAATGTGATAGGGATAAGTTTCTTGGATTTACTAAAACAGTAAGATGGGATAATATTTGGCTTAGTAATAGTATTTTTCAAAACAAAACACCTTACAATAAGGAATCATGTAGTGTTTACAACTGGTATGATAGGATTGATACAGCTGTCAGTACACACAGATCCACTACCTCACAGAAATTATTTTTAGGCTGCATCGATAGAAATCTAATTTCTGAATCATGGGAGTAATCATTTCAGTATATTCACTTTTGATCCTAGACATACTTTTAAAAGGATTCGAAGAAATTGGAAGAGATTCAGAAGAAGGCCACAAGGATGATCAAAGAATTAAAAGACTGAAGGAACTGGGTATGTTTAGTCTTTAACAAAAGATTATTTTATTTATTTATTTACTTATTTACTTACTTATTTACTTATTTACTTACTTACTTACTTACTTACTTATTTATTTATTTATTTATTTATTTATTTATTTATTTATTTATTTATTTATTTATTTGGTTGGTTGGTTGGTTGGTTGGTTGGTTGGTTGGTTGGTTGGTTAGTTAGTTAGTTAGTTAGTTAGTTAGTTAGTTAGTTAGTCCATTTATTTATTTATTTATAATGGGGCAAAGAGAAATGGTAGTACTCTTCAAATATCTGAAAAGACATAAAATGGAACATTAAAAGTACGGTAGTTTGAAAATGCAACTAATTAAATCTTGCAGGTTTTTTAAAAAAAATCCTAATACTAGTAAAAAATAGTTCTGAGAACTGTACTGCTGGATTCTCTTTCACCGGATGCGTTCAGACAAATGTAGATAATTCTTAACATGAGTGATTGCTTAGCCAGCGTTCAAAATTACAAGAGACCCCTCAAAAAACTAAAAGAGCTACTTACAACCTGGTTTTGAAGTTATAGCCACTGCAGTACTTCTGTGGTAATGTGCTTAAATTTTGGTGGATTCTTCCTTACAACAGATGCTGCAGTGCCCCCCCCCCTCATGCCTATATCTACCCATCCTTTCCTGCTGGGCCTCCACAAGTCTTGGGTCTCTTCCCCATTCAATTTGGTCTCACACCCTCCTTCTTGCCCACATCATTGGTTGTGCACTTACATTTGGAAAAGCTCCAGACATCATGTTCAGGAAGGAGGGCAGGTCTATCTGCCCTTCAGCATCCCTAGGCTGCGTGGCTCCATTCTAGAAGCGAATAGGTACAATGAACTGTGGCAAGTCCAAAAGCGATGCCTGCTTCCCAGTGATGCTACCTGGGGATGCCAAGGGGTTGTTCTGTCTGGGTTCCCCCAGACGTCAACACCAACTAAAAAGAGTAGCCAGACACGCTGGTAAAAAGCAAAGTCACTTTATATCTTTGAAAACAAACACAGATAACAAAAACTGTTCTTACAAACTGGAATGCTATGAAGCTTCACAGAAGAGTCACGACGGCCAGACAATACAACAGGCTTCTTGCTGACACACACACCACTGTAGATATTAAAACCCACGCCTCCCCCAAGTTTTCAGCCTTCGAGGCCACAAGCCAGAATCAGAGACGCCAAGGATCGAAGCAAGGTCACAGGACTCCCAAAAGATAACTCTCCACAATACAGGAAGGGCGGGCCTGCCTTTTCAACCTTTCTGAGGAGAACCACACCCAAACCCAGATGTTGCCTATTAGGGATGGAAATACCTGGCTAATTGTCCCCTTCGTTGTGCTGCCCTTCTCTGCCTCATATCTATGATGGCTTGTGCGTTCTCATCTAATGACTCCAGGCTACTCACTGGGGAGAGCTCCCCTCTGGGGGTCTCAGGCTGTTCTCCCTCCTCCTCGTCCTGACATTCCTCTTCCCTGTCTGCCTGGTCCTCCTCGTCCTCCCCCTCTGAGCATGGAGCCGGCAGAGTTCCAGCCATTCCCTGAGGAGCCTCAGACTGAATCACAACAGGGGTAGAGTGCCCTACCCTCCTTCCTTCTACCATTTGGTGTTCCTGGAGGCCACATGGCACCATCCTGGAAGCTGGCATCATTTTTGGATCGATGCTGTGTTCCAAAATGAATTGTGGCTGCTCCTAAAATGGTACCCTCTTCTGGAATGGAGCCATGCAGCTAAGGGGGCAGAGCAGTCTACCTTCCTTCCTTAATATGAGATTTGGAACACAGGACATCTTCCAAAGATAGGTAAGCAATCAGACGTGGGTAGAAGGGTATGGGTATAGGCCACTTACCTTTTGTAGATCTCCAGAGCGCTACAAAAAGTGAGTGATCAGTGACAGGCTAGAGAAGAATAAACTATCCAGTAAGGTGGAAAGCAGGCCCAATGCCTGCATGGACCTGGTAGAGAAGGGAAAGTAGGCCCATAGTGAGTGGGGATCCAGGTGGCATGAAGCAGAGCACAAGATGTCTTGGGCTAAGGAGGCCTTCCCACACCTGAGGCACCCCATGCTCTGGTTAAATACTCATGCAGTTGTTTAATGACAACATTGGGGAGAACAGGAATGGAGATTATTAAGATGATCACATAGTCACCTCACTTAAGAACCATCACAATTTGTGATCATAATAGGCAGCTCCATTAGATTATAAGCAGAGAAATACTTGTAGTATTCTGCCTAAAATGGATTAATATGGATTTCTATGCTGAAATCCAAATCTTCTACAAGAATAGAACTCAATTGCCTAAATTGCTCCTTCTAATATGATTTTATAAATATTCTGAACTGAAAGAACCTAGAGCAGTGGTTCTCAGCCTGGGGGTCAGGGCCCCTTTGGGGGTCAAACGACCGTTTCACAGGGGTCACCTAAAACCATGGGAAAAGACAAATTTCCCATGGTGTTAGGAATTAAAGCTTCTATTCTGGCACCTTGGGACGTATTTTTTACAATCCGATTATCAGGCGTTTACAGTTGGGATGTCCCTCTGATTTTCCTGCCAATCAGCTTTAAAACTCTGTTGGGAAAATTAATGCTAGACTTATGGTTGGGGGTCACCACAACATGAAGAACTGTATTAAGGGGTCGTGGCATTAGAAAGGTTGAGAACCACTGACCTAGAGGAAAAAGTTGCATGTGGAAAATGAACTATTCCTAAATGAGAAAAAATAGAGGAGTCAGGAATGATATTTACATCAATGTACAAGTCTACGGAGAGGGGCGGCATACAAATCTAATAAATAAATAAATAAAATTCTTGACTAGTCATGACAAAGCAATTCATGCCTGCCTGCCTTTCCCCTATCTACTTTTGAATTTGGTGCTATGCCACATAAAGTCTGGTTGCTCTCAAACTTAGACAAGGTTTAAGATTATAGCTCAAAGAGACACATAACTCCAATGGATAATCTAGGCTGTGTGGGGGCAGAAACTACCCAAATGTAATGGAGTTACAAGATGAAAAAAAAGATGGATCTGAACTCAGTTTCTCAGGTCATAGCACATTCAGATAATCATAGTAGTAGTTCTATTATGAAATATATGTGGTCAGTCTGTCTATATCTTCTGAAATTGTCCTGTAAGGAAATCTCTTTTGGGGTGGGTAACTATATAAATATGGTATATAAATCTGCATATGGAAGTAAATCCAGCTATCTGAGTAGGCAGCAATTATGAGGTCACAGCTATTGGCTTTTGCACAGATGAATAGGATAATTTTCCAGGGATTTGTTGTTTTCAAGCACAATCATGTCCATGTAAGGATGGAAGAAAAGCTAATCTCTCAGAGTTTTACTCATAAAATGTAATTATGAGAACATGAGATCATACGTAATTTTCCAGTAATTTTTAATAAGCTAGGAATTTCCTCTTAGTAAAATACTGTAATTGACAAGCTATAAAACAAAGTCAGATTTATTAAAAACATGATTTATATTACAGTGTGTGCTATAACAATGTGATAAGTTTTGAGATCTAGATCTAGAACTATATAAGTCTGCTGGAACTTTCCTTCCAGGGAAAGTTCAGTCTGTATTTGTTTCTGGAATGCAATTTTTAAAAAATCAGTTCAGATTTCATATTTTATCATAAGAAACATTCAAATGTTGTGGAGGAGAGTTTGTTTTCTCTCCAAATATAAGGAAATTTGCAAGAAAAATAGACTTCTCTAAACATACCAACTTTCATAGAAGTTGATTTTTCAGTCATTGAATTCAAAATTCCCCTTTCCTTCCTGTTGTCATACTTTCTATAAGCAATATAATCTTGCTTCTCTTACCTATTAGGATAGTTCTGATAATGCCATTTATAGTATGCAATAGTTGTAGAGTAATAGTTTGGGCCTTGAGTTTTGTGAAGGCCCCGAATCCTAGGGAAACATTTTTTCCCCAAATTACTCCAATTTGCTATGAAATCAGATTGTGATCAAATCCAAATCTCTCCCTTAGTTTGCATCACTTATATTATACTGATACATTTCTAATTGTTACTATTAATTGTATTAATTGTTTATTGTTGATATTTAAAATAATATATATTTATAATGTATATGAATATTTTAGAATATTATGGAGATTACTCATCATAAATGACAGTACTGTACTTCATGTTTCATCACAACAGTAATGAAAACAAATTATTCCACAGATAACCTAGAAAGCTATCCAGATTAACTATTTATTACATCATTTAGCAATAGTTGTCATTATATATCATTAATATGGACATAGTGATGTCTAATATAGACTGTGATGTGTAACTGGTGCTATAAATCATTAGAATGAATAAAAAATCCAGAAATATAGGCTTAGCAAATTATTTAATCCTGTGTCATCAGAACCATGTTTCTATCATCGAGGAATTCTGTAATATGGAAAATAACATGGAAGATAACTTTTAAGCCATGTTAGATATAGAAACAAAAATATGGCCAACTTTGGAAAAGCAAGCCCTTAAAAAAAACAAATAATTTTATTAATCCATTTTCAAATAAACATACAATAATGCAAAATAATTTACGATACTAAAAATAAAAGGAAATTAAAATATTGCACAACACATTAAAAAGGACAAATGGCTGTGATTATAACTAGATCATGAGTTGACTGATCCGGTCTTTAAAATAACTCTCTTATAATATTGACCAAGTCTGTGGGGTTTTTTTTTTTCAAAAGAAAGATAATATGATATTTTTTGATTAACCAAATAAGTCTGACTATCCATGCATGTTTCATGACAATGACTAAGTAATAGAAGTGGGAATAGTTTAGAAAAACAATCAGTATATGGGAAATGGATATCTCAACATTGATACGTCTTTCATTAGTACAATGATATATAAAACTTTATTGATCCTTTTGGAATCTTAGTGGATGCTCTCCAGTTTACAAGCAAACCCAATAAATGTCACATATATCACAACTGTTACCAAAGAAAATCAGGTGGTGAGTGGATTAAAGAATGAGATATTTTGAAGAACTAAAACTATTTGCAAATAAAAAAGCAAAAGGCAACATTTACATATAGTGAAATAAGCTCAATAAAGGAAAGGGTGTTTTTTTTTAAAAAAAGTTTACTGTTAACCACGTAGATGGGGAAAAAATCCAATGCACACTAGAAATGAAGATACAGACAGAAACTTGAACAAAAGGATTTCCAAAATGTTTTTGATAAAGTTTCTCATCAACATTTCATAAATAAATGTAGCAATCAAAAGGAAAAGGACTGGTCCTTTTACAGAACAAAATATTTAAAAAGGCTAGTGGGCTAAATATGTTGTTTTATCAATAACACTTACATACATATATACATACATACATACATACATACATACATACATACATACATACATACATACATATATATATGAGAGGGGGGAAAGAGAGAGAAAGAAAGAGAGAGAAGGGTCTTCCCCTAGGCCCTGCCAGACAACATTGTCTGGCTGACGAGACCTGGAGAAGGACAACTCTGTGGGACCTGACCGGTCACTGGGATACATGAGGCAGAAGACAGTACCATAGGTAATCTGGTCCTAAATCATAGTGACTTTATAGTGATTTGGAGCACTGAGTGTTTTACAATGTTAGCATATTGCCCCCAACAATCTGGGTCCTCATTTTACTGAACTTGGAAGGATGGAAGGCTGAGTTAACCTCTAGAGTTCAAGATTGAACTCTAAGATTATGGGCAGCCTTGCAATATGGCATTCTACCCGCTTCACAACCAGGGCTCCTGCTTTTCACACAGCATGCCAAATTATAATATGTAGCATTAAGGAAACCATTGTGGTCCATAAATTGTGCTTTATGACTTAAGCAAATCCAGTACGGCATAAGGCAAAGTGTGGATTTAATCAATATAAACTGAAATTGATGTGATTTAACTTATATCAGCTGCCTGACTAAAGAATGAATAGTGAGATATAATATTTGCAAATAACAATTATGCACAATGATAAAATTTCAAGCAAATTATTAAAAAGACAAAATGATTCCTACAAGCCTGGTGTGCTTCAAAGCATCTTTATAAATGAACAACTTTCCATGCAAATAATTTTATGAGAAAGTGAGTCCCTTAATATGTACAATAGCCCCCAAAAGACTCTTTCCTGGTATCTTGGAAATTATTCAGAAAACAAAATAAAAGTATGCTATTTATATTTTTTCAGATTTTGATTGTCCTGTACCATCTAATATCAAAAGGGATTTATAAAGCTAAAAAGGTCCCAGAAAAGTCAACTCAGATTATCTGCAGAAGAAATGGACTTCACATCTCTACCAAAAAAAGCTAAGAGTTTGAAGATTTAAGTTCAGATGGTCAGATATTAACATTATAAATGGTGATGAGAGCAATAAGAATATTAAATGCCCTTCAAAACTGTAGAATTTGAAAGATAACAATGAAAGATAAATTAAAAATAGTATTCTTGAGAATTTGTGAAAATGAGTGAGATGATGTTATGATGGTCATTTGTATAAATGGACAAAATTATGTAGATCAGCTGTTTATTCCAATAATTTCATTTCCAAATGTATCACAGTTATTCTTAATGGGAAATTATGAATCTGAGGTGTATGGTTTGACTCCATAGTCATTACAATCTTATTGGACTTTAGTTTGCCTTCCTAATGGTGTAACAGCATTTTATCCATGTCTGATTCCAATAATTTTTTACAAAGGAAACTTTTAAGATGAAATGTTATCAAGAATTCTTTGGCAATATGAAGCCTGGAAGACTTTCAAATTTCTAAAAATATGTCCAATGATAATTGTCTTTATATTAATTTAATTAAAGAATGATGTCTTGCTTTTATTCCTGGAATTCTAAATGTCTGTGGGGTTCTCAATCATCCAGGTTATGGTTTTCCCAAAGGTGCTTTTTTCAAATGGCAACCAGAGAAACTTTTTGGATGAGAAGTGAAATGTTTAAAAAAAAAAAACCAAGAAAGTCCAGTTGCCTTTTGCAAAAGCACCTTTGGGACATCCTGGAAATCTAGTTGAGCTACATTAAAATTGTCAATGTAATAGCCGTATCAGAATCTATAAGTATTTTTTTTAAAAAAAAATTAAAATGAGGAGAAGACTGGGTACCAAGTATAAGCAAATAGCTATAGTGATTTTTCTCTGAGATCAGGGGGAGAATACATACAAATGAAAGTGAATATACATGTCCCAGGACAATACTGCAGGATCCAATCTGGATCAATCATCAGGACCAAAGGCTTCGTCTTCTGAGCTTTCAAACTGTTGCTACAGCCCATCTTCAGGGACATAGCACACATTGCCATACATCAAAAACATTTCAGAAGTTGCACATTACAGCTTCTGAGATCTGCAAGTGGGCACCGCACATTGCACGGAGGTTACCATACAAGGAAAAATTATGCGTTGTAAAAATTGGTTGGAGGTAGGAGACACTTCCAATGTAATATTATGAAATCCCCTGCATGTGATACGGCTATTACATTGACATTTTAAATGAAGCTCAACTAGATTTCCAGGATGTCCCAAAGGTGCTTTTGCAAAAGGCAACTGGACTTTCTTGGTTGTTTTTTTTTAAACATTTCACTTCTCATCCAAAAAGCTTCTCTTGTCCCTGTGACTATGTAGGACAATGGGGAGGAAGCTAACCACCAGATTGCAAGAACACAAATGAGGAATCCGACAAGAAGACCAAACTCATTAGAACTGGAACTTCCGAATGCAAAACATGAGTTTTATTACTTAATTACTGTTCAAGGAAATATATATATATATATGACCTAACTGAAATTGCAATTGGTTAAGAATCTAGTGGATACAATAATCGTGTTCACTGTTTGAGCTAGAATATACACGTGAACTCCAAGATACAAAGTTACAAATCTCCAATAAAATTTCTATAATTATATTGCTCTCCTTTTTATAGCATTAACTAGGCATCATATGACAAAGAGGCTTGTTAATTATCTTGTAGACTTCAGTTTTTCCAAAATACATTTCATTTAAGCTCTTTAAATTTATCATTGTAAGTTAAGGAGAAGCATTTAATGATACATACTGGTACTTTCACACTATCATAAATTATTAAATAAAAATGAGTATGACTTTCAATCCAGTTTTAATAATATGTCTATATGTTTGTAGTAGCAATAGAGCATCACTGAAAATCCAGTATAAAATCTCCAGTATAAAATCATGCCTAACTTTACATATACTCTGCCTTAAGCATTTGTACTATGGTGCAACAAATCAAGAGCATGTCATTTATCATATAATGAACAGGCAATATCACATTTTTCTTTTTTTCTTATAACACAAACCGGCATTCAAAAATCTCTGTGCTGAGGATTAAAATACTGATGTGTAGCAAAGTTCATTACTGATGAATCCAAACATATGCATCACACAAGGGTGGTAACATACATGTCTTTCTTGCCAATTGAGAGATAAGAGAATGATCTTATTTTAGATCAAATGTAATCAGTGCTCAGTTCAGATATATGTTTTTTATTTAGAAGCCCAGCCACAACTTATATATCAAAGGACAATTAAAACATTTGTATTCCAAATACAAGCTCCGGGTGGGGGAGGATTGGGAAAATCCTATTTCAAACTAAAAATTAAATATTTAATGAGACAGGGGTATGTATTTTTGAGTAAGGTTATCAAAGTAAATAAGAAATAGATTTTGTTCAACTTATCTTCATTATAGATTCACACACATATACACACTAAATACAGGAGTCATCTACTCCATAATTATTACCATCCAGCAACTATTAAACTTGACAGAACTATGTGCATTTCGAGAAGACACTTGTTTGGCAGGCTGAGGCAAAGAGGTCGTCCCAGAACTAGCAAAATCTGGAGGCCGGGCAGGGGACAGAATGGATCTGCTCTCAGTGTGGAAGGGATTGCCAATCTCGGATTGGCCTTTTTAGCCATGGTAGATGCTGTTGTAGGAACTCTTTCCAGATCACGATACTATGGTCTTTTGAGATTGCCAATGATGAACTATGTGTATGAAGTAAAATATAATATTAATTCTAGCCTCATTAGGTAAATAAAAATTTGTTTTCAAATTGGTAGAAAATATTTAATAAACTAGTACACTATTAATTATTTAATCTTTGCAATTTTAATTTCCAACAAAAAGTTGTATATTTCATAATCAGAAAGAAGCTAGAGTTTCAGACACTGGCTCTGGAATCACTGGCTCAACTGAGTAGTATCTTCCTAGTAAGTATTGTCTTTCATTTGACTTCTTTTTCCTCACCTAACAGTTTTACATAAAACCTCTTGTTAGGTATCCTTTCACTGTATCCTTTCAATAAAGTGCAGCTTGAACTAACAAAAGAGAGTTGCTAGCAAAAACAGTAACAGAGGGAGAAGTGGCAGAGGCATATTGTTCACTAAGCTGTACATATAAATACTCCACTGTGTGTTGGCCCACTGTAGACCTAAAATGGCTGTTTTGCAGGATGTTGTTGCCTGGTGACCAAGAGTGCATTTCCTATACCACAGAGTGATGTGAAGACTTGAAGACAGATGAACTCCTATTGCTCTTAGAAGAGTAAGATACTAAAATGAATTAATTCTGACATCAACATGCTGAATACTGCCTTCCTGTGCATATTAATAAAATTGTGATCCTGGACCCTCAGATTTTCACAAGGCATACAAAAACCAAATAAGGGAATAACTTTGACTAAGCTTAGTTTTTTATTCACTGCCCATCAAATCAATAGGAAAATTAAAATCCTGCTAATGTAAAGCAACAACTTATTCTTGGTTCAATGAAGTCATTGCTGTGTGTCTAGTCCGTCCTGGTGCAAACTACCACCTGCTATCAGTGTCTTTTTCTTTCATTAGAATCAAGTAGTTAATTAGCCCCAGCCTGTCCTCTTCTCTTCTCTCCCTGCCTTTAATGCAGCAGTAATGATGTCTAATTACCAGCAGTAGTGGATTATAGAACCTTTAGAAGCAAAGGACTCTGGTAGATAGCAAAGCATAGTCACACATGTTAAAGCTTCAAAAAGAAAATAATTCTGGACAAATTCAACTTTTTAAAATTTGGTTGAAATGGTTTTAAAGTTTAAAATTACTGGAAAAGACTAAATAATAATTATCATTGTTGAAAATTTTATATTTGGCATTTCAAGTTTTTCTTTTAATTAAACTGGGCTTGAAATTACACTGTCTACACCAGTGTTTTTCAACCAGTGTGCCGGGGCACACTAGTGTGCCGCGAGATATGGTCAGGTGTGCCGCGAAGCTCAGCAAGAGAGAGAAAGAGAGAGAGAAAGAAAGCAAGACAGAGAGAAAAAAAGAGAGAGAGAGAAAGAAAGGCAGGGAAGGAGGGAGAGATAGAAAGAGCAAAAAAGAGAGGAAGGAAGGAAGAGAGAAAGAAAGGGATGGAGAGAGAGAGGAAGGAAGGAAGATAGAGAAAGAGGGAGAGAAATAGAGTGAAAGGGAGGAAGAGAGAGATAATTTTTTTGTCCAAACTTTTTTTACCCCACCCCCCCGCTCAATGTGCCCCATGATTTTGTATATGTAAAAAATGTGCCGCAGCTCAAAAAAGGTTGAAAATCACTGGTCTACACCATAAATATTACTAGAAATTGTTGCAGCAGCAGCAACAACAACAACAACAACAATAATAATAATAGTGCAACAATCAACAATTAGAAGTAATGCACATATAAATGATTAAATTCTTCTTATGACCACTGTGGGTTGCTGGAATGAATGAGGTGATAAATTGCTAAGCAGGCTAAAACATCTGTCCATGGTGCTAGTGTATAAAGTTGAAGGATGGCAGGAGGGAGAGAAAAAACATAAAATTCTCTCTTAAGTCAATTATCAATAAACAGCAATATATTCCCTGCTTTTTCTTCAAATGAGGCCAAAGTGTGTCCTGTGTCTCCATGGGATGTTAATGATGTTTATTTAAATCTAAAAGAAACTATTTTAACTTTTTTTCTTCTATCTTGATCTGAAAGACTGAAGTAGACCAAAGGGTAACAGTTGTCTCTGACCACATTTTGAGCTTAGAGGAGCGGTTAGAGGTGGGGGCTGGAGGTATTCAGTATGTATATCTGTAAATATTCATCTACATTGCAGAAACTAATCTAGTAAAATAAGATATACTTAGCAATACTTAAATTATTTGAAATCTATTAAACTTCATTCATCTTTAACTTGTAAGTTATGTTTTCAGGTCAAAATCCTCCTAATAAAATAATAAAGCTAAACACATTGAAAAGCAAATTAAGAGCAATGCATTTAGACATCGGGTCAAAGAATTAAGCACATTTTGGGATATACTTGGAAAAATAAATGTATAAGATGTCTTGAAAACTAGTAGGTGGATTGATGAGTATGGAAACAATATGGAAAAGGTCTTCTCCCCTAAGTTAATCAACAGCTTTCCAAGCAGAGCAAGGACTTCTGTTCCTGACTTTACAATACAAGCAAGTTGTCACTAGTAAAAGTACCTGTGGGGCAATAGTGGGTTCTAAATCCCATCACTATCAGTTTGCGCTCGCATGTGCAGAAGCGTCCTGGGCAGGGGGGCGGAGCCTCGCACCGCCACCGTTTCGCCAAACCTGGCCAAACCGGGAACAACCCATCGCTGATTTGGAGGGATCCAAGTTCCATCCATGTAAGGCTCAAAAGTGGGAACAAGCACTTTCAATTGGACCCAGAAACGTTCTAGTACCTAGTATATCTGCTACGGTATAAAAGTTACATATTCTGAATACTGCATAAAATCTTAGCTGCAATTTTCACAAGCTGAAATTTCTGGGCCAATGTCTAAGTAGATTCTACTTGCAGCTAATTACAGTAATCTAATTCAGATGCTACTTCTGCATCTGTGGATAGAGCCACAAATACTGGCCCAAGTTAATAAAGAAGCATGATTGGCACTGTGTAAAATGAAGATGTTCCCAACTATTTCATTGATTTGAGCCTGGCTCCAGTTATCAAAACTGAAGATTTTACCTGGTCAAGGAATGATGTGCAGTATTGAAAAGTAATGTAATCTGAAGATAATTCAGAGAACTGTCCTACATGTCAACAAAGCTCCTCATTGCATGATGGTCACTAAATGTACAGTAACACTAAATCATTATGAGAATTATTATGATTTTTTTAATGTGCTGATAACTTTTCAAGGCTGTGGATGCTATCCTGTGTTTATCCTTACATAGGGGGAAACTCCACTGAACAGACATGCAAAGAATCACAATACAAACATTTAAAACATTATGTACAAATATATCTTAGAGTTGTTGCTTTGGAAGTAAATAAGTAAAATGTTTAGATTAAAACTGATTGGAAACAGAATAAAAAAGAATTAAGTTATTCAAACTTGTAAAGCAGCACACTTGACAAAGCATACTTAATACATATAGCCAAAAATATTAATAATTTTGTTAAAATTGCTATATTGTAAAAAGGGAAATTGATTCTTTCTTCTCATTGAGTTGTTTCTTTTGTCAAAATGAATCTTATGTTCCATTTTGAGTCATTGTGAGAAATAAGATGACATCCTCAAACCTTTATCTTAAAAGACCATATAAAACTATGCATTTTCCTATGTTTCATACTTCGGTTTTATGATACTAAAGGCTTTTCAAAGGTTTATAGTGAATGTAACTATTATAATACTGGGTATAATCTAATGAGTTTATAGAAAATAATTTTGGTGAATTGCCTCAGATCCACAAAACTTTCATATTATGTGGCAGTAAATAGCTTTAAGTCTCAAATACACCAAAAGTAAACAATGCCTTAAATAATTGTAGCCTGTTCATTTTTACTTTCATAGTAGATGGCAGTAAATAGCCTTAAGTCTCAGATACACCAAAAATAAACAATGCCTTAAATAATTGTAGTCTGTTCATTTTAAATCGTGTAATATACTTCTATTGTTTTGTAAATCACATACATACATACATACATACATACATACATACATACATACATACATACATACATACATACACACACACATACACACAATCATATATACATGACATACTATTGCAGTGGCATTTTCCTCTGCATACCTCCACTACAATTTAATGCCTCATTTAAAAACCTGTTTCCCCTGTCAATCAGGAAAAAAGAACCCCAAATTCTTGCCCAACTTAAAATTGCTCTGAAGAAAACCCAGATCCTAATATCCAAAGTATAGAAGTGCACGTTGGAGTAAAAGAAGGCCAGCACAGAGGCTCAGAAAGCAAGAAATGCCGAAAGGAGAATATCAACCTACTTGCAAGCAACCATTTCCATCTTCTGAAATAGGAAACGGTGCTTTTTGCCACTGCCACAGCCAAGCATCTTAGCCCTCTGGTGCTCTCCGAGCAGCACGCCCTCCACCTCTGCAAGGCTCCCAACATTTCTGGGCTGGCTCAGCTGAGAGCGAGCGCGCGAGAGACCAATTTCCCATCCGGTCCTGCGTGAGCCTGGGGCTCTTTTGTTGATTAGCCTGCCCTCCGCTTCCACAGGCAACCAGCCAGGCACGTTCCTGCCGCTCAGGGGATCGGAGCTAACAATGAACGGGGGAGAGCTGATATTCTAGGGAAACCCCCAAATCGCCCCACCGTTCGGGATGGCGCTCATCAGAATCTACTGCGTTCTGTCGGCCGAGAATAGTCTTATTGGGTAGTGCGCAGCTACAGGATTCGCCAACACACAGAGGGGGAAACAGATAGACACACACGCGCGTCCGTTTTAGTTTAGGGGACGAAATAAGATTTCCCTTTTCCTCGTTCCGCTCCTCCTCCCACCCCGGTGAAGAAGAAAGGAACCGGAGGGACTTGGTTAGAGGGGTGTGTTTTGTGCACTTGCAACGTAAAAAGCAAGGAAGGATCACAAAGCCCCCGAGCAGCGGAGAAGGTGCCAGGCAAACGCAACATGGGCGGGAGGGGGTGGTGAGGAAGATATTTCAGGGAGGAGGGAGGAGAGAGAGAGAGCAGCCTGAGCCAACTCGGGGGTGGGGGTGGCAGCTATGTGGCGGCGGCGGCGTCTCCCTCCTCTTCCTCCCCGATGGGGCGAAATAACAAGGCAGACAATTTCTCTACTAACCGTGGTCTTGACCGGCACGTACAGCACTTGCATCCCTCCGCCACCAGCAGCACCACCACCACCACTGACCTCGTCCGGACTGCCGAGCTGGAAGCCTTTGGATTTGACCCAGAATTTAAATTTGGCATTATCCGTGGAGCTGGTCTCGGAGCCGTTCAGGAGCTGGACGATCCGCTCGTATTTTTTACGGGTCACCGTCTTGGTTTTGCCCGAGTCCCCGTAAGTCCTGAGACACCAGTCCTGAAACTGGCGATACATGTCCCGGTCACCGCTCTCCATAATCCGCCCGGAGAGACACGCACAGCCCAAGCGGACCCGGTGGATGGATCCCTCCCTCCCCGCCCCGCGCACACCTCCGGGGCACCTGTTCACCCCGGGCTCATGGAGAACGAGAGCTCCGACGCCAAGAGCCAGAGAGAGAGAGGAGGAGGAAGAGGAGGAGGTCCCCGGCAATTGCTCCGTCCCCGTAGAGGGGGTTGCTTTCTGTAGGCTTGGCGATCAGTTCCAGAGTGGCCCGCCCCGGGGCCCGATCATCTCCCCCCCCCCCCTCCTCATACAATCCAAGCGAGCAAATCTGGCCGGGCTGCCTTCTCTTCTTCCCCGTCTCCGGCAGGCGAATGTCCCTTCAACGTTGTGCCAGGCAGGACTATCCCGGCGTCTCCAGCAGCGTCTCTTCCCCAGAGGATTGTGCCTCTACGGCACCGAAGACATGGCCCCGGAGTAGATCGAAGCCCTAAGGTTCGAAGCCGAAATACTACTACTAATAATATCATGGAGTCGGATGCTTCTCTCCTGGGCATCAGCTCCAGCCCGGATGGTGCAGGTTGGGGGTGGGGGGAGAGAGAGAGAGTAAAGCCCACCCTCCACCCCAGTCAGCCAACCCTCGGCTGCCTTCCTGCGTCTATCCTGGAGGACTCCCGTTTCTCCAGAAGCAGGCTGGCTGTGGCAGGATGGAGGAAAACGCTGAAGGGCAGCCTGGCCTGACTGCCCCCTTTGATTTCAGCCTAAAATCTCCGCATTTTGAGTGGGGTAGAAAGTTCTTTCCAGCTGACGAGATGCAGGCCACGTTGGGGGGGAGAGAAACCTCGACGCCGCAGGCCACTTTTTAAAAATCTGGCTCGAGTTGTTTGTTTTAATCTCGCCAATGTATCTCTCTCTATATATATTTCCTAATCTGAAAAAAATATATCAAAATTTGGTATGAGACTCGAAAGAGGCCGAGGTCAATCTGTGAGGAGGCTATTTTAGCCAGTCAGTGGGGGTGGCTGGCGGCCGGGCAGCGTTTGCAACGACGGCGCTCGCTTTATTGATAGGACTCGCCCAGTCTAGGCTATCCTGAGCCTCTCCCTCAGCTTCAGGGTGTTCGAGGAAGTTTGGCGTCTGGGTGCTTTTAAAGCAGAACCGTCATCCCGGCTGGCTCCCCTCCGCCAAGCGGCCCTATTATTGTCCCTTGCTTTGCCGCCGCTTCAGCTCTGGCTGGAGATTCCAGACGTCTTTTGGGGCAGGCCACCGACACTTCCCACTTCCCTCCTCCTCCTCCTCCTCCTCCTTCCTCCTTCTCCTTTGGAGCCAACTGGCTAGTGCCGCACCACGACCCTCCGAGCAGGCGAAGGAAGACGGCAGCTGCTCCATTCAACCCCCTATTCGCGGCCCGGGAAAGGGAGTTCCCATCTTCCACCTCCTCCTCCGCCTCCTCCTCCTCCTCCTGTCCGCCGCGCGAGCCTAGACACACTCCCCCTCTGCCTCGCTCCGCGCGCCTTCTCTCTCATGGCTCTTGGACCCGTCTCCAGTCCTCCCGCGCTGGCCGCTACTCAGCCCAGCTCGCTCTCGCTCTCGCTCTCTTTCAGACTCTCCTCAGGCCCGCGAGGGTGAGAAGAAGTCTCATAATGGCTTTTCCTGTCCCGTCGCCTTTTTCCCTCGGCGCCTTTTCCTCCATCCGGGAAAAAGAAAAAAGAAAAGCCGCGGCGCCCTGAGGAGAAATGGCTGGCCTGGCACCTTGCGCGCGCCGCGCCTCAGCCTTGTCCCAGGAAGGCACTTGCAAAAAAAAAAAAAAAAACGGTCAGTGCCCGCCCGCCTCCCCAGCCTCCTCCTCCCCACCCCCACCCCTCCGCTCTCCCCTCCCGCTCGCCTCCTCCCCCGCCTTCCTCCCTCCCTCCCCGCCAGCCGCTCTCTCCGTTCAGTGGCTCCACTGGTAGGTCTCTCGCGGCGCGAGAACCGGGACTGACAGCCGGCAACGCGAGCTGAGCGCAAGCGGTAGGGGGGGGGAGCTCCTCGCTTAAACCCCCGTCTCGCTCTCTGGCCCCCCTCCCCCTCGTCCCCGCTCGTCGCCCGCTCTCCTCTGATTGGTCAGCCGGACAAAAGTTTCTGTGGAGACGGCTGAGCGGCAACGTGACGGACAGAATTGTCCCATTTAGGGATGCTGGGCAAATGCGCATGCTGCGGGCGGCTGCAGGTTAAAGAGAGCGCCGCGAAGGCGAGGCTTAGTCTTGAGCTGCGGACGGCAAGGTGGCGTTGGGGAAGAAGGAGGAGGAAGAAGACGAGGCATCTCCACCACATCCTCTCCGCCACAGCCAGGTGGGGGAAGGGGGAGGGGCGTGTGAGGGGAGCGTTTCCATGGAGACCTGTTCTGGTCTGGTCTAGCCCGCCCTCCCTCCCGCGCTCTCTTTGCTCTCCTCCCCATCTTCCCTCCCATAAGATCAGCTGACGCGTTATTAGCTTAGGACCTAATTATTGCTTATTGGAGCAACACTTGAGCGAGAAGGCCAGCTGCAGGAGGCAGCGCGAGCCAGGGAGGGAAGTAGTTCCAGCCTCTCTCAGCCCAGGGAGCTGAGGGTCCCAAGAGGGTCCTTAACTTTCAAGGTTCCAAGCAGCCACAGCCACCACCGTGTGGTGCTGCTTCCTTCCCACACGCCCCACATAATTTGTTGTGGGGTGATGGGGGTGGATGAGGCTAAAGCATTTCCTTAGTGAGGACCAGATGATGCCTTGCCGAAAGATCGCCAGTTCACTGGCATGGCGGGTTAACTGCTTCTCACTCAGCACATCCTCCCCAGAGCCACTAAGGCTGGCCTTGGCAAAAAAAAAACAAAAAAAAACAGGGCAGGAGGCGTCTTCTTGAAATGGATCTTGGGTTTCTTTTCACTCAGGTAAGTTACTTAATGAACCCCAGTTATTGCTGCCAATGGCTGAAGAAAATATCCTCACTGCTGTGGAGAAAGGGAGAAAAAAGTCCCTTTTGCATTTTGTGAAAGATTCTTAGATGTTGTCCCCTGGTAAGTAAGGAGGTATTAGCAATAGCAATAGCACTTAGACTTATATACTGCTTCATAGAGCTTTTATAGCCCTCTCTAAGAGGTTTCCAGAATTAGCATCTTGCCCCCAACAGTCTGGGTCCTCATTTTGCCCATCTCGGAAGAATGGAAGGCTGAGTCAACCTTGAGCTGGTGATGAGATTTGAACTGCTAAACTACAGCTAGCAGTTAGCTGAAGTAGGCTGCAGTGCTGCAATCTAACCACTGCGCTGCCACCCCCCCAAAAATGTTCATCAGCTACTTAAACACACAGTATTTGCACTATGGAAAAGTTTCTATCTGGGTAGCCCAATTCAGTGTTTTGGAAGTGGGAGAAAAAAATCCATTAATTTGAATTGTTTTGAAAAAGGGAGCTGTCCTAGTCCTTAAAATTTATTTATTTATTTATTTAGAATGCCTTTTGTGGCATATTAAGAATTAATCAATGTATCATAGCTTAAAATTTTGACTCTCACATACTTACATCATAATGGTTTTATTAGTGATTACAGGATCTCAAGGCTATAAAGTCACAAAATAACGTTCATAAAAGGGTGAGGCAACACTATGTATGTTTACGTGAAAAAAATAGGATAGTTCAAAGAGATCAAATAAAGAATGACATAGCTGTCATCAGTTACAGATGACAAATCTATAGGTAATAATAACTTAAAGACTTGTCATTGGTTCAAATTGAGCATTATCCCAAGTCTTTATTGTACAATGTATTTAAATATATTGTTTATAAAGCAATAACACTTAGACATATACTGCTTCCTAGTGCTTTACAGCCCCCTCTAAACAGTTTATAGAGTGAGCATATTGCCCTCAACAATCTGGGTCCTAATTTTACCCACCTCAGAAGGATGGAAGGCTGAGACTGGTGAGATTCGATCTGCCAAACTGCTGGCAGCCAGTGATCAGCAGAAGTAGCCTGCAGTACTTCACTCTAACCACTGCACCAGAGCCGCTCATATAATCCTCATATAATACTTTCATATACAGTGTTCCCTCGATTTTCGCGGGTTCAAACTTCGCGAAAAGTCTATACCACGGTTTTTCAAAAATATTAATTAAAAAATACTTCGTGTTTTTTCCCCCCTATACCATGGTTTTTCCTGCCCGATGACATCATATGTCATCGCCAAACATTCGTCCGCCTTTAATAAATATTTTTTAAAATAAACTTTAATAAATAAACATGGTGAGCAATAATCTAAATGGTTGCTAAGGGAATGGGAAATCGCAATTTAGGGGTTTAAAGTGTTAAGGGAAGGCTTGTGATACTGTTCATAGCCAAAAATAGTGTATTTACTTCCGCATCTCTACTTTGCGGAAATTTGACTTTCGCGGGCGGTCTCGGAAGCATCCCCCGTGAAAAGTGAGGGAACACTGTAGTTATTTAGTTTACATTAAGGTATTTCTGACTGAGATTCAAACCTTTTAGGAATGACAAAGTTAATATCTAGCTGAAACTATTTTATTTTTGGTTTAGTTCCAGATAGAAAACCTCTATAATGACTAGTTGGCACAACTGATCAAGTTCATCTTTATTAGCTGATTTGATGGCATTGATGATCAGTCATAGCTAATAGGCTCTTAGTATTCAAAGACAATAGGTTCCAAGCAGATGCCAAAAAAGATGTTAATGAATGTTAAGACAGTTACAGAGAAAGAGAAAAGATTCACAAAACCACCTTCCTTTGGTTTGCCTGAAATCCATCCAAAAAGCAGTGAAAGAATTACTTTGGAGATGCATAGTAACTTTTCCCAGGGATGACAAAGTTCATGGAGGTGGGATGCCTCCTTTTTATATTTCACAGAACAGAGATTACAGACAACACTTGTGGTTGGCTTGGTGACACATTTCAGTGTCTTGGTTATTATTCAAATATATGCCCTACACTCAGGGATATTTTTAAGTAAGATGTGGTCCTTAGTAGATAATGCTCAAAGAAAATGAGATGATGCATCTTGTCAGTAACATGGGAAACTCAAATAGATTACTCTTTGCTAAAGAAATTAGTACATGAGACATTACTTCCAAAAATGTATCCAAAAAGTATGTATGTATGGATGGATGGATGGATGTAAAATAATATATAACACCTGAAGGAAAACTGCCCTTCCCCAGTGGGGTGACCTCTAGGGAGGCACAGGATGCCATAATTGCCACATCAAAATGAAGCAATGGAGAATATTTTCTCTGTGAGACAGCCTCGATTGAATCAAGATCGCTCCTTTTATTGTATTTCACTTTTCCTGACATGTGGTACAGAATAACCAATTTGCGAACACCACATACATTAAACCATCCCCCAACTACCATTCACTCATGCACTGTATAAGGCAACCTCCTCGTGACTTCCCTATAGATAATTAATGGAAGCTTCATTCATTGCCTTTTCCTGGATTGTGTGTTTACTGATGATTAGCAAAGGAATGAGAGTAAGGCATATATTTCCTTATATGGAAGTTAGCTATACGTTATCTTCATGCTGTATATCAAGTTAATTATTTTCCACGTGGTCATGTATTCTGCAGCTTGCTTACTCAGCCTGGACTTTGCTGCCTTTCCATAGAGGAAGAATAAGGTTTATACAGCACCCGTTAGGCTAAAACATCACCTTTCAGCAATATTCTATCCCAATGTTCAGTGCCTAAGAACCTATGATTACAACAAACATCCTAAAATGACATGCTTGTGCTTAACATGGAAAATTCTTCAGGAGGCTAGCTGTTTTAATGGACTGGAGTTTGGTTCATTTTATGCCAAACTAAATCAATGGCACAAGAGGTTTTTTTCTTGAAAAGCATATAGTGAAACTTTTAATGGATCCCAATTTATTAGAGTTTGGATATAGTTGACCAAAGCTGCACCCAAGGATCTTCCTGAAAGAATGCACTAATCTACTGCATCTGAGATAATCTGGATCAAATAAATGTTTTTTAATATTATTGTAATTTTACTATAATTATGCTGATATATACAGTAGCATATTACTAGATAGTCACACTATACAAACAGCACAAAACATATTATTTGCATATGCATTACTTTTGTAATGATCTCATTACCCAAAGGACAATTCATACAATGGATTCTTTTCAAATTTGATACGGATTTAAAAGTAATAGATGTTTCATCCTCAAATGGTCCATTTAAAGAAAATTGCATTGTATTCCATAACCAGGGTAGCACAACAGCAAAAGTCTTTTTTAAATGTTACTTGTTAGTCCAGTAAAAAGACTGAGAATGGTCATGATGGCACCTGTCTAAGAGGATTTCACACAGAAAGAGGTTAAGATCATTCTCCATTTTTCCAAAATATAGATATAAAATAGTGGATTAAGTTACAGAAAGACAGACTGAATTTTAGAGTAGAGTAGAATAGGATAGGATAGGATAGAACAGAACAGAATAGAATTCTTTATTGGTCAAGTGTGATTGGACATACAAGGAATTTGTCTTGGTGCATATGCTCTCAGTATACATAAAAGAAAATATAGATTTGTCAAGAATCATGTGGTACAATACTTAATGATAGTCATAGGGGTCAAATAAACAATGAAGAAACAATCTTAATAAGAATCTTAGGATACAGGCAACAAGTTACAGTCATATAGTCCTAAGTGGGAGGAAAAGCTTCCCTATTTATAATAAGAGCTGTTTGGTCATGCATCTAATTAACTATAGAAGTAGGTAGCTCTTCATTCAGCACTATTTGGACTACCTCAAATGCTTTCATCTGGATTCCTGCACGTGGACCTATGGCATAAATGGTCTCTTCCAACTCTGTGATTCTAAGGTTAGATTCCAGAGAAGAGTTAAAACCTGGGTAAATTCAAATAAATAAGATTACTAAAAGTATATGTCATAATCTAATCCTATTGTAATACAATTTGACATATTAATTAGAAAATCATCAGACAAATCAACCAAGAATTCTCAGTCAAGGCACAAATTGCCAGGCTTGAATTATCATACTGTAGACACCTAACTCTCTGGAGAAGGTTCCACTACTGAAAAAAAGTGGAAGTAGGGGAAAAAAAGGATAACAGCAGCAATGTGGATAGAATCCATTCCAGTGTGATGCTGTGTTGGAAGATCTGGAAATCAGGTAAGGGACAGGTTACCATGAAAAATATATGCTGAGATCAACTTGATGGTACATAATCAGAAACACAAAATAGAAGGTTGAATAAGAACAGAGAAAAGGGAGAAAAACCTATGAGACTCCAACCTATTTAGGCTGGTGGACATATTTTGCAATTTGAGAATATGCCCACACAAAATAGCACTCATGGGGAACATAATAAAGCACTAGACTAGTCTAATAGAACATTGCTTGCTTCCTACTCTTGTCTCCTTCATTTCCACAGAATGTTTCTTATTATACCCACTTACTTTTGTCTTGTTTCTGGTTGAACGTATTGCCAAGCATCCATAATTTTCACTTTCTAAGAAAGCATAAAAGACTCACTTGGGATTCAAAGCCATTCTTAGAAACAAGGAATGGAAGCAACTGTGGTGGTTTGAGCACTGCTTTATACCAGTTTTCCATTATTAATTAAACAATATAAAAAGATAGGAAGGGAGATGTTGGCAGTACCTCTGGACAGCACATTGGAACTCTAGTAATAAGCTAATATACTGGTACTAGACAATTACGTGATACTGAATACAAAATATTTCAAACCTGAAAAGTAATAGCATAATATACAAAGTTTGATGACTTGATGTAAATTACAATTTACAAAGCTTAATTCAAACTGTATCCATTATTTTGTTCATGTCGCATTTTTGTTTCCACTTTCTTTTATTGTTTTTTTTGAGCCACTAATAAATACAAAAGTTAGAACTTAGATAGTTGCCTACAGAATTTTTTCAGAGTTACCGTAAATCCACAGTTTCAAGCTGTCTGTAACAAAGCTTATTTCTTAAGCAACAAATTTGTAATGACATTTAACCAGGAAAATAAGAATTGCATTGGTTTTGTTTTACCACCTTTTCTTTTAACAATTTGTAATATTTTGTAAGATCCCACATTGTGAAAAAATGTACTTTATTGTGTTCTCCATGTTATTGAATTTGTTGTTGCATTTGCTTTTCTGGATTAATAATTTTTTAAAATTATGTTTTCAAAAATCTATTCAATAATATTGATGGAATTTTTAAGGATCTTTTTTTTTCTATTTTAACTGCACTTTTTAGAATTAACTATTTACATCTGTGTATGATTTATGTGTCTATTTTTTTAGGAATAAGAAACAATATAACTAATCAAGATTTTATTCTCTTAATTAGACTTTGAACAGCAGCTCAACTTTTTAAATTTAAATTTAGTTTAAGAACAAACTTTTTTATCAATTGTTTTTGTTTTTATTTAATGATTTAATTTCTTGAAGTAAAGCACCATGGTCCCCCCAGTACTTGCTTGCAAACAAATGGTATTTCTTGCAGATCTTCCTATGCATCATTGTTGCTGATCTGCATGCCATTGTTTCTACTCAGTCTGTCTTTTTGTTCTTCATCTGTAATTTCTTGTAGACAAGTTTGGTCTATCTAGTATTCAGAAAGGCTTCCTGGTATACTAGCTTTACTGCATCTTTCTTACTATCCTTGAGATATTCTTCTAATGTCCTTTTCCTTCTTCAACCATCTGGTATACGTGCAACATTATTGTTGTTGTTGTTGTTGTTGTTGTTGTTGTTGTTGTTGTTGTTGTTGTTACTTCAGATTTAATCTTCAATTCGATTCATAGTCCGGGACTGGTAAAACGTCGTAACCAAAGACCTAATATCTATTAAGCTGCTGTTATTGTCATTGTTGTTTTTGTTGTTGTATCTATTCACTCATCTTATTGCTTGTATTAGGACCTATACTGATTGCAGTTGGCTTCCAGGTGAAATTCAAGCACTGGTCTTCTATTACTACTACTGGTCATTTACTACTAACAAAAATTTCATGCATGCAAACTGGGCAAACTGGGGCATTATAGGGCAACAATTTATTAACCAAATTGGCTGATGTACAAAATGTGTTCAAAATCCAGGACCCTTGCCATGCATAGAAATGAAATGTGGCAAATTTTATAAAACATTTCATGATATTAAAATTATCATAAAACATATTTTGACATAACACAAAGTGTCACAAAACATTTCCACTGATCAACTTCCGATGTTTGATGTAAGCTGTAGTTTACAGTTCAACATGAACTACTTTCAAGGCAGATACATTTCTGAATCTCTAGATGGCTGAATAATAAATAGCAGATTCCTAATCCCTAAAATGTACTCCTTGACCCATTTATATTAAATGAATTAGTAGGATGTGAATTTTCTCTTGTGTGTCTAATGTATTTTGGGTATCACTGACTTAACTGAAAGAGTACATAGGACTAAATAAGATGCACTGGTTGTGAGAGAGTGACAGGTAAGGGAAAGAAATAAAAGGAAGCTGTGTACTATTTCTTCTTTTGGTTTTTCTCTCAAACATGATTCCAGGGTTCCCTCTCTCAACCATACAGCTTCTACAGACATAATTTATGATTTCCCAGGCCCAGCAATCAGGTTTTCTTTTTCCTTGTTGGGTTGTTTATTTGATTGATAGCTCAATAAATAGATAGGAAGATAGTTGCTTTCTATGACGTGGCTATCATGAGCCTCCTTCAGATGTACCTGAACATACTTTAACAGGTAAGCTCAAGCACACTGCAAGATTTATTTGGTTAACGATAGACTATAGAAAAATGTAACACTGTTCTTTTGTCGTAAGTTATCCGCCCATTATGAACTTTATTATTGGTATTTTTATTACCAGATTTATATCCCACCTTCCATCTGTCCGATGCATATATTGCATTCCCCCTTCTGATTTTTTCCCACAACTTCTGTGTGTTGGGTTTAGCTGACGAGAGTGAATGGCCCAAAATGTCATCAGATGCTTCTGCTTCTAAGGGTGAACAAAATCTAGCTTTTACTGCTTTCACTCAACTAAGTAAGCATTAATACTGGAGGAACAGAAAACAATACCCTAATTAAGGAATTTACCACTCCTCTACTAATACTGGTAGGGCAAGCTACTGTTAAAAACAAAGAACAAACTCTGTACTAGAAATGATGATATACTGCTCCTAATTTTCATTACTATAGCTCATAGATCCTTTGCATTTTTGACTGTCAGTTAAAGTCATCAACATAGTGCTGGTAACAAATGTTTCTTCTTCCAATTTTAAATCCACATTTATCTGCAATTCAAGTTGCTGGTTGTTACCTGTAAAGTCCTAGATGGCAGAGAGCCTTGTTACTTGAGAGAATGTCTCTCATAGTATCTGCTCATTCACTTCAATCTTACAGGGTTCTGGGTTCTTTTCAGTTAAACCAAAGGTGGGAGAACTATGACCCCTTTATGACTTATGACTTCAACTCTCAGAATTCTAGAGCCAGCCATGCTGCCTCTAGAATCCTGGGAGTTAAAGTCCACAGATCATAAAAGAGCCATAGTTCCCCACCCCTGAATTAAAGATGCCACATATTGGGACCCTGGAAGTATGCCTTTTCTGCAGTTGCCCTCCTATCAGAGGTGGTATTCACTTACCTTCCCTAGAGGTTCGCAAATGTGAGCGTGAACCAAAAATTTACAATAAAACAGACAAGATAAAACAGACGTTTTAAAAAATGAGACCCTGTCCATACATCACACAAAGCCATACTTTGTCTATTACTTTCAAGCCACAACTAGTTGAATTGCCGTGCTAAACCATAAACCAATGCAATGCTGGGTTCACATAATATATAAAGCCCTAGAAAAATAGCTATTTTGAGGCAGAGCAATGTATACATCTAGCTATTATGCTTGTTTTAAGAAGAGTTGATTACTGTGTAGTTTTGAATCCATGCCAAAGTGATCAAATGAATACATTTTTAGTTTATCCTAAAATAGACAATTGAATAGAATGTCCTGTATCTTGACACAAGTATGAAGAACTGAGCACAGACAGGCAGTTCACCACTTTTAAATACAAGAATAAAAGATTAAAAGAAAAAAAATAGAATTATGACTTCAAATATCCTTTCTATTGAGTAATTGCTATTTTTCATTTTCCCTTCCATCTCTGACCCTTTTTAGTCCCCAAATCCATAAATCATCAGTTCAGACTTTTTTTTTTCTACAAAGAGTTCATACAGGCTTTGAGTTTTTAAAACAGTATTTAGCATCGTTTTCTCTGGCCAAACTAGAAAACCTTACCATTTCCACAAGTAAGCCCACTTGGAAGTCTCTACTCACAGTCGTTCATGCCCTTATCACCTTTAGGTTCGACTACTGCCATGCTCTGTATGTGGGGCTACCTCTGAAAAGTGTTCAGAAACTAGAAATCGTACAAAATGCAGCTGCACGAGCAGTCATGAGCCTTCCAAGGTATGCCCATATTTCTCCAGCACTCCACGGACTGCATTGGCTGCCAATTGGTTTCCAAACACAATTCAAAGTGTTGGTTATGACCTATAAAGCCCTACATGGCATTGGACCAGATTACCTATGGAACCGTCTTCTGTCGCATGAATCCCAGTGTCCGGTTAGGTCCCACAGAGTTGGCCTTCTCCAGGTCCCATCAAGTAAACAATGCCGCTTGGCAGGGCCTAGGGGAAGAGCCTTCTCTGGGGGGGGGCGACCCTCTGGAATCATCTCCCCCCCAGAGATTCGCACTGCCCCAACCATCCTCGCCTTTCGAAAGAACTTGAAAACTTATTTATGCCACCAGGCTTGGGGTCATTAGACCCCAGCCTGTGGCCACTAAATGTTTACTATGTTTGGTTGTATTGAATGAATGATTTTGATATTTAGTTTTTATAATGTTTTTAGATAATTATATTAATTGGATCCAGTTGTAATTTGTATGTTGTTTTATTGACATGTGAGCCACCTTGAGTCCATGGAGAGGGGGCGGCATACAAATCCAATAAATAGATAGATAGATAGATAGATAGATAGATAGATAGATAGATAGATAGATAGATAGATAGATAGATAGATAGATAGACAGACAGACAGACAGACAGACAGACAGACAGACAGACAGACAATTTGAATAGCAAGATGTTTCTAAATATACAATTAATACAAAGAGTTAATTCCTCAAACATAGTGAACCCACAATTATTGGCATGTCAGTTTTATATGTAAACATTACCAAAAAACCAAGGATTTTCTTCTCTCCGTATTTACAAAAGAATTTAACAGTTTAGTCAATTGCATTTACATTTATTAGCTTATATTTATTGGTGTAATAATTGACACTGTGCTTTATGAAGTAACATAAAAGCTATTTAAACGAACATCCTGACAGTAAATGTAAATGTTAATATTTAAAAGTAATAGCTAGTGAAATTCTGAGATGAAGTATTTTCCACCAGAGGGCACTTGAAAATCTTGCATGACACTATTCAAGAATAGAAAATGAAGTCATTATAATCGTTTCTAAACAACATTGCTGAAATATATAGATAGGACTATGTAAATATAACTACAGTAAAAAAGAAAAACACTTTCTATTCCCACATTACCTTTTGTTTCCTGCTTATACACTATTGCTCTATACATCATATTTTCGATCTATCATTTCCCAAATTTGTTGGAATGCAATTTCCAAAATTTCCCCAACCACTTCTAAAAATTTTTTAAAAACCACATCATTCTTCATTTGCTTTTCTACACAGCAGTCCTGAATCAACACAGAACACCAAAGGCTCCAACTAGTCAGACTGTTTCTTATTGTCTTAAATCATACATATTTTATGGTTTTGTTATCAAGTCAGTTTCCCTCTGCCAACCAATACCTTGAATTGCAGAAATATATAGGTAACCAGAAATATATTGGTATTTTACTAACCAATGCAGCTGATACAGCAATGGGGTTACTTGTGCCGTATATCTGGCACCATTTACTATCCACACAGCTGTATTCTATACCACTTGAAGTTTTTGAAGATTCTTCGGGGCAGCTCCATATAGAGCATGTTCCAGTAGACTTTCAGTTCCATTGACAATGGTATATTTCTGGATCAACTCTGAGGGTTGGGAGCGATTGGCAGAGTATTGGATTGGTTGGTTGGTTTTATTTTTCTTTCTAAGGGGCTGATCAAAAGTAAGAGATCCAGTCCACAGAGCTTGGTGCTCTATCCACTCCTTTTTAGCATCTAGTTAAACTGCTGTAGAATATTATCACAATGGGGTAAAGTACCAGTGGTACTCAACTTATGGTCATTCAATCAGAGACTACAGTGGACCCCCGCGTTTCGCGATCTCGATCATTGCGAAACGCTATATGGCGATTTTTCAACCCGGAAGTAAAAACACCATCTGCGCATGCGTGTCCTTTTTTCTATGGCCACGCATGCGTAGATGGCGCCGGGCAGATCAGCTGCTGGGCGGCTTCCCTGGGTCTTCCCCCTCTTGCTGGCGGGAGGGCGAGCGGCGGGCATCAGCGAGGAGTTTGCGTGGGCGGCGGGGAAACCCCAGCGCCGCTTCCCAGCTGAGTCCTGAAGCCAAATGCGGAAGTTCGCTTCAGGACTCAGCTGGGAAGCGGCGCGAGCGAACGGCGTGGGCGGGCGAAGGGCGGGCGCGCGGGCAGGCAGGCGGCAGACAAGCGGCGGGCGGACAAGCGGCGGGCGCGGCAGCAGCGAGGAGTTTGCGTGGGCGGCAGGGAAACCCCAATCTTCAGCTCCTCGCTGCTGCGGCGGAAGTAAAAACACCATCTGCGCATGCGCAGATGGTGTTTTTACTTCCGCACCGCTACTTCGCGAAAAACCGATCATTGCGAGGGGTCCTGGAACGGAACCCTCGTGATAATCGGGGGACCACTGTATTTGAAGCCACAGCTGAACTGTTGAACAAGGCATATATGCAGGGGTGGGCAGCAGGCAGGATGGGATGGAACGCAGTTCCACCGGCGGAAATGAAGATGCATGCGTAGCTCCAACTGATTGGCGGCTGTCACTTCCTGGATTACTGGTCTCGGCTTGGTTCTCCTTTTTTCCCCTGCTGCTGTTGCTGCTGTGTCTGTGCTCCTTGCTTTTTTCCTCTTTCCTCCTTCCTGGCCTCGGACGAGCTTCTGTCTTTCCTCCTCGGCTTCCCTCCAGCCTCATGCAGCCACCTCCCACCTGAGGTTCAGGCAGAAAGAGTGGGTGGAAGTGGCGATGGCAGCATTTATGCTTCTGGCAGCACCTATTCGCCTAGCTACCCAGCCTGAGACGGTGGGGCAACCCAGGAAGGAGAGCATGGGAAACGCGAAGCAAATTGTCACCCCAGCGAACGACACTGGTAAGGTTGTAAGTCAAGGACTTAACAGTTCACTTGAACTATGATTATTGTTCAAGCCACTCCCACCTGATCATTTGGTCAAAGGAAGGTTGGTTGTAAAATTGGGTTTGGCCACATGATAGCTCACTTAAAAACAGCACTGCTTAATGTTGATTCTTAGTTCCCAATCATAGTCACAAGGACTTACTGTAATTATTTCTTATCTGATTCTGAAATATATGCTAAATGAGCAATGCGTAGTTTCACATGATTGCTAAGAATTAAGTCCTCCAAAAATTCTCCTATGGTTTAAAGAGGTGTTTATGAATATTTAATAAGGGTTTAACATTGGCTATTGACCATTTTAATCCAGGATGTGTTCCAGTAATTAGTAGCAGAAGGCAGAAAGGATTTTATTACAAGAGATCACATATTTAGAGGCTGTTATGTGACACTAATTCTTGATTTTTAAACTGATATACTGTATTTTGAATTTAACTCTTATTGATTTCCAGACTAAATCAGTTGAAAATCAAGATTGTGGTTATTATTTGGGTTGGGTTGGATATTAACAGTTAGATACTTTATTTAAAACTCTTGAAAACAAACAGTAATTCAGTAAATATAGACAACTATGAACTTTTAAAAAAAGAACATGAATATATCTTTCTTCATGCCACCTCTTCAAACAAGCCATTAATGAAATTCCTGTTTAATTATACATTACACTATTATCCATGAAGATCAAAGAAAGTCAATATTCAGAAGCAATGGTTGCTATGATTGACAGTTGGGATCCAAAAAGTATTGGATAAGCATAGCACCTATTCCCCAATCATTACACTGATTACCAGTAAGCTTCTAGTTCTTATAGGTTTTGCACCTATAAAGTCCAAAGGGGTTTGGCTTCGGGGTAATTTAGGATCTGTATATACGTATAGGAAAGGAATGCTCAGATACTATACCTGTAATTATTCCAGGTGACATGGGTCATCCTCTGGAATGATATCTAAACCTTAGGACAATCTGCCCCCACCTCCCAAGGTGTATCTTGCCCCTTTCATATTAGTGTTCTGTAAGGCAGTTAGGACCATTTGTTCTGCATGGGCATATGTTGCATGAATCTCAGCGTCCAGTTAAGTCGCACAGAGTTGGCCTTCTCCAGGTCCCATCAACTAGACAATGTCGCTTGGTGGGGGCCTAGGGGAAGAGCCTTCTCTGGGGGGGGGGGTCTGGAATCAGTTCCCCCCAGAAA
Source organism: Erythrolamprus reginae (assembly GCF_031021105.1). Lineage (NCBI taxonomy): Eukaryota > Metazoa > Chordata > Lepidosauria > Squamata > Dipsadidae > Erythrolamprus > Erythrolamprus reginae. Next base: position 207,469,682 of record NC_091952.1, read on the forward strand.
TTCGCACTGCCCCAACCCTCCTCGCCTTTCATAAGAACTTGAAAACTTATTTATGCCCCCAGGCTTGGGGTCATTAGATCCCAGCCTCCGGCCACTGAATGTTTAGTATTCTTGGTTTGTATTTCAGTGAATGATTTTTGATACTTAACTTCTATAATGTTTTAGACTACTATTTATATTAATTGGATGCAATTGTATTTTGTACACTGTTTTATTGTTGACATCTTGTGAGCCATCCCAAGTCCATGGAGAGGGGCGACATACAAATCCAATTAATAAAAATAAAATAATGTATGTTCAGTATACTGGAACTTTTCACACGTTTTTGTTTCAGGAGTCATTTCAAGTCAGGCAATATTTTTTTAAAAAATGTGCAATATATAAATAAATACATTTAAGTTCTAATTAACTAACGAGCCATTTCAAAAATATTTTTAAATACCGTATTCTTTTTTTTTACTCAGTTCTAACACCTGGTGATCACATAGGCAAGTCCATGCAGTTTTGTAGACAATATTTTCAGAGGTGGCTGCCATTTGCCTTCTTCTGAGGTCTAAAACAGGTAACCCCAAAATAATCTAGCTGGCTGTATTTCTAATCTAACACCATAGCCACTAAAAATGCAGAAAATAAGTATTTAAATCCTTTTTTTTCTACCATGGTATTCTGTAATGAATATCATGGACAGATAACAAGGGCCTGTGGATACTAATGCAACTTTTTCCTAAGTACCTGTTCTGGTTTCTGGTAGAAATTTAGCAATTACAAATAACTCTTATTAAATGCATCATTTCATGAATAAAGAAACTCGATTTATTTCTCTGCTCTCCTGTAATTCAAACACATTCCATACAGCACTCGGTCCGTTATCTCTCTTAGCTGTATTTCTCACATTCCTCCTTCTGCTTCACTTAAACAATATTTATTTTCCTAACAGCATAACTTTGAAAAACAGCAGCACTGACTAATAACAATACAAAATACTTTGGCTTACTTTAGCATGGCAAAAACACATCCATTTTCCTTTCGGCAATGTTGAAACTCCACCCTTCTTCTCCACTGACCCGCTGACATGCCAAATACATCACTAGAACATTTAACCCATTCCTCTCCTTAATATCTTCTTCCAGACCTCTGTTCTCTGCGTTTTTGGACCCTTCTGAATTTAGGGTTAACCCAGCGAGCGTCTGATTCTCCCTCACTAGATCCTGAACTCATAGCCCCATCCTGTGGCTGGCCTCCCACCTGTTCTACTACCTGTAACCCCGGGCCCCCCACCAATTCATAAACACTATCTGAATCTGAGTCCTCAATATCTTCATCATCCTCCAACTGATCAGGAGTATGTACAACAGTACCCACCATGCAACTAATTTATTTTACTTTAGATTTATTTTAAATGACCCAGATAACAATTCCAAAATGTGGAAGTTTTCTTATTAGCTCTAGCATCTTATCTGAACTGTTTTTGACTTTGTTTAGATTATTTTTGACAAATCAAATTATATACACATACTTTCAGTTATTATTATGTGTCTGGCCAATTAGATTGAACTACTTAAAAGTTAATTACATATTTTTCTTATGTTGTTGTTATTGTTGATGGGAATGAATCCCCTTTCTCTAATAACTCCCAATAGTGACACTACCCCTGTTCTCAAGAAATTATTGCGGTATTCAGATGGCACCAAATTTCAGACTCTCATCCTATTTATGGCCGGACAGGGATTTAAGCTTAACAAGCTTGATCCAGGTATAAAACTTCATTTTAGTCTGCTTGATCTGGAAAAAACACCCCATTTTTATATCAGCATTTCAGTCATGTTAAACAAAAACTTCCAGAATTCACAGTAAATAAAGAATGAACATACTGCCTGAACGTTTTAGAGATAATAGGCCAAACCATCTTAAGGACACCACATAATATAAAGGTGATCTGTGCTATATTAGCTTACTTTATTACAAGTATGCAATATTAGTTAATTTATTAGTACTAATTTAGCTGACAATAGTAATTGCAACTTTCTACAATTAAAATATACAGTATATGGTAAGTGTATTAGGAGTGGCTATTGCAATAAGTGATGCATGAGTCAGTTTCTTTTGCATTTTCAGGGAATTGAAATTGAAATCTACAGTGTGCAATATGTAAAATATTAGGACTGTGCAAAGCCTTGAAGAGACAATTTAATTCAAAGCAGATTCAATCAAATCACCCCTTTTAAGAAAATATTTGAACTGCATCTCTGAGGCATTTTAAGATGTCAAATAGGGCTGGGTGTCTTTAAATCTCTTTGGAGAGATCTGAAGAGGATTTAAAGATTCAATTTACATTATGGCTTTGCTGTTTCAAAAATTGTCATAGTTTTTGTATATGTCTACAGTATGTGGAAAAGCTAAGGAGGGCAAGTGTCTGATATGATATAAATAGTGAAGAGGCTTTATCATATGTGCAAATCATATCTAGTAATAATAATAATTTAGATTTGTATGCCGCCCCTCTCCGAAGACTCGGTACTTGAGCTGCTCTTTTGTTTGTGTCTCAATTTTCCACTAGAATTTCTTTAGGCAAATTTGTTTGTAGTAGAGAGAGATCCAGATTTATTCTGCTGCTCTTTTTTCTTACTTCATTTTCTTCTTATTATTTGAAATTCACATTTAGTGCAGTCTTTGTTAATCTGTATGTCCAGATGGTCTTTAGTTCTTCTCATTTATTACCACTAAATTTTCATGTAATGTACAATAGCAATAATACAAACGTCTCTATTTTTTATTGTTTCAGCACATAACATTTTAATGTTACCAGTTCTTTAAAACTTTCATATACCATAATATGTATATGCAGACACAATTTCTTTTTGTCCTGTAGTTGCCAGCTGTTTACAGTCCAGATTCACAATATGCTAATAAATAGGGCCCAATTATTATAACCCTAAATCAGCTTTTTTTTTAGAGCTGACCCTTTTCCTGGCCTTTGAAAATAAGAACACAATATTGGTCTTGAATTCTTTGTCTGCAAAAAACACTGTTAGAGTTTTGGGTTTTAAATGTAGGAAAGGATAGCCTGAGATAGTGTAGTTTAGGTACCACCATATGGTCCATTCCCAAATTCACTTATGTTTTCGTGTGTGTGTTTTCCTTGTGGGTATATCTTTAGTTTCTCTTCTGCATTATCATAACTTGTAAAATTTATTCCAGACTCCTTAGAAGTGAATCATTGTAATCTCTAGCAACATTTTTTCACTCTTAATCAAATTCATTGTATATTTGTTTTCTATAATTTTATTGTAGTTTTCTACTCTGTGTTGATATGTTAAGATACCTTTTGGGCCAAAATATCATATTAATCAGTAAGAACTAACAGTTTGTATTCAAACTGGTTGTTTCAAACGCTAACAGTCCTTTTTTTTAACACTTAGCTAAAGATATTCCAAGATGGTTACTATCTCTAACTAATATTTAGAGTTGGCTTGTAAACATGAGACCTTGTATGGATTAAAGTATATGTGTCCCATATTTCTTTCTTTTGCATCTGCTCACATTGACTGAAGATTTATCTTCTCAAATATCAATGTTCTTCAAAGGTTTTGTAGTTTTCTTTCTTTTTAGTATTACACTTTGATGCAGTGTTTCATTTTCATAATTGTTCCTCCAAAAAGACTATCATAACTGGGCTATTAAAATCTGACAGCAAGATATAGTCAAGCCCCATTTGCAGTCAAAATATGCTTGCTTTATAACAAACTTAGGAAATCATATTTTTTTGTTATCAGTGTGTTTTGGGGTACAGTTTCTGATTTCCAATTCTGGGCATAGATAATCCTGGCTGCTGTTGTTATGTGAAGTATGGTAATCAAAAAAATGTTACAATGTGCAGAGATGAACAAGCTAACAAGGGAAGTACATGACAGAGAGGATACGGATTATTATAAAGTATGGAACAAATGGTATAGTTACCGGGAACACAAAAGCAAAATCGATGTATAAAAGTATGATGAATGTAAATGAAAAGATGTGGATGGATGGATGGATGGATGGATGGATGGATGGATGGATGGATGGATGGATGGATGGATGGAAAGAGAGACAGAGAGAGTATATCTATAGATAGATATATAGATATATGGCAATGTGATAAGTTGATAGTTTAAATAGAAAATATAAATTATGATTTTTGGTATATTATGATAGATGTAAAGGTGTAAATGTAAGTAGGAATTATGAAATGTACAAACCTTATAGTTAAAAGAAAAAATGGAAAAAAATTGTCACCAATAATGAAAAAAAAGTTTTGTCACCAATGATAAAAATGAATTTATGATTTTAAACATATAAAATTCAATAAAAACTTTATTTTTTTTAAAAAAGGAAATCAATGCAAGAAGAAGCCAACAAGAATATCTGAGGAAAAATACACTTAACAACAGTTTCTCTGATTTGTCTTCTCACTTGGGGTGGGATGGTGGACCTTTGTTGCTTTTTGGAGGAAAGCAGAGAAATACGGAGCTGTATTAGGAGACAGATCACATTTACTATTGAAGTTTTGAATCAAGATCCAATTAAATATCTTATATTTTATCCATAATTGTTTCACATGCCCCCAAAAGACTAGGAATTCTTTAATTTATATATAATTTTTTTATTCATTATGTTTGGTGAATCTCAGGTTTATAGTTAAATAAAAATTAAATAAAAAATAAATTGGAGACTTCTCACTTGAAAAGAAAAAGAAAAGAACATACAGTATATTTACGTCAGATAACAAAATATACTGTATTTGGAGAAAAAGCTGGCAATATGTTCCATATGAATCAGGAGAGGCATTGAATAGCAAGATGTAAACATGGATTCCTGATCCTTTAATAGTGTGCTAAAAGAGGGAGTTTAAGAAGGCAATGTGAAAATTACATAAATGTAAATGAAAATAACACCTTCTAGAAATCCTTCCTCCACAAAACTATTAGAAGTTGCAAAGATCCTGTTCTTTTTTTTATTCTGACCATCCTGTAATTTCTGAGTGTGATTAATTGCATAATTCATTAGATTAATATGGTAGTATGAGTTCTTATATACAAGGCAAATCTAAATTCTGAGTTTAAGCAAATCAATTCTTTCTATTTTTAAATAGTGCAGATATTTTTGTTCAGTGAACAATAGAATATTTCCCCAATTGGGGATCTAGATACTTGACCTGACCTCAATACCTTTTGTTGTTCAAATAAAAACAAATGGCTCAAGCTAAATCGACCAATGAAATGTTTTATGTCTAGTAGAAACCAGTGTAAAGTCATCTACTTTTTTAGTCTAGAACTGTACATGTTTTATCTCAATACTGAGTACAATTCCCAATATCCTTCACCACTGTGTCTCTTTAGTATTGAAATTCTACATTTGCAGCACTATGAATCTAACTTCACTTTAGCAGTTTCAATAGCAGCTAAATGCTTATCAGTACTGGAAAAGTTGCATTTCTTCCCAATTATTTCCATCAAATTTCACTTTAGAGTTCCAAAATGAATATGGTGATTCTTCCTCAAGTAAAACATCCAAAAACAATTATTGTAAACTTAGTTAGGCTCTTCTAACCATTTTCTCTGTTAGTTTTGCAGCAGATGTAAGTTGTATGATGTTCAGGTTAATGTTACAGTCAAAACTTAATATTTGTTAGATTTCACAATAAGTAATACTTTAAATGCAGAAAAAAACATTGTTATTATTGTTGTTTTTAATCTCAGATTTCAGATTTGGGCTGCAGAAATCCAAATACAACAAAGATAGTAAAAACAAAAAGAAAATACAGTTTCGCAGTTATTATTCAATTTTTTGCCTAAAATCTGTTGTCCACTGAATAGAGATGCTTACATCTCTACTCCTTCAGAATTCATATATCCTTTTTTAAAAAGGTATTAATAATAGATTTTAGAATTCTCATTCTGGTCCAGCTGTTTATTTTCCCCATATTACTTACCATTGAGCTTCAAAACAACCATGGTTGATAATAACATTGTTGCTTTATGGCAACAAGTTCAAAGACATCTATTATGGAAGTTGGGGGGAGGACATTCCCTAAATGGGCCTCAGTCTTGATGGGGTTCACACATCTTCCTTCAAAATAATAATAATAATAATTTCTTTTCCACTTCATCCCTCAAAGTACAGATTGCTTGTCTGGGATTTTAATATTCATCTCGACATTTTGGACAGATGAAAATATTTACTATAAATATATTCTGTGCAGTTTGCAGTGAATTGTATGTTTTAAAGTGATCTACATACATTATGTATGGTATTTACAGTCAATTTTTAGGGAAACTAGCACCAGATGTTATAGCCATGGCTTCCTATTTATCTCTTCATCTTCACCAGTAGCCCAGTATGAACACTGAAAAAATTAAAGGAAAGTTATTTTTATTTTCCCAATGGTGGGCAATAAGCTTTTGTCTTTCACTTTTTCTTCAACTGGGATTGGAGATAAAACAAGGCCACTGTATTCCCATGCTGTCTAGCCATCCTTAAAGGAGGAAGTTGAATGTCACTCAGCTTTAGGTCAGGATCATTCTATCTCTAGCTCTCGGGTGATTACCAGCTTTTAAAAGTCCTTTAGCTAATTACTGTTCCTAATGTAGCAGTAGGAGTCCACTGGAAGTAATCACAATTACCACAAATATCAGAAGGGCAGCAGAAGGCCTTCCTCTGTCCATGGTAGAAGACTAGCTTTGTTGGGAGATAAAGCAAATGCAAGCAGAGGGGCTCTGAGCTGCATTAAGGCCATTTGCCTGTTGTTCAACATCGGAAACGCACTAGTGCCGAAACTGCTGCTGTGGCTCTCTTTCAGCACTAGCAGCTGCCATTGCTGGCAACCAAAATAAATGACTTAAGTTTCCTGGAAGGCTGAAGGAGAAGGTGCACGGTAGGAGGCCAAGAAAACAAACATAAGCATTTCCCGAAGAGCCCTCCAGATGCTCTACAGAGACAATGGCTTTGCTTTGCTTCTACCATCGCAAATGTTTGTCTTTGGAAGGAAGGAGCCATTAATTGGAATACAACCAGAGTGCCACCATGTGGCGCCTCTTGTATGGGCGCCTGTATACCAAAAAACCAAACGGGGCAATATTAACTAAAAGCAATCATGAATATTCTAAACATACCGTTTTCTACTGGTAAACTAAAGTATAAATTTTTATCAATTAAACTTTTTAGGGAGGGAGGAATCTTTAGTTCATTAAAGTCTTCAGAGAGGGGCGGCATACAAATCTAATTAATAATAATTATTATTATTATTATTAAAAAAACAGCACAATTTATGGATTGAATCACATGCTTAATATTTTTTTAATATGTTCATTGTTAATGCACATTTCAGGATTGTCTCTGTAAGAAAGATCACGCGATCTTTTTTATAGCCAAGATAAAGACCAATGAAACCACCTGCATATTGCTTCCTAAGTTTAAATCTGAGCCTGCATGTACCATTTGACAAAATTATTATTATTATTTATTTATTTATTATTTATTAGATTTATATGCTGCCCCTCTCCGCCACCTTGATTACTTACGGGTTTTTTTTAATTCCACCCTTTCCCCAAAGTTCTCAAGACAGCATGCATAGATTATCTCCCTTGTGTTTTGTGCTTGCAATTGTGAGATAAGTTAAGGAGAAAAAAGGTCACCCAAGGATTTGAACCTGTCCTGGGAATAGCTTAAAAGGACATTATAAAAGAACAAGGATGGAAAACGTAGGGAAGGATGAAATAAAGGATTCTGGTGAGGTTAGTTGTCCAGCAGTCTTAAAAAGGGGAAAGAGGAGAATAAAACATTAATGCAGCAAAAAAAAAGAGGTTTTTATATCCTTATTTTATCTATATTCCAAAAAAAGTTTGAATTTTTTTTTCATATTTCAGGAATTGTATACCAATATTTTAATTTTGTTTTAAGAAAAAAGAAACTCGGAAACAATTGTAAACATGGATTAAATGGTACAAAGCAAAACAAATTTAACTAACAAGATTGTACTGAAGATAGTGGTATTTCAATTTCATGGTATTTATCTAGTCATTTCACAGGGCAGAAGGAGCCATCTTTTTGAAATATCTAGAGAAAACCCTGACATAGGAATCAGGATTATCTACTTTAACTGGAATATGAAAGATTTCCAAGTAACAATTACATTCACTAATACATTTGGCTTGACAAAATAACTTCCAAACAGACTTATTTCTGCTCTAAAACAAATTCAAACAGTGTATAGCAACCCTAAGCAGATATTAAAGATTTATATACACACAGATGTACACACTTATAAATATTTCTAGATTTATAGGATTTCTGCTTTGGCCAGGAGTTTGAAAATGATGTCACCCTTGCAAAAAGTGCACTATGCACTAGTGTGCCTTCCGTCCCCTGTCCTATTGCTCTCCTATATCTCCTATACCTTTCTTCTATTCCTATATCTCTTCTTCTATTCTTTCATTGATATGTTCTATTACTATACCTTCTTTTCTATTATTTCTTAGATATATTTTACTATGAGTATCTCCTCTATAACCTTCATCATGTATTTTACTATGTGTATATAGATATATACCCACTAAAACCCTCATTGTGTATTGGACAAAATAAATAAATAAAAAATAAATAAATATTGCTGGATTTTGTTGTCTTATCGTTTTAAATGAAAGGAAAAAATTGAATCAAACTGGTTGCGAAGACCATACATAAGGGACATTCTACCACATGTGGTTGATATCCCGATGCAAAGAAATATTGGAAGAATATTAAAAATTGGATTCAGGAAATAACAGAGCAAAAGATTGAAATGAGACCAAAATTATTTCTTTTAGGAATAATAAAAGAAAATATTAGAAAAGAAACTTATCATATAATTTAATAGATAATAATGGCAGCGAGAATCACATTCGCACAAAATTGAATAAAAGACAAGAATCCCTCCAATGCTATGATTGTAAAAAAGATGCTAGAATGTGCTGAGATGAGTAAATTAACCATGGAATTTAGAGAGAGAGAGGAAACAGTACTATAAAATATGGGACAGATGGCATGATTGGCTCAAAAAAAGTAAAATTAACATGTGAATTAAGATAAAGGTGAAAGGTTATAAAAAGGAGGAAAAGTGATAGATGTAATTTTCAATCTTAGTGTTTGTAAATAATGTATATAACACAGTATAATTATTAGTTAATAGTGTATATAATGAATAAACAAAGATAAAAAATATTTAAGTATAAAACAATAGCCATAATTAGTAAAATGAAGAATTGAGAAGGAAATTCCCATGCTGTAAAGCTGTATTAGTGGAACTATACTGCTCAAAAAAATAAATGAAACACTCAAATAACACATCCTAGATCTGAATGAATGAAATATTCTCATTGAATACTTTGTTCTGTGCAAAGTTGAATGTGCACAACAGCATGTGAAGTTGATTGTCAATCAGTGTTGCTTCCTAAGTGGACTGTTTGATTTCACAGAAGTTTGATTTACTTGGAGTTATATTGTGTTGTTTAAGTGCTCCCTTTACTTTTTTGAGCAGTGTATATTTTATGTACGGGTGATTTATATGTTTGCTTTTTATGTTGTTTTATTTTTAACTTGGAAAACTTCAATCAAAACTTTAAAAAAAAAACTGGTTGAGAAGAAATACAAAATGGAGGTATGAATGGTCTGCTATATAATATCTACTAATAGGCTTCCCAGAATCATGGAATGAGCCACCGTGGGAATGAGGATGGTAGATGAGTTAAGCCTGTGATCTGACTTGGTGAGGTTACTCTTAAAAACGGGTAGGCGGTCCTATAATTGCTGAGGCTTTTATTTCCTCTGTGTTTTGTAATAAGAGTTAAATGGGTTCCTTGTCATTTTTAAATTTATAATCTGTTTAGAGCAGGGGCAGGTTCCCATTGAATTTTGCTACCGGTGTGCATTCAGGCATGCATATGCGTCCCACCATGCGATTTCACTTCCCCACATGCTCAGGACCACATTACGAGCAAAAACACAGCTGAACAGCTTCTTCAGATGAAGAATAAAGGTCGGCATTAAGACGAGGGCGGGCAGGAGGGCTTCTTCCAGCATGGAGACACTGGGAAAAAATCACCGAAAATTGCATCATCAGTGGGTTCCTACCACTGGTTTAGAGGGTTCCACTATTTGTCATGTTTTTCTCTCCATAAAATCTTAAGTATTTATACTGCTGGATTTCAATTATTAAGACTGAATGGGGTAAAAAGTGGGTTGGAGCAGACATATCCATGAGAGGGTAAAAATAAAATAAGTAACTGGATGTTACAGCAACTAACAGTTTTTTTCCTGAATGCCATCACTCTGCTAAACAATGATTCCCTCACCACTGTCAAACTATTCACTAAGGCTGCATTACTATTATTAGTTTTTCTCATCATTCCTATCACCCATCTCCGCCCACTTATGACAGTATGAATGTAACTTGTTATTTATTTATCTATCTATCTATCTATCTATCTATCTATCTATCTATCTATCTATCTATCTATTTATTGGATTTGTATGCCGCCCCTCTCCGGAGACTCGGGGTGGCTAACAGCAACAATAAAACAGTGTACAATAGTAATCTGATGTTAAAAACAATTAAAAGCCCATTAATATAAAAACCAAACATACATACATACATACCATGCATAGAATTGTAAAGGCCTAGGGGGAAAGAGGATCTCAATTCCCCCATGCCTGATGGCAGAGGTGGGTTTTAAGTAGCTTACGAAAGGCAAGGAGGATGGGGGCAATTCTAATCTCTGGGGGGAGTTGGTTCCAGAGGGCCGGGGCCGCCACAGAAAAGGCTCTTCCCCTGGGTCCCGCCAAGCGACATTGTTTAGTTGACAGGACCCGGAGAAGATCCACTCTGTGGGACCTACAGTAGTCAAGCTTCGAGGTGATGAGGGCATGAGTGACTGTGAGCAGTGACTCCTGGTCCAAGTATGGTCGCAACTGGTGCACAAGGCAAACCTGGGCGAACGCCCCCCTCGCCACAGCTGAAAGATGTTTCTCTAATGTGAGCTGTGGGTCGAGGAGGACGCCCAAGTTGCGAACCTTCTCTGAGGGGGTCAGTGATTCTCCCCCCCAGGGTAATGGACAGACAGATGGAATTGTCCTTGGGAGGTAAGACCCACAGCCACTCCGTCTTGTCTGGGTTGAGTTTGAGTTTGTTGACACTCATCCAGGCCCCAACATCCTCCAGGCACCGGCACATCACTTCCACTGCTTCGTTGGCTGGACATGGGGTGGAGATGTATAACTGGGTATCATCGGCGTATTGATGATACCTCACCCCATGCCCTTGGATGATCTCGCCCAGCGGTTTCATGTAGATATTAAATAGCAGGGGGGAGAGGACCAACCCCTGAGGCACCCCACAAGGGAGAGACCTAGAGGTCGACCTCTGACCCCCCACTGTTGCTTGTATCTTTAAGATTTATATTAATATTGATTGTTTCCTGATTGCATAATTGAACCCTATGACAATCATTGTGTTGTACCTCATGATTCTTGATAAATGTATCTTTTCTTTTATGTACATTGAGAGCATATGCACCAAAGACAAATTCCGTGTGTGTCCAATCACACTTGGCCAATAAAGAATTCTATTTTATTCTCCCATCCCCCCCTTTTTAGATGTTTTACATGCATGACACATATAAAAATTGATTGGTCTTCTATTACATTAGCAGCATCTTGGTTTTTGTGACACTCCCACCCTCTTACTACTTGTAGCTTGGGAATTGCATATGGTCCTTGGATTTCAGATTACTCCGGCAGTTCAGGACTCAAAGTCAATTGCTCCTAAATACAGAACCTTACTCAAGCAAGCAAATCTTCACAGCAAACTAAACGGTATTTCAAGTTATTTAGAGAAGAAAATAGCTTTCTCTGTGAATAGGAAACTTTGAGAATGAGTTTTAAAATTTCATTTCAGTAAAATAGTTCCTACCTATGCCAGATGAAACAAAAGGAATGGAACATTCTACTTAGTATTTGATGGACTGATTAGCAAGCAAAATGGTATTGTAACTTTGCCTTTAGAGGTGACCTTCTTTTTGAATTGGCTAAGCCCCACCTTGCAAAGATAATTCAGGTCTTCATGCTTGCTTAGTCCTCTCCATTTCATCTGCAGAGAATGTCTTTTTATGTTACAGTTCCCATGCTGTAAACTGATAGCTTCAGAGAACAGAACTGAGACCCAATGACTTATTTTACTGATGGCTACAGGCAGGACATGAATCATGGCAGCATGCTGAGATGCATCACAACTCTAAATGATACAATTTCTAGTTTTGAAATTGCTTCTAAAAATGTTTAGCACCCAAACAGACCATTAAAGGTTCAGCTCAAAATAGGGGGAATGGATTATGTTGTGATTTAAAAGGGCAAAATTAGTATCATCGGTTTAGTTCCAACCAGCACTTTAAAAAAAAAAGCCATCAATGTTTTTGAAATACAAAAAGAGAGAAAACGGGAAAGTGGGAGACTATAAAAGCTTTCTTATTCTAATATAAATCTCTTATAAGTTCTTACCTCATACAAATTATGGAAGCTGATGTAGCCATTTTTGGGTGACATTTCTTTATCAATATAGGATTCAAAGAGTTGTGTTGTTTACTAATGAAAAATAGGACTCAGACCCATAGTTCCCTCTAAGCTGAGCAGTGAGCAATTGCTCACTTAAAAATCATCATCAACTCAGAGTTTTTCAAACTTGCCCAGAAGCCGAGAGGGAAAGAGTGAGAGGGAAGGAGAGAGAGAGGAAGAGAGGAAAAGAGAAAAAGAGATAGAAAAAAGAGAGGAAGAAAAAGAGAAAGAAAAAGAATGGGAGTAAGGAAGAGAGAAAGAAAATCAAAATCTAGTTTGAAACTAGCTCAACTATTTAAATGGCATTTTGATATTGATAGAGTTGCCCTATTATGATCTCACTGTTATAGACACACAGTACAGTGATCCCTCTATTATCGCGAGGGTTCCGTTCCAAGACCCCTCGCGATAATCGATTTTTCACGATGTAGGGTTGCGGAAGTAAAAACACCATCTGCGCATGCGCCCCCTTTTTTCTATGGCCGCGCATGCATAGATGGTAGAGTTTGCGTTCCCCGCCGCCCACGCAAAGGGGAAACCCCGATTCAGCTCCTCGCTGCTGCTGCGCTACCGAGCAGATCAGCTGCTGGGCGGCCGAAGGAACCTTCCCTGGGTCTTCCCCCTCTTGCTGGCGGGCGGGCGAGCGGCGGGCATCAGCGAGGAGCCGGGGTTTCCCCTTTGCGTGGGCGGCCGGGAAGACCCAGGTTGGGGGTTCGGGGGGGTGCTGGGAAGCCCCCCAGGCCGGCTGCAACCTTTTAAAACAGCCGCACCGCTTCCGAGCTGAGTCCCGAAGCCAAACGCGGAAGTGGTTTTTTAAAAAATTAATATTTTTTTTAAAAATCGCGATATAGCGTTTCGCGAAGATCGAGATCGCGAAACTTGAGGGATCACTGTACAGTATTTTATTTTGAAATTCTCTGAGGCAAAACAGGGTGTTTTGTTTGTTTGTTTATTTGTTTGTTTGTTTGTTTGTTTGTTTGTTTGTTTAATATTTCTGTGCCACCCAGTCCTGAAGGGACTGCCGCTCAGACACTATACTTTTCCGCCCACCCCCCCAAAAAATTAGAGGGAACACTGCTCAGACCACATTGGGCTTAAGTTAAAGCTTACATTCATTTACCCTTATTTAGATCTCTCATTAAATGTAAAAGTACACCACATTTTTCTTTTAAGTTCCTATGCCATGTACAAGCTATAGTTTCACGAAGAGTATTAGCTCTTTAAGAGGACTAATATTCTTAAAAAGAACTTTAATAAAGCCAGTTTGGCACAGGTATTAAAGCACTAGGCCAGAAATTAGGAGACCATGACTTCTTGTCCTCACTATACATGAAGCCAGTTATGTGACTTTGGGCAGTCACACTTTCTCAGCCTTAGAAAAGAGCAAGGCACTACTTCTGAAATCTTACCGTACAAAGAAAACTGCAAGGGAGTGGGGTGGCGCAGCAGGTAGAGTGATGTACTGCAGGCCACTGAAGCTGACTGTAGATCTGAAGGTCAGCGGTTCAAATCTCATCACCGGCTCAAGGTTGACTCAGCCTTCCATCCTTCCGAGGTGGGTAAAATGAGGACCCGGATTGTGGGGGCAATAGCCTGGCTCTGTTAAAAAGTGCTATTGCTAACATGTTGTAAGCCGCCCTGAGTCTAAGGAGAAGGGCGGCATAAAAATTGAATGAATGAATGAATGAATGAATGAATGAATGAATGAATGAATGAATGAATGAATGAATAAGGGAATTGTCCAGGGAATTATCAGGAGTTCACATTGTCTCAAAGGTGTGCAGGCACACACACATGCACACAGAAACACACACTTTAAAATTAATCTTAATATATTGTAACATTGGCGGTCCCATTCCCTCATGGTATTTGAATCTATTTCCTTGAAATCATTTTATCTAATAAATAAAGTAACTAATGACAATTATTTTTCATAGGATCTGCTTTTGGAAGAGAGACAACCTAAGAATTCCAGGGCTATAAACCTCTCAGTCAGACAACCAATCCAGGAGAAAACAGTACTACACCACTTCCACGATATGGCAATACTGTATACCTATTCTCCATATTAAAGTTACCAGGAACTGAACTCGGTTTAAAACCACTCTGCCTTTTTATACCTTGGATGCTAAATATTAGTAAACAGGCTTGCTAGTTCAAAAAAACATAATTCAACAATTCAAAAGAACAATGTTAAAATAACACTGTTATTCAGTGTTATTAAAGCACCCTATTGGAAAATCTAAAGCACCAAGTTGGGGAGACATTTGTTTCTGAGAAATAGGAATGCTAAAATTCAACACTGACTAGATTGCACATACTCAATCAAAAACTCTATTATTAAGACTAATTCAAAGAAATAAAGTTTTATGTACTCAATAGGCTAATTTATCCTAAATTATGAAATTAGAATTATCCATAGATCCCCTCTCCTGTTATTATAAGTAAGGAAGTAATTACAAATGGAGTTTTACTGTGAATTAGTAGGCATATATAAACCTGGTAAAGTTTTGGAAATAGTCCTGGACTATAACCATTACATGGCATTGAAATTATGGTACTATAATCCTCAAATAATTTTTATCAATCAATTGCCTGACTTCTAGTTTCAGGAAATCTGATTTCTAGTTTTGTAATAAAACTTGAACATTTACAGCCTAATTGGTACTTTTGAAAATATAATATGATTTATTGGGATGGAACAATATTTTTTTAAAAAATATTATTTAGAAGGATGGTTGCCTTCTAAAAGCTATAATAAAATGCATAAGTGATTTCCATCAATATTTGTTAATAATTCGTAATATGCCTGTGGGTTAATTGGAAAAATGGGATAAATGTTTCGGTTTTTAGCTCATTGCTTCTGTGTTATTTTGATCAATATTTTACATAGCAGGGTACCTCATTAAAGAGTTTATAGAACCCAAGTGTCAAATTATTTTCACAAAGGAAAATTTTATAACCATAATTTTAAGTTCTGTTTCAAAAGATTTTAAGGTGAATTTTTTTCATTTTGTTACAAATTTCCTTAACTAGCAGGACATTGCTAAACTGCAATAATAATTCTATTTAGTCAGCTATTAGATAGGAAGCTTCTGTTGATTTTATCTGTGGCAGTACAATGTTATCTATTCCAGAGTTACTTGGAATTAAAATAAGTTCCTGAAGATTTGTTTATACAAAACAACTATTTTGGGTCCCAATACCAAAGAGGCAGGAGACTGGTGGAGCAGTTATTAGTTACAGGGAGCAATATCAGCAAAAGCTCTACCGGAGGCCCTAGTTTAAATAGAGTGCTCTTGCTCTAATCAATGAAGTGGACCAGATTGTTAACAGCTCAGCTAACATGCAAATCCCAGGATACAACATCCCTCCCCCTTTGGCTGAGCTCAACACATGTGCATAGTTAATCACGTAGGTATGCAGGACGCTTGGTCTCTCTAGTTGATCTGCGCAGCTCAGTTTCGGCATCGACTCTGGGTGGGGAGGTCGTGTTTTGCCTCTCTGGCTCCCTCTGTGGAACTTGCTGGAATTGTCCGGACGTGGTCTCTGATTTGATTGGAGTGGGCTCATTCCTATCGCTGGGTGGCACTGCTGGATCATCAGATAAATGATCCAGCCCCCTCGTCCCAGACCTAGCTGTAGGGAAAACATTTTTAGGTCCTACTCCCCAGTCAACATTTAGTGGTTCACGTCTGCACAATTGGTCCCCGTGGCGCCTATCACATAGGACTTGGGGCCAGTTATTTCAATGATTTCCCAAGGTAGCCATAGGGGGCCCTCAGAGAAGTTCTTTGCGTACACTGGGCCATTTATTGAGATTATTCTTATATTGCGTGTCTGGAGAAAATATCAAGGGATAATGGATTATAAAGTACCTATATGGGTGGTGCCCAGACACGCAATAGAGAATACTAGTATAGAACAAAGGCAAGATGTTGTAACATATAAGGAATTATTGAAATTAACTGACGGAGTATTACAATTAAAATCTTTGAATGATTTAAAAGAAGAAGGATTAGTGCAAACAAGGTTTCAATATGCTCAGTTGAAGGATAGATGGCAAAAGGATCAAAGACTTGGTATGGAACAACAGGAAGGACAATTAATAAAACAAATTAAGGACCAAGGTCCAATGCACATAAAAAGAATATATAATATACTTATAGAAAAAGACTCTGAAACAGAATTAATTAAGGATTGTATGATAAAATGGTCACAGAATTTTGAGGAAACGATTACATTAGATACATGGGAAGTAATTTGGGTAAGAAATGTTAAATTCACACAAGCTCAAAATTTGAGAGAAAACTTTTATAAAATGTTTTATAGATGGCACTTGGATCCTAAGAAGTTGGCTAGTATGTATCCTGATATACAGCCTAAATGCTGGCGATGTGATTGTATGGACGCTACTTGCTTTCATGTGTGGTGGACATGTGTAAAAGTAAAAGCATTTTGGATAAAAATATGGTGGATTATGCAAAATGTTCTTAAGAAAAAATTGAAGTTTATACCACAGTTGTTCTTATTAGGTATTACCACAGACTGTACAAGTATAGAGACTAAATTGATATTGAATCTAATAACAGCAGCGAGACTCTTGATTGCCCAATATTGGAAGAAGGAACAGTTACCCACAATTCAAGAATGGACAATAAAGGTCACGAATCTAGCAGAGATGGCGAAGATATCGGCCTATATGAAGGATCACTCGAATGAAAAATACATATTGGACTGGAAAAAATGGATTGATTATATTCAAATTAAATATCATTCTAAAAAATTTCAAATAGCATATGAATAGTTTAGGATTCTTATTAGTATAAAGAGCCTAAATGGATTTGGTTGTGAAGGTAGTAGAGTTAGGGAGGATAATAGATAATATAGAATTTAAGTATGTATGATTTTGATTTTAAGGGAACTGATAATTTGATTTCACTCTGGGAAGTTCGAGGAGGGGGGGAGGTTGGGGGGGTAGGGCGAGGGGGAGGGAAAGAGATTAGTGTAAGTGTTATGGGGGGAAACTTTTATATATGTTTTTTTTTTTACTTATTTTATGTATTTTATATAACTATGAGTGGTCGTGGTTTGTAATATGAGAAATAATGTTTGCAAAGTTTCCTATTATTTCAGTTTGTATAATTTTGATAAAAACTAATAAAACTTTTTTTTAAAAAAAAAAAGGAAAAAAAAAAGAGAATATTCTTATATTTGCCAAGCTGTTCATTTCTTTTTGTTTGGAGTAGTTAGGATGTAATCTGTCAAGGACAGATCATAGTTTACGGCCCATCAGCAGCTCGGCAGCGCTTTTCCCAGTGGCCGTACTAGGGGTGATATATTGTATTGTCAGAACTTTATGTATGCGGGCCTACCAATCACCCAGTCCCAGTCGGCCTAGTGCCTCTTTTGCTGCTCTAACTGTTTGCTCCACCAGCCCATTCCCGCTCAGGGGTAATAGGGAAATTAAAGTATGTTTAGTTCCTAAACCTGCTAGAAATCCGTCAAAATGTATAGCAGTGAGTTGAAGTCTTTTGTCCAGCAGCCCATGCATAACAGTTTCCTTAATATCTTAATTACATCATCAATTGTAATGGTAGACATTAATGCTATTTCAAGCCATTTTGAGTGTGCATCGAGTATTACCATGAATGTTTGCCTGTAAAATGGACCTGCGAAATCAATGTGGATGTGAGACCATGGGGCTCTTGATTGTTCCCACTTATGTATGGGGGATTTGTGAGGGGATGTCCTGGATTCCTGGCATAGAGCACACCCTGCAAAATATTCCTCTATGTGTTTGTCAATGTTGGGCCACCACACATAGCTCTGTGCCAGTGCCTTCATCCTTTGCTCTGTGAGGAAGATAGGCTGTTGTTAAATTGGATCGATGATAGATAGATAGGTAGGTAGGTAGGTAGGTAGGCAGGCAGGCAGGCAGGCAGGCAGGCAGGCAGGCAGGCAGGCAGGCAGGCAGGCAGGCAGACAGGCAGGCAGGCAGGCAGACAGATAGATAGATAGGCTTTTCCTTTTAAAAATACAAGTTTCTATTTTAGCATTTAAATAATAATATTAAAAATTGACTCTTGGAAAGATGAGGAATACTTTGTGATGAATAGCATTAACATTAACTATATATAAAAAACCTACGTCCTATTAAAACTAATTTTCAGTCATTTTAATAATGACTAAGTACAAATTTATAATATCAAAAATATATTGCAGGATCTATTACTTTGTGTACATCTCAGGGGTACTTCCAAAAAATATTTCACCACTTATTTCTCGGCTGAATTAAATGGATGTGATACATATATTTGCACCAATAGTAACACTCTTGTCAAAATGAAAGGTAAACTTAAATTTAATTTAAAAGGTGTGATTACTATTTTACTGTCATGCATTAGCTTTTCAGATGGACTGTGTCCAGAGGTGGGTTCCTCCCAGTTCACACTGGTTTGCCTGAACCAGTAGCAAACTTTTAGTGATGTCATGGAGTCAGTTCAGTTGGTGCCAGATAGTGGGATGCAGCCACCTTTTCTTATTTGGGGGGGGGGGGCGCGGTTTCTGATTTTTTTTTCTTATGCACATGTGCAGAAGCAGAGTTTCTGGCACTGCACATCCACTGCCATCTTGTTTTGGCTTTGGGGGGAAGGTTTTTTTTTTGAATTTTTGGCACTCTACATGCCCACGCGGTGTGGGGAGAAGTGAACCAGCGGCGAGGTAAATTAGAACCCACCCCTGACTGTGTCCAAGTTC
This sequence comes from Erythrolamprus reginae, assembly GCF_031021105.1. NCBI lineage: Eukaryota > Metazoa > Chordata > Lepidosauria > Squamata > Dipsadidae > Erythrolamprus > Erythrolamprus reginae. The sequence goes on from NC_091952.1 coordinate 207,489,059, forward strand.
ACAGTTTTATACTTAATAATATCAGCAAAGCGGAAATGTGTTTTCTGGGAAAGATGTGCATTTTTACAAGGTTATTCAAAGTCATCACAAATGTTCACACATTTGTATATTCAGGAATTAGCATATCTTAAAAAATAATATTGGAAGCCAACCCTTTGCCCTGCCCACAAAACACTGTTTGGAGCCCACTAACAACTTGGAAATCATCTTTAGCTAAGTCTCATAGTAGTTCTAGATAATTGGCTAATACAGGTCCTCGAACTTGGCAACTCTAAGACTTGTTGCTGGCTGGAGAATTCTTGGAGTTGAAGTCCACAAGTCTTGAAGTTGTCAAGTTTGAAGACCTCTGGGCTAATATCTCAATCAACGTAAAAACACCATTACTCACTTCAAATGTTCTTTTTATAGATAGAGAGTGCAATCTATAGAATCTTTTTGTATAAACTTTAATTTTGAAGAAATTTCACTTTTCATAAAATTACTTTTTACTATTTTGCGCATGTCCTGTCACATTGTGCTGTATATAAGGATACTAGGACTCATTTTATAACTCCTTACCTGGTAAAACACCCAGGAAACTTTTATCTTTTTAACGTAATGATCAGATTAACACGGTTTAGTTTTCTTGAATGAATCCAAATTGCCTATAAAATTAGACACAGTCTGATTGATGAATATGTTACCAATTATAATATTCTTATTCTGTTTTATGTTTTCATTCTTATTTTACTTTTAATGTGTTTTATTTCTAACTCTGTGACCATAATAAATTCTTTCTGTCTGTCTCTCTTCTTACCAGCCCTTTTTTCTACAATTTCCAAGTTCAGTTGTGATTCATAGTTGTCAAATTGGGATCAGTGATTTTCAACACTAAAAAAGCCTTTGTTCTCTCTGCCCCTTATATTTTTTTTAAAACAAAGTCCATTGTAATATTCAATGATGAAATCTGTGCTAATGAGAAGAATCTTTCTGTAGAAATTTCAGTGGGATTCCATGCTAAATAGTGGAAGCTGAAGCTTTTGTCACTAAATATTAATTGACCTTCTTTTCATGACTTAGACTTTATTCCACCAATTAACTGAAGTCAAAAGATAACAATTAAGATTTAGAAGACACGTTGTAAGCCACTCAAATTAATGAAATTGACAACCATATGTAAATATAGATACAAATAGATGAGGTTAGACACACACACACACATGTATATATGTGTGTGTATATATATACCCACACACACACATGCAATTCAATTATTAACAATCTAATATAAAAAAATTAAGAATATAAATGAGTATATGCAGTCCAAATTCCTAATTAGTTCTTCAAGAAAATCCTTCAGAGGCAGAATACCCTTGTGGATAGGAGAATTGAGATTGTCATGTTGTTGTAATTGAGAATACTTTTGGCCATGTAGTATCAACCCTTTGATAACTATGAAAGTACACTATCAATTTTCTTGTCCATTAATTCAAAAGAGATTCATATAGAAATCAATGTTTCATAATGAATTAATATGTGAATTAATTTATGTCCAAAATGAAGCCACAAGGTAATATTGCATTTTTAATATTGCTATAATTAAACCAAGAAATAGCTGAATAAGTCAAGAAATTTATTCTAAATTTACATATGTAGACACGCCCAGATGGACAGCTCCTAGTGCTGTAAATATAATTATAATTTGCAACTCATACAGGTTTTCCTCCTGAACAGTATGCAACATTGTGCATATGGGCTAAAAGAATAAGAAGCAAAAATAAAGTGATGGAAAAAAATTGAACTTTCTTTGAATGAGGCAAAATAATAACTAGAATTATGTCTGATTTGAAAATACCTCATAAAATTGCTGATCAGCCATTAACTGAGCTAATTCAAAAAACACTTTGGGACTGAGATATATATAAAGAATAGTATTAAAATAAATCTTTTTACATTTTCATATGTAATCATTGTTTAATTTCTGTAGCTGCAAGTTAGTTACTTTAAATGAGGCTTACTCCAAAGTAAAAATCATAGAAACAGAATACTTCCCCCAAAAAACTTACATTAAACTGAGTGGAAGTTGCTATCCATGACAAAATGGAAAGAAGATACCCATCTTCTCTGCCCCCATTTTTTAATGGATAAAGACTTTCTGCTATAAAAGCTTCTGATGATGACAAAAAATAACTCCACTAGATGTTCTGTCTGGGTTTTCCCAGACCTCAACACCAACTGAAAAAACAGCCAGACACTCTGGTAAAAGCCAAAAGTATTTTATAGCTGGAAAAAATAAGCACAAAGGAAAACCTGTCTTCACAACAGACAGGCTATAATACGTTACAGCAGGGTCCTGATGTCCAGTCAATACCATAAGCTTCTTGCTGGCACACCCCCCCAAGGTTTCAATAGTCCAAGGCACAAACCAGGATTGTAAGCCACCAAAGTTCACAGACAGGTCTCACGAATCTCCAAGATAAAACTCCACAAGCCAGGAAGGGTGGGTCCGCCTTTTATCCTTTCCCAAGAGCACCACACCCAAACCCAGCTGTGACCCCTAATGCTGGAAATACCTAGCCAATTGAGTCCGTCTCTGATTAGCTCTCCTTTGTCGCATATCTATGATGTCTTGAGCATTTTCCCCTAAGGAATCCAGGCTGCTTGCTGGGGAGAGCTCCCCCTGGTGGGACTCTGGCTGTCCTTCTTCTCCAGCCTGGGATTCCTCTTCCTCGTCAGTCTGCACCTCCTGTTCCTCAGCCTCTCCCTCTGAGCTGGAAACCGACAGAAGGTCAGCCATTCCCGGAGGGGTCCCAGACTGAACCACAACACTAGATGGCTTATAAATTCATACCAAATACATGGAAAATTTCAAGATTGGTTTTATGTTAAGAATTAAAATAGCTGTCTAAAACGTAATAGCCAAAAGACAGCAGCTACCGATATTTAAAGACTGAAGATTAATATACAATATGTCCATGTAAAGTTTTATTTTCACTACGTGCTAATAAAAACATTGTGGGCAGTAAAAGAAAAGTGGAGATTTATGCCTGAAAGGAAAGTAGTTGTTTTTTCTCCCCTCTCCAAAGTGTCCAAGGACAACACTTAGAAAATAAATGAGTTGGATAGTTATGCTTTCACTGCCACCGTCACTAGACAAGTACAGTATGAGATGAGACATGACGTGGATTATTATTTCCTCTGAATGCCCTTGCTGCTGAATAAGCTTGACCTGGCATCACAATAATCCATTTCTTAGTAATTCTTTTGTTCTTGCTTTGCAACGTTGCACAGAAGTACCTGCAGGAAGAGTTTGTGCCCTACTATAAGCTTCATCAGTTGCCAAATCATTTGCTCCTCCTCAGAGGACGAGGAATGGCCTTGTACTAAAAATGTTCAAAGTGTGAAATATAAAGCATATATCAATACACGATGTGGGGAAATAGGTGTCAGAAAGAGCATTTGGCTTCATAAGTCAGAGTGATATATTTGTAGGCTCCATATGCTATCATTATTGATTTTTAGAAGTACACTAAAGAACTGAAAACCTGCAGATTTACTCAGAAATTAAAGTTAAATTATAGTTATTGCATGGTTCAAAATCACCATTTTCCAATTACTGTATTTTTCAGAGTATAAGACGCACTTGAGTATAAGATGCACTTAGTTTTGGGCAAGGAACATAGGGAAAAGAATCTGCTTACCAGGTATTCATCTGGATAGCATTCTTTGTGTTGTGGTTAGCTCTGGCCCAGCTCCTGCCCCAAGGACTGCGGATGTGGGGGAGACATCTACATGCCGCAGGCCTGTTTTGCCCCCAGTGGAATCTGCTGATGAAGGCTCCTCTGACCAATAAGACATGAGTGACAGGGAGGAGGAGAGTGTGGCAGACAGCTCAGAAGGAGATCAATTATCTAGCTCCTCCTTGGATTCAGAACAAGAGTTAATGATACAGCCATGAATGCAGAGAGCAATGCATAGGCAACAACAACTGAGAGATTATTATCAAAGAAAATGAGGCCACGTGTGGTTGGGTGGGGCTGTGGTAATTAGTGAGGCTGCTATAAATAGCAGCCTGTGGGTTTGGCCATTGTGGAGGATTATCTGATCGTTGTGTTTCATGACTGCTTTACTGACTTTGACCTTTTGTGTGCTGATTTTTCCCCACTTTGAAACTAAACCAGAACAAAGTGTGTTTCACTTTGTGAAAGAAGAAGGACTGTGAATTGGCTCAAAGCTGCAAGCTAAGTATCACAGAACTGATAAGGGACTTGTACAAATTACCAGTTTGTTTGGAGACGAGTGCTCTTTGCTATACCAAAAGAGGGCTTAGTTTAAGTGAATTTTCATTATAAAGAACATTGTTTTGAATTTTCAAACGTGTGTGTGTCTGAAATTTGTACCTGTGAATTTTTGGGAGGAGTCTACCAGAGAGCCCAACAGAATACTTAGTCTAGTCAGCTTAAGTACCTTATTTTCTCCACTGGTTAAGGCATTTTAAAAAACCTTTATTCTGAGAGAGTAACAACAAAAGAGCTTGCAAGCCAGTAAAAGCTGGGAACATCATTAGCACCTGGAAAGAAACAGTCAGAGCAAGTAGAGTAATGGAAAAAACTCTGCAAAGACTTAGGGCTTGGAAAACATTCTTCTTTGCAGAGAGTAACAATGAAAGAACTTGAAAGCTGGTAAGAACTGGGAACGTTGTTAGCAGGTCTGAAAAGAAAATTCGGAGCAAGTAAAGCAATGAAAAAAAAACTACAAAGACAGGGTTTGGAAAACATTCCTCACAAAGAGTAACAATGAAGGAGCTTGGGAACTTTAATAGACCTGGTTAGGGCTGGAAAGAAAGATTTAGAGCAAGTAAAGCAATGAAAAGAAACCTCTAGAAACACAGGGTCTGGAAAACATTCTTGGCAGAGAGTAACAAGGAAAAAGCTTGCAAGCTGGTAAAAGCTGGGAACATTGTTAGTACCTGGTTATTCAGAGCAAACAACCAGCACCTGGTTATTCAGAACATTCAGAGCAAATAGAGGATGAAAAAAAAAATCAAAGACAGTATTTGGAGAACATTCTTCTCAGAGAGTAACAATGAAAGAACTTGCAAGCCGGTAAGAGATGGGAATATATTTAGCAATTGGTTAGGGCTGGAAAGAATCTTACTCAGAGCAAGTTTTATTTATTGATTGATTTTATTGATTTTGTCCAATACACAATGAGGGTTTTAGTGGGTATCCACATAGTTAAATCCATGATGAAGGTTATAGAGGATATAGTCATAGTAAAATATATCTAAGAAAGAAGAGAAGAGAAGATATAGGAATAAAACATATCAATGAAAGAATAGAAGAAGAGATACAGTGATACCTCGTCTTACAAATGCCTCATCATATAAACTTTTCAAGATACAAACTTTTCAAGATACAAACCCAGGGTTTAAGATTTTTTTGCCTCTTCTTACAAACTATTTTCACCTTACAAACCTACCACCGACACTGGGAAACCCCACCTCCGGACTTCCATGTTTCTGTTATGCTGCAGGGGAATCCCAGCAGGGGAATCCCAGCAGCGCAAAAATGGGTGCTTCACTGGCAACGGAAGTCTGGAGGTGGGGTTTCCCAACAAGGGAAGCCTCAGTGAAATCGCAGCATCGCAAAAACACAGAGGTCTGGAGGTGGGGTTTCGTGGACTTCGGTGTCTTTGCGATGCTGCAATTTCACTGATGCTCCCTTCGCTGGTAAACCCCACCTCTGGACTTCCATTGCCAGCAAAGCACTCATTTTTGCACTGCTGGGATTCTCCTGAAGCATCGCAAAAACACGGAAGTCCAGAGGTGGGGTTTCCCATGGAGGGGAGCCTCGGGGGAATCCGAGCAGCTAAAAAACCCGCGCTTCGGCTGGCAAAAGGGGTGGATTTTGGACTTGCATGCATTAATCGCTTTTCCATTGATTCCTATGGGAAACATTGTTTCGTCTTACAAACTTTTCACCTTAAGAACCTTGTCCCAGAACCAATTAAGTTTGTAAGACAAGGTATCACTGTATAGGGATAGGAGATATAGGAGAGCAATAGGACAGGGGACGGAAGGCACTCTAGTGCAGTTATGCACGCCCCTTACTGACCTCTTAGGAATCTGGATAGGTCAACTGTGGATAATCTAAGGGTAAAGTGTTGGGGGTTTGGGGATGACACTATGGAGTCCAGTAATGAGTTCCACACTTCGACAATTCGGTTACTGAAGTCGTATTTTTTTATAATCAAGTTATGAGCAGTTAATATTAAGTTTAAATCTGTTGTGTGCTCTTGTGTTGTTGTGGTTGAAGCTGAAGTAGTCGCCGACAGGTAGGGCATTGCAGCATATAATCATGTTTAAGGCGTCTTAGTTCTAAGCTTACTAGGCCCAGGATTGAAAGTCTAGTCTCGTAGGGTATTCTGTTTCGAGTGGAGGAGTGAACCCTGCAAAGACGTAGGGGTTGGAAAACGTTCTTCGCAGAGAGAAACCATGAAAGAGCCTGCAAGATAAGAGCTGGGAAGATCGTTAGCAGCTAGTTAGGGCTGGGGGAAAAAGCTACATTCAGAGTATAAGATGCACCCAAATTATCAGCCTCTTTTAGGGAGGAAAGGGTGCATCTTATACACCGAAAAATATGGTAATTTCACACACGAATTTTATCAGTGGATCACTTCAGCGGATCACTAAAGCTAGTGATCCAGTTGCAGATTTAGTCATCACAGAGTTTCAGTTTTTCCTCACCAGAGAAAAGCGGAATGTATACCAAGTTATGGTGGTACCATTTTTGCTTCCAGGAAAGGGGAAAGAAAATAGTACAAAATCATGAAGGTCCTCCATTTTAGCCTACATTTAAGGTTTTGCTGTTGCTGGGTGCAAACCTGATCAGGTAAGAAAGAAATCACCTTTCCAAGATCCATATTTTCACAGAGAGATAAAAAAAGGTATTATAAGAATGCAATATGAAAACTAGAAGAATTTCTGGTTTTGTGACAAGCATCAGCTTACTTTATTCTGTATCCTTGGGGTGTCAAAAATGAGTCAAACCTTTGCACACCTCAACTCACCTGAAAACAAGAACAACAACAACAGAGTTGGAAGGGACCTTGGAGATATTCTACTCCAACCCCCTGCTTAGGCAGGAAACCCTACCCAACTTATTAGGTGAGTTTATGTGAAGTCTAAAGATGCTTCAGGTTCTTAATGACAAATATATTTTATTTATTTATTTATTTTGTCCAATACAAATTGAAAGTTAAGGAGAATAAAAACATGTAGTAGTAAATATCAGAGAAGGGATAGGAGAAGAGATATGAGAACAGAATACATCAATGAAGAGTAGAGGAAGGATCTATGGATGGGAGAAAAGATATATAAAATGTAGGAGAGACAATTGGACAGGGGACGGAAGGCACACTAGTGCACTTATGCTCGCCCCTTACTGACCTCTAAGGAATCTGGAGAAGTCAACTGTGGAAAGTCTAAGGGAAAAATGTTGGGGGTTGGGGGTTGACACCACGGAGTCTGGTAATGAGTTCCACGCTTCAACAACTCGATTGCTAAAGTCATATTTTTTACAGTCAAGTTTGGAGCGGTTGATATTAAGTTTGAACCTGTTGCGTGCTCTTGTGTTATTGCGGTTGAATCTGAAGTAGTTGTTGACAGGCAGGATGTTGCAGCATATGATCTTGTGGGCAATACTTAGATCATGTTTAAGGCGTCATAGTTCTAAGCTTTCTAGACCCAGGATTGTAAGTCTATTTTCGTAGGGTATTCTGTTTCGAGTGGTGGAGTGAAGGGCTCTTCTGGTGAAGTATCGTTGGACCTTTTCTAGGGTGTTGATGTCTGAAATTCGATGTGGATATCATTTTATCTGTCTGGCAAAAGCTGGGAATTAGAATGTACACATTAGAGGTTTCTCTGAAAGCACCAGTATAACTATGATTCAGCTCTTAGAATATAATAGAAGCATCAACCTAATTGGGATGATATGATGGGATTGAGAAATGAAGTCTATTTTGGCTAATCAAAACCTTATTGACTCTTGAAATTGAAAAGGTATGGTGAGTCAGGCCAATGGCATTGTGAAAATGATTTCTGGGTGATAAGAACAGAAGGGGACAAAAAAGACACCATCTGCCTACAGGGCAGTCCTTTCAGCAGTTCCAAGAAGATTCTACCCATTTGCACTATGATATTGGTGACCCCGAGGGTGCAGATAAATCCCCAAGTGCTTCAAGAGCTCTCAGGGAGAATGCCAATAACCAGAGGATGCAAAGAAATATAATCCTTCCAACTCCCCCTCCCCTATCCTATGAGAACTAATTCTTCCATTGCTCCTGTTATACATACTCTTGATCAGTTGGAGGATGATGAAGATATTGAGGACTCAGATTCAGATAGTGTTTATGAAGTAGTAGGGGGCCCGGGGCTACACGTAGTAGAACAGGTGGGAGGCCAGCCACAGGATGGGGCTATGAGTTCGGGATCTAGCAAGCGGGAATCAGACGTGTGCTGGGTTATCCCTAAATTCAGAAGGATTCAGAAACGTAGAGAGCAAAGTTCTGGAAGAAGATATTAAGGAGAGGAATGGGTTAAATATTGTAGTGAGGTATTTGGCACATCAGGGGGTATTGGAGAAGAAGGGTGGAGTTTCAACGTTGCTGAACAGAAATATGGAGGGGGGGGGGTTTCGCCACGCTAAAGTAAGCCAAAGTATTTTATATTGTATTTAGTCAGTGCTGTGGTTTTTATAGCTATGTAGTTAGGAAATAAATCTTGTCTAAGCGAAGCAGGAAAAGGAATGGGAGGAATGCGGCTAGAAGAGAGATAACGGACCGATTGATGTCTGGAATGTGTTGAAGTACAAAAGAGCAGAGAAATAAATGGAATTGCTATATTCATGAAATGATGCATTTAATGAGAGTTATTTGTAATTACTAAACTTCTACCAGAAACCAGAACAGCCTCCAATGTCCTTCCAGAACCAATGTACAATTCCAGAGAACAAGAACTATCATGAAGAAGACTCAAAAGTAAGTAATTACAGGACGAACATGTCACAGCATATACAGCGGAATTTCATCTGACAATCATAATGATTGTCCACAATCTTAAAGATTGTCTAGACCTGTAATCAGGAAGACGCCAGTTACCTTGAATTAAGAAAGTTCTGATATCTAGATTAAAAACAGATAAGGTTGGGGACAAAAAAAGAATTAGAAAAGGCTCAAGCTAGATTGAAATTATCTAAAACACTGTGGCAAATAAAACACTGAATCAGATTAAACAAATATAAATCTATAGTAAGCAAACTCTAAAGTGTATTACATTAAAATGTCTGTACAAGCAGAGGAAATGAAAAGATTCACCTGGGAACTGAAACCCCAGCATATTAAAATGGAAAAATTTCATAAACTTTTCATATGTTGAAAATCTCATATCTTTGTCTCTATTAATTCGGTAATTCTGCATTCAACACCTTCTACAGATTTGACAGTCTATGACAACTAACAACGAATTATGCAGCATTCTGCCAATATCCATACAATGCCAAGCACGAGGATATGACAGCTGCCAGCAAAATGGATATTGCCTCGGGTCCTCCCATTGTATAAACTTTAGTTAGGTTGTGGCCTCATTGACATCACCATCCTAAAGTGAACACATTCTATTTCACAGAAGGGATCCAAACTAAAAAAGACAAGGTAGCCAAAAATTTGCCAAATTTTTAAACATTCCAAATTCCATTCATATTTGTACAGCTTTTGGTAGTTATAATTTACAAAGCATTGTGTTGGACGTTTCTTATTGTTTGCCTCTAAAAATGGAGATGTTTGCAGGGATGGAAAATTTCTTCTGTTTCCATTTTGTGTCTTTGGATAAAGTTCATACTTTCCAATTATTAACCTGCAATTATTTTTTACATCCACAAATCTCTTTTTGATACTTAATTGCTTATTTTGTATCTTCTCTAAACTGTAAGGAAAATACGTTTTTTTATTTATCGATTGATTGATTGATTGATTTTGTCCAATACACAGTTAGGGTTTTAGTGGGTATACACATAGTAAAATACATAATGAAGGTTATAGTGGATATACTCATAGTAAAATATATCTAAGAAAGAATAGAAGAGAAGATATAGGAATAAAACATATCAATGAAAGAATAGAAGAAGAGATATAGGAATAGAAGAAAGGTATAGGAGATATAGGAGAGCAATAGGACAGGGGACGGAAGGCACTCTAGTGCACTTATGCACGCCTCTTACTGACCTCTTAGAAATCTGGATAGGTCAACCGTGGATAATCTAAGGGTAAAGTGTTGGGGGTTTGGGGATGACACTATGGAGTCCGGTAATGAGTTCCACGCTTCGACAACTCGATTGTTAAAGTCATATTTTTTACAGTCAAGTTTGGAGCGGTTAATATTAAGTTTGAAACATCTTCTAAATGCAAATTAATTCTATTAACAGGTCAATTAATCCAGGAGATACAGGCTACAGTAGATCGATTCATGTAGGAATTGGTTTTGGATCTGAATGTCTACAAGGCTTCTAGCTCCATATAGAATCTAGCCACTCAAGGAAGTTGGTAGAGTGTGCGTGCTAAATGTTTGTGCTCCTTGGGTAATGTGGCACTGGAGTACTTGAAAAATAGCATTTCTTGCAGGGAATTCCCTGTGAAATTAATTACCTCTGGAAAAAAAAGTTCATCATTCTCATGGTTAATATTCAGAAGCTTATTAAAATCTGTTAAGTGGGCATTTGAGGACTGAGGAGACAGTGAAGTATGTACCCAGAATGTGTATTGGTGCTGCTTATCTTGATTTATTATTGTATTGACGCTGAATAGGTCATGGTGTCTATATGCACATGCACATGTGTGTTTGTGTGTGTGTGTCCCTATTCATAGGGATAGTCAGATGATCCATCTGACAGGACTAGGTTGCATCATCACAGTGCAATCCCTTCCTCTCTGGTATGTTTGTCATGATGTTGCATGGATATCCAAAATGTATAGAACTTGATGCAAGAGTACAATACCTGTTTCCCTCATTTTGACAAAAGCAATAGGTGCCTGAAGTTATCCATGTGTGTATGTGAGTATAAAATGCTTTGAAAATACTATTGTAATACTATTTTTATAAATTACTTATGTTTTTTTGGTTAAAGCAACATAAAAGTACTTGTAATAAATAAGAATTAGAATTCTTTCAAATGAACAAAGACTAAAGTCGTCAAGTATTGTTGGAGACCTGATTATAATAAGACATAATTTTATTACTTCCTTAATATTGGTATAACATAGTTTAAGATTCATAAATGGTATTTTTTTTATTGCAAGGGCTTTTATTTATTTATTTATTTATTTATTTATTTTATTTATTTATTTATTTTGTCCAATACACAATACATATAGAAGAGAATAGACATGTAGTAATATATATAAAGAAAATATATAAAAATGGAGGAGAAGATATATGAAAGGAAGAAAATATATATGATATATGAGATAAAGTGCACTTATGTATGCCCCTTACTGACCTCTTAAGAACCTGGAGAGGTCAATTGTGGATAGTCTAAGGGAGAAATGTTGGGGATTAGGGGTTGACACTATTGAATCCGGTAATAAGTTCCACGCTTCAACAACTCGATTGTTAAAGTCATATTTTTTACAGTCAAGTTTGGAGCGGTTAAGATTAAGTTTGAATCTGTTGCGTACTCTTGTGTTGTTGCGGTTGAAGCTGAAGTAGTCATTGACAGGTAGGACATTGCAGCATATGATCTTGGGCAATATTTAAATCGTGTTTTAGGCATCGTAGTTTTAAGCTTTCTAGACCCAGGATTGTTAGTCCATTTTTGTAGGGTATTCTGTTTCGAGTGGAGGAGTGAAGGGCTCTTCTGGTGAAATATCTTTGGACGTTTTCAAGGGTGTTGATGTCCGAGATGTGGTATGGGTTCCAGACAGATGAGCTGTATTCAAGGATGGGTCTGGCAAAAGTTTTGTAGGCTCTTGTGAGTAGTGTGAGATTGCCGGAGAGAAGCTACGTATGATCAGGTTAACAACTCTAGAAGTCTTTTTGGCGATATTGTTGCAGTGGGCTTTAGCACTTAGGTCATTTGATATTAGTATTCCAAGGTCTTTTACTGAGTGTGGGTTGGCTGTGAGTATTTGTTTATTCAGTTTATATATGAGGTTTGGATTCTTTTTGCCGATGTGGAGGGTAGAGCATTTGTTGGTTGATATTTGAAGTTGCCTTGAAATATTTGACTTTGAGACAAAATCGAGGACTTTTTGGAGAGTAAATGTGTTGTCTGTGGTGTTGAAAAGTTTTACATAGTCGGCAAAAAGAATACAGTTGCTTGAGATATGATCGCAGAAGTCGTTGATGTAGAGAATGAAAAGAGTAGGACCTAGTACGCTGCCCTGGGGAACACCACTTTTGACAGGGACGGGGGTGGAAATGGCGCTTCCAATGTTGACAACTTGTTGCCTGTTTGACAGGAATGCAGTAAATGCAGCTGTGGAGGAATCCTGAGATGCCATAGGATTTGAGTTTTAGGAGTAATTTGTCGTGGACCACTGAGTCGAAGGCTTTGCAAAAGTCAATAAAATTGCATCAATGGATTTTCCTTGATCTAGGTGGGTAGTCCAAATGTTTTTGCAGTGAAGTAGTTGTAGGTTGCAGGATAATTTCTTTTTGAATCCAAATTGTTTGTTAGAGAGTAGGTTATTAGATTCTAAGTAAAGGGTGATTGATTGATTTGTAATTGATTCTATGATTTTACATGAGACGCAGCATAGTGATATTGGTCTCCTTTTTTTGAAGATGGGGATGACTATTGCTTTTGACCATAGCTTGGGGGTGTGCTGGTCCTGAAGGATTTTTGGAAGATAATGCTTAGAGGTTCAGCTATAGCAGAAGAAAGTTTTTTAGGAAGTATGCACAAAGACCGTCTGGTCCGACTGATAGGGAAGGTTTGAGGTCATGGATTGCTTTTTCAATGCGGTCTACAGTGAAGTCGGTTTGGGTTAGGTTGTTGAGAGAGTTTGAGGTGCGATTTACAAAGATGGGGGATGAGCCATTACTGTTAACAAAGACAGAGTTGAAGAGGTTAGCCTTGGATGGATCATCATGTATTCTTTGTTGTTGGGTCCTACGAGAGGTGGAATAGGTCTATAGTCATTGAGTTTGTTGTTGATGAAGTTGTAGAAGGCTCGGTTAGATTTGGTGTGAAGGAGGTTTTCCTCTTGTTTGCTGTAATAGTTGGGACATTCTGCTTTTATTTGCTGGCATATTTTGTTGACACTATAATATTATGTTTTGTATACAATTTTGGAATGTTTATGGGAACATTGAAAAATGTGTAATAGATTATATGGATAAATTAGTAAAATATCTATTTATAATTAATAAGCATGTATCCTTATGATCCATCTCTGCAAGAGTTCTAAAATTTGATTTAATAATGAATGGGAGAATTTGCTCAAGTCAAATTCTTTATAACTTTTGCCTGCTTAATGTCAATGGTGAAATATATATATCAATAGGTAGGAGGTGTTAGTCTTCCAGAAAATAGATGCTAAATATTATAGGTTGGCATAGCATGTTTATTTTTAAAAACTAAAATAAAATTCCTTTTGCTATTATCCAAAGCTTTTCAAAGTTTATTATTTTGAAATTGACAGCCCAAGAAGTGGATCTTCTGGATCTCTTTCAAAATATATTCTATTTTTGATCGGTTGGGGGGGGGGGGGTTTACAGAATTAGGGGCAAATCTAAAATATTATTTTAGCTATTCATTACAGATAGAGTATATTATTAAATGCGTGAATGAAACATGTCATATAATAATTTTAGGATCAATTTAAAAATATTCCCAGAATATTTCCTAGCCACTATCTACCAAACCAATGAAGACAGATAAAGCATAGTAAAATTTATGACCAACTGATGACAATATTAATTTGAAAGAAAGTAAGGCTGGGGATGACTTGCTCTAGTATTGAAATGACTCAAGTTCTTATTTGTTTGTTTGTTTAATGATAGCTGCACACTCCAAGAGACACTGGGCAGCTTATCATACCCAATAAGTAATTATAACATAATTAAAACACAGAAGACAAGCCAGCCTGAACCAAAGCAACCATGTCAAACTTGATTACTATTTTAAAAGGAAGCTGTCAAAGAGCACCAGGACAATGGATTAGAATGGAAAGGGGTTCCAGATTAATTCAAAGAAAACTTTCATTTATGAACAGTGAGAATTCCTTACAAATAAACAAGGTGAATCATTGGTTGACTTGGATTTGCAAGACATTAATTTCAATTGTTTTGGGGAATTCCTATAATGGATCATGATAACCAGAGGAAATGATAGGAGGAAGGAAGTGAGTCATGCCTGTTTTTCTTTATTATTAGATTACGTGTAATTAACCTACAGCTAGGTTGATGGTAGATTGAGGGTAATATTGTTCTGCTCTAAATTATCCATACTCAAATATTTATTTTTCCTTTTCAGAAGATGATTTTATTACTGGGGGGAAAAATAAAGACGGGAGGTATATTGCAAAAATTAAAGGAGAAATCATACTAAATAATATTGCTAAATTTGAAGTGCACTCATAAATCAAAGGACTTTTCTTTTAAATATAAATATTTGCCTTAAGTTTGAAATCAGAATTATTTCAGCCTTGTGAGAGTTGCAAATCATAAAGTAGCAAATGTATTATGGGAAATTGGGAAAGGAAAAAGATGAGGGGTTTGATCAGAGCAGCCTGTTGAGTCTTAGGATTTGTCAGTAATTCAATACTCATCACTTCATCACTTCAGGATGTTTTCAGTTGTGTTTGTCAAAGAGTATATTAAAGTAAGAAGCATGAGACGTTTCAAATTTGCCAATTTATTTGGCAAGAAACTAATCGCACTTCATTTCATTACAAATTCCACTCACTTGACAAAATGTGGTTGATAAGTTAAACTGCAGGGCCAGAGAGGTTTTTCACTGTATTCAATGTTTGAAACAAGTTCTAGTATGTATATTTTTAAATTATGATAAGAACCTAGCTTATGTATACATAGTTTTTCTGCCTTCTTAATTTCAGAGTTAGGGGGAAATTTACAGAGATTGGTGCCATGTTCCCTATCAGTCAGATTGGCAGTGAGCTTTTGTGGGGAAGGGGTATTAAACCTTTCAGCTTTCATCCTCTGACAGCCTTCTGTGTTCAGCAGGTGAGATTTGGAGTTTATTTATCTATCTATCTATCTATCTATCTATCTATCTATCTATCTATCTATCTATCTATCATCTATCTATCTATCTGTTCTGTCTGGGTTCCCCCAGACCTCAACACCAACTGGAAAAAACAGCCAGACACTCTGGTAAGCCAAAAGTATTTTATAGCTGGAAAAAATAAACACAGAGGAAAACCTGTTCTTCCCAACAGACAGGCTATAATACTTTACAGCAGAGTCCTGATGTCCAGACAATACAGCAAGCTTCTTGCTGGCACACCCACCCCAAGGTTTCAGTAGTCAAAGGCACAAACCAGGATTCCAAGATGCCAAAGTTCACAGCCAGGTCCCAAGACTCTCAAAGATAAAACTCCACAAGCCAGGAAGGGTGGGTCTGCCTTTTAGCCTTTCCAAAGAGCACCACACCCAAACCCAGCTGTTGCCTCTTTAATGCTGAAAGTACTTAGCCAATTGATCCCTTCTCTGAGTAGCTCTTCTCTGTCGCAGATCAATTATGGCTTGTGCATTTTCCTCTAAGGAATCCAGGCTGCTTGCTGGGGAGAGCTCCCTCTGGGGGGACTCTGGCTGTCCTCCCTCTTCTTCAGCCTGGGATTCCTCCTCCTCGTCTGCCTGCACCTCCTGTTCCTCAGCCTCTCCCTCTGAGCTGGAAACCGACAGAAGATCAGCCGTTCCCTGAGGGGCCTCAGACGGAACCACAACATCTATCTATCTATCTATTTATTGGATTTGTATGCCGCCCCTCTCCGCAGACTGGGGCGGCTAACAACAGTAATAAAAACAGCATATAACAATCCAATATTACAACAGTTAAAAACCCTTATTATAAAACCAAACATACATACAGACATACCATGCATAAAAGGGTATCTCAGTTCCCCCATGCCTGGCGGCAGAGGTGGGTTTTAAGAAGCTTATGAAAGGCAAGGAGGGTGGGGGCAATTCTAATCTCTGGGGGGGAGTTGGTTCCAGAGGGCCGGGGCCACCACAGAGAAGGCTCTTCCCCTGGGTCCTGCCAAGCGATGTTGTTTAGTTGACGGGACCTGGAGAAGACCCACTCTGTGGGACCTAACTGGTCACTGGGATTCGTGCAGCAGAAGGCAGTCCCTGAGATAATCTGGTCCAGTGCCATGAAGGGCTTTATAGGTCATAACCAACACTTTGAATTGTGACCGGAAACTGATCGGCAACCAATGCAGACTGCGGAGTGTTGGTGTAACATCGGCATATTTGGGAAAGCCCATGATTACTCTCGCAGCTGCATTCTGCCTCCCTCTTTGGCAGTCTTCTCCAGATCATGCCTTACAACTGCAAACCTGGATGTGACCTTAAACCACGAAAGCCTTAGTCAATATAAATACTGTCCAGTCCACCTTAGATTTACGAAGCCCATTTGTTCTTTTAATAATGTATACATTTTCAAGAGGGGGGAACCTCCCACTCCTTTGACTGAAAGGCGGCTGCTGCTGCTACCTGCTGCCTCTTCCTTCCCATGCTGAAGGACTCTTCTCTCCTCTCGCTCGCTCACTTTGTAGCCAACACCTTTCCCTCACTGTGGTGACTCTTCAGTTTGGCTGAAGCCAAGTTGATCCGGCCGGGGTGAAGTGCCCCCTTTTGCCTTTCCACACCCAGATGCTCCGGGAGGCAACTTCGCGCAAGTGTATGGGAGGCAGCATGATGGAGTCACCACAGTGAAGTGGTTTATTTCCTCTCCAAGCGCCCAGAGGAAAAAAAATGCTTCGTTCACTCTGGACTGCCAAAGCCTCCTTAAACGCCACCAAAAGGCTCCTCTAGCAGCCCAGAAAAGCCAGAAAAGAAGAGGCAAAAAAATCTTGAACATCCGGTTCTTATCTAGAAATGTTCTTAAATAGAGGCGTTCTTAGGTAGAGGTACCACTGTACGTTGTTTTGTATTGTGGTTGCCTTGGTTACAGGGTTATCTGACCATTGATTTCGTGTTTTGAGGTTTGAAACATATATAAGACACAGAATTATTATTTGCGGAAGGAAGGAAGGAAGGAAGGAAGGAAGGAAGGAAGTAGGTAGGGAAGTAGGTAAGTCAGTCAGTCAGTCCTAGGCCAATGAGCATAGGCATTGAAAATAAACTCACTAATGTATGTTGCTCAGAATTTACTATTAATTAGGTGGCTGTTTAAGCACTATCAAGGCAGAATTACAATTGCAATTCTACTAAGTAACATATCAATTATTTTTTAGACGACTGTATGTGCCAGTGCTGAGTTATTCTCTAATGTTACTCTATATAGTGCTGTTTGGGATTGTAGCGTGTGTACATGTTTCAGGGGAGCTAATTGTGTACATTCAGACAAGTAAGTTAATTGGAGAATGCCACTTAAGGAAAAAGAAAGGGAACTTTATTGAAACAAACCTCTTTAAAAACTGAAAAGGCTATTACATAAAAGGGAAAATAATTAGACATAATCACTTTGAAGCAAAAGGCTTTAATGCAATCATATAACTTTGCACTAGCTGTCAGGAATCAGTCACTGAAACATTAGGGGTAGATAACCTGCATAATAATTCAATGAATAAACAATGGAAGAGGTGTCAGTCAACCAGAAATGAATGTTCAATATCTGTGTTCAAATCAGAGGATTGCTGTAATATTGCAGCTCATTAGATTACGATGCACCAGCAAAAAAGAAAAATATATATTAACCAGTTGGACATATTCATTCAGGTAATAACAGGAGCTTGCAATTCCCAGCATAATTTTTCCTTATGAGCTGCAGCTGCAGCTCATTCTTTCTTCGCTATTTTTATCCATTGTTCCCATAGAATTGTCCACAAAACTTTAACCCATCTGTTTGCTGTGGCTGCTGTAAGATTATCAGTTCTGCTTAGCCTCTTGGGCACACTATTTCTATCCCTTTCCTCACAAGATAAAGAAAAATACATCACCTAATGCCTCATCCATGCTGCCATTTGATTATATAGATTTCTGGATGTGTGCTTATGCCGTTCCAACCATTCTAATATGATTTAGAAACAATTCCACAGAAGAAAATACTTTATTAATAGGTACATATTATGTCCTATATAGGTAGTACTTCCACCTTGATAGAAAAAAATGCTTTTTAAACAAATATTGTGGCTTCCAGCTATAAAAAGGACATTATGACAGCATAAGATTATGTGATCCCCCCCCCTCCCTATAGTTTGAGTCCCAGAATTCAATTGGTTCTCTCTAATTTGCTATTTTGAACATGGAGCACATAACCTGGTCTAGATAATAGAAGAAAGGGAAGCTATCAACAGATTTCAGTGTTCCATCATATACTACAATTACAACTTCTGATCAAGAAATACGCTCCAGCAGAACAGTCAAATTATATTAAATTTTACTTGATTCAATGGGACTCACAATCTGCCAACCTGAATTTGTTGTAGAATTCCACTTTAGAACTTGCACATAAAAACCAACTTTCCAGTAATTCCCAAGATAGCTTAAAAACATGTAGGGGCTATAAATAAAATCCAAATGCCTACAAGGAAATTTTTTCATGATTTCATGGATGACAACATAGGATAGATCCAGTGATGGGCTACCAACATTTTTACTACCACACTGTGGGCGTGGCTTATGCATTTTGTTTCAACATCTTTCAGTGCAAATTGGGTGTTCTGGAACGGAGCTCCAAATTTTGCTACTGGAACTGTGTTCCTGATCGTTCCCGTTAGGAGCCCATCATTGGATAGATCCATCTTTCTCTGGAGAAAAATCCGCACAAAACCTTGATTATTTGTTGGGGATTTAACTTACAAACAATTTTTATTTGGGAAAAAAAGATCTGGTTAAGTGAGAAGTTATTTTAAGAAGCTTTACACTTACAACAACTTGTATGAGGAAAACTTTGCTGAGTGCTCCATTCCGCCTTCTAGCTTCATTCCCTTGTTTTCCTCCTCTCTTCAGATATACCACTTTCTTGCCAACTAGCATTTACACTCAGGCTCTTTCATTATTTAATGCATCTTTCCCTGTTGGATTTCTCCCACCTGTCATAGAGTACCCA
Organism: Erythrolamprus reginae; assembly: GCF_031021105.1. NCBI lineage: Eukaryota > Metazoa > Chordata > Lepidosauria > Squamata > Dipsadidae > Erythrolamprus > Erythrolamprus reginae. Next base: position 207,508,333 of record NC_091952.1, read on the forward strand.
AAGTTGGAGATGACAATGGAGGCCAATTTCTTTACCAGATCATATTTTATTTTTTAAAAAATACCACCTCCATCAACAACAGACCAGAAAATATCCATAACTATAAGGAAATTGCAATAGGCTTATCCTGAGCTATATATTCCAGAGCTACATAACCTTGTTCAAAAACTATTCAAATTATTCCTGACATTTCTTATTTACAGCAAGCAGGGAGATACAAGCTTATTCCACAATAAGGGGTGTGCATAAGTGCACTTTTGTGCCTAATGTCCCTGTCCTATTGTCTTATTATCCTTTCTATTACTACGTTCCACTTATGTTATGTTATGTTATGTTAATATGTACTATAATACTATACTGTACTTGTTTGACAAATAAATAAATAAATAAATAAATAATTAAAAAGTTAAGACTTCTGCCAACTGAACTTAATACTTGGTGATTCCATAGATACTTCCATGGCGGACTTCCATCGGGTCAATATGAATACAGTTTGCCCAGAGGTTAAAGTGACCAAATTATTACCTCGGTAAAGCGGGACACCATTCTGGGGGCGGCACAGTCGGATAGACAGCAGCGTTAGCCCAAACTCATGCAGGCTTCAACCGGGGCATGAAACCAGCTTGCAAAAAGCACCGATGCTTAGGCGATAGAATCGCTGGGAGAGGGAGGGGAACTAGGAGGTCGGATTGGTTGTTCCCCGAACTTATGAGAGAGAGATTGGCGATCATTTAGTGGAGCTTCGCCTGCTTTCCCGATTGGGATTGACAACTTGATTGTTAAGTGGTTGCTAAGTAAAGCACCACAAATTTACTATTTTACTTCCGCTTTCTTTTGCTTTATAAACCCGCAAAGAATGGTCCCAGTTATTTTCTCATCAGAGTTTTAGCTGTGAACACTCATTACATGAGGCAGTTGCTGAACAAGGATTATCTGCACATATAACTGGAATCTAAAAAGAATTAGCCGTAGGCTAAAAGAACAAAAAGAAAAAAAATCTTCCTCAGTTTGAAACAGGTAGTGTGTCATAATATAGTGATGGTAATATTGTGTGCTAGTGGCCCTCCAATTGCGCAATTTGCACACGATGGCTCTGATGCTGTCTTTGCCAGTCTGTGCGTGGCACCATTCTCCCCCCCCCCCATTATTTTTGGTGATTTTTTGGCGCTCTCAGCATGTGGAGAAGAAAAACCGTCCCTCTGCATATGCACGGAAGCCAAATCGTGTGAGGGGACGCATGTGAGAGTGTAGTGAGCATGCACTCAAAATATTGCGATGTGCATGCAGCGCACCAGTAGGAAGGTAAGAGGAACCCACCTTGGTGCGTATGTGTTACAAATAGATTTTGGCTGTAGAGCTATGTGGCTACTGGATATGGAGCGCTGTGAAAATTGCTACAACATGACACATTGAAAGACTGGTGAAATAGCTGAATTCTGCAGTCACAAAGTGGTAATCTTACTTCATGTTTATGATCAAATCAAAATAGGAGGGTGAAAGGCTGCCTTGAAAGAATAGCACAAAAGTCTTGAAATAGTATTGCAAGAAAGAAAAAAAGAAAATGCAAGTAGGCAAAATTTTGTTATTTACCATTCTAAGTAAAACAAAAGATATTTGACTAAAAGATGAATTGTAAGCTGATTGTAGTTAAAAAGCAAGAAAAAGTATAATTCATGGAAATACTTTTGGTTTAATAGTACTGTATATGCTTCACTGAAATACACAAGAATGCAATTTGCGAGAAAAAAATGCAATAGCATTTATTTAATATGTATATTTATTCCCTGTTCCATGGCAATCTCCATAATGAATAAAAATATGTCTATTTCAATCATTACAATAAATGCTATAATAAGAATAAAGGGGGGGGGAAGAAAACTAAGACCAATTCATGAAACAATAATTAAAACAGAGCACCATGAAACTGTCCGTCATAAGAAGCCTGGCAATGAGACAGAATAACAGTTTAACAGAGTTGGAAGGGACCTTGCAAGTCATCTTTTTTTTTCTTCTGAGCATGTACAGAAGTTGAGTTTCGGGCATACGGCCACCATCTTGTTTTTGGCTCTTTTTTATTTTTGAGGCCTTTTTCAGCACTGCACAAGTGCCCAAATTTAGGCAAGAAAAACAAAATGCACAGGCACAGTGTATGTGGTACCTTGTTCAACAGTAGTAACTGTAGAGGGATCTTGGTGTCCTAGTGGACAACCATTTAAATACAAGCCAGCAATGTGCAGCAGCTGCCAAAAAACCCAACACAGTTCTAGACTGCATGAACAGAGGGATAGAATCAAGATCATGTGAAGTGTTAATACCACTTTATAAGGCCTTCGTAAGGCCACACTTGGAATACTGCAATTTAGTTTTGGTCGCCATAATGTAAAAAGGATATGGAGATTCTAGAAAGAGAGCAGAGAAGACCAACAAAGATGATTAGGTGATTGGTGGCTAAAATGTATGAAGAAGTTGCAGGAACTGGGTATGTCTAGTTTAATGAAAAGAAGGGTCAGGGGAGATATGATAGCAGTTTTCCAATATCTCAGGGGCTGCCAGAAAGAAGAGGGAATCAAGCTATTCTCCAAAGCACCTGAGGGTAGGACAAGAAGCAAGGGGTGGAAACTAATCAAGGAGAGAAGCAACTTAACTAAGGAGAAATTTCCTGACAGTTAGAACAATTAATCAGTGGAAAAACTTGCCTCTAGAAGTTGTGAATGCTCCAACACTGGAAGTTACTCTGTTAGATAACTATATATCTTACTTGGGTCAATCTGTTCTTGGTTGTATAGTTTCTCATAATATCCTGAGACTATTTCTTTTATTTTTTCTTCATTATGATGTAATTCCCTTTCCTCATTCATTAATTGATGTATCACCCTATTTTCTTTTACTTTTTTGATTTTATACGCCAGCTACATGCCTGGTTTATTTGCATTCTCAAAGAATGCCTCTCTTGCCAATTTGATATTTTGATAATATTCTTGTTGGTCCAATGTTTACCCAGTTAATGATTCATATACTTTTCCTTCTGCAGGATTTTTTTTTTAAGCTAAGCTTCCAATTGTTTTATATTTTCAGTTAGTTCATTGCATCTCTGCCACTTTTTTATTTTTTCTAATTGTGTAGGCTATGGTAGTGCCTCTAATATAGGCCACGCTTGGAATAAGTGTGAGAATATCCCACAGATTTTGTAATGTTGTAGGTTGTTTCTAGTTTTCTTCTAAGAATTATTTTGTGTATTTTTATTTATTTATTTATTTCTCTTCCTGTAATAATTGTGTTTAATGTCCATCTTCTGTTTTTGTTCCCTTTCCAGACTACTACCAAAGGGTTGTGGTCTGCCCATGTATTAGTTGTTATCTCTAGCAATTACATATTTTGTGTTATTTCATTTCTAGCCTAAATCATGTCAATCCTAGAATATGATTTATGGGGTACTGAGTAGAATGCAACACTGGAAGTTTCTAAGATGTTGGATAACCATTTGTCTGAAATGGTGTATGATTTCCTGCCTAAGTCCCTTCCAACTCTGATATTCTATTCTATTCTATTCTATGCTATGCTATTTCCATTTCCATTCTACTTCTAGTTCTATCTATTCTATTCTAAAATGGTTTCCAACTGCAACCCTAGAGGATATTCTAATGATGACATGCAGCAGATGGTAATTTGTTCTCACCTTTCTTCTGCCTCTGCTTCTTCTCTTATTGCTTCTTTTGTGCACATTAACTAGTAAATCTGCACCACAGCCACCATAGTTGCTTGCAACATAGACTAACCCTGTCTTGGCAGCATCAATCACAGCACATTTTGACAGTGGTGGGAGAGTATGCCCTTGTGGCTCTGGACTCAAGTGAACCTTTACTCTCTCTTTTTTTTTACAGTCTCATCACTAAGGCTCAGCTTCTTTTTCCTGGAGCTTGACATCTACACTGTGCTGGCATGCATCAGTCACAAAATTATTTGCTCGCAAGATTAGAGAGGGTGGCAGCTCCAGATATTTGGGGAGATAAAAAGTTGAGGTTGAGTTAAACAGTAGCCATAAGAACATTGGAAAGGGTAGAAATCAGTGGTGGGTTCCACTTTCCTTCACCACTGGTTTGGATCGTGATGTGCCCAAAATTGGTAATGGGCAGGGCACATGTGCAGGGGATGTGCACAAATGCACAGGGGATGTGCATGCCAATAATGAAAAATTCTGAAAGTTGCACCCCAAAACATGTAAAGAGCTAGAAATTCCCATTCTCCAATTGCACTTGACACTAATAGGCTTAAATATAATCAGTATGGTATAGTGCAGGGGTAGGGAACATTGGCTCCTCTATGACATGTGGACTTCAACTCCCAGAATTCCTGAGCTAGCATGACTGGCTCAGGAATTCTGGGAGTTGAAGTCCACAAGTCGTAGAAGAGCCAACGTTCCCTACCCCTGGTATAGTGATTGAGATACTGGACGAGAGATCCCAAGTTCTAGTTCTTCCTTAGGTACAAAGCCAACTGAAAACATTGGTCAATTAGTGTTTCTCAGTCCTAGGAAAAAGCCAATGGCAAACCACTTAAAAAAATCTTGCCAAGAAGACTGCAGGGTTCGGAGTCAGGAGAGGGAAGTTAAGCCTTTCACAATTGCATTTGAAAAAAATATGAGAATCTACACTAGGAAGCATTGTAAACTTAGTAGCATCCAGTTTAGAAATCTTCAAATATTTTGGCAAAATTATACTGGAGGCAATTCAGAATGTAAATCTTCCTTAACACTTTTTTTTGTCTGCCCTTCTTTTTCACAACTCAATATATGAAGAGTGAGTGAGATTTCTGACTGTCAAGCAATGATTTTATCAAGATCCTTTTAACACATAGCATCAGACACTCACTTTCATATGGGCAGAGCAGCACGCCTTGCATTTAATTTTCAAGGAATTTGTAGGATTTATGGAGCATTATCATTAATATTATGTCCTGAGAAGCTGGGAAGTTTTCTCTCCAGTCCAACAAGGAAGTGGAGCAGGGAAATTTTGATTGGCTCCTTCCCTAAAGGGCTCTCTATTGAAACCACTGTCAAAAGCAGGTAGGGGCTGTTTGCTCCCCATAATCAATAAAGAGCTGAAATCTCACTGCCAGTCTCCTGCCTCTTCAGTATCTGAACTCAACAGTTAGTGTATGTTTTATAAAGATTTTCTTTCAGATCATAAAAAAGGCAGATCTGAAATTAGGACAAACCAGAAAAGAATCAGGACCAAAGTGTTAAATAACTAAATATCAAGTGTACTTTTCCTCCCTTGAAAACAGTATTTTTTTAAAAAAAAATGTTTAAACAAATAAAGGAATCTTTTCTTATTCTTTAACATTTTAATGTGTTAAATGAGGCAGTTCCAAGAATGTTGTCAGATTCTAACTTCATGCCTGAAAAAGCACATAGAATAAGTTTCTGCATGTGAGTGCATATGTTGGGGTTGTTTCTACATGACTCACACTGTGTTTCTAAAAAATCAAATCAAATGGGTAGCCTAGGTCATTCATATTTGAGGTGGTGAGTTCAGAAGGAAATGAAAAAGGCATATACAATGATGATTATCTTGTTAAGAGGCCATTCACAGAACCAGTTAGCTAGGGCACTTTTTTTTTACACATTAATCTAATCAGGCCACAGGAAACAGGGTTGGGCCTTTTGATAAATCATTACTTGTTTGGGGGTAATAACCTCCCTTCTTGCTCCTTGCTTCACAGATGGCTAATTTAGGATTAGTCACATAACCTATGGTGGATAAAACAATCCCTTAGTTTGCAAATGTACCTACAAAACAGGTGGTTTTGTGAACCCAATTTGCTGAATACTTACTATTTATGACAGAATCTCATCTGGAATTACATTCCAAAATTGGGGGGAAACAGTAGCAAATTTATAGCCAACTATTTCAAATAAGGCATACCGGTAATTCAAATCTCATCACCGGCTCAAGGTTGACTCAGCCTTCCATCCTTCTAAGGTGGGTAAAATGAGGACACGGATTGTGGGGGCAATATGCTGGCTCTGTTAAAAAGTGCTATTGCTAATATGTTGTAAGCCACCCTGAGTCTAAGCAGAAGGGCGGCATAAAAATTAAATATTAATTAATTAATTAATTAATAAAAGTAACAACACAGCTCCAAATAATTATACTAGAAGCGAGGGAATAGAGAAACGTGTCTGGGAAGACATTGAAAAAAAGGAACCCCTCAATTTTCAAAAGAATCACTGTGTTTTGTCATCAATGTTGAATGGTTTTGATTATTATCATATTATAAATCTGAGTAAGCCTTTGAAATCAATAGACGATCTAGATGATTTCAGCTACAGTTCCCATTGTTTTCTTCTATTGACTATGCCAATATTAACAGAAACAATGATATAACTGCTCCGAGTTTTTGGAGAAGAGTGGCATACAAATCTAATAAATAATAATAACCTTCTGAAGAGCACCAGCTTCCTATCCCACAACCAACGTCCTGCTTAGGGCAAGATCTGCCATCTGGAAACAGAGAGATTTAAGCTTGGCTTAAATTTTTCACCTGAAAGAAGCTCTAACATATCCTTGGGGTCAGGGGTCCCCAAACTTGGCAACTTTAAGACTTGTGAATTTCAACTCCCAGAAATCTCTAGGCAGCTCTGCTGGCTAGAGATTTCTGGGAGTTGAAGTCCACAAGTCTTAAAAGTTCCCAAGTTTGAAGAACTCTGTCCTAGGCTATTCCATCCTAGTGCTGAATAATGCTGTTTACTATTTAGTCAAAATCTGCTTCTATGCAGATTTCTTTCCACTGTTTGAAAGTCCTACTCTCCAGAGCAGCGGAAAACAATTTGGTCCCATCTTTTTTTTGACAAGCTTTTAAGAAATCTGAAAGTCGCCATTGTATTTCCTCATTTACAATTTTTCTCTGGGCTAAACAAGCTTATGTTGATCAGATGATTGTTTTTTGTGTGATGAACAATTATTCAAAATTGGATTTCAATTTGCAGAACACACCAATTGTTTTCTGGTTACATGATGATGGGTTCCTCATCCTCTGCCTAAGTAAAATAACTCAATGTCACCTTCTTCAGGGAGAATTTAAGTCCAGTGTATCTAGAAGTGGCCATCAGGAGGGGGGGGGAGAACAGTCTGCTCTCTTTCTGCAACAGCTGAGAGGAAGCAAAGAATTTTATGAATCATAAATCAATGTGTAAAGCAACAGGGAATGGTACGAAAAATAAAATAAAAAATGTATGAGCTTGCCACCAGAGGAAGCACTGCAAAAAGATTCCTCCTGAAATCAGAGATTTCATTCAAATTGATAAAATGATTCCATCCACGAAGATCTTGACAGTTTTATATTCAGCTCTGAAATTCTCTCCACCAGATCAGAAAGCATCGTATGTCTACGGAGTATCTCAGGCATCCAAGTCATTGTTGTCCCAAAGGTGCTTTTTTCAAGAAGCAAACTGGACCATCTGTTTTTTCTTCGAAGATATTTCACTTCTCATCCAAGAAGCTTCTTCAGCTCTGACTGAATGGTGGGGAGCATAAATCCTTCCATTTGCCACCATCCAGTCAGAGCTGAAGAAGCTTCTCGGGTGAGAAAGGAAACATCTTGAAAGAAAAACCAGAAAGTCCACTTGCCTCTTTAAAAAGCACCTTCAGTACTGGGACTATACAATGCTATTTTATTTAATTTATTTTTATTATTATTGATTTTTATCTCTCCCCTTCCTCATTCGATCCCCAAATCACCCAGCTGGATTTGTTGCCTTTGGAGGAAGAGGAATTAATTGTCTCCTGGTTTCTAAACTAGCACCTTACCCGGGGTAAATTCAAAAATTTTCCCAACCTGTTCTGTGGGCGTGGCTTAGTGGGCATGGCAGGGGAAGGATACTGCAAAATCTTCATTCCCACCCCACTCTGGGGCCAGCCAGAGGTCAGTACGGTTGGCGCCATCGCACTGATAGTAAATCATTCAGATGTCTGGCATGTCCCAGCAAGATTTTGCTTCTGCGCAGGAAGCAAAACCTCACAAGAGGATGCATGTGTGAGATTTTTGTGATTTTTTGCTTCTGTGCATGCGCGGGAGGAAAAAAATATCACTGAAATCTCTCTCATGTGCGTCCCCTTGCAAGATTTTGCTTCCCGCATATGTGCAGAAGCAAAATCTCGCTAGGACACATGTGCACACCAAACACCTGAAGCTGTGCACACAGTGCCCTGGTAGCAGTGGGAGCAGCAACCCCTCCTGCCAGAGGTGGTATTTGCCAATTCACTGACCTACTCAAAATTTCCGCTACAGGTTCTCCAGAACTTGCTGAATTTCACAACACCAGACTTTATCACAAGCTGTTGGTGAAAGCTTCCCTTTTCTAATTGTTAAAACCAATCTACACAGGACTCAGGCAAGCAGAAACGTTTTGCTCAATTGGGGTGGAGATGGGTGGGAGGGAATTCATTCCCCCCCCTTCTGACTAGTAGGACTTGAGTGTGGTGCAATTGTGTAGCTTGCCTGTTTTTTAATGATGGTGGGTTTCTTAGATTTGTATTGTATTGCTATTATTGATGTGAGCCTTTGGGAGAATGGGGGAGGGTGTTTTACCCTCCCCTGGCTCCAGGGAAGCCTTTGGACACTGGGGAGGGCAAAACACAACCTACTGGACTCACCAGAAATTGGAAAACAGGCTGTTTCCGGCCTCCAAAGGGCCTCCAGGGGGACGTGGGAAGCTGTTTTCGCCCTCCCAAGGCATTGAATTATGGATGTAGGCACTCGCACATGCATGATAGCACACGCCCACACCTTTTCGGCACCCGAGAAAAAAAAGGTTCGCCATCACTATTCTATACTCATAATTTGTGGTGCAAAGCATTAGCATAAGAGAGAAGCTCTGGTATTTGGTAGTTTATTGCTAGCAGGGGGAAAAATCACTTTAAAAAACCACAAAAGCATGTAAATTATTTGATAGCATTTTGCAATTTCAGATAAGTTACAATAACAGCAATCTTCCTAGTATTAGTCAGAAAGCCTTCCACTGTTCCGTTTTCTTTTGTGGGGAAGAAAAAAACAAACACAAAAAAGCAATGAAAATGTGGACATGTACAAGTCAGTGTGGACCTGGCCCATAAATGGAAGAAGTTATTTTCTAACTCCCTCATAAAATTCAGTAAGGCTGGACAGCTGTGCAATAAAAGATTTGTAAGCATGTTGTGAATACCACTTTATGCTGGAATGGTATAAATGGCTAGTTATTTTACAATATTGCAGCCAATGTGCCTTTTTTTGCATTGAAATGAGGGACATGACAAATGGACATGTTGTTACATCCATTTACAGTATATCTTGTGTTTCTATTTAGAAGTTATTAAGGTAGCTTCACACGTTTCCCCATCTACCACCAAGCCTCACAAATATGTTCTCGCATGGGTGGTTTAAATTCCACTTGGAAAAAAAGTGAGCAGCCTCCCAGAAAAATCTTGCCTTCGTTTTTTTCTACAGTATTAGCGTTTCCTCAGATAATGCACAGCAACTAACCACAACCGCGACAGTATGAGCAAGTTCTTCTGTCACCAATTCGCCTTTACCCAGTGATGTGAAACCTCCCTCCATTTATTTATTTATTTATTGTTTGTTTGTCTCTTCAAGGGTTATCTAGCTATTTATTATTGTCAAGAACCTTAATGGCACCCATTTGTTCCCGGAGCCAGAGTTTCTGAGGAGTCGCTTTTAAACTGGCGAGGCACGAGCGAGGAAAAAAAACAAACCTCCGAGAAGGGGCTCGAAAAAAACCCAAAAGGCTTCAAAGGAACAAATGGACCCGCGAAGCCACTTTTTTTCCCCCGCGCAGGGAACCGATAACCCTCTCTCCCTAAGGGAGAGCCGGGGGGGGGGGGGGGGCTCCCAGGTTGTGTCGCGTCAGGGCTCCCCCTTCCCTTCTCTTTGGGCCAGATTTGGAAGCCCAGACGGGTAGCTCAGAAACCTGACGCCAATCTGTCCTGTCACCCGAAGCAACCCCGCCCGCCTTCACTTGGCCTTATATTGCCCGGGCTTGTGCGCTCTTTCCCCATCTATCGCGCGCCTGTTTTCACCCCCCCCCCCCCCATCCCGCTTCTTTTCAGATGCACGCCAAGCTCCGGTTTTTCATTTCGCCTTTGTTTCTCCTGCAAAATCACCTCAGAGATCTTCCTCTGATTAACCCCCTCGCCCTCGTGGATTCCGCCCTTTCCCTCCCCGGCCGATGTTCTCTTTCCGCGCCATTGCGCCTCCATCCCCGTCTCCAAACTCCCGGGTCCTCCGCCAGACACCACTCTCGCCTCGGCGAATCCCCTTTGGCCGGCTCTCCCCCGCCCCCCGCTCCGCTCCTCGGCTTTTTGCAATACGTCATCCTTTTTCTTTTCTTTTTTTTTGCTCGGCTCCCCCTCCCTCCGTTTGCTCTCGGCTCCTCCCTTGTTCCCTCCGTTTTTCTTCCGCATCACCAGGACGCTTTTTTGGGCAAAGTGAATGGATCTCCCGCGGAACTCAGGGCAAAGGGGGGCCCGATGAGGGCAATGGCTTCGCGGAGGCTTCGGGTGCCTTCTGGGCATGCGCCCCAGCTTGGCACATGCTCGCTCGGCCCGCGCGAGGTGCTCTGGGCATGTGCAGAAGCGAAATGAGTACATTCTGAAGCAGGGCAGTTTCAGCTATGACACCTGCAGCATGTGCCAGGAGCTGCAGCAGCAGCGGGAACAGAAGCAGCAGCAGCAGCCTGTGCGCGGTACATCTTCCCCTCTTCAGAGCGGTAAGCGGCAACAGCAAGCAGTTGGATCTTTGTGTGCCCCTCCTGCTTTGTATATTGTTCAAGTGGGTGCGTGGTGACCTTACACAGTGTGCATTACCTCACAGGTAAATATCAGCTGATCGGTTGTGACAGAGGCAGCAGCCAGAGCAGCAGGAGAAGCCAGCAACCCACAGAGCTTTTCTGGAGGTAGCAATTCCTTTCCTTCCTTCCTTCCTTCCTTCCTTCCTTCCTTCCTTCCTTCCTTCCTTCCTTCCTCCCTCCCCCCCTCCCTTCTTTTTTCCTTCCTTCCTTCCTCCCTTCTTTTTTCCTTCCTTCCTCCCTTCTTTCCTTCCTTCTTTTTTCCTTCCTCTCTTCCTCCCTTCTTTTTTCCTTCCTTCTTTTTCCTTCTTTCCTTCCTCCTTCCTTCCTCCTTCCTTCCTCCCTTCTTTTTTCCTTCCTTCCTTCCTTCCTTCCTTCCTTTATCCATTTGATCCCTCTCTCCTGTTTGCCAGACTTATCAAGGAGGCTAAAGTCTGCATTAGGGATGGTGTTTCCTACTGCAAAGAGAGAGTAATTCAGAACCAGGGGGGTGGTATTGGGAGAGATAAATAAATATTATTCAGAAATCAGCTGCATATGTAACATTGCACCGCAGTGTTGTTGGTGAGAATAGGTTGGGGACACCTGGGGAGTGGGCTGGGGGTAATTTCAGCCTGTTGCCAGTGTAGAGATGCCAGTCTGGCTTTCTATGTGTATTTTTTTGTGTGTGTGTGAGAGAGAGAGAGGAAGAGAAAGAGAGAGAGCTTGAGAAAGAAAGAACATTTGGAGAAGGAACCAATAACTAACCTAATTAGATTTGCTGCTGGTTCTTCTTTCCCGTGTTGCAGGAAAGCTAAACAGAGTTTGTCCACCCCCCTCCCTCCTTTCCATAAAGCACAATCAATAGGGAAAAATTAAAAAAGGGACATCAGCAGGTCTTGTGACAAACTAGCTTTAGGGCAGCCTCGCAGGTCCTTGCTGGCATTCCGGGTTGCTTTATAAAGCTTGGCAAGGCATCCAATTGTATGCGAGGAGAGATGCTCTATATGTGATACGTGTGGTGAGATGCTCAGGCAGGAATACATACAGGCCTATGATGACATCATCTCTTGGACTTTTGCTGTACTTCAGTGTTTGGGAGATAAGAGGTAGAGCTGGGAGCGTAAGAGAAACAGCTCTGGAATTCAAAGAGATATTCTCCCTGCAGTATGTTCCATTTTAAGGATAGTGTAATGGTACATTTGGGCTCAGATTTATATAAGACCTGTGGGTGCAGACAGAAATGTTGAATATTGTCATTGTGGGTAGATTTGTTTTTGCTTGTCATGCCTTCAGTTGTGTCTATGGGCTCTGCTAGGGGGTTTATACAGATTCTTCTACAATTATTTGTAATGTGAAGCCTGAATTTTACTTGGAAAAATAATCAATTCTATAAAGCCAGAAGTATATTTAACGATACCTTATTCCTTTCTTATGTGCTGAGTTTAGTAACATCTCCATTCACAAACTTCTGCCATTTGGAATGGAGATTGGACCTGCTAGATATCTTTACAGTGTAAACGTTTGCAGTTCAACTAGCATTTGTAACGTTTTGTGCAATGTTTAAAGATCCCAGTGGGAATGAATAAATCCTAAACTTTGTCAGCAAGAAAGATTTAAAAGACCTTTGAAAAAAATATCAAGGCAGAAAGCAATATTGGGGAGCTGTCTTCTCAGAAAGTGAAATTGCAAATTCATTCTTGTTATTGGATTTTTGTTTTTAGTAAAAGCATGCAAAAACATATTTAGTTGATTTTTTAATCTGTGAGTTAAAACCTACACAATGCAAATTGGAGTAATCTGTGTACATTAGCTTCTGTGCTTGAAGTTGACTTGTACTTGTGATTATAGCCTGAAGCTTTTAGCGGTTTCTATTCAACAAGACATTGAAAGTTCCATCCAAAACTGCCCTGTTTTAATAACTTTAGAAAGCTAGCACAGTCGTGGCAGAGGCATGATTATGATGGAATTGTTTAAAAAGTAATGTATTAGCATGTTGCGGGTGAGAAAAAGACCTAGATACCTGAATGGATTAATGATTATTGCTGAACAAGTTTTCAAATGTAAAAATCTATTTCATTAGATGCCTACAAAGATTAATACAGTAGAAATTATTTATTCTATAAATGAATTTTAAATAAAATACTGAGTTCTTCATCTTTTTAATTCAGAAATCTATGCAGAGAATCATTCTATTCCCTATTGCCTGAGCACTGATGTTATTTTCACAGTAACATATGCTATTTTGACACAAATCATTATATTTCAGAAAAGTATCTTGAACATTTTCTTTGATGGAGCAACTGGTCCTAAAATATATTTTGGAAATTATGTTATTTTCCACTAAAGATTTTGTTGGTCTGTTTAAAATGGTTATAGTCCCAGTTTAACAATCCATCTCCTCCATTTTTTGGAAGCTCATTGCAAATATTTGTGTTCATCAGTTGTAGTCAATAAATACACAAAAAATAAAATAGGCTAGACATAAATACAGACTTTCTATTGTTCTCTGTTAAGCAGCTCATTATTGTTAATAAAATAGAAATTCTTTTTTTACTATTAAAAAATGGGTTAAGATGAATGAAATTACCCTTTCCACTATTTTGTACATATGAACAATGAGAAGTATATTTGGTTAAATTTCTATTTCTGAGTAAGATGACTAGGGATGGTAGATTTCCAGGACAGAATTAATGCCTTTTGCTTTTTCATAAATAAATGCCTTTGGCTTATTCATTTTAATACCTGCTTCTGAAATCTGATTTATAGCACCCACAGTGCCTGATTCTTAGCACTGTTACATATTTTCTAAAATAGATTCCAGTGCTTCTTTTTTTAAAAAACTCACTCTACTACCACCCTAGAAGAGGAACTGGAAGAAATGACAAATATATGAAACAAATTTTAAAAAAATTCTTGAAGACTTCAGGATGTTGTTGCTGTTATTTTATTTATTTATTAAAAGTATAATTAGAACATGACAGAAGAGAAGTAAACAAGGATGAAAGGAGATAGGAACAGAGATGTCATACTTTGACAATTTCCAGTTTAGCAGACTTTGGATGCTTCGGACAAAATCTATTCTTTCTATTTCGCTAATATCCCATTTTCCATTTTACACCTGCATAATGCCAATTTACTCGTGTATAAGCTTCCATATGCTTTTTGGCAAACCTTTAAGAGTAGTGGACTTCCTTTCCCATCTTTAATCTGCTACTTCAAGACATGATTTCATGTAGAATTGGGAACATTTTTATAGGTGAATTGAAATATTTAAGTGCAATATAATTATGACGATTAAAAGATTATGTCTCATATGGTATTTGGTGCTCTTGAAAAGGTAACTTAGATTGATCAATAATGTTCTTGCCATAAAGCTTATGTTAAACTAGGAATGATCTCTCATGAGGATTACTACGGTCCTTGTAAAACTTGGGGTTATCAGGTCTATTGATTTGTTGTACATGGTATCAAGAAATATCGAGAGTTTTAGATGTTAATCTGAACAGAAAATGTACTGTTATTTGTTTTCATGAATCTTTAGGAGGCATAAAATTGAAATTATTATAAAATTGATCCAATGTTTACATGTGAATTAACTTGCATGTTGAAAACTTTGAACATACTACTTTAAATGTGGACTATATAAAATCCATATATGAAAGATTAATAAAACATTTCAATTAATTGCACTTCTTTTAATAAATTTAAAATTGTCCTAAATTCTGTGAATTTCAACTAGGGAAAAATAGTCTAAATGTTTTAAACATTTAATGTAATTTTGCTTCTGTCCTTGTAATACCTAAATATGAGGCTATTGATTTATCATTTAGACTGGTGTAATTCTTTCAGTTATTTAGCAATGTAAATGATCAATCAACAGCTCAAGGCTATCAGGGTTTGCTTGAGCGTAAAGTTCTATGTGCTTACTCACAGGACAATATGCATAGAATTGCCTATCTTCATTATCTTCATGAAGCTACTGTTAGTGTTAATTTATATTGATTTCAGTTAAGTTTAATTTACTGTAGTAGATGCATCAAGTGTCTACTACTGTCTTGAATAATAGATTCTACTTGGAAAATTTGAGTATAAAAATTTATTTGTAGTCCAAGATCAAACCAAAAGACAAGCAATCAGTTAGTCCTCAACTTATGATTACAATGAGCCCAAAATTTCTATTGCTAAGTAAGATAGTTGTTAAGTGAGCTTTGCCTTGTTTTACAACATTTCTGTTAGATGAATCACTGTAGTTATTAAGTTAATAACACAGTTGTTAAGTAAATCTGAATTCCCCATTGACTTTGTTTGTCAGAAGGTCACCAAAAGCGATCACTGCAATCATCATAAATACTTGCCCAGTTGCCAAGTGTCCGAATTTTGATCAAGTGACCACGAGAATGCTGCAATACTCATAAATGTGAAAAATGGTTACAAATCATTATTTTTAGTGTCATAATTTCAAATGATCCCTAAAAAATGGTCATAACTTAAGGTTGACCATATTTTTTGGAGTATAAGACACACCGGAGTATATGATGCACCTTAGTTTTGGGGGAGGAAAATAAGGGGGGGGATCTACCTGCCAGGTATTCATTTGTCTAGTGTCCTTAGTCTGGTCAGCTTCAGCACATCATTTTATTCCCTGGTTGTGGCTGAAAAAAACCTTTTTTGGACGAAATAGCAGTGAAAACAAGCCTGCAAAGATTTGGAGCTAGAAAAAAATCTTGGAGTAGCAATGAAAAAATTTAGCACCTTGTTAGGGCTGAAAAAAATCTTTTTGGGAGGGAATAGCAATGAAAACAAGTCTGCAGCCGGGAAGCTCATTAGTGCCTTGTTAGAGTTGGGAAAAATGCTTCGAAAAAGCTACGTTCAGAGTATAAGACACACCCAAATTTTCAGCCTCTTTTGGGTAGGGGGAAAGTGCGTCTTATGTGCCGAAAAATACGGTACCTGTACAATACAGTTGTGATAAAAAAGGATTTTAAAAATTGTGAGAAAATCGTAAAGCGTTGAACAGCTAACAATTAACAATATGAGGAACCAGATGGCTTCTGGCTAGATCTATTGATAAGAATTTTGCTGCCTTAGAGATTTCTGAAAAGTGGTCACCCAGGAAAAGGAAGTTGGCCTCCTGGTTGCAGTGGCAATTACAACTGTTAACAGAAGTATTAAGCTTTATCATCATTGGGTATACAGTGGACATTTTAATAGCACATGTGAGAGAGATTGTACCTCCGGGCCTGATCAGAAATAATTTAGGCTTTTGTCTGGGAGGTTTATATATCTACCAGTTGCTGTCTGATAGGTAGTACCGTAATTAGGGCCAAATTAAATAGTCTTCCGTATGGCATATATAACATATTAAAGAAATATCTAAGAACAGTCCAGGGAGAAGTGATTTTACTATAAAAGGGACACGGGCCTGTGGCTCTGTCATTTGCACTATCTGATCCCAAATCTCTATTTTAGTTCAGCTAGGGTTTATCAAGTCCTAAAGCAGGTAGCGCTGACAAGGTGAAACAGCAAAATGCAGCACGACCTTTCTTAAGTTGCTAAGTTAATAATATGGTCATTAAGTGAATCTGGCTTCCCCACTGTCAGCAGTTCGCAAAAGATGATCACAAGAGCCTGGGACACTACATCCATCAGAAATATGAACCAGTTGTCAACCATCAGAATTTTGACCATATAAATATGGGGATACTACAATGGTTGTAAGTGAGAAAGACAGTCATTTAGTGCCATTGTAACTTTGAAAGGTCACTAAATGAATCGTAACTCAAGGACTACCTGTACATACTATATAAAACTTTGTCGGACTAATGTGCCTCATTGTTGGACAAGAACTCTCTTCATCCCTAAAATTCTGAATCATGAAATTCACATATCTTAAGTGGTCAAGGTTGAGAAATGTAGGTTGAGAAATGCAGTACCTCAATGGCACTGGAAAAAGTGACCACTGAGCATTTTTCACATTTACAACTATTGCAGCATCCCCATGGTCACGCCATCAAAATTCAGACCCTTAGCAGCTGACTCAGATTTACAATAGTTGCAGTATCCTGGGTTTTGCGTGATCCCATTTTGTAACCTTGACACTCGGACAGTGAGGAGGTTGGGGAGGAACATGGGCCACTCCTGGAGTTTGGGGAAGGCTCTGATGAGTGCTCTGCGTCAGAGGCAGAGATAGGGCCAGGGCCGTCCAACAGTTATCAGATACTTGAGAGCAGTGAAGGGCTACCAAAATTTTTACTACCACACTGTGGGCCTGGCTTATGCAGGACACCCTGCATTTTCTTTCAACATCTTTCAGTGCAAATTGGGTGCTCTGGGGTGGAGCTCCATTTTTGCTACCTCACTGCGTCCCCGACCCCTGTCCAGGCAGCAGCCCACCCCTGTTAGGAATCAGAAATAAGTGGGGCTGAAGAACAGCTGGAGCCTGTTCCCGATGTTCACATGGGCAGAGCTGTGAGGAGAAGGGAACAATTAAGGAACAGAGGTCGACTCCGGAGTAAAGGCACAAGGGGAAACTAAATGGCTCCTCCCATAGGAAATAAATAAAGAAGCAAAAGGAGAGTGGTGTTTGCAGGAGACAATTAGTTTGTATTATTAGTGGGTAGATTTGCTTATTTGAGAGACTGTTTGCCAAGTATTTCCTTGCACACTGTTGTGTCTGGAAGCTCTCAGCCTGGCAACTATCCAAGGACTGAAAAGGTCTGTGGTTGCAATTCACCTTTGAAAGATTGTTTGCCGGGACTTTCCCGGATGTGAATGCTAGGAATTCACATTAGCCAAATAAAAAGGGTTGGGTTTTTTTTCAAGGAGTCTGTTTTCTGATTTTGTAAAGCCTAGGTCAGAACATGTAGAGATTCTAGGCTGATTTCTCTTTTGACTCCAGCCCTAGCCTTTGGCAATGTTTCTCCTATATCAACTGAATGTAGGAGGCAATGTAAGAGTTTCCATGTGCCATGTGAAGGACTGCTATAGCTATAGAGTATATTAGAAAATTGTTCTGTCGGGCTCTCTGGTAGACTCCTCCCAAAAATTCACAGGTACAAATTTCAGACACACACACATTTGAAAATTCAAAACAATGTTCTTTATAATGAAAATTCACTTAAACCAAGCCCTCTTTTGGTACACCAAAAAGCACTTGCCTCCAAACAAACTGGTAATTTGTACAAGTCCCTTATCAGTTCTGTGATACTTAGCTTGCAGCTGTGAGGCAATTCACAGTCCTTCTTTCACAAAGTGAAACACACTGTGCCCTTGTTTAGTAAAGCAGTCACGAAACACAACGATCAGATAATCCTCCACAATGACCAAACCCACAGGCTGCTCTTTATAGCAGCCTCACTAATTACCACAGCCCCACCCAACCACAGGTGGCCTCATTTTCTTTGATAATAATCTCTCAGTTGTTGCTCCCTATGCATCGCTCTCCGCATGCGTGGCTGTCTCATTAACTCTTGTTCTGAATCCAAGGAGAAGCTAGATAATTGATCTCCTTCTGAGCTGTCTGCCACACTCTCCTCCTCCCTGTCACTCATGTCTTCTTGGTCAGAGGAGCCTTCATCAGCAGATTCCACCGGGGGGGGGAGGCAAAACAGGCCTGCAGCATGTGGATGTCTCCCCCACATCCACAGTCCTTGGGGCAGGAGCTGGGCCAGAGCTAACCACAACAGAAAATATAACATCTCATTGTCAGTATGCATACCACAGGCAAAATACAGTATTTCAGGTTCAACTCCTGCATCTCTATATCCATGAATAATTTGACTTTTAAGCACTACCACCCCAATCATTTCAGATCCCATTAAGAAAAGTTCCTATAAGACTATTAGATTTCCTGAAAAGATCTGGACAATCAGTAGATAGTAACAAAGTAATACAGAAAACGCTGATTGTTTATTAATAGCCAGTGATTATCTTGATTTTGGGAGCCTGAGTTTGGTAGATCTTATCCTGTTTATAATTCAGAACAACTTCTGCCAACCAGCGCAAAGAATATGAAAGACTGATGGCTTGACCAAATATTAAGTAATTTTCAATTTTTATTTTATGAATGAACAACACAACCCTGTTTCTGTTGCAGAATTAAATCCAAGACAGAAAGTAGACCACCTGACAGCTGGAGCCAAAGAAACATCCTACATGGAACGGGTGAGTATCTCAATGACAGTATCATTTGTTACCAAAAGTAAATCACTTATGAGAAAATCTCCCAGTAGGAGAATTATAGGATACTTCAATAAGGCTGAGTCAAAATAAGATCTGCAGATATATTTGCAGAACAATTTTCAGCATTTCCAGTAAATACTTTTGATCAAATTTGATTGCATTTCTACTGTAACTGACTTTATCTGGGCACAAGCCACCCAGAGTCATTGATTGAGTTGGGCAGCCATAGAAAATAAATGAAGGCATAATTCTCTCACACAAGAATATTAAGAGCTGTAGTTGCATAGTGGTTAGATTGCAGTATGGCAGGCTAATTCTGCTGATTGCCGGCTGCCTGCAATTTAGCAATTCACTAGGCTTAAGGTTGATTCAGTTTTCCATCCTTCCAAGATCGATAAAACGAGGACCCACATTGTTGGGGGCAATATTCTGATTGTCTAAACTGCTTAGAGGGGTGGTAAAACACTGTGAAGTGGTATATAAGTGCTATTGGTACTGCTATACAATCATTACTAACCTTTTGTCTTTCTTGTCTCTTCATAAGGAATAAATAGTTGAGAACAAAAATACCTATCTTAATAAAAGTAATGTAATCATGCATCCAAATAATCACAATAATGACCTGTGAGAATCCACTGATACTCCTGAAATTACCTTTCCCCCCATTTTTAAAATCCTATAAGTGCTCCTTCATTTTTCAAAAGCTGAAGTGCAACATTTACTTGCACTTACTATGGGTAATATAAAGCAATGGAAAAGGCCACCTGTTTCTCACCTATCATACAGCTTTCAGTGAATGCACTGAAAGTTTAGCACTCAGTTGCCTGGAAATGATCAGAATTCATTCTACTTTCAAAGTTGATCAATAAAAACTCTATTTGTCTCAATTGTGTGTCTGTTATCATGAATGTTAATTTATGTTCCTAAATGTTCTTTAAGAAAGGCCATCTTATACTACAGTGGTACCTCTACTTACGGACTTAATTTGTTCCGCGACCAGGCTCTTAAGTAGAAAAGTTTGTGAGAAGAAGCAATTTTTCCCATAGAAATCAATGTAAAAGGAAATAATGTGTGTGATTGGGGAAACCACAGGGAAAGAGAAGGCCCTGTTTCCTCCCAGGAGATTCCTAGAGAGGCTCCACAGAGGATTTTTCCCGCCTTTTCTGGCACTGTTTCCTCCCAGGAGATTCCTAGAGAGGCCCCACAGAGACTTTCCCCCACCTTTTCTGGCCCTGTTTCCTCCCAGGAGATTCCTAGAGAGGCCTCACAGAGACTTTCCCCCACCTTTTCCGGCCCTGTTTCTTCCCAGGAGATTCCTAGAGAGGCCTCACAGAGGCTTCTTCCTGCCTTTTCTGGTTGCAGTTTCGGAGGCTTGGGTTTGTAAGTGGAAAATGGTTCTTGAGAAAAGGCAAAAAAATCTTGAACACCCGGTTCTTATCTAGAAAGGTTCGTAAGTAGAGACGTTCTTAGGTAGAGGTACCGCTGTACTTTGCACCATGCCCAGCATGAATTCATATAGTTAAAACATTTCTAAATCTCTTTGTTTTTGACAATCAGCGAAGACACGTGGGTCAGGATTTACTGAGAATAATTGGTCTCATTTAGGGGGTTAAATTATTTACAATAAATTTCAATTTCTTCCTTAGCTCCGGTTTACATTTCTTTACATACAAAAAGTGATTGGAATTTATTTTTCACATTGTCATCATAAATTCTACTTAAGATATAATTTTTCACCTTATTCCATCGTGCCATCAGCTTCTCCAATTTATTTTCATCAAAGTTATTTAATCTTATTTCCATAATTTCGAAGTGGATGTGGTCCACCATGTACCAGTACCAATTCCGGATTCTCCATTTATTGCTATCTTTCCACCCTAATACCACTAATTCTTTTGTAATTATCCAATTAATGTTTAGCATATTATTTATTTCATTCTGTACTTCCTTCCCAAATTTTTGAACTTCAACACATTCCCAGAGCATATACATAAAAACTCCTTTTATTTGGCAACCATGCCAGCAATTTCCTTTCCCTTTCCTCTGGAAGTGTGCTAGTTTTACTGGCGTGAAATACCATTTATGTGAGAATAATTGGTCTCTATAATAGGAATGACCAAATTATCTGCATTCTGAAGTGTGTGAACAGCCAAACATTGGTCCCTCTGATTGTCATTGTTTATGTGGATTCTCACAGCCATTTCTAAGGTCAGGTTGCAATTCAGCTTCAAACTAGAATTTCACTATGCAACATTATCTAGGGTTTCCCTTTTAATCATTTTCCTCATGACCCTCTCTGTTCAAAATTTTTATTCTCTTCATTTAATATCAGTCCGGATACTATACAATATCCATTAGGAACATTGTTCCCACGATAAGAGTTGAATTCTTACTCTGTGGAGCCCATGATTTGTTCAAACTTCTTTGGATGTGGGTTGATTGTGTTTGATAATTGAGATATCACTTCTTTTTCTGTCTGGTACTTGGGCTCATTAATTTATTTGTAAACTATGCATGTTGTTACACTCTTGAGGGATACCTGAATCCAGAGTTGTTGTATTTTTAATTTTTTAAAACTTTCCCCCCTTTTGCTACTTTTGTTTTTGCAAATGGCCTTATATACTGCCATTAATCAGAAGATGGAAATTGATTTACATATCCTTTGTATTAAAACATAATGGAAAAAAACCATTCATGAATAAACACATAAAAACAAAAATGGAAAGGCTTTAATTCATTTCTAAAAGCTAATATTTAAAAAGAAATCGAAGAGATATTTATGATTTGGAATGAAATACCAGAACTAAAAATTCTTGATTTCTGGTGGTGAACTGTTTAATTAGTAAAGCAGAGGCATTAGAGATGGGTGGTTTTTTTAGGTGAAGACCATAGACTGATTTAGATATATGATGCACTGTGGGACTTGTAGGTGGTGACTATCTCTGCCTTGTCTGATTATGCCTAGAATTACATCATTGCGCATTACTTACTACCTTGATATATGGGAAATACGGATATGTTGAAGGAAATTGTTGCAATGACTTTTGATGCTAACAGGTTTAACTCTTATTTATCTGTTTCTTGACTGCTGGAAATACACAACATTTAAATTGCATTTGTTTAGGATAACCCTGGCATAATAATGATATTCTATCCACCAGCTCTATAAGTTCAACTTCCCTTAGTTGCATTATCTGTATCTGGTCACATTTAAAGTGAACAGTATTATGACTTTAGTAATTCTAGAGTAAGTGAAACTGACACTAAATGTGTTCCGCTGTGCCTTCATGTTGGATATCTTCTGTTAAACTTATTCATCGGCTCATTTTAGATTATTTTAACTTTTATCTACCTCTTCAGCAGGCTGTAACATAAAGGATCGGATCAACTCCTGCATCAGTTTCAGTAGTCCAATTTATGCATTTACTAACCCCAAGACAGAAACAAAAGTTTAACCTACCTCATTTGGTATGAATGATTAAATATACAGTCCCAGCCATTTGGTCCCAGCCATATTCAGTTTTTTATATTACTTACCACTTTAATGCTTCCCTTATTTTGCTGCAAACTTGCCATTTTTACCTTTTCTAGCAAGCTACATTGAATACTAGATGTTCTATAGAGCTCTGTAGTTAATATGGACTTGAATGATGGCAACCTTGACATTAATAGCAGTTAATAGTGTTAATTGTATGTTTGCAAATGAATGGAAACATATTTCTATAACCAAGGGCATTTACTTACTAAAAGGACTGCCAGAATAATGTTTGCACAACTACTCTTTAATCATGTTAACATGGGCATTTCTTAATAATAATTGTATGAGGGAAAGGATCCACAATAAATGAAGAGTTGTCAACTTTTATTGGCTTTCTTCTTTGCCTGTTAAAAGCTATTGGCATGAAGAAAGGTGGCAGAGGGAATATTTTCTCAAATCCCGATCTTCATGCTAGTTTCATCTCCGTCATTTCTGTACAATTGCTGTTAAAAGGTCCTGGATGGACAGTTTGAATTCTAATTAATAGTGTCATCATATTGCCATCTGAAGACAGCTGTATGCCACTGATGGATGGTAGTATCAAAGCATGAATATAAGTTGAATCTTATTATTTCCCAATCTTCCCTTCAGCAGCAAATCTGGTATTTTTCTTTCTTACATTCTGCCTCTTTGGTAAACAGTGCTCATTTGGACGTTGATTGATTTCCATAGCAATCTGAAGGAAAATAATTTGTTTGAAGGCTTTTATTTCTTCAGTCCCAGACCCAGAACTCAAGTGAGCAGTGAATCTTTGTCTCCATTTAAAACCCACCCACCCAAAAGAAGAAAAATGGAAACGAACCTTTAAAAAAAAACCTTAGCAACTATTCTTGACTAAACTATAATATAATTTTAGTCTTAGTCCTGTAATCTATGTGCAGTTATTGCCCAAGCAATCAAAAATATTTATGTGAAATGGAAAGGTAATCTTAGACCATGCAGGTAAATAACCTGGAGTGAATCCACAACAATGCTATGAGATTTATTTACTTATTTGTTTTAGTACTGCATTGACTCCAATTCTCTAGTCTACTCTATTAAATTTAAAAGCCTAGCTGAAGTAAATATGTTTAATCTATTTTCCTTTAGTGCTGACAAATTCCAGTTCAGCTTTTTTTGGTTGAAAATAGTGGGCACAATTAAAATGTGATGTACCAGTAGTTTCTTGAAAAATGATCTTAAACTTGAGAGTCACATAAGGGGCTGCTTTTAATGAGGATTAACCAATAAAGTGGAGTGTTTGCATATTTGCATGAGTACTTTATTGTATTATACAATGATTTTTAGAATGTCTACAGACAAACCTGTTTCTCACATCCATAAAATGTGAATTTAAGTCCTCATTTATTTCTTTAGGCATCATTTCCATAAAGTTATGGAGGTTAGGATTTTCACATTTGCAACTGGTGCATAAATCAAGAGTAGGTAATATAGGGTGATCAGCAACAAGAAAGGAAGTCACTAAATAGAAAACTGAACCAAATTAAAACTGTATTCCTTTGCATCTTTTGCTGATGTAGACTATTTGATATTCCTTATATTATGCTGTTGCAAGGATTTGGAAATCATTTAAGCAATAGAAACATTCATTCCTTTGCTATTTTTGAATACTGTTTATTGAAATGTTAGAAAGCCAGAGCCTCATTGCAATGTCAAGGAATCAAAGAGCTTATTGCCATAACACTGCATCTAAAAAGCCAGCAATTCTTTCTTTCTCTAAAAGCCAGCAACTCTTTCTTTCTCTAAAACTCAATAGAATTACAATGACATAACTGGCAAAGAGCCACAACAGGAGAAATTTTATTGTCATCCTGATTTTAGGTAGGGAAGAATGACTGCCATCATTTTGCATTTCTATTGAATTAAATGAAGCCTTCGAATCCACTGAAAACAATGAAGCTATTTCTCTGCCTGCAGAAACCCACATGAAGCCAAATTCAACATGAATGTAAAATTGTTACTATTCTTGTTGTTTAATATTCTTTCTTTCTTTTCCTTTCCTAAATACTGTTCCTTTCCTTCCAGTTGTTGGGCACACAAATGGGAAGAAAGATAGAAAAAACAACTTGATGTTTTGTTGAAAGGTATAAACATATCCAAATAAATTTGTAATTCATTTTAATAAAGATAGAATAGAAAGCTTTCAATTAAAAAAAATAAACCTGCACTTAACGATACTGCCGTTGCCTAAAAACTCTTTTCTTTCTTTATCCAGAAGACCTAAGAGCATATGCTTGCCTTAATTTGGCTGCAAGATGACACAAGGAGTATTGGATACGTAATGATCTAAAAAGCTCAAGGCAATATCTCCTATTCTTATTTGCATGTTTATTTGAACATTAATATTATTAAGATTTATCAGAAATAAGAACATTACCATTGCAAACTACATATATAAATCCAATTTGAATTCTTCCTTTCATATTTATATATCAATTTGTATTTAAACACATTCTCCCATTTCCTCTCTTCAAATACAATTTTTAAACCATTCCTAGTCATCAAACCACTAAACTTCACCAGAAATAGTAACCCATTTATTTTAAACTTGATCATACAAACCAACTTTATATTGTTTATTCTTTCACCCAACCATCTATAGATCCCCCAAACATAATACAGTGATACCTCGTCTTACAAACTTAATTGGTTCCGGGACGAGGTTCTTAAGGTGAAAAGTTTGTAAGACGAAACAATGTTTCCCATAGGAATCAATGGAAAAGCAATTAATGCGTGCAAGCCCAAAATTCACCCCTTTTGCCAGCCGAAGTGCCCATTTTTGTGCTGCTGGGATTCCCCTGAGGCTCCCCTCCATGGGAAACCCCACCTCCGGACTTCCGTTGCCAGCGAAGCGCCCGTTTTGCACTGCTGGGATTCACCTTCTGGGATTTCCCTGCAGCATCACAAAAACATGGCAGTCTGGAGGTGGGGTTTCCCATGGAGGGTAGCCTCAGGGGAATCCCAGCAGCGCAAAAATGGGTGCTTTGCTGGCAACGGAAGTCTGGAAGCAGGGCATCCAAGTGGCGGCGGTGGGTTTGTAAGGTGAAAATAGTTTGTAAGAAGAGGCAAAAAAATCTTAAACCCCAGGTTTGTATCTCAAACAGTTTGTATGACGAGGCGTTTGTAAGACGAGGTATCACTGTACTAACATTTGCTTTCTCGTACTGCCTTTGTCCTTCCTCTCAAAATCATTGTGTCTTTATCAAGCCTGTTTTATAATTCCAGCAGAAAGATGTTATTCCATGCCACTATTCTCTTTGTCTCTTCTCAGAAAATCTTTGACAGTTTCAAGAAGTTATTTTGAATATCCAGAGAAATTATCCATATCACTCTTTTAGTTTAATATTTATAGGTCTTTTAAAATTATTAAATCATTATCCATTTTCATTTGTAAATCCATTATTTCCATGTCTTTCTTACTGGCTATCATTTTGGGATCCATATTCCAATTAATTGCAGTTTTATTTAATGAGACTTATTACTTCAGTGACACCTTCTAATTTTTCTATAATAGTGAATAAACTTCCTAAGTTCATTCATTGCACCTCATGCTTTAAGATAGCCATTGATGGGTTTATTTCCTTCTCCTGCCCTCCCGTATCCAAACTTCAAAGTCATCTTATCAGTTGTTTAAAAAAAATAATATTTTCCCATGGAAAGGATTTTTTCAATTAACTTCAAAATCTTAAATCAAGTCCTTCTGAGTCCTTAATCTTTTAAAAATCTTTTTAAAACATTCTATAGCCAATACTAATTTGCTGTATATTCAAAACAGATCTTTTTATAAATCTTTAAACTTGCAGTTTTCTTTTTTTATAAATCTTTAAACTTGTAAGTGTTCTTCAATCCTTTTCTAAAGGAACTCACCCAGTGAGTTCAATAAGATCTGCTGATCTGAAGGTTCTCAATACTTAAGCAACAGCACTTTCAAAAGAAAGCAAGCATACATTCAGTGTTATGTGCTTTGGATGCAATCCCAAAACATTTGGAGCACCACCTGAACACCATCAGCATTGACAAAATCACCACCGCAAAAGGCAGCTTTATTGGAACAGCTTACATCCTTTGACAATACTTTAATATTATTAAACAACAACAACTACCTATCCCAGGTCCTTAAGGGATAAATAAAAATACCACACCCAGCTTAAACATTCTATGTAACTAAAATAATAATTCCAAAGTGATTAAGAAGTGAGTTTCTCCATAGGCGACTAAAAACTTAGTGAAATCACACAACTCACAGCTGATTGCAAGCCAGCTGCAAAAATGCAGTTCTTGCCATTTGCTTTAAAAAACCAGCTGTTTGGAGTAATGTGGGTAAACTTCAGATCTTTCCTTTCTCTAAAGAGATTTTGGAAGTCTGAATCCAGCCTTCGGTTGCTGTTTTCAGCTTCTATGTTGTCCCTCTAATTCTATGGATGTCGTTTGCCATGGTGCTCACTGAAAATCTGCCATCAACCTTTTACTAATAATGAAGTTGAGATGAGGTTCTAGAGATTGGTTATAAAGAATGGGCTGCGGTAGGGGATAAATACTTGCTTGGTTTTACTTGAAGAGATAGTGATAAGTTTTTAGAGTTGATTATATCTGCTGGAAAGAAATAGTGAGATTTCTTTTTTTCTTTCTATACACACACACACATACACACACACTCGCACTATACTAGGCAGAGTCTATCAGTTTTATCTGTGTAATATAATTTTCAATAAATTATTTAAAAAATAATTTTATTATTAAAAGAAAATGTTTAATAATTATGATTAGCAAAATATACCATTTCTACTATCAGATTCATAAATAAAATTACTGTAATATAGGAAAAATGTGAATGTTTAAGAAATGTTTATTTTTGTGGGTTAATGTGAAACTCTTTTAAAGCTACTTCTTGTCTTAGTATTGTATATATCTAAATTACTATGTTTGGATGATGTCCATCCAGACAATTTTTCAGGAATAATAATAGGACTATACAGTGGTTCCTTTACCTAAGAACGCCTCTGCTTACAAACTTTTCTAGATAAGAACTGGGTGTTCAAGATTTTTTTGCCTCTTCTCAAAAACCATTTTCCATTTATAAACCCGAGCCTCCGAAACTGTAACCAGAAAAGGAAGGGAGAAGCCTCCCTGGGGCCTCTCTAGGAATCTCCTGTGAGGAAACAGGGCCAGAAAAGGTGGGGAGAAGCCTCCGTAGGGACTCTCTAGGAATCTCCTGGGAGGAAACGGCCAGAAAAGGTGGGGAAAAGCCTCCGTGGGGCCTCTCTAGGAATCTCCTGGGAGGAAACAGGGACGGAAACGGCAGGGAGAAGCCTCTGTGGGGTCTCTCTAGGAATCTCCTGGGAGGAAACAGGGCCTCCACCCTCCCTGTGGTTTCCCCAATCGCACACATTGTTTGCTTTTACATTGATTCCTAAGGGAAAAAATGCTTCTTCTTACAAACCTTTCTACTTAAGAACCTGGTCACAGAATGGACTGCAAGTACTGAAATGAAGTACGAAACAGACTGCCAAAGATGTGATGCTGTAAACTTTATTTTTGAAATTGCATTTCTGAATTGCAATGTCTGATCACGTAGTGCAGACTAGGGAAAAGAGACAAATGTTGGCTGCTCATCAAAGTCCATCATGTTTTATTATTAGGCAGGGTGCCATCCAAACAGAAGGACATAAATGGAAGCAAGCCAACAGGACATGTATGCGTATCCTGTGAGGCAAATGTACTTGCATATTAATAATTTGGAAAAATTCACTTTCCTCCAAAAAGGCTGATGTCTGAATCAAAAGAGTGACCTTTGGGGGTGGGGGAAACAGTCCATGTTGAATTACGGCTCTCCACTGCCTCGAGGTAACTGCTGTTCTGGATGATTCGTTATTATCTACGGTGAGACAGTAATAGTTCGCCTTCCCTTAATTCTTACGTATTAACTCTTGCTGCAATGGTAAATAATGAAAAAATGTCATTCACTGAAAAACATGTTTTGCTTCTCACCAGAGTGAAAACGAGAGACCTTTTATTTATTCCCCCACTCCCTTTTCCCCATTGCAAAATTGTATATGTGCATAGTTTCTATAATAGTCTCAGGTGCTGTATAAATGCTAAACATTATAATAATATAATATATACAATATATCACTAGGGAACACTAGAAGAATAACTGGCCTCTGTTTTAGCTCAGCAAAAAGTACTGATGACATAACCCTGAGATTTAGGAGTATTTGTCAAACTATTAAAGTCTTAAATAATTTCAGTAGACTTTATGCGGAGTCTGTTTCTGTAAATCTTAAATAAAATTAAAAGCAAGAGCATGGGGAGACTCTATTATAAAGGAATCCAATATACCGTATATGCACAGGGAACAATACCGTTGCAAATACAGTATCGCCCTTTGTCTACTATAGCATTCTGCAGTGTGTCTACTTTGGGAGTTGTTGTAAAAAGGTGTTCCTTCAATTTCTGATGTGCTGTGAATATGATGATGATGTTTGACATTTAAATTTAAGCAAATTTAACGGGACCTGGTGGGATTCCCTTTTTGCTGTGCTTTTCAGTCCTTATTTTCTCTCTGGACGTTTGCCGGAGAGACCATTGCTGCATTTCAGTTGCTTTTCTTGACCTGTGGTGGGATGTAGCCTTCTGGGTGGTTTAGCTGAAATCATGGGGAAGGACACAATCTCTTTCAAACAGTACATTGCTGAACTTAGTGAGGGAGATTTGACTATGGATCTCTGCCTTTGAATGTACCCTGTAGATCTGAAAAGCAATTAGTAGAGATTCAGTCAAGGCTAAATAACAATATAAATCTATCACATTCCAGGAGAAACTCACATTGAGTGTAAAAAGGTCATCTTAGTTTTGCAGCAAGCCAAGCATATTTGATGCCTTGAAAACTGATTTTGAGCCAAAAGGCTTGACTTGCCAAGTTGGAGAAAATAGTCTGTCTCGTCTGCTCTTTCTGTCCAGCTAACTGCTATCAGTTGTATCTGATTGCAATTTTTCAAGACATTCTACTATGATTTATGATTTACAAGTAAGTTATTTCATTAGAATCTCTCTTAACAAATCTGTTATAGACTCATTCTATACATGTTTTTTCAGATACTTGTCATTAGTTGCAGTGGGATTTGCTTGCAACTAAGTGAACCAAAAACTGAGTATTTCAATTCAACAGTACATTGCACCTCATATATTAGTCCGCATATTAGTTAACTTCTGGTTAGTATCTATTCTCCATGCTTCTGGCTTTGGGATTAGAATCCATATTGATTTTTGAGAGGATTAGGGCTGAATATACACCCACTCCCTCTGAGCCCCAGAAATTCCCTTAATGTCAGCACATATGTACAAATGGGTACGTATCTTTATTAATGGTTTAGTGTGAGCCTTAAAAACAAAGTGGGTGCATTGGAGTTAGATTAAAATGTCCCGTTTTTAAAATTGAATAATTTAATGCATAGGCATAGCAGCAGATGTCTCCCGCTGATTTGATTGTTTACAAAAGGGAGTAAGGTGGAGTAAGTTACAAAACATGCACACAATACAAATTGGGTCCCTTGTGCATTTGCATTGCAAATCCACATATATAAGAGATGTATCTAGGACCATGAAGTCATGATGTATGCTTTGGTGTCATTGTAATTAGCTGTGGAAGACTTTGATTGTTGTTTTTGTTTTCCAATCTAGTAAGAAAGGTTTGAAAATATTAGCAAACCTGACTGAGAAAAATAAATTTCAAAACTTTTATTGAAAGCCAAAATGTATGTATTCAGAACTGTGCAGAATAGCTTTCCAATAGGAAATAAGTTTCAGAGTTAACCATCACTAGATATAATGGGTTCGCCACCCTTGTTGCTAAGGAACATTTGCACTTAACATTTTAAACTCTAGTTGGCAGAGTTGGTATATTGGGCTGCCATTGATGTTCTAATAAGGAAGACAAT
This sequence comes from Erythrolamprus reginae, assembly GCF_031021105.1. NCBI lineage: Eukaryota > Metazoa > Chordata > Lepidosauria > Squamata > Dipsadidae > Erythrolamprus > Erythrolamprus reginae. Next base: position 207,538,811 of record NC_091952.1, read on the forward strand.
GGAGAGCATGCATTTCAATGTGTACAAGAAGAAAACAAATGGATTCCTTTCTTCTTCTTTTTTAAATAGGAGAATTCTAATTCCCATGTCTTCTCAACTCTGGCATCTTCACATCTAAGGGACTTTGAATTTTTATTAATTATAGTAATTCCTGCTAGCATAGATATAGAACTTGACTATGAAATTGGTATTGGAATAGTCAGGTATTTGTGGAGAAGGATGCCAATCAATTCTTAGGTTCCACTCAGTCATATGTGCAATTTCTGCATTGCATAATTATTGACAGTTTGGGTTACACGTAATGATGTCTAAAAGAGCTGTAAGTAATTTAAATGTGAAATAATAGAGAATGCTGGCTGTTTTTCTGTAGAACCTAATCAAAATCAAATACAGCAGTACCTCTACTTAAGAACTTAATTCGTTCCATGACCAGGTTCTTAAGTAGAAACGTTCTTAAGTAGAAGCAATTTTTCCCATAGGAATCAATGTAAAAGCAAATAATAATCCATTAGGAAAGAAATAAAAGCTTGGAATTTGGGAGGGAGGAGGAGGAGGAAGAAGAGGAGGAGGAGAGTCGCTGCCGAAGGAAGAAGGTGAGGGAAGGGGAATCAAAAAAATCCAAAACTTTAAGGCTTAAAAAAAAAAAAGAGGGACTGAGGCAGTGAGGAGGAGCACGCGCTTCCAATACACCCGGCGTGAGGCTGCCTCCCATACACTGCCTCCCATACACTGGCTGCTGCTGCTGATACCTGCTGCCTCTTCCTTCCCATGCTAAAGGGCTCCCCTCTCCTCTCTCTCTTTCTCTTTGTAGCCGGCGCCTTTCCTTCACTGTGGTGACTCCTCGACTGCCCAGAACAAAGAGAGTGTTTCTTTTCTCTGGGGGCTGGCAGAGGTTTATTCCCTGTCCAAGCGCCCAGAGAAAGGAAAATGCTTCGTTCGCTCGGGTTCTTAAGTAGAAAATGGTACTTAAGTAGAGGCAAAAGAATCTTGAACACCCGGTTCTTATCTAGAAAAGTTCTTAAGTCGAGGCGTTCTTAAGTAGAAGTACCACTGTATGTTCTTTGATGGCAGCTTTCATTCTTTTTAAAAACCAAATTAAATATAGGATCTCTTTCCACATCTATCCAATACAGTATCTGAAAAACCTGGAGGATTATTTTTAACCGTTTCAACGTTTGATGGAGTTTCCTCCTGAACCGCTATTTGCTCCTGATGGGAAAGCTCGATGACTACATACAGATTATGAGTTTATGACATACATTTTAGTTGTTGAGTGAATACTATGCCCAAATAGGGATTGTCAGAGTTTTGAGGAATGAAAGGCAGAGGTATAGTCAATCAATTTGCCTGCTGACAAAAGAAAATCCCTCTTTTGCTACAGAAAATCCTGATCTTGGTCAACTACGACAACTTTGCTTCTAAGTGCTAAGTTTGATGATACCATAAAACAGAGATTTCCAACTATAAGCCCTGCTGCTTATGACAGGACACATTGTTAGCTCATGGTTAAGCTGGAGTAAAGGAGGCTTAGATTTACCATTTAAAGAGAGACTGACTGATACAGGGCTTCAATTCCTCTTAGCTGGAATAGTCGCAGACTGATTCCATATTCCATCAACCAGATCACTTTACACCTTATGAGCCCCACTATCTGCATCCTGTGCCTAGAAATGGTTGTCTCCGCCACCCTAATTCCATTTTACGAGATTAGATGGTTTTCAGCTTTAGTTAATATGTTTATTATCAGATAAACTGCAAATGTTGATCTGCACCTCCGTTTTGATAACTATCATACTTGGAGGCCAGAAGCCAAACTCCTGCCCCTGTTTGAATCAGCAAGTACAAGATCCATATGTGTAGGCTCAAACAGATGATCCTAAGAGGAGATCTTGTCTTTCATCCTTCCCCTTTCCTTGGAAATGATGAAAACTGACCAGCTGTATATTTTTCTTCCTTTGATGGAGGAAATCTTGTAGCTCTGCCATGACAGTTGGCCAATTGGATATTGCTGAGTTTTTGAAACAATCCATCTGCTACTCTGGGACTTTTAGTGGCTTCATGTCAGAATAGACATCAAAGCCAAAGTTTCATCTTGTCACATGTTCCCATGACAGATCTCTGAGTGCCAACCAATCAGACTGCTATATTCCATCCCATCACTGCAAGGGATATATTTTTTATTATTGGAAAGGGCCTGGATGCCATTTCTGCCATAGTTTATATATTTGTTAGTTGTTTATTTTTATTAGAGAATAAAACATTACAAAAAGGACACGAAGAAAAAATAATACAACAAAAGCAAAAAGCAAACCCCACAAAGCTCCTTTTCTAAGAGTAATTTGATATGTGAGAATGACTTTGGGAAATGACCGGAAGAGATGCTGCTTAGGGGATGATCAGATAAAAGGGGGAGGATCCCATGGCTGAATAATAGGCAAAGAAAGAAACTTTGGAATGATCTGCAATAATCTATCAAGCAATAAAAAGAGAGATTTCAACTTTCAATCTGCAGGTTACATTAAGAAGTCTGAGACTGCCAGATGTCAGAATGCATAAAGTCAGAGTTTGTTTCATGCTGTCAACAAACTCAAACTCAACCCAGACAGGACAGAGTGGCTGTGGGTCTTGCCTCCCAAGGACAATTCCATCTGTCCGTCCATGTTACACCAACACTCCGCAGTCTGCATTGGTTGCCGATCAGTTTCCGGTCACAATTCAAAGTGTTGGTTATGACCTATAAAGCCCTTCATGGCACCGGACCAGATTACCTCAGGGACCGCCTTCTGCTGCACGAATCCCAGCAACCAGTTAGGTCCCACAGAGTGGATCTTCTCCGGGTCCCGTCAACTAAACAATGTCACTTGGCGGGACCCAGGGGAAAAGCCTTCTCTGTGGTGGCCCCGGCCCTCTGGAACCAACTCCCCCCAGAGATTAGAATTGCCCCCACCCTCCTTGCCTTTCATAAGCTACTTAAAACCCACCTCTGCCATCAGGGATGGGGGAATTGAGATGCTCTTTCCCCCTAGGCCTTTACAATTCTATGCATGGTATGTATGTATGTATGTTTGGTTTTTATCTTAATGGGTTTTTAATCGTTTTTAGTATTAGATTACTATTGTACACTGTTTTATTGTTGCTGTTAGCCGCCCCGAGTCTCCGGAGAGGGGCGGCATACAAATCCAATAAATAAATAAATAAATGATGTAATTGCATGGGAAATCTCTCAGCAACTCCAGGAAGTGAAGGAGAAAACAGAAGAGGGTGTGGAAGCTGGCAAGTGTAGAAATCAGAAGGCAGATAAGATTATCAAAACGGTGGTGCAGATCAATATTTGCAGCTTGCCTGATGATGAAACCATTAACTGAAACTGAAAACCACACCTTTTGATGTTGGTGAATTGTCAATTACTGTGGCACAAGTAGACGTGCTTTTGTTTTAGTACATCATCAATTTTATAGAACATGCAGAAAAGCCATAATGCTAAAAAAGAAAGTTCTTGATTACTTGGATATCTTGGTTTGAAAAAATCCTAGGAACTTGTCGAGGAAACAGAGGATTAGAGAGTTGAAACTAGCTCTTTGCAAATAAGTGGTAGGATGTTCCTGTATATAGTTAAACCCTGTGAAGAAAATTACCACTTATTATAGAGTATAATCTGCTTTTAATGAAGCTCTTATTTCAAATGCATTATCTCTTTAGGTGTGAAAAATGAAGATGTACATAATTTTAATACACACACACATTTGAGATCATGGCTTCTTCTTCCCTGTATGTATTCAGGTAGATGCTAAACCAAGTTAAAATGTCACATTCCTACACTGAGAAAAAGGCTGAAAGCTTCAACATTCCTTTTCAGCTGTTTATGATTTGAAATTGATCTATATTTTTATCTTTATATACAGTGAGCATTTTTGTGCATTTCATGCAAATGGATGTCCTGTGGGCCCTTGGTTTTTTTAGAGCCTAGGATAGACACTACATTACTATCACATCGAATGAAAATAGCAACCCAGGAGTCATACATTTTCAACATGGAAAGAATTTCTGGCATTTCCACTACAATAACTCTGATTGCACTTGATTTTTCTGTCTTAAGGGTTGAGCAGACTTTTCTGGCACTGCATGTCTCAGGAAACATATGCAGTCAGTTGTTCATGACAGTTGCATAGGTGTCCCATTTACCATATATTTCTGCAAATGTAACATTCTATCTAGGAGGTAGAAACAGCAAACAATAGGAAGTCAGATCAACTAATCAGCAAAGGATGGGCACCTCCACAAAACACAGTTGGAATTTGGGAGGTGTTGTGCATTAACCCTGCAGTATCCATCTGCAACTTATACCTACCCATCAACCCCTTCATAGCGTAGGTATGGGCAATTACGGCCAACTCTAAATGAGCCTTTTAACGGGATTGTGTATTCTTCTGAATGACAGTCTAAATAGCATAGTGGACAGACTCAAAAGAGTTAACAAATGTGGACATTATCATCCATCAAGATTCTCTTTGCAGGGATAAATTCTCCCACAGAATTGCAATTTGCAAATATAGCTAAAAGTAAAATGTGTTCCAACTTCAATAAGCAGCCAGATTGAAATTGTATTAAAAATGTCAGCAATTCTGTATGTGCTGCTACAGAAGATAATTCTCAGGTAGGCTTAGTTGGGGGGAAAAATAACCCACAGGTTTGTTAAATCCTTTGGTCACAGGCCTTTTAATGCTTCATAAACAACATTGGATAAAGACAAATAGCCTGTTAAATTAAAACAAAAAGGGTGAATGAATTTATTATCCCCTCTTTGTTTAAATGTGTAGGATTTTCGCTAGATATTTAAATTGCAATTGAGCAGTGTGTGTACCTTAGCCCACGTTTATGGGACTTTGAGCTAATTTCAAATATATTCTGAGTATTTTATTCAGATCCTTAGTAAAAACTACCTGTCCTCACCAAAAGGAATAAAAGAAGGAGAAAGGGGGTGCCAATTTTGTCATCTATTCTTGAATTCACTCACCTCTCCCCACAACTCATCCTATTAGTGTACAATCCCCAACTGATACAACCTCATTTAGAAAAATATGGAGGTTGGCTACTACTTTACTGACCCCTCACATCCTGGACACAAATTGTTTCAACTCCTACCCTCAAAACGTCGCTACAGAGCACTGCACACCAAGACAACTAGACACAAGAACAGTTTTTTTACTAACGCCATCACTCTACTAAACAAATAATTCCCTCAACACTGTCAGACTTTCTACTAAATCTGCACTTCTATTCTACTAGTTTTTCTCATCATTCCTTTCACCCATTTCCTCCCATGTTGACTGTATGACTGCAACTTGTTGCTTATATCCTAAGATTTTTATTAATATTGCTTCTTCATTGCTTGTTTGACCCCTATGACAATCATTAAGTGTTGTACCACATGATTCTTGACAAATGTATATTTTATTTTATGTACGCTGAGAGCATATGCACCAAGACAAATTCCTTGTGTGTCCAATCACACTTGGCCAATAAAAATTCTATTCTATTCTATTCTATTCTAAAGGTAGATTCCACCGAACCCACAGAACACTGCTAAGATTTCTCTATTCATTTTACCTCCAAATATCAATATTACAAGAAGGGGACAAAACAGGAGAATCCTTTTGAAATCGCCATCTATATGTTAAAATTATTTCTCCTAAAAATATCAGAAGTGGCACATTGATGTGAGTACTGAAGTTAATGAAAGATATTTCTGGAGGAGAACAATTATATAAAAGCATAATAATATCTGATTTAAAGAGGCAGATGAAGAGAAGATACTGCTATATAATCCTTAGAAACAGACTTGTGTGTTGCATAGAAAGTATACTAAGCAGTTCCAACATAATATCTTTGAACAGCTGCCATATGTTGTTGTAGCATGTATTTTAGTTACACAGGTAAATGGCACGTACAAACTTTGTAGAGTCAGGCTTCAAGTGAAAAGCTGGCACTATAATTCAAAGGGCAGCTACTACATTGATCTATTGCAGCATATATAGGAGTTAGGTGACACCTTACAAGTTAGCATATTCTGTGAAATGATAGTCAGTCTGGTATTCCAGATGCTGAACTATAACTCCAGCATCTCTCACTGTTAATCTTGCTTGCTATGGATGCAACTTTTTGAGTACCATATGTTGTCTATCCCTGTTGTTGTGTAGATATTCATACAGTATACTACTTTGCATTAGTTTCAAAAGGTTCTCCTCTGTGTTGATGGTGTGGACTATGATGGATTTTGAATAGTTGAGAACAACTTTTGAAGAATACAGGGGGAAAAGCTTTTTTGTGCTGTGTTGCACTGGTTATATATAGATCTAGGTTAGTGATGGGCTCCTACGGGTACGGTCAGGTATGCAGAACCGATAGAAAAATTTTGGTCAGGTACGCACAACTGGTAGAAAACTTTTGGTCAAATACTCAGAACCGATAGAAAAATTTCAAAAAAATTTCTTTTTTTTGCCCAGGTTCGCCTGGTGCACCAGTTGCGACCCTATTTGGACAGGGATTTGCTCACAGTCACTCATGCCCTTATCACCTCGAGATTCGATTACTGCAACGCTCTATACATGGGGCTACCTTTGAAAAGTGTTCGGAAACTCCAGATCGTGCAGAACGCGGCCCCGAGAGCCATCGTGGGGCTTCCCAGATTCGCCCACGTATCTACAACACTCCATGGCCTGCATTGGATGCCGATCAGTTTCCGGTCACAATTCAAAGTGTTGGTCATGACCTTTAAAGCCCGACATGGCATTGGACCAGAGTACCTCCGGAACCGCCTGCTACCGCACGAATCCCAGCAGCCGATAAGGTCCCACAGAGTTGGCCTTCTCCGGGTCCTGTCGACTAAACGGGCCCCAGGGGAAGAGCCTTCTCTGTGGCGGCCCCGGCCCTCTGGAATCAACTCCCCCCGGAGATTAGAACTGCTCCCACTCTCCTTGTCTTCCGTAAACTACTTAAGACCCACCTATACCGCCAGGCATGGGGGATTTGAGACATCTTTCCTCCAGGCTTATTATAATTTATGTTTGGTATGTATGTGCTGTTTGGTTTTTAATTATGATAGGGTTTTTAGTTTTTTAATATTAGATTTGTACCATTATAATATTGTTTTTATCGTTGTTGTGAGCCGCCCTGAGTCTTCGCAGAGGGGCGGCATACAAATCTAATAAATAATAATAATAATAATAATAATAATTATTATTATTATTATTATTATTATTATTATTATTATTATTATTCCCCTTCTGGGCTCTGGGTATGGTTTTCCTATTGCAGTAAATATGGTTGAACGTGTATAATTTTAGAAGAGCTGTGCATGCGTGTGTGTGTGTGTGTGTACACACACATACACATACAGTTTAAATAGCAGATAATGTATATTTTTGTGTGCCTATGTATAATATATATGTACACATATGGCATATATACATAGAATTAAATAGTATATTTTGGATATTCAGTAATAGTAAATAGAAAGGGAAATTGTATCTCTGAGGTGAGAAGCCAGGCACCCTAACCCTAACCCAAACCCTTGATGCAAGTGATGTCAAATTGGCCACCTTTTAATCAGTTATATGACCCCAAGTCACATGATCGTCAAGCCGTTCCCACCTGGTCACATAGCTGGCAAGCCCCACCCACAAAATAAGCCACACCCACTGTATGATAGTAAAAGTTTTTGCAGCCCCTCACTGATCAAGATTATATGTTATGTTATGAAATCATTGCAGGTCTTTTCCATTTAAAAAGATACAGTGCTCTAATATGTCAAGGATCTTTGATTATAATTTTACTTTGGAAGGTATGAGTACACTAAGAGGAAACAGCAGTTAGATTCAAAGATTTTATACTATTGCCGTGCCTCATTATCATTACATAATAATGGAAAACAGCAAAACAGGAATAGTAAGGCAAACCATTGGATCCTGCCTTATGTGAAATTGATAGAGTAATTGTTGTGTACATGAGCTCATCAATTCTCACTGCAATGCATTTGCTGGATTCCTTCCAGACTTACAGCCTTTTTCTTTTTAGCGGCCTGGCTTACAGTGCTCCATACATATGCCAGTGTCTTACACAGTATCTTAGCAGAGATTCCTATGTACTGTGTTCCTACATTAATCAAGAAGATGCTCAAACAAAATTATTTTGTACAACATTCAATATACAGTATATATAACATCTTGTTTAAATAATAATCATCTTAGATTAATATAATTTAAAGAAATTATTAAAATGAAGAAAAAGCTGAGCATTTACAAACAATGCCATATGTTTCAAAGTAGTACAGTGTATTCCTACTTCTTTGGATTTCTAGCGAGTTCAGTAGAATTTATTTATTTGTTTTATTTATTTATTTATTAGATTTGTATGCCGCCCCTCTCCGTAGACTCAGGGCGGCTCACAACACAATAAAAACAGTTCATGACAAATCTAATAATTTAGAATTTAAAAATATTTTTAAAAACCCCGATTATTAAGCAGACATACATACAAACATACCATACATAAATTGTATAGGCCCGGGGGAGATATCTCAGTTCCCCCATGCCTGATGACAAAGGTGGGTTTTGAGGAGTTTACGAAAGGCAAGGAGGGTAGAGGCAGTTCTAATCTCTGGGGGGAGCTGGTTCCAGAGAGTCGGGGCCGCCACAGAGAAGGCTCTTCCCCTGGGGCCCGCCAACCGACATTGTTTAGTTGACGGGACCCAGAGAAGGCCCACTCTTTGGGACCTGATCGGTCGCTGGGATTCGTGCGGCAGAAGGTAGTCTCGGAGATATTCTGGTCCGATGCCATGAAGGGCTTTATAGGTCATAAGCAACACTTTGAATTGTGACTGGAAATTGATCGGCAACCAATGCAGACTGCGGAGTGTTGGTGTAACATGGGCATACCTGGGGAAGCCCATGACTGCTCTCGCAGCTGCATTCTGCACGATCCATTGTGACCAGAAAACCATGTGCATATTTGTTTCCCCAGTAATAACTGTTCTTGTATGTAATAGTATTGCACTATTAGGGACAATCAATTAGGGAAACCTTATGGAAAGCAAAAATAGGAATACAGTATATTTACTGTTATTAAAAGAGAAGGAGGAGATGAGGGAGGAAGCCCCTTACTCTTCTATATCATTCCCCATGCACCTACCCCATAGGTTGGGGTAGGTGCATGTGCACAAACAATACACTCTTCCTGACTTGTGCTTCTCCATGCATGTTTTTACCAACTCATGGGGCACCTCTTGTGCACCCTTCTCAACCTGTAGCACCTAGCACGCCCTAGCCAAGACACACAACCCCTCTCATGCACTCCGTGTAGTCTTCCTGATTTACTGTGCACACTTTCATGCCCTCCCTGACCCACATTCCATCAAACATATTGAGTCTTCTCCACCCTGTTTTTGTGTGGAAGGGAAGATTACAAGCAGATTTTGCTAACCAAAGTACAAGGGAATGATGAGGAATGTACTTTTGAAAGCCCTCAAAATTTCCCAAGCATCCCAGGAGGTGCCCTCCTGTTTATTTATAACTTTGGTTTGGTACTCAGCCTGAGTGCTCTTAGAGACAATGATTTTAGCATTTTCCACATTGTGCTGATATTCTCTTATGGACTGATGCATGTGAGTGTAAGACAAACATATTAATCGTACTGTCTGTGATTGATTTTGCACATTGTTTGATTAAATAAGTAAACTGTATTTGTCTTGGCATTTTAATAGTGGAAGCTGCATCTGATATTGTTTGCTACCTGTCACCATAGTTGGAATATTGTAGATTTGAAGCTTTAGCAGGTGCAGGCCTGAAATGCTACTGGTTCGGACTGGTTCAGGACAACCATTAGAGGACATGTGGCCTGATTTGCTGAACTGGTAGCGATGGCTGGCTGGCCACACCCCTAAACTGGTTCCCCGGACATCGCTCGCTCACCCTGCCCTGCCCAGTCTCTGGTCTGCAGCTTGCCTGCCTGAAGCTCTGCAACCCTAATCTGCTTGCCAAGTAAGCCTGCAAAGTCATGGCCTCTCTAGCTGCTCCTGCCCCCTCCACCAGCCCATCCTGCCTTCCCTATTTTATTCCCTGTGGCCTGCAGCCCTGACATGCTTGCCATGGAAGTGCCTTCCATGCGGCCTTCTGCTTGCCTGCCTTTGCAAGCTGGCCATGGGGACACCTGGTAGGTTGCATGGAAGGCAAGCAAGCATGTCGGGGTCAGTTGTCCGTGAGAAAGGGATTAAGCAGCCTTCCTGGCGGTCCCTGATGCCCGCTTATCTTCCAAGGTTGACATCCAGCCCCGCCAGGCCAGTGGGTGGGTGGGCGGCCCTTGGTGGAGACACAGCTGCTGGTGGTCTGGGGCTGAGACGAGTGGCAGCGGCTGTTGCTGCTTTCTCTGAAGAAAGAGGAGTTTGGTGATGAAGTAAAGGAGAGGCCTGTGTGTGTGCGTGTGTACATGAGGGTGCGTGCGACCTCCTGTGAGAATATATTACAGTCAGTGTAGTGAGAAAAAGCAAGTGGTGCGCCTTTGGGGTGATGCCGCTCCTGAAGTAGGAAAGCGGAGAGAGGGCTTGAAAAGTGTCCAAGTGGCGCTGGGTGATGAGGAGCTATCTAAAAGGGCATGCAGGGATGAATGCAGCCAGAGGCCCGGAGTTGGACCCGCAAGCGCTTCCTGCCGCAAGGTGGAGAGGGGATGAATGAGTTAATGGCTGGGAGGGGAAAATGATTGGTAGCCAGCTGAGTGAGTGGAGAGCTCTGCCCATGAGCAGCATGGTGGCGGTGTCTTGTTGGGGAAGCACCCAACAAGACACCGCCTTCCGAAGCCACACCTCTCCCCACATTGTTGTTTTGACGCTTGGTTGTGTAGTCAGTTCATTTTGCTAGAGCCATAAACAGAGCGGTGTTTGGCGTCGCTGCTATAACCTCACCTCAAGCCATGGTGGTCTGCTTTGAAAGACATTGAATGGGGTTTAGCGTGCCTTAGGCACTTGGGTGACTTTGGGCCAACCAAAAGAAAGAGGAGGCAAGGGCAAAAGGCAGCGGCAGTAGCAGCAGCTCCATGGCAAGGGCTGTGGCCCGCTTGCCTTTCCCTCTGCCTTGGATCCCGCTCCCAGCATCCAGCCCATGATAGGGAATGCACTGCTGCTGGGCCGGGCTGCCCTCCCTCCCAGACCACTTTCTTCTTTCTCCCACCGCCAAGAGAAAAAGAAAGAGAAAGAAAGAGGGAGGGAGGAAAAAAGAAGGAAGGAAAGAAAGAAAGAAAGAAAGAAAGAAAGGAAAATTATGACCACAATTGAATCCAAAATTTTGGTTCTTAAGCAAGAGCATTATTAAGTGAGCTTCATTACATTTTACAAGTTGTCCGCACCCACCTGTTCACATGGCCACCAAGCCATGCCCACAGAACCGGTCGGGAAAATGTTTAGATTTCACTAGTGAATAAGTCTCAGTGATGGATTTGTTCTGATATGTTCCAAAGTAAACTGACTTTGATCAGCATAGTGAAAAACCTAAAATAAGAAGTGGAACACCTCACCTCCTCTTTTAAGGAGGTTTAAATTATTTACAGTCTTATTATACTGTGTCTGTGGGTGTATTAGGTCATGTTTTGTTGTTTTTAACTGATTCAGTAAAAATGCTATTTTTCCATATTTTTATGGTACTGTTAGTGGAAATATTGGACCATAAAGAATTCTTCTTTTTATAGCCTGTAAAAGCATGTACTATGGGCTTCTGTACATTGGACTACACTTCTTACACTTCCAGGAAAGAGGCTGTGAATTCTGGGAATTGTAGTCCAATACATTGGGAAACCCTGAAATTCAGCCTCAAGAGTACCGTACCATCAGCAATTAACCACTCAAACATACTAATAAACTTTAGCATTCCTATGTTCCCATTATTTATCTGGCCAATAGTCTGAAATAGTCTCACATCACACCCCCCCCCCCAGAAATAGGGAAATTTTCTTTATTCTATATTTTATACTCTTTTTATGTATATTAATTGGATTGGTTTATTACTGTCTTTTTGTATATGTTGTGAGCTGCCCCGAGTCCTCGGAGCATCCAAATCCAAACCCATCCATCCATCCATCCATCCATCCATCCATCCATCCATCCATCCATAAATAAATAAATAAATAAATAAATAAATAAATAAATAAATAAATAAATAAATAAATAAAATAATTAATTCTTCAATATCAAGTGTAAACTGATGCATGAAACACTTACTATATTCAGTATACAGTCTCTAGTTTGAGATTTTAAAAAAGGTCCAGTTCTTAAGCTTTTTAGCTTCTTGTCCTTCCTCCCTTCTCTCCCCCCCCCCCCCCCCCCCCCCCCCCCCCCCCCCCCCCCCCCAATTCTCTGGAGTTTTGGGTGTGAGTTTTTAATGCAATGTTCTGGTGAATTCTAAGGCTTGAATGCTTTTTCTCTGCCTTTAGGGTTGGATCTAATTATTACTAAAAATTGCTTCTGGAATTCTTTTCTCTCACACATCCTAACAGGAGTCTCTGGTTTTAGGCAAATTTTGGTTTTGTTAAAACATGACATCGAAAAAGATCAGCAAATGTTTTTTTTTAAAAAGTGTGGCAGGAACCGTATACTGTACTATTTTATTTATTTATTAAATGTATGTCATCCCATATGTATGTCTCACTAATGATTGAGAAAAATATAACCTAAGGTAGAAGCATAATTCACAAAGTTCTAGTCTACAATGTTATAATGCCGCATTATTTGATACTATATTGTACATTTTCTATTTGCCATTGTAGCCATTACGATATTATATTATCCTATTTTTTATTTTTATTTATTTATTAGATTTGTATGCCGCCCCTCTCTGTAGACTCTGGGTTTTTCTGTTCTGGGTTGTAAAATCCAGACTCAAAGCTGTAGATTTTTACTTTTTAGAAATTACCACTTTGAACACTCATACACCTATTTTTGATAGAATGTGTATGTCAAAATTGGAATGTTAAGTAAGTTTAGTTTGGAAATTCAAAAGACTAATTTAGATTAGATTAGATTTATTGGATTTATATGCCGCCCCTCTCCGCAAACTCGGGGCGGCTCACAACAAGGTAAAAACAGTACATAATAACAAATCCAATACCCACCAATCCAATTACAATTTTAAGCTAAAAAATTCATAAAAAACAACCCCAGAATATTAAAAAACAAGCACACAATCAATCTAACACCAAAACAACATGGGCAAGGGGAAGATGTTTCAGTTCCCCCATGCCTGACGGCAGAGGTGGGTTTTAAGGAGTTTGCGAAAGGCAAGGAGGGTGGTGGCAATCTTAATCTCAGGGGGGAGCTGGTTCCAGAGGGTCGGAGCCACCACAGAGAAAGCTCTTCCCCTGGGTCCCGCCAGACGATATTGTTTAGTCGACGGGACCCGGAGAAGGCCAACTCTCTTATTTTGTGAATATCTGACAGTTAGAGCTGCATGCAATTTTTCCTCTACTGTACTGTAATACACATCCAAATTTCTATACTTTGAGCTTATTTTCAGACAACTTTGTAAGTTTAATTGTGGAACCTTCCTCAGAAACCACAGCTCAGTTTCAGTTTTGTCACAGCATCCCTTTCATTCTTTAAATTTACTGCCTCTGGAGTACGAATGATGCGGGATTTTTAAATACCCTTATATTATCCATACCTTCCATAATTAAGGTCTGTGGAGAAGTAGACAGATATTTCTGCCTGTGGGAAACTAAACCCCGAATTAATCTTTCTCTTCTACTTTACATTTATCACTCTTAGGTATGTGAGGTTAGTCACATAGCTCTGGGCTAGGACTTTGCACTATCCATAAATTACACTTTACTTTGTAGTGTCTCAATAGCTTAGATCCACCACACAAGATCAAAACCAATGCTTTAAAAAAACAGTTTTACCTTTCATTCCACTGCTGATTTAAGGCATGTAGCAGAAAGAATCATAAGTCATGATTGTGACAGTCAGGAGTATTTTTATAGCAGCAACATAGAGAAACACATTGTATTCTGATCTCTTCTCTGGAGAAAGAGATATCTGTGTGTGGGTATGATTTACCAAATAAGTGTTTAATTGCATTTCAATTATGTTGAAAGGACTCTTCAATAAGATCATTTTTTAAAGAAAAATATTTATTGTTAAATACCTTGTCTTTTCATTTATGGAAATAATCAAAGCAATTTACATTTTTAAAAAAGGGTAGAATAGAAAATGTATCCATAATATCCGAAGCGAAAACACTATTCTTAAAACATCATTGAAATAATTTATAGTACAAAGCCTTGTGGTAGAGAACTGTTTTTGCTATTTTCCCAGATACAGAGAGAAAAAGGGCCAAGTATCCCTCCTGGGCAGCTTTGCTTTAGAGAAAGCCCTAACTGATAAAGTAGAAGGTTTTTAAAAAAAAATACATTAGTTGTATACCATTAGAAAAAAATTATATTCCAGAATAAGGGCAAATCCTACCTGGGGATTGACAGGAGTAATAGAGGCTTTGCAACAGGAGGAATGTTCATGCTTCTACAGTGATAGATAGACAGATGGACAATCCAGTTATTTATCCTAAGGTCTCTACCTAGGAACTGTTTTGTGTATACTATACATCGGGGCATCAAACGATTTCATTGAGGGCCGCATCAGGGTTGTGTTTGACCTTGTTCATAGGGGCTGAAGTGGGCATGGCCTGGGTGGGCATGGGCACTCAATGTCACTTATTTATTTATTTATTTATTGGATTTGTATGCTGCCCCTCTTCGCAGACTCGGGGCGGCTAACAACAGTAAGAAAACACAGCATGTAAATCCAATACTAAAACAGCTAAAAAACCCTTATTTGTAAAACCAAACATACAAACAAACAAACATACTATGCATAAATTGTAAAGGCCTAGGGGGAAAGAATATCTCAGTTCCCCCATGCCTGATGGCAGAGGTGGGTTTTAAGGAGCTTAAGAAAGGCGAGGAGGGTGGGGGCAATTCTAATCTCTGGGGGGAGCTGGTTCCAGAGGGCCGGGGCCGCCACAGAGAAGGCTCTTCCCGTGGGCCCCGCCAAACAACATTGTTTTGTTGAAGGGACCCAGAAGGCCCACTCTGTGGGACCTAACCGGTTGCTGGGATTCATGCGGCAGAAGGCGGTCTCGTCTTGTATCAGGAGCGCCTGTGGAGGCCCAAATGCCAGAGAAAATGGGCTTTTGAGCTCTGTTTTCAACTGCGACGGACTCCTGCAACCCTCTGCCAGTGAAAATGGAGCTTGGGAGGACCTGCGTGCGGGCCTTCCGAGCTACATTTTCACTGGCAGAAGCACTGCAGGCCAGTCTTTCACTGTTTCCAGGGTGGCCCTGGGACTAGATCTAATCACTCCATGGGTTGGATCTGCCCCGGGTCTTAGGTTTGACACCCCTGCTGTACATATTTTATTTCTACCCCACCTTATTATTAAATTAATTAGTCCAGGAAGATAGACAATTAAAATATAGCATATACAGTACTTTTAAAGGATATTTTATATTTATGACAGTTACAGTGTCCCTGGGCCATGTATCACCTTTTGTGACTTTCTCACAACAAAAACAATGGGTAAACCAGTTCTCCAAAAATGCCAGGTTGTAAATACTATCCGATAAAAGTCAAACATGCAGAAATTTGACTTTTCAATAATTTTCTGATATCATTTATGAACCTTTTTTTTATAGGTCATTATTTTGCTTTGTTTATAATTGGATGTTTTAAAAACTATATTTTAAATCTAATGCAACATTGCTGTGAATCAGGCATTTAATTCCTTCCAGTGTTTGCTATGAAATGTGAAAAATTTACTGAATACATTATATAACTTATGAGTCTGTTGCCATAAGCAACTGTGCTTGGACAACTTTATGGGCATTAAAAAAAAAGCAACCAGAGTGAAGCAGCTAATCATGACATCCATCTTTATCTTAAGATGAGATCATTATCTTTAATAAGCTGCCTGTTACGGAGAGCAATAGTTTCTAAACAAAAAGAAGCAGTTTTCAATAGCATCGCCCATATCTTGTGGTGAGCTTACACAGTCAGCACTGATTGTCCTAAGGGTGTTATTTTCAAAAGGCAACTGGATTGGGGGTTTTTTCCTTAAGAAAGAAGAGCAAAACATTTCTTTTCTTATCCAAGAAACTTCATCAGTTGTGGGGTGGGGGTGGAGAATAGAAGGATAGGCACTGATGGCATATGTCATATAAAGTTGTTTTTAATCTTATGCATGTATTCATTGGTGTTTGATGATGGTGTTGGCATGGTATGTGGGGGCAAAGGAGACATCTGTGTTGTAGGATCTGGTTCCCATGCATTGTTGTATCTTATTACTTGTAGGAATCTGCTTTTGGTTGGTGGTTATCTAGATATAAGTATGCGTCTGTTACCCAATGTCTGAGAAAGAGTGGTGTCATTTTCTGGTATGAAGTGTAACTTATTAATAATGTGCTTGAGTGGCTTGAACTATGAGCTGTAGGAGACAATCATTAGTGTCTTGTTTTTCAGTATCTATAGTCTGTCTTTTAATAAGACCTCTGTGGGAATTAATTGATTGATTGTATAGTCTCCTAAATATTTGGCTTAATTCCATTAATTGACCAGCTGTTGACTGGATAAGAACAAATATAGTTGTAGCTTAGAGCCTGGCTATACATGATATATTTGGGGATGTTTTGGGTAGAAGCTGGAAGCATGTAGGTTTGTGAGAACAATCAGTAGACTTCCTGTATAATGGAAGTATTTATATGGAAGTATTTATATGTCCCTTGTACATTTCAAGGTGACATCAAGCAAGTGGACTTATTCTTTGGATACCTATAGGTTGAAGTTAATGTTGGGCCGGAAGTTGTTGAAGGCATGTTGAAATTTGATGAGAGATTGTTTCCATAAGTCCACATGATAAAATGTCACAAATGAATCTGAAATGCATGAAGGACTTACGGGAAAGAGAGTTAAGAAAGTGTTCTAGGTGGACTACAGAGATATTGCTGAAGTGAGAAGTCAGAGTGTCCATAGCTCTGCCACTGATTTGTAGATATGTCTTATACCTTGTTCACATTGCATAGTTCTCTTTGATATGTTGTTGGCGGTTCTGAGGAGAGAAATTGGTAGAATGTGATATTCAAGAGCTGTTTATTGGCTTCCTCAACGTAATCCCCTTTATGCATGAGGATACCATGGACATCCATCAGTTTGATCAGGTTATGGTTTTTAATAAAATGTCTTAACTTTTACAGAAGCTCTGAAAGCTGCTCTTTGAGCTTTCTAAGGCCACGTAGCCTCAGACTGCAGCTTATAGAACTGTAAAACTGAAACAAATGTATTTTCTCCAATTTAGAATTTATTTGGCAATAACTTTTAATCAAATGCCATAAAGGAGAGAAATAATTAGAAGGCAAAGTGTGTGAGTCTGAAGCTTACTGTTAGTTGTTTATGTACTGATTTTGTATTACATATGAACTGATCCAGTCCTCAATGACTTGTAAGAGAAACGATTATTCAAACGTGTAATATGTGGTGTCCCTGCCAGTAAACCTTTACATTGTAGTTATTTATCTTGTGAAGAAATTATTAGAGCCAATTTGGCCTAGTGGCTAAAGCACCAGGCTAGAAAGCGATTGACCATGAGTTCTAGTTCTGCCTTAGCAATGAAAGCCAGCAGGGTGATTTTGGCCCGGTCATTCTTTCTCATCGGAACTCACATCACAGGGTTATTGTGGGGGCAATAGGAGAAGGAAGATGTGTTAGATATGTTCGTTGCTTGGAGATATGTTTATGTGTAAAAATAGTAAAGGTGGGATGCAAACAAACAAAAATTATAACCTGCTTTTGTAATTGTGGCCATGGAAGCACAGCACAGTTTGTTTCTTTAAGGCAAAATGCTGGAAAATCCCTGAATGCCAATGAGTTATACAAATATTTGCTTGAACTAATTGAAAAAGCACAGATGGTAAATGAACATTTGGTGGAAATATGAATGTTTGGTCTGTTCAGGAATTTGATTTGGTGCCATATAACCTGAGATTGTGTGCTTCCTACATTTTTTTTGATTATTCAATGAATTGGGATATAATTAAATTAGACTTCCTTAATATTATCTTATTGGAGTTCAAAGCTGAATAGGATCAGCTTTATGATTAGGCATAGTAAGTAATTTGTGCAGGAAAGAACCATTTTAAATGAGAAGAGAGCAATCTAATAGAAGTGTGTCCTATTGATTTTGCTGTGTTTACATGCACATTTGGATATATGCCTTATACTACAATACTTCTGTAAGGTTTTCTGTGTGACAGAATTACTTATTGCATGTAAACAGGAGCAGGGCTATGGTTGTGCCTGTCATCTTGACTTTTTTTGACTACAGCTGTGGACACCACTACTAGTAGTCTTTAGTATGGTATAGTATATTTGTGGGAGCTGAGAGCCCTGCTGGCTCTATTTTCTGGAAGAATATTTTATGTCACATTAGCAAAAAGGAGTTACGATCTTAGGGGCGCTTTAGAATTTTGCAGTAATCAAAAGTATCCCTAATTGTTCTTCTCTGGCGATTTTCTCTTTTATCAGATTATAGTTAGTCATCAGAGAGGGGAATGATTTAGAATATTGTCTGAAGGAACTAGATCAGAGGTCTTCAAACTTGGCAGCTTTAAGACTTGTGGACTTCAACTCCCAGAATTCTCCAGCCAGCATATCCAGCATGTTTGAGGATCACTGAACTAGATGTTGAAGCTCTTCTTGACTTGATAGTGTTAGAAAGAGATGCACTCTTATCATCAGTCCACAATATTTATATCTCCTATTACAAAATTTACCAAAGAGGATAAATGTCATTAGTAAGTGAATATCAATATATGTCTCTTAAAAAATTGAAGCAATGGTTGACTATAAGCATTTTGGACTCAAAATACTTCTCTGTGTGTGGCACTGATATATAAAAGCTAATGCTGTTTGCTAGCCTTGGAGACTTTCATTCATTCTTCATTCAATTCATTCATTCATTCATTCATTCAAACTTCATTCATTCATTCATTCATTCATTCATTCATTCATTCACCACCCCTCTCACATCAAGATGACTATTTTGGATGACTTAAAAGTGCTATTTTAACATTTTCTTCCCCCCCACCAAATTGAGCTTAGTTCTTGGTGATACAGGGTCCTGTCCAAAAGGTTTTCTTGGTGACTGTCCTTTTTTGGCATGTTTTTTTTCAACTTCCCAATCTAGTATACAGTCCTGAGATTTTCTGATGCTCTTCAATCATGGTGCTGATCTAGTTAGACTCTGCTTATATTTTTGAGATCAAAATTAGTTAGACGTTGCTTCTTGAAAAAGCTTTAGCATTTATTTTCTTTATTTTATTTTATTTTTATGCCGCCCCTCTCCGAGGACTAGGTTCTAGGTCTTTCATCATGTGAATTTTCATTGAGTGACAAACGATTTAACTTGAAAGGAATATTATAATTCTTTTGTTCGTTTGTTTTGATGGGGTGAGGAGTTCTTAGTTTTCAAGTAGGCCCTAGTAGCTTCCATGTGATTTCCAAGCAGTCTTCCATCCAGCAGTTTCAACAATGGTGCTCAGATAAGCCCCTTCTGCATTGCTTTGTTTCGTTTGGTATTTAAGAGTTCCTGGTTTTAATTAAATAACAGCCTATAATGAGTTGTAATTAGGAAAAACTAGAAAAGCAAGCAAATAAATGCCCAAATATATTCCCTTATATAGCACATGGCATTTATTCTTGAAAAATGCCTCTTTTTCTACTTTTAAATTATAATTCAAAGGAAGTATCATTTTTAAATGTGATTATTCATGCAGGAATTAATGTAAGCAACTGTGGATGGTATCCAGAAATAATTGTTGATATTAGTAATAGCAGTATAAAGAAAGATCCCCATTATTTGTGAAAGAAAAAAATGGAAACAGAAATATAGAAAAAAGAAAGGACTGACTTTCTAATCAAGACCTTTAATTTATCCTTATAAGTCCTTCCAGGGAACGAGCACAAATAAATTGTGGCAGTCTCTAAATTACATGCTTTGTATGTATGAGACTCCAGATGAACTACTAATGCAGTTGTGTCTTGCTGTTGTTATTAAACCTTCTCTCACATAATCACTTACAGAGGAGAGCAAGTTTTATACACTCTGCAGAAATGAGAACTGACATGGAAAGAAGTTACTAGCTCAGATTCATTCCCTTCTCTACCAATACTGTATATAAAGCTTTAAATTGTTAAAATAGTTTCTCCTCAGGCTTAGTGTGGAAAAAACAGCTCTTGCCAGAAGAGTTCTGCTTCACAAATACCATTCTCTGTGGAAAAAATAGAATTAGCAACAAATTGGTGGCAGTTATTAGGTACTTAAGCAGCATAAGGCCCTCTCCATTACGAATTGAGTAGCAATATATTGAATATTTTTCTTGTTAGTAGTAAGTATTGTGTGTACGTTGGAGAATCTAGCATGAAGGTAGTTAACCCTCTGTCATAAATGCAACATGTTGAGTTTAGTTCAATTCTAAACATTAATAATAAAACAGCTTTTTAAGTTAAGCAACTAAATTGCAAATATTGCAAGGTTTGAACTCAATAAAAATAAAATGTGCTGCCATATTACTCTGTTATTGAAATTCCTTCAATGGTAAATTTATATTTTTTCAAGTTTTTCATCTCCAGGAGCTTAATAATTCATATGATTTAGCAGGATCCCATCTGGATCACCAAGATCACCGCAGATGGGGACAGCAGCCAATAAATTAAAAGATACTTTCTCCTAGAGAGGAACGCTATGGCAATCTAGATAGCATACTAAAAACCAGAAACATTATCCTGCCAGTAAAAGTGTGTATAGTTAAGGCTATGATTTTCCCAGTTGCAATATATGGTTGTGAAATTTTGACCATAAGAAAGGCTTAGCACCAAATAATTGAGGCCTTTGAACTATGGTGCTGGAGAAGACTTCTGCGAATTCCTTGGACTGCAAGACGATCAAACCGGTCAGTCCTAGAAGAAATAACCCTGACTGCTTTTTAAAAGGCCAGATCCTGAAGATGAAACTCAAATGGCCTCCTAATGAGAAGGGAGGACTCACTGGAGAAGAGACTAATGCTGGGAAATCTTGAGAGCAAAAGAAAAATCGGACGACAGAATGAGATGGCTGGATAGAGTCTCCAAAGCAGTAGGCATGAACTTAAATGGACTCCAGAGGATGGTAGAGGATAGGAAGACTTGGGGGATTGTTGTCCATGGGGTTGCGATGGGCCAAATACGACTTCACAACTTACAACAACAACAATCTGGATCAATCGCTGACACCAGAGGTTTTGTCTTCCGATCTTTTGGACTCATGCTAGAACTTATCTTCAGAGAACTTCTCTCTAGGAGAGTGTGTGTGCTATTCTGTGCATGGTATTTATATTGCCACACACAGAGCAGCACACAGTCTGCTAGAGAGAAGTTTCCTTAAGATGGACTCCAGCACTAGTTCAAAAGCTTGGGAGACAAAACCTCTGGTCCCTACATAATCCTAGGAAATGTGTACTCGCTTTCATTCATATGATTTACTGTTTTGGTTCTTGTTTCCTGAATTACTTAAAATGTTCATTAAGAAAATCCATATTAGAACATGTGTTTGATTTTAATGAATTAACACTTGATGGATGGATAATTATTATGCCAATTAGAGAGTTACACCAGCTTCATAACTATTGTGATTCTAACATGTTCTACTGCAATATATATTTTCAGAGTCGGAGTTACTAATTGATAATTTAGTCAATTAGCCCTGGGTTTTTGGAGAAGGGCGGCATACAAATAAAATAAAATAAATAAATAAATATCACCTGCCCTAAAAAGATATCAAACGGGTAGTCTCAAATATAGCTGAAGGAGAAATATGAAACTGGGATATAAAAATGAAAAATGCTCCATAGTTGATCCTGTGTAAGTCTCCAGCAATATGAAAGGAAGAGACAACTACTTTAACTGGGTTAAAATCAAATCACCAGGACCAGATGGATTATACCCCAAGGTTCTGAAGGAACTGTCAGACGTGATCTCAAAACTACTGAACCATATTTTTCAAAATCCTGGGGCACCGGGGAAATACCAGATGATTGGAGAAGGGCTAATGTAGACTGTATTAACAGAGGGATAAAATCAAGATCATGTGAAGTGTTAGTACCATTTTATATGCTTTGGTAAGACCGCAATGTATGCAGTTTTGGCTGTCATGATGTAAAAAAGTTGAGATTCTAGAAAGAATGCAAAGAAGAGCAATAAAGGTGATTAGGGGTCTGGAAACTAAAACATATGAAGAACATTTGCAGGAATTAAAATAACTAGGGGTGACATGATAGCATTGTTCCAATAATTATGCACCAAGACAAATTATGCATATGCACCAAGACAAATTCCTTGTATGTCCAATCACACTTGGCCAATAAAAATTCTATTCTATTCTATTCTAATTAAAGGTTATCACAAAGAGGAGAGGTTCAATTATTGTCCAAAGTACCTAAAGGCATTACAAGAAGTAGCGGTCGAAAACTAATCAAAGAGAAGCAACCTAAAACTAAGGATAAATTTGCTGACAGTTAGAACAGTTAATTAGTAGAATGATTAGCCTCCAGAAGTTCTGGAATAGTGGAAGCTTTTTAGAAAAGATTGTAAACCTTTTGTCTGAAATAGTATAGAGTTTTCTGTCTAGACTAGAAGACAGGTTTCCAATTGCTTAGGAATAATTAGATCAATGCTAGTAGCTCCTTAGCTAATAGAAAGGATGTTGGAAATTTTAATTTACCAATATCTGGAAATCCAACGTTCTCCACTCATGTTTCATAAGCTATTCAGAAGCTAGCCTTATTGAATTTGGTAGGAATTACTCCCAGGAAAATGTATACAGGATTTCAGCCAATCATTGCTTTAATACAAGACAAGTCAGCAAGGAACCATTAATAATAGATCTGGCTGGAGTATCCCATTTCATCTACCTTTTTCCTGGAAATCAGCTGGCAACCCTTTTCTCGTGTCTCTGTGCCAACAAAAAAAGTACGTATAAGAGTAAATAACTGCAAGGTTTAAGCTTTTGCAGCTTAGTTGGTTACCCAAAAATGAATTATGACCTTTTGTAAATGATCTAGATGGCCTTTAGAAAGAAAACGTAAATATTATAATAAATGGCCAATTTAAATACAGTGGTACCTCTACCTAAGAACGCCTCTACTTAAGAACTTTTTTAGATAAGAACCGGGTGTTCAAGATTTCTTTTGCCTCTTCTTAAGAGCCATTTTCTACTTAAGAACCTGAGCCTGGAAAAATTTCCCAGAAAATTTGAGAGCAGCACGAAGGCCTGGTCAGTTTCCTGCCATTCCCTCTTTAATCCCAGCCATCTTGGGCTTTTCTGGGCTGCCAGAGGAGCCTTTCAGTGGCGCTTAAGGAGGCTGTGGCAGTCCAGAGCGAGCAAAGCATTTCCCTTTCTCTGGGCGCTTGGAGAGGGAATAAACCACTTCGCTGTGGTGGCTCCCTCACACTGTCTCCCATACACCCGGCGTGAGGTTGCCTCCCAGACCATCTGGGCGTGGAAAGGCAAAAGGGCGTGCTTGGCCCCAGCCGGATCAACTCGGCTTCAGCCAAACCGAGGAGTCACCACAGTGAAGGAAAGGCGCTGACTACAAAGCAAGCAAGCGAGAAAAGAGGGGAGCCCTTCAGCATGGGAAGGAAGAGGAAGCAGGTAGCAGCTGCAGCAGCCGCCGCCTTTCGGTCAAGGTTCCTCCCTCTCGCCTGCCTGGGTTTCTCTCTCTGGCACAGTGTATGGGAGGCAGCCTCGCGCTGGGTGTATGATAGGTGCGTGCTCCTCCTTGCCGCCTCTGAGTCCCTCTTTTTTTAAAAAACCTTAATGTTTTAGATTTTTTAAATTCCTCTCACCTCACCTTCTTTTTTCAGCGGCAACTGTCCTCCTCTTCTTCCTCCTCCTCCTCCCACACAAATTCCGAGCTTTTATTTCTTTCCTAATGGGTTTGCAGCATTATTTGCTTTTACATTGATTCCTATGGGAAAAATTGCTTCTATTAACAAACTTTTCTACTTAAGAACCTGGTCACAGAACGAATTAAGTTCTTAAGTAGAGGTACCACTGTAATTTGTAATTAAGATACTAAATAATAGAAATTCAGCTCCAGTCAACCCCAGTCTCAGGGCAGGCCAAGGTGATTTGGCCTAAATCCTTCCATCTTAGTTTAACCTATCTCATAGGATTGCTTTTGTAGGATATACTGTACCATAAAGTGAAGGAGCTGTAATACAATTCATTCAGGGTTTTGGGTCAAATAACCTAGTATTTTATTATTTTTAACTAAATAATTATTTTAAAATTGCAGATGCCATCTTAGGATAGCTATTCTTTGCACATATTCTCTCACACATACATTCATACTCTGTGGCATTGCTGCTTCTGAGGTTATGTTGTATTGACTTTCCATTACAAAATAGCAGATGACAATACACTAATGCAATATGAACCTACCTAGCCAGCTTTGACCTCAAAAAATGAAGCTGAATCGAACTGTTCTAATAGTAGATTTAAAAAAAAAACTATAGGAAATCCCAAGCAAAATCTCAAAGGAAAACAATGGCAATCCCGTTTCCATATTACTGTCCGGGAAAAGGAAAAAGTAGAAGAAAAATAAAGGGAGCTGTCCATAGACTCATCAAAAGTTGAGCTTTATGTTGGGAAGACACAATCAGACAATTTCAATACTAACACCGAATGCAACAACAAAAACACAACCAAGCCAAGAACAAAAAATGTATCCTACTTTATGTCTGCAAAAACTGAGCTCAACAACTACCCCACAAAGCTGGATAATCTCAAGACACCTCCAACAGGAACAGCAACAGATTTATAACTTATGTCAGGCTGCATTACTACGTACCTTTTCTTCAATGTTGCTTTATTTACCTCCAATAGAATTGTTTACATATTGTCCCCTTCTTCCTGAGCAGCTGGGGAGCTATGTGCAAATATTATTTTAGGGATTATTCACCCTGAATTCAGTGGATGTTAAACTTTTCATTCAGGAGTTAAGAGGTGATGTACACTCTATGATGTTAACCTATAGAATTAGGCACACAGTGAAAGGCAAGATTGTTCCTGTACTCTGTTGTTGCAGGCTCTCAAGAATGTTACTAGCAGAACATGCCTTTCCTGGACAGCCACGTTCGGAAGATAGTTTACTGTTGGCTGCAAAGCCACAATGCTATCTATTTATGCTTGGATAGCAAAGATTAGTAAACTCTTTCCTTTCATCTTGCAGAAATAGGTTAAAGCACAGAGGCGAGGGAGCTGCATGGGCTCTCCAAAAGAGGAATCGGGAGGGTGGAGTAACAGGGGAGTGGGTGGGAGAGAGGAGGCGAAAGGGAGTGGATCTGACTGTTTGTGATTGGTAAGCTCTGCAAATGCATTTGCCAGCAGGACTTCAGTGGAATGTGAAACCAAATCAGTTACAAGTTAAAGATAGACACACAGCCTACCCAGCATCTTGGGCAGGGGTTTACATTTGCGTGTCTTATAGATCTCTGGATTTTTGGAACTTTCCGCTTGCTTTCCACCACCACCACCCCGGCAGGATTTAGTTCCCACTTTTTCAGACAATGCATTGGAATTATTAGGGAGGGTGATCTGATCATGGTGCAAACTACAGGGTAAGTAGCAAGTGCTTTATTTAAATTCCGTGCTTTGCCATGCTTGGCTTCCTCTGCTCTAAGCATTTCATAGAGTCATACTTAGAGATAATGTTCCATGGTTGAATTTTATGAGGCTCAAAGGGGGTGCTTTGGCAGGCTGACACTATGATAGAACTCTATTTAAAGATCCCTTTTTCTTTGCTAGTCCTAACTGTGTAGTTTAAAAGTGGCATTTCATTCTAACCTCGTTTAATTTTCCTAGAGAAATGCAAATTCCATTTCACATGTTGCACTGAAAAAATCCAGTTTTTTTTCTATTTTACTACCCTTTTCCTTCAGTTTTTAAAACATGGCACAATAGCAGGTCATTGTAACATCAGCCTGGTGTTTTTGGTTCTGTCTTGGCTCTTTTTCAGTATCACTCTTGTAATTGCAATTATATTTCAGTACTCTGAAAAATTATGTTTTCCCCCTAATTCTCCTACTGAACCATCTTTTGTATCCTGTATCTTGCATTATGTATTTTATGTTGAATTAAAAATATGTATTTCACAAACTAGAGTTTGTAAAAACATTGGATAATATACAGTACTTACAATAGAAGTTTGCCTTGGCCTGTGGAAGGTGGATTTTATGAAAATATTGATTTAAAAAAAAAATAAGTAGGAAAGGACTTATGGCATACTTGTATCTATGTTCCTCAATTAATGTGTTATGCAGATCATTGTGTATTTTTATATTATAGGGTTTTTTTAATTGTCAGACTTTTAGACATTGCAATTTATTAAAAATGTTTCTATCTATCTATCTATCTATCTATCTAAAACAGTAATATTTTTTTATAAATTAAATTATAAATATATATTCTATGCTTCCCACATTTGAACTTATGTGTAAGAAAGTTTCTTATAAATAGCTGGAGGACAATAAAGTATTTCAGGATTGTTTTGGTATGTGGTTTTTTTTTGTTTTTATGGCCAATATGGAATTCTTAGTACTCTAGTTAATATATCAAGAGTTATTTATAGTCTTTAGAGAATATTTCTCTAAAATATAAAGTGCCACACATGACTACAATTGTTCTTATTTGATGGAAAAGTCTATGTACAGTATTTGACATTTGGTTCCTTTTGCTGGTTATCTAATACCAATTTGTCATGCTCTGGAATATTTTGGGCTATAATGAGAAAAATAAATGTTGGAAGTTTAGTTATTTTTAAAATTCTTCCTAGTTATTATGACTGAAAGGAAATAAAAACATTTATAAGAATCAATTAAACATTCAGATGGAAAAATGGAGATTATAAGTAGAAGGATAGTTTGTGCTACAAGCTGGAGGTGGAGAGAGAATCCTCCTTTACATGTTTTCGTACATATAAGGAGAGGGATGTGCTAAAGACCCAGCTGAAAATCTTTCAACTATTCAAGTGAATAGAGCAGGAGTGTCAAACTCAAGGTCTGGGGGTCGGATCCAGCCTGCGGGATGCTTAGATCTGGCCCGTGGGACCATAGAAACATAGAAGACTGACGGCAGAAAAAGACCTCATGGTCCATCTAGTCTGCCCTTATACTATTTCCTGTATTTTATCTTACAATGGATATATGTTTATCCCAGGCATGTTTAAATTCAGTTACTGTGGATTTGCCAACCACGTCTGCTGAAAGTTTGTTCCAAGGATCTACTACTCTTTCAGTGAAATAATATTTTCTCACGTTGCTTTTGATCTTTCCCCCAACTAACTTCAGATTGTGTCCCCTTGTTCTTGTGTTCACTTTCCTATTAAAAACACTTCCCTCCTGAACCTTATTTAACCCTTTAACATATTTAAATGTTTCGATCATGTCCCCCCTTTTCCTTCTGCCCTCCAGACTATACAGATTGAGTTCATTAAGTCTTTCCTGATACGTTTTATGCTTAAGACCTTCCACCATTCTTGTAGCCCGTCTTTGGACCCGTTCAATTTTGTCAATATCTTTTTGTAGGTGAGGTCTCCAGAACTTAACACAGTATTCCAAATGTGGTCTCACCAGCGCTCTATATAAGGGGATCACAATCTCCCTCTTCCTGCTTGTTATACCTCTAGCTATGCAGCCAAGCATCCTACTTGCTTTTCCTACTGCCCGACCACACTGCTCACCCATTTTGAGACTGTCAGAAATTACTACCCCTAAATCCTTCTCTTCTGAAGTTTTTGCTAACACAGAACTGCCAATACAATACTCAGATTGA
This sequence comes from Erythrolamprus reginae, assembly GCF_031021105.1. Lineage (NCBI taxonomy): Eukaryota > Metazoa > Chordata > Lepidosauria > Squamata > Dipsadidae > Erythrolamprus > Erythrolamprus reginae. The sequence goes on from NC_091952.1 coordinate 207,566,760, forward strand.
GGATTCCTTTTCCCCAAGTGCATTATTTTACATTTGGAAACATTAAACTGCAGTTTCCATTGCTTTGACCATTTATCTAGTAAAGCTAAATCATCTACTATCCTGGAAATAGTGAAGGACTGGCCCATGGTGCCTCTGCCAGTGAAAATGTGGCCCTCCTGAGCTCTATTTTTGCTGACAGAGAGTTGCAGGACACTGTCTCAGCAGAAAATGGAGCTTGGGAGACTTTTCTTTGGCAGTGTGTTTGGACCACAGGCGCCCCTGACAAAAGTGATGTCAAGCTGGCCATCTGCATCCTGGCCGTGCCTACTCTGGCCCCTAAAGTTAAACACAACCTGGATGCGGCCCTCAATGAAATCAAATTTGAAACACCTGGACTAGAACAAATACAGTTTGTATGCATTAGGATATGTTGGGGGGGAAATTACGCCATACCCTATATCAGGAGTGTCAAATTCGTGTCGTCATAGCATCATCATGTGATGTATTGTGACTTTTTTCCTCTTTGTTATACCAGGCATGGGCATGTTTGACAGCCCTGCCTTAGACCATATATAGATGTGTCAAAACTCTGGTCCAGTGAGATTTGATTCCAAAGCCAAAAAATATTTCAAAAAGATAATAAAAAAATGAATAGTTGTTTCTGGCTACAGTAAATCTTGCCTTCAGCAACATCTCAAATGTGACATTTTTGTGCAGCTTTTATGACCTAGTCCTAGAAAATAAATATTCTATGTCATAAGACTACAATAAATGTTTCCATATTTAACCTTTTAAATGTGTATTTGAGGCAACATCCATCTCACACTTTTTCACTGATTCACATAGTACGTGTCAACAAAGCAAAATATGAATGGACTATAAATATAAGTTAAAGTTAAATGTATTCAGGGGCGCCTGTTCATTTATATTTTGCGTAGTTTAACAGTTTAGCAGCTAGTTAGTTTGTGCCTAATTCTGCTGAACATTTGATATCACCCATTTCCTCCCACTTATGACTGTATGACTGTAACCTATTGCTTGTATCCTAAGATTTTTATTAATATTGATTGTTTCTTCATTGCTTATTTAACCCCATGGCAATCATTAAGTGTTGTACTACATGATTCTTGACAAATCTATATTTCTTTTATGTACACTGAGAGCATATGCACCAAGACAAATTCCTTGTGTGTCCAATCACACTTGGCCAATCAAATAATTCTATTCTATTCTATATGAAATGGAAAGTAATTCATAATATGCTGAAGAATACACTTACAAATTAATTTCACTTTTCCTTTGCTATTAAAGCAGGCCCAAAGAGTAATTCACTGTTGGTTTCAAAATGTATTCTAAGGAAGCTATGAGTTTTGTAATTTATCAAGGATTCCTTCTTTTCCATGAAGATAATTCAGCCACTAAACTAAATTTCTCCTGAGTGGATAATGCAGGCAGCAAAATCCAGCCAACATTTTCTGTATTGAATGTGAATGATGAAATATAGATTGGAACACATTGTAATATGAAAGGAGATCTCTTCTCCGAAAAGCTGAATCCAATGTGTTGTGGGAACAAACGTGCTGTTGCTTTTAATATATTAACTGCTGCCTGTGGGCTTGCTATGATGTTTAGATGTTTAACTTTTTTATAGCATGAGGTCAAGTGACTTTATTACTTACTGAAACCAGTAATCGCTCTTCCACTAAATAACATGAAAAAAATCTTTAGCAGTAATTTCAGGATTTGTTCTTTGGCAAATTGTTTGCATCTGTAACCATTTTATATATAGCTCCAGAAAATATATTCTGAATCCACTTTGGTTCATCATGTTCAAAAGTTGGCCACAATTTAAGTGCGCTTTATAACTGAAACCTTTGGGTTAAGTTATCAAAGATTAGCCAGTACCCATTGTACTGTACTTATTTCACAGGTCATTAATCCTGTCTCTTTCTTTGTGATCTGTTTATAGGTTAATGGGAAACTACATGGGGTTTGGGGGGGGGGGAGGAATTCTCTAGAAAGGAAAAACTGAAAAATATTTACCAAAGAAGAATGGATAGAAATAAATCAGACGGGCACAGTCCTGTCCCATTTTTATCATAGTTTACATTTTCTTTACTAAAGCTGGCAAAGTTATGACATCCAGTATGACTCAGTGTGCAAAAACGTAGTAAATACATGGCTTTTAAAAGCATACCTGAGTATGTTATGAGTTGTGTTCAGAAACTATCTTGCATTTTAATGATTTAAACTCCAGATCTAAAATTCCGTGTAAGAAAAAAAAATAGTTTGTACGTTCCTGAACATAATAATGTTCTGTGAAAATAGGTCAGTCTTTCAATCAATTCTTTGACCAATGTAAATAACTGTCATGTTAAACTTGTCCATAAAGCATGAAAGAGTGTTTTCCAGCTTTGATTATAAGAGCTATTAAACTAAAATTGCTCTTTTAGAGTAGAGTTGATATTATGCAGGTGTGCAGTTATTAGTTTTACCATCTACAACAATTTCAGTTGTTTGTTGTATTTCCAAATTGGTGCTTCTGAAAACTCTTTCTCTCTCATTTGTTATTTAATCACTATATACATGTTTTTACCATAATGATAAAACTACATAAAATCATTAAAAAAAACTACAGAAACTTTAGAATATCTAAGTAAGTAAGTGACTCTCTAGGAAAAAAAAACTAGCGGGAGGCAGAAGCACTATTAATTATTAGTTATTTTTATGCTGTTCTTCCTCCCAAATAATTTATATGATTATCTCAAAATTCTAAAGTACGGAGGTGGAGGCTATGTAACTCCCAACTAATGTAGGATTTTGAAAATATTAGCACCTTGAATTGAATTTAGAAATGGAACAGCAGCCTACACAATATTCAAGAACACATATATTTTGTTTGAGGTATCGTTCTGCAGACTCCTCAAAGAATTATAAAAAACATGGAAAGTAATATTAAAGGTAAAGATAAAGGTTTCCTTTTGTATCTGTCTCTAGGGCTTGGTGCTCATCTTCATTTCTTGGGCAAGAGAACCAATGTTGTCCGAAAACAATTTCCATGGCCAGCGTGGCTATATCCCAAAGGCGCACAGAACATTGTTACCTTGCCACTGAAGTTCGCCTATTAATCTATTTGCATGCTTTAGAACTGCTGGGTGGGCAGGAGCTGGGGGAAGTCACCATGTTGCGCCGAGCTCCGGTCTTGAACCCGGGCTGTCATCTGTGCAAGCATCTTTAACTGCTGAGCCATCATACCCCCTGGAAAATAACATTATCCATATCTAATTAAATTAAAACAAATTAAAATTCCAACTCAGTCTGTTTTATATTCTAGCCCTGCTTTCTTTTTGTTGATGATCCCTGATTCGCCAGGCAGAGGCCAATTGTTGCATTTGCCTGTAGACAGGCATTTTTATACTTCATTAGACAATGGGTAGGAAAAAATGCATCTCAGTCTTTCATTGCTCTTGGAAAATAGTGTTTTCTTCAGTCAATTGCATCATCGGAGTATTAGTTGCTATCTTCTCTTTGCTTAGTATTCAAGGTTAAGGTTGGGTTAGTATAGGATCCTACTATAGTGAATGTCAGGTGTCAATCAATCTGGACTTTGGTGCAACTATCCATATCGAGGGAGGGTGAAGAGACCACACCTTTGTGAGCTAAAACTGGTTAGTGGGTATTTGCTGAACTTTCTTCTTTTCTTTTGTTTTAGTAATCTTCCTCCAAAATGCTGTGCGGATTGGGGAGAATGCTGCCATTGTTTAATAATGCTACGTAGCATGTGCTGCTGGGTCATTTTACAAGTAGAAGCAAGTCACAACTCAAAGGCAGCTGGCACCAGGATGGTGGCAGCATTCTGTAGGTTACTGTTCTCGGGGATGGGACAAATTGAAAATGTTTTAAGAGAAAGAAAAACTTTGTGTTGACGTACTGGGGGTTCTGCTCCCCTCACAGTCACTGAGAAGACTTGTGGTACAAAGCAGTCAGTAGGGCCTGTCCGATGCCTCTTTTAATCTATAAAGTACCCAGATGGAGAGATATTAATGAACCTTTTACCAACTGCATCTCTGAAGTTGCCATATTGCACTTCCTATCATGCTTATCACCCAGCCACCAATTCAGATCAGCTAAATGCTCACATCAGAGAAACAAGACTTGTAGGTACTGCAAAAAGGTTTGAGTGGGAGAAAAAGAAGCTTGGCATAGGCTGGTTCAGCAACTGTAAAGTACTAATTAATATTTGGGATTTTGAAGCATTAATCAGACATGCTTTGAAGGATAACACATTCATTTCATAGATATTGCCACAGGCATTGTTTGGCTCTTATACAGCTCCTGTGCTGGCAGCTGCATTCAGGAGAACTGAAGGGCATTGTTACCTTCCTGGAAGGAATTTTTTTTTTCATCTTATCACTTGTCATTCGGTTACATTAGAAAAAAATATATTACAGTAGCTCTGTTACTTAAAACTTACTTCCTTTTTCATTAAAATTGAATTCAGCATCACAGACTTTGATTTTATCAAGGGTTTTGTGCTGTAGAATTTTTCCTCCTTTGTCTCTCTCTTTCCTCCATGTGTTCTGTTGCTTTTGTACTGTTTCCTCACTAGGATAAACATTCAGTTCTAATTTTATTAACATCCCTTCTTTCTGTATGAATTACCAGATTCCACTGAAGCCTTTAAGTACGAACAAATCAACATGAGATGCAATAAGTAGATAGGAATATAGTGTCACAACAAATAATAAAACATAGTTAGTGTGGCTAAAGATGATCACTTAAAAGTCCTTTCCTGGCAAATCATAGTAATTCAGTGCATACTATATTGGGTTGCTTATATCAGTGTTTCCCAACCTTGGCAACTTGAAGATATTTGGACTTCAATTCCCAGAATTCCCCAGCCAGCATTTGCTGGCTGGGGAATTCTGGGAGTTGAAGTCCAGATATCTTCAAGTTGCCAAGGTTGGGAAACACTGGCTTAGACTATTGAACTTGATACCATTTTTCAAATTTGTATGATAGGCAAATACGGTGGAAGTACATCCTGTCTATTTAGGCATCATTCATATCTACAATTATTTAAGGAACTGGTTGAAGCGCTTTAACCTTGCTGTGTGCTATTCTACGTGAAATACTTTCCATGGAATATTTTCCATGTGATACACTCAAGATAAACACTAGGATTAAACCATACGTTAAACGCTCATTTATATTGTGATTTGTTTGGTTTTGACTTAGCTGCCACTGCCAGGCATGCTCAGCCACAGTAATTGTTATACATTACTAAGATTTATGGCTTAGTAGAATGTGTAATCAGGAATTTTCTTCTACAAAGTGTAGTTTACAGTAAGAATTAGGATGAGATTTTTTGTCCTGAATCATGTAATTTCCAGATTAGATTGTGCTAATGGTAAGAATGTAACGTATTTTCCTTGGAAAAAAATAAATACCTACGGAATGAGGAATTACTGGCTTGTCATCTATATTTATGAATATATCCACAGTAACTGAATTTAAACATGCCTGGGATAAACATATATCCATCCTAAGATAAAATACAGAAAATAGTATAAGGGCAGACTAGATGGACCATGAGGTCTTTTTCTGCCATCAGACTTCTATGTTTCTATGTTTCTATTTGGGAAGTACCAGTAGTAATTGATGACATACTAAAACTGGGCTACCTTCTATCTATTTATTTCACACCCTCATCCTTTTTTAATTCCTAGCATTCCTCAGGTTTTTCCCCAGATAGATGTCAAACAAAAAGATCCAAGGCAAGTCTTTTCTGGTGTACAATTATTTTAATAAGCAGTGAAAGCTCCTGTGCATATTTATTCATGGTTTATGGTTGCTACTTATATATGTAACAGAATAACAGAGTTGGAAGGGACCTTGGTGGTCTTCTAATACAACCCCATGCGCAAACAGAAGCCCTGAGCCAAGCCTGGACTTGTTTGACCAAACCAGTAGTGACCTGCTGGTGATGTCATGATGATGTCACCAATCCGGATTGGCCAGTGCCAGTCGTGGATGCCGCCATCTTTTTTTTTTTTTAATTGCAATATTTTTTGATATTTTCAGATTCCCCTCCTCTTTTATGCATGTGTGGAAGCCAGGTTTCCCGCACTGCCTGTGCGTTTCCGTTTTGTTTTCAGTATTTTTTTAAAAATGGGGGTGGGGTTTGCCCTGCGAATATGCGTGAGGTGCGCTGATATGGCATGGGAGAAAGCAAACCGGCAGCAAGGTAAGTTGGAACCCACCCCTGTGGAGCACCCACAACTTCTGGAGGCAAGCTTTTCTACTGATTAATTGTTCTGTCAGGAAAATTCTCCTTAGTTCTAGATTGGTTCTCTCCTTGATTAGTTTTCATATGTTACTTCATGTTCTTAATTTAACTCCTTCATCACTGCCCTTTCCCAGAAGAAAGCCTTCTTGTAGTCCTTTACTTGGACTCTAGGGATTTGTTTTAAGACTTCACCAGAGCCAAAACCAGTAAATGCACTTTTTTCTTTGTTCACCCACTCCTATCACAACAATCCTTAGAGCTAATTATATCTTTTAACCATAGAAACATAGAAGACTGACGGCAGAAAAAGACCTCATGGTCCATCTAGTCTGCCCTTATACTGTTTCCTGTATTTTATCTTACAATGGATATACGTTTATCCCAGGCATGTTTAAATTCAGTTACTGTGGATTTACCAACCACGTCTGCTGGAAGTTTGTTCCAAGAATCTACTACTCTTTCAGTGAAATAATATTTTCTCACGTTGCTTTTGATGTTTCCCCCAACTAACTTCAGATTGTGTCCCCTTGTTCCTGTGTTCACTTTCCTATTAAAAACACTTCCCTCCTGGACCTTATTTAACCCTTGAACATATTTAAATGTTTCGATCATGTCCCCCCTTTTCCTTCTGTCCTCCAGACTATACAGATTGAATTCATTAAGTCTTTCCTGATACGTTTTATGCTTAAGACCTTCCACCATTCTTGTAGCCCATCCTTGGACCCGTTCAATTTTGTCAATATCTTTGACAATCCTCAACATCCTTCAAACTCTCCCTCTCCAGGTGAGGAAAGTGAATTTTAACCCTTGCATGGCTGTCATACCCTATTTTACGTTTCATGATGGAGGGAATGCACACTGCTCAAAAAAATAAAGGGAACACTCAAATAACACATCCTAGATCTGAATGAATGAAATATTCTAATTGAATACTTTGTTCTGTACTAAGTTGAATGTGCTGACAACAAAATGAAATTGATTGTCAATCGGTGTTGCTTCCATAAGTGGACAGTTTGATTTCACAGAAGTTTAATTTACTTGGAGTTATATTCTGTTATTTAAGTGTTCATTTTTTTGAGCAGTATATATCATGCTATTATCTATGTTCTACTGGTAAAGAACTGTAATTTGAGTATAAATACACTGGCAAATCTCTTTGAGATATGTGAAATACCATGAAATATGAGTGTCTAGCTAAAAAAGGTAGCGGTCTGTTCAGGTCTTAAATGCATGTTCTCTCTCTAGATTGACAAACATTGTGTTTCTCCTGTTTCAAGTGCTGATGCTTATTGATAAGTAATCCCGTGTATATATTATCCTGCTCCAAAACAAAAGCATACAGTAGTCCCTCGCTATATCGCGCTTCACCTACTGCGGCTTCACTTCATCGCGGGTTTTCAAGAAATATTAATGAGAAAAATCACTCGCGGATCTTCGCTGGTTCACGGGTTTCTGAGGAAGTCGATCGGCAGATTTAAACAGCCTGCGGAACTCGATCGGCAGGTTTTTCAAAAAAAAATATCTAAAATTGTAAATACTGTATTTAAATACTGTATCTAAAATAAATACTGTGTGGGAAGGGTTTATAAACACTTAAAACAATGAAAACTTACCAAACAATTACAATATAAATACTTAAATAAGTACTATCAGTCGATAAATTCCCCCTTCGCGGATTTCACCTATCGCGGCCGGGTCTGGAACGTAACACCAGCGATAGGTGAGGGACTACTGTATATGGTTATTTATATTCTTTCATGAGTTTAATATAAGCCTCACTTTCAAACTGCCTCTCTCACACTGTGTTTTCCAACTAAAATTACTTTCTTAATAGTGCCAAAGAACTAAACAGTGAAGATTTCCTGTTGACAGAAAAGATTATGGCTTTTGGGGGGGGGGGGTGCCTTTGAGTCAGTGTTGACTCCTGACGACTACCTAGACAAGTCCTTGCAGTTTTCTTGGCATTGACATTGCCTACTTCCTAGGACTGAAAGAGAGTGACTGGCCTAAGATCACCCAGTTGGCTTTGTGCCTAAGGCAGAGCTGGAAGTCATAGATTCCCACTGTGTAGCCTCATGCCTCAACCACTACACCTATCTGCCACTTGTTATGTTACTATTCTATGCTTATTTAACAAACCTGAATATTTTATATTGTAGTAAACTGAGGCACCCCAGGGTACTTGTTGTATTTTTCCTTAATACAGTGATACCTCGGCTTACAAACGCCTCGTCATACAAACTTTTCGAGATACAAACCCGGGGTTTAAGATTTTTTTACTTCTTCTTACAAACTATTTTCACCTTACAAACCCACCGCCACCACTGTGATGCACCGCCTCCGAACTTCCATTGCCAGCAAAGCACCCGTTTTTGCGCTGCTGGGATTCCCCTGAGGCTCCCCTCCATGGGAAACCCCATCTCCAGACTTCTGTGTTTTTGTGATGTTGCAAGGGGAATACCAGCAGCGCAAAAACAGGCGCTTCGCTGGCAACGGAAGTCCAGAGGTGGGGTTTCCCAGCGAGGGGAGCCTCAGTGAAATTGCAGCATCGCAAAAACACAGAAGTCCAGAGGTGGGGTTTCTCATGGAGGGGAGCCTCAGGGGAATCCCAGCAGTGTAAAAACGGGTGCTTCGGCTGGCAAAAGGGGTGAATTTTGGGCTTGCACGCATTAATTGCTTTTCCATTGATTCCTATGGGAAACATTGTTTCGTCTTACAAACTTTTCACCTTAAGAACCTTGTCCCAGAACCAATTAAGTTTGTAAGACAAGGTATCACTGTATTCTGACTTTCCAAAGTCTGGTTTTGCTCAGATTCAACTGACAGCCTACCATCCTTGGATACCATCAGCTTAGAGATGAGAGAAAGATAGCAACACACTTAATTTAGAAGAGAACATTGATAGTGAATGACTGTCATTCTTCACATTCTCTCATACCAGGAAGACAGATGATTTAATGCAGCAATAATGCCCTTCATCCAAAGCAGAGTTCATCTAAGGATTTCAAAGTGCTTTATTTACTACTTACACTGGTAGTTGGGGATATATAAGAAGCACTTAGCAAACCTACTTACAGTTTCCCGTGCCTTGTATGCAAACATTTCCAGATTTTTTTTTAAAGTCAAGACATTATAGTTGCTTTTCCTATGGAGGTGAATGGTAGTATATTTGTATGTGTGCATGAGTATGTGTAATTGGGAAACGGATAATTATGGAACTCAGATTATCTTCTAGGCACTGAGTAATCATCAATACATAAGATAATTAAATAAATTACACTGTTTTAATTGAATATACATGAAGGGTATGCAACATTTCCCTCAATGGAGGGGCTGTTAAAATTTTATTGTGATTTATGAATGTAAATATAAACCTCAAAAGTTCACCAATTTTGGCTAGCTCTGATGATGATTTAACATTACAATTTGCCAGGATTATATCTAACATTGTATTATTTCAGCATTGCATCGGTGACAGTTCCTTGTTCCTTTCTTCACTTGTAAGTTTGGGTATTAGGACTGAGAATTGTGAGAATTGTGACTTTAGCAGAGATGGAAACCAGGAATCATAGCAAAAGCCTGCAGTCAGGATCAAAGCCCCAGAAAGTTATGATACAAAATGACAGAGACATGCTTCAATTCTTTGAAAGAATAAGTTGCTTGAAGAGACTTAACTACAGCATGAAAATTCTTCCTTTCTTCTTGTCTAGCCGGATCCAGTGTCTTCTTGGTGAAAGAGATGTAGCCAAAATTAATAAAATAATCACTATGGTTAGACTCTGCTATAGTAAATCAGAAATTACTTGTTCCAGCTCTCAGTAGTGCAATTGCACATAATCTCCAAATCCCACACAATCACCACTTAAAGTTTTGAGGGGTTGGGAGTGTTCTGTCGGGCTCTCTGGTAGACTTCTCCCAAAAATTCACAGGTACCAATTTCAGACACACACACGTTTGAAAATTCAAAACAATGTTCTTTATAATGAAAAATCACTTAAACTAAGCCCTCTTTTGGTATAGCAAAGAGCACTTGTCTCCAAACAAACTGGTAATTTGTACAAGTCCCTTATCAGTTCTGTGATACTTAGCTTGCAGCTGTGAGGCAATTCACAGTCCTCCTTCTTTCACAAAGTGAAACACACTTTGCTCTGGTTTAGTTTCAAAGCGGGGGGGGGGGGGAAATCAGCACACAAAAGGTCAAAGTCAGTAAAGCAGTCACGAAACACAACAATCAGATAATCCTCCACAATGGCCAAACCTACAGGCTGCTATTTATAGCAGCCTCACTAATTACCACAGCCCCACCCAACCACAGGTGGCCTCATTTTCTTTGATAATAATCTCTCAGTTGTTGTTGCCTATGCATCTCTCTCCGCATGCATGGCTGTATCATTAACTCTTGTTCTGAATTCAAGGAGGAGCTAGATAATTGATCTCCTTCTGAGCTGTCTGCCACACTCTCCTCCTCCCTGTCACTCATGTCTTCTTGGTCAGAGGAGCCTTCATCAGCAGATTCCACCGGGGGGGGGGGGGGGCAAAACAGGCCTGCAGCATGTGGATGTCTCCCCCACATCCACAGTCCTTGGGGCAGGAGCTGGGCCAGAGCTAACCACAACAGGGAGGAGGGAAATAATATGAGAACAATCTTCCATTTTTTCCCAGTTTAAAAGCTGCAAGTGAACAACGTGCATGGCTTTGCCTTTGCCTTTGCTATGAATGTTCAGCAGTGCAGCAAAAACTATCCTTTATTTTAGATACCTAAAAGGAAGAAACGATAACCAGGCTGTACGTTTTTAGTTTTACCTCACTTTATATAATGCATTTCTCTTTTATGAGATTGACATTTAGCCCTGTACTTTTATTCCAGTGAGTACACAGATATTAGTTTTTTGCATATTTCTCCTACCTAATTTTTCAAGATGAGCTTGTAATTTTTTGGCAGCATACTTGGGAATATGTTCCAGAGAGTATAAAAGAGCATACATAACTAGGATGTTATTATTAGGAAGTAAATTATTGATGGTCTTCAGAAAAGTGTTTGACCACAGTAAGTGTTTTGTAAATAGAATTTCTCCATTTAAAAAAAAATCCTAATTGAGGATTGTTGCTTTACTGAAGGTAGTGATTATATAAATGAATCCTGGCTTTTATTCTGATTGAAAAGAAAAACTTCTGAGTTAGTAATGAAACTTATCAACCTCTCTAGACTGTCTGGGTGCGCTTGATTTAAATAGTACAGAATATTTTACATTTCATTGTATAGAGGATGGAAATATTTTATAGATTAAATTTATAGAATCTACAGATTTATTTTATTGAAATGGTTTAATAGCCATTCCAGGAAGTAATTGAACCAATTTCTTTATTCTGACACTACTCTTTGGGTGATGTTGCCCTATCAGGTGTTTTCTACCTGAGCTGCTTTATAGTCATTTCATTTTTCTTTAGCATAAAACAGTCAGTGCCAATAAAAGTAAAGTTCAACTAGCATCAACCAACATTTAACAAGCTTGCAAAACGTTAGCCAGAGTGTTGACAATGTTAGTTACAGAATCTATGAATAATTGATATCCATGTCAGAAGCAACTTGAAGCAGAAAATTAGGGATTTACAGAGCAAATGAGTCTACAGGTATATAATGAAGGTGGGAAAGATTTAAATTTATATTATTCTTAGAATTTAGCCAATTCTGTTTGGTAGATGAAAAAGTTAGTAAATAAACTCAAATTGGTTGATCAGGAGATCATTATATCTTTAGATTTGTATTGTTGTTTATATTATTCTGTCCTTTTGGGAGAAGACTACAGATTCTTTAATTTCTGCTCCTCAAATAAATTAAAGTTATTCTTTCTAGTGTTTACAGACAGTTCTCAACTTGGGACCATATCTGAGCCCAGAATTTCTGTTGATAAGCAAGGTAGCTGTTAAGTGAGTTTTGCTCCATTTTACAACCTTTTTTGCCACATTTGTTAAGCGAATCATTGCAGTTAAGTGAATCAGGTGGTCATTGATGGAATCTGGTTTCCTCCACTGACTTTGCTTGTTGAAAACTAACTGGGAAGGTTGCAAATGGTGATCACAGGACTCTTTCTAATGTACACTGCTCAAAAATATAAAGGGAACACTCAAATAACACATCCTAGATCTGAATGAATGAAATATTCTCATTGAATACTTTGTTCGGTACTAAGTTGATTGGGCTGACAACAGAATTATACAAAAATCATCAATGGAAATCAAATTTATTAACCAATTTTGAGGCATGGATTTGGAGTCACACAAAAAATTAAAGTGGAAAAACACACTACAGGCGGATCCCATTTTGATGCAATGTCCTTAAAACAAGTCACAATGAGGCTCTGTATTGTATGTGTCCTCCACGTGCCTGTATTACCTCCCTACAATGCCTGGGCACGCTCCTGATGATGTTGCAGATGGTCTCCTGAGGGATCTCCTCCCAGACCTGGACCTAAGCATCCTCCAACTCCTGGACGGTCTGTGGTGCAATGAGACGTTGGTGGATGGAGTGAGACATGATGTCCCAGATGTGCTCAATTGGATTCAAGTCTGGGGGACAGGCGGACCAGTCCATAGCTTCAATGCCTTTCATCTTGCAGGAATTGCTGACACACTCCAGCCACATGAGGTCTGGCATTGTCCTGCATTAGGAGGAAGCCAGAGCTAACCGCACCAGCATATAGTCTCACAAGGGGTCTGAGGATCTCATCTCGGTACCTAATGGCAGTCAGGCTACCTCTGGCGAGCATATGGAGGGCTGTGCAGCCCTTCAAAGAAATGCTACCCCACACCATTACTGACCCACTGCCAAACTGGTAATGCTGAAGGATGTAGTATTGGATTGTTACATGCTGTTTTTTATCACTGTTGCCGCCCCGAGTCTGCGGAGAGGGGCAGCATACAAATCCAATAAATAAATAAATGTTGCAGGCAGCAGATCGCTCTCCACGGCGTCTCCAGACTCTGTCACATTTGTCACATGTGCTCAGTGTGAACCTGCTTTCATCTGTGAAAAGCACAGGGCACCAGTGGTGAATTTGCCAATCCTGGTGTTCTGTTGCAAATGCCAAGCATCCTGCACAGTGTTGGGCTGTGAGCACAATCCCCATCTGTGGACGCTGGGCCTTCCTACCATCCTCATGAAGTCCGTTTCTATCCATTGGTGCAGACACATGCACATTTGTGGCTTGTCATTTTGCAGGGCTCTGGCAATGCTCCTCCTGTTCCTCCTTGCACAAAGGTGGAGGTTGCGGTTCTGCTGCTGGATTGTTGCCCTCCTAGGGCTCCCTCCACATCTACTGGTGTCCTGTCCTGTCTCCTGGTAGTACCTCCAGCCTCTGGACACTACGCTGCAAGATACAGCAAACCTTCTTGCCACAGCTTGCATTGATGTGCCATCCTGGATGAGCTGCACAACCTGAGCCACTGTTAGGGTTGTAGAGTCCGTCTCATGCTACCACGAGTTGTGAAAGCACAACCAACATTCAAAAGTGACCAAAACATCACCCAGAAAGCATTGGTACTGAGTTGTGGTCTGTAGTCGTCACCTGCAGAACCACTCCTTAATTGAGTGTGTCTTGATAATTGCCAATAATTCCCATCTGTTGTCTATTCCATTTGCACAACAGCATGTGAAATTGATTGTCAATCAGTGTTGCGTCCTAAGTGGACAGTTTGATTTCACAGAAGTTTGATTTACTCTGAGTTATATTGTGTTGTTAAATGTTCCCTTTATTTTTTTGAGCAGTGTATATTTTTGGCATAACTATGCTTAATCAGAATTTGGTTGCTCATGAGTCTTTCTATCGATCAGGCCTGTCAAACTCCCGACCTGCGAGCTGGATGTATCACATACTGGCCATACCCATACCCAATTTATCAAAGGGTGTGTGTGTGAAAGTCCCGAAATGTCACATGACACCACTGTGACGTTTGACACCCCTGCTACAGAGAGAGTAATTACAAAAGTCCTGACTTAGTGCTAATATTCTGATAGGCTTGCATTCTTGATTCTTATCATTTTTGGATCAGGTTGATCTGAGGGAAATAGGTAAACATGTCGTACTTGGAAGTGATCTGCAAATCTCTATCATCCCCCAGGCATTAAATGTATAGCCCGAAGGCTAAGTTACTTCAGTCCAGACTATTGCTTTAAGCATCAAGTATTCCTAAAATCTTGACGGATTTACTAATTGGTTAAACAACTCAGTGTTCCAAAGAAGGGATTAGGCTTCAAGACCTTATATTAAAAGGTCTTGAAGAATAGAAATTTAGTGTCTAGCTGTAGTTGTGGTAATAAATGAAAGACTATCTTAATTTTTATATATTTAAATATTGCATTTACATAGTAAAATGAATGCTTATAAACTGATAAATGCTCCTGAGAAAATTGGAGATAAGTTGAAATGAACTGAGCAAATTATTTTTATTATGAAAATAGCAGGCAGTAATAAACCCTATCTTGTGTTTCATAGACATTTTCCCAGTTCAGGAGCTATCATTTGTATTTGTTCATTCAGTTGTTCTTTTCTTAATGATATTTAATTTAAAACATTAAATGAAGTACTACAATATTTCCCAAATGAATGTACTTGTGTATTGTTATGTAAAATAATCTGTAGCATCAAGTAATAAATATTTTGCTGAAATAATAACATGAAATAGCATGAGATTCAGTTTACAATAACGCAGTGCATGTTAAAATGTGGCATATGATTTTTGAAACAATGTGGCCCAAACCATGAACATGAGAATTGCAAATAACTTACTAGGACAGTGCAAGAAGAATTCTCATTCTGATAAGGACTTCAGCATATAGTGCAATCTGCAAAAGTATGGATTAAAATAAAATACTGTATATTCTGTTGCCCTTTCCTGAGTCAGCATCCCATTTGTTCACGGTATGCTTTGATCTGAGAATTTGCTGAGTTGCTACCACACAAATAGGACATTCCAGGCTCTGGGGTAATGAAAGCACACTTGAATCCTGCAATAGCAAGGACTGTGTAAATAGCTAGTAGGAGAGCAATTCTGAAAGAATACTTCTTGTTCATTCTCATGTAGTAATAATATAGACAGTTAGGTACAGTATACAGACTGTCCCTGCTTGTTAGTCCTTTAAGAAATAAAACGTATAAATTGCTTCACAATCTAATTAAAGAATTTCAGGTATTTATTATAAACCTTTGAAGGTTTAGCTGAAATTGGTTGTAGGTTTTGTATAGTTTCATATTTTCAAACATATGTGTTCCTAAGTTGGATTGCAAATTTCCTATAGATTTATTCTTTTGGAAATAATTGGACAGAAGTTATTTTGAATATTAATGTTCTTGAAGACTAAATGCTGAATTAAAAATAAAAATAAAAAGAGGATAGTAGAAATGGATATTAGATGCTTTTATAATCAATTACACCCCCAAAATTATAGTAGTTTGAGAGGTTACTCCTTAACTCTACTATAATATGAAAAATGATTTGAAATTGGAAGACCAGAGAAAAATTAGATTGCATGCATCAGAACTAGTCTTTCTGTTTATTTTTCATGTTTGCAAAACTGATTTAAGTGTCACGAATTCGTATATATAAATGTGCTATGAATATATATAAAACTAATTATAATTCACTATACGAAAGTTGTTTCCCCTCTCTTTTTAAAATTTTGCATAGATAAAAATGTAAGCTTTTTCATTGTTCCGAAGTTGGAGGAGTGTAAACACGCTTTCTGCCTTCTGCCTTATTAAAGTTCCCCCCTGCCCCATTTGTATTGACTGGAGGTAAGAGGTGACTATGTGATGTTCTGGATTTCTGGACCCTTTTTATTTGGAATTTTCCTCCACTGAAATGGGAGGATTGGAAACCAGGCAGCAGTTATATTACTTGGAAATCCAAAATCCCAGGAGAATAATCGAAGTAGATACTATATAGCAATAGCACTTAGATTTATATACCGCTTTACAATGCTTTACAGCCCTCTCTAAGCAGTTTACAGAGCATATTATATTGCCCCCAACAATTTGGGTCCTCATAAGCTTTTATAATCAGAACCCCAGAATGGTTTCTTCTTGTAGTTTGCTTGCTTGTTTGTTTTAAAAGATTTATGTAACTGCTCATTGTAACAGCAACCTTGGACAATACACAAAAAGTATATTTGAGAGCCACTGATCCTTCTGTGTCAGACTTATCAAGTTGTGTTTTTTTTTGTGGGTGTAAGGTGAATCCTCTCTATAGGTGGAGCTTCCCCATTGGTAAAGCTGGTGATGATGGATGGGCATCTCTACTATATCTTAACCCTTGAGAAAGTTTTCTCAGTGATCCAGAAACTTTTAATATCAGATTAATATGGGCTAGCATTTTTTGAGCTGTCCTACCACTGCATTGCATTGTATGTAATAGAAAGTTTTGTGTTATGGTCATTTCTATGCTTTCTTGGTTTTTATTCGAAATTCAATTTAGACATATTGCTTATTTATTATGTTAATAGGCATTGCTACTGAGTGTAAAGGTTTTTCTGAGACATAGGACTTTTGCATGCTTGGTAAGATATGGTCTTAGTAACTTCTTTAAAGTTATAAAGAGAATTGTTGCTAAAACTAATCCTTAACTTGTTCCATAGCCTAATATGGATATGAAATGTATTTGGCTTCAGCCCTTCGTGGAACTTGTCTGCCAAATTTCTACAGTGATCTGTTCCGTGATGAATTTACTCTAAGCAGTAAATAAAAAAGTATTTATTGGAATAGTCTGTCATATTCCTTGACTCTGTCATAGCTTAACATTCTTAAAATATGGGTTGCATCTGTTACACTAGAAAGAAAAAAAACAATGAAATGGGGACAAGCTTTCCTCTTTTGTTTACATGTATCAAGGGCTACTTCGATGTTGTCTAATAAACTTCAAATTAGGCATGTACTTAGGGGAATAAAGTATCTGTGGTCGTCTATGCCATCTTTGCATCTACTAGGGAGTTTTATTTTAATGTAAATTCCTCTATGCCAGAGTTGATAATTAGAGCAAGAAGAAAGAAAATCATTCTTTCTTCCTCGGTTGACCCATTACTGCACTAACAGTGGAAGGGGATTCTTTCAAAATTATCTAGGTTAGGTGGGGCTAGTCCCCCTTAGCCTGCAAAGCCTTTTGATATTCTTGCAGATTGTAGCATTCTCTTTGAGTTTGCAAATATAGCATTCCTAAGTTTCACCAGAAATTGCATGAAAACAGTATGGCTTATTTGGTTTCAGCTTAATATAATCATTACTAATGGTTAAGCATGATGTGTGAACTTGTAGTTTATCCAACAAAGTTGCTAAACATGTCATGATACAGTTCTGTCAAGAAACCTCCCTCTCTTAATTCAGAGTAACTATATTTTATGACAGAGCTGAACAAGGTGGGATGACTTTCAACCTGTCCTCAGAGTTTCAGCCATCACAATGTCACCATGGTACTTGATTGTGATCTGGATGCTTGATGTCTAGCTGGCAATTACCCCAAAGCAAGCCGTGGTCATTGCAATTTCTGATGTTCCCTGCCAGCTTCTCAAAAACAAAGTCAGTAGGGAACTTGGTCAGAAGTAGCACTTCTCATTCTTTGCTTGCCTCTACTATTCCTGCCAAAAGCACTCTTTTGCTCCCTGAAGCATGTATACAGCCACCAGCCTTTTTGCCTGAGATTACTGCCTTTTTCACTTAACAACCCACACAGTCCAGGGATTATGACAAGGTCTGCCAGGATTGTCATTACTAAGCAATGCAAGCATTACTAAGCATGTTACATTGCATATTATGACTGCATTGCTTAGCGGAGGAAATCTCTCTTCCAGTTGCTGTCATGACCTGTAATTGGGAAGATGTGGTTGACTTTTTGTAATCATGGAATGTTTCCTTAGCAAGTATTTCATAAAGTATCTATAGTGGTGGGTTGCTGCCCATTTGAACCGATTCTCCCATACCGGTGGTGGAAATTTTCCGAAGCTCGCTGAACTGCCCACACTTGGAACTGGTTCTTTGGCCGCTTGCAAAGAACTCTCTACGCATATGCACTTCCGATGTGATGCAAACTGGTAGGGAAGGTAAGTAGAATCTACCCCTGGTATTTATTTGGTGGATACCATGCTAAACTGGCTCTTACTGTCAGGGTAAATATTTGAACCCAGCTGCCTTTGAACATTTAATGGACAGATTGAGAGTTTCATACTAATTAGAGACCTATTGAGATAGGTCTTCACCAGAAAAGGGCTGCAATAATTTTTACTACTACACTGTGGATATGGCTTATTTTGTGGGTGTGCCTTGCTGGCCATGTGACCAGGTGGGACTGGCTTGACGATCATGTGACTGGGGATGGCTCAAAGATCACATGACTGGCTTAAAGGTGGCCAACTTGATGTCACTCAGGTCAAGGGTTTGTGTTAGGGTTAGGATGCCTGGCTGGTTTGTGTGTATGTTTGGTTTTTATAAATAAGGGTTTTTAGCTGTTTTATTATTGGATTGTCACATGCTGTTTTTATCATTGTTGTTAGCCGCCCCGAGTCTACGGAGAGGGGCGGCATACAAATCCAATAAATAATAATAATAATTATTATTATTATTATTAATATTGTTATTATTATTCTCCTCACCTCAAAGAGATACAATTTCCCTATCTATTTACTATTAATAATAATAATAATAATAATAATAATTAATAATAATAATTTATTGGATTACTGAACATCCAAAATATAATATATGTACAGTATATATGCCATATGTATACATACATATTACACACAGACACACAAAAATATACATTATCTACTATATAAACTGTGTGTGTGTGTGTGTGTGTATATATATTTGTTTTCGTAAATTTTCACGGGTATATGTATGTAGATTGTTCTGAGTTCGGGTTTTTGTTTTTGTTTTTTAATGTCGGATCACCCTGGTATATTGAAGGAACGTCACAGCTCCTTTTTGCCTCTAGATCCAACCCAGGACCATTACAAGGCAGTTAATTTTTTATTTATAGCCGGCAACTATATTCTGTATGTGTCAAATGTTTGGGGTTTTTTGGACTACATTTAACATATATATACATACACACACACACACACACACACACACACACAGCTCTTCTTAAATTATACACATTCAACCTCCCAAAAGGAAAAAGTGAAATTAAAATTCAAAATTTTTCTACTGGTTCTGCGTACCTGACCATACCCATAGGAGCCCATCACTGGTCTTCACTGAGACTTGGATTTTTAAAAAATCCTGAATATTATTAAGAGATGTAGTCATATTCCAGCTAAATGAAGTCCACCTTTGCTTCAGAGTTTTGGACGAATGCATGTAAATTGTGGAAAATAGGGGATGAGACTATGTCTGAGGCAATTATCTAAGTGCCCGAATTAAGCTCCTGACTAATTTAGAAGTGTGTAATAGCTCTATCCATGTCACTTCATTTCCTTCTCATGAAATCTTCTGGAACTCCAGCTTGTGATACTTTTCAAAAGGAAACTGGCAGCTTTATTCAAGGACCAGCCAGGATTTCTTTAAGACACCAGAAAGCCCGGAGGCAAACTGTTCCCTGCCCATCCCCATTCATGTCACTAGATCCTGCACTGATCATTTCAAGTACTGAATTAGGTTTCAAACGGGATCCCCTCCTGGAAATCGGCCTGCCAGCACAGCCTCTATTGTTCCCCTTTAAAAAGGCACTGGTAGTGTGCCAGTGAAAAACCAATTAATCTATTTTATTTTGAGTGCAAAAAGTCACCCTATGGCGACTCTAAGCCTAGCAAGCAGAATAGCTTCTTCTACAGAGTAAATCAATTTTCATGCTTGGTAAAGAGTAAAAAAAAGTCCTTGAGCCAAGTAACTGTATTCGTACGACTTTCTTGACAGTATTACAGAAGGAGTTTTTTTGTCACTTTCTTCCACAGTTCCCCACCCCCAATTTCCCAACTAATCAGTAGCCCCAAATTCCCACTCTATATCATTTGTCTACTAACCCTGGCTGGTCTTGCTTAGCTTCCAAATGCTGCCATCTCCCGAGACTGTCTTCGTGTACATACCAAATAATTTATTTATTTATTTTTATTTATTTATTTTGTCCAATACACAATGAGGGTTTTAGTGGGTATATATCTATATACACATAGTAAAATACATGATGAAGGTTATAGAGGAGATACTCATAGTAAAATATATATAAGAAATAATAGAAAAGAAGATATAGCAATATAACATATCAATGAAAGAACAGAAGAAGAGATATAGGAATAGAAGAAAGGTATAGGAGATATAGGAGAGCAATAGGACAGGGGACGGAAGGCACTCTAGTGCACTTGTACTCACCCCTTACTGACCTCTAAGGAATCTGGATAGTTGCCGGTTTGCCTTCTTATTCAACATCCTCAACAGGAACATCGGAGACCTCTTTATCAGGAATCAAAGCATTTAGATCACCTAGGACAATCCTTTTGACTCTTACTTAAAATTGTTCTTCGGAATTTCCAAAAAGGGATTATAACATAGCACTGCTGTCTTGCATGAGAAACCCCAAAGAAGTGCACAGTCCTGGAGTTGGCTAGTGCTGAGAGCCATCCCTTTACCCTTGTTAGCCAACTTTTGTCAAGGTTAACACACTCTTTCCTCCTTTAAAAAGGTTATTCAGTGGTCCCTCGATTTTCGCGGGTTCGAACTTCGCGAAACAGCTATACCACGGTTTTTCAAAAATATTAATTAAAAAATTCTTTGCTGTTTTTTTCCCTATACCATGGTTTTTCCCGCCCGATGATGTCATACATCATTGCCAAACTTTCATCCGCCTTTAGTAAATATTTTTTTAATAAACTTTAATAAATAAATGGTGAGTAATAATCTAAATGGTTGCTAAGGGAATGAGAAATTGAAGTTTAGGGGTTTAAAGTGTTAAGGGAAAGCTTGTGATACTGTTCATAGCCAAAAATAGTGTATTTACTTCCGCATCTCTACTTCGCGGAAATTCGACTTTCGCGGGCGGTCTCGGAACGCATCCCCCGCGAAAATTGAGGGAACACTGTATTGTTTTACCTTTTTAACCCAATTTTAACTTTAGTATTTACTTTTTATGTCTTGTTTTTTATTTCAGTGTTTTATTGTATAAGCTGGCCAGAGTCTTTCAGGGAGATGAGTAATTTAGAAATATGAAAAATAATAAAGAGGGGGGAGGGGGGAAGAAAGAGAGAGAGAGGAAGGAAAGAAGGAAGGAAGGAAAGAAGGATAGAGAGAGAAAAAGAGAAAGAAGGAAAGAAAGAAAGAAAGAAAGAAAGAAAGAAAGAAAGAAAGAAAGATTGTATAGGTAAGACATGACAAATCTAGCATGTTTTTTTTTTCTATGGGCGAGAATTAACACAAAACTCCGCAGAATTAACATAAACTTCCAGTATTGGGCAAATATGCACAGTTGCATATAGGAAATACTATTTCATTAAAGCATCTTGGAATTCTTCTGTAGATGCACACCTTTACTATCTTTGATGAAACAGCTAAAACCATTATTTTTAATTCTATTTCTGGGTCCTAGGAATGCAATTTATTTAAAAAGAATATATTCCAGATGAATTTCTGTTTCATACTGATTCAGAACATGATTAGATATTTGAAGCCGCAATGAATAAAAAATGTTATTACAGACACGGCTTATTTTCCAGTTGCAAAAATACATCTTTTAGCTCTGGCTGGATTGTTCCCTTTATAATTATCCCAAATTTGGTAGCTAGCCTTCCCAACTTCCCTTTTTACTAGGAGTTAATTACATTCGCGATGATACTCCATCATTTTATGCTAATTTCTCAGGTTGATAATGAGAGGTCAGAGCACATTTTAATAATTGACAAGGAGTGGTTCATATATCTCATTACACTTCTTTGATATCGAACAGAAGTAGTCTTTACATTTATTCAATAATCTAAAAAACTGGTTGTGGAGATAAACTGTTGCATTACAATACCCTAACTGTTGGTAATTATAATTTATGAAGTGTCATTTTACCTCCAATACTGTTGCTTTCAACACAGTAGCTTCTCGCTCCACATGGGTGACTGGTCTGCGTAAGTACATTATAGCACTAATCCTGTCACATACACTTGCATTTGTATGGGGTGTATGTGATGGAGTTGGTGCAATGATGTCATCACGCAGGGTACTCGCATGTGGGTGTATCTTCAGGTGGGTGGAACTGCCTGAAGATAGACAGAGAAATGGTGTTTTGGTTCCTAAGACCATTGGAAATATGTGTTTTCCAATGGTCTTTGGTGACCCATGTGAAAGGTTCATTTGATCCCCCCACAGGGGTTGTGACCCACAGGTTGAGAATTGCTGCCCTAACACATATTTTTAAAGCCAGTTATTAGCTTGCATGTTGTTACTGTATAGTTGCAGGATTGTCCAGGAATGGGTTGTTACAGTTGAATCTGCCTAAAGACTCATAATTCTTTAGCAACATCTCCTTACGTCCCCAGTTTTCAACTCAGTTGGCGTGAAAGAAAGGTTTTTGGAGATCGCTGTCTCTAGACTTCATTCCTGGACTATTCTCAGCTGCTGATCAGGTTTTTCCGAGCCTTGGTTTTCTTCAAAAGCAAAGTGGTATTTTGCTCCTGGAATCGCTTCACTAGTGCAATGGTCCTCATTGATCATTCTGGCTAGTCCAGCCTGGATGCCAATGCCACCAATCCATAAAGCCTGACAGTCAACGAAGCCCTACATGGCATTGGGCCAGAATACAGCCAGAACCGTCTTCTACCGCACGAATCTCAGCAGCCGATAAGGTTCCACAGAGTTGGCCTTCTCCGGGTCCTGTCGACCAAACAATGTCATTTGGCAGGCCCCAGGGAAAGAGCTTTCTCTGTGGCGGCCCCGGCCCTCTGGAATCAACTTGCCCCAGAGATTAGAACGGCCCCCACTCTCCTTGTCTTTCGCAAATTACTCAAGACCCACCTTTGTCGCCAGGCATGGGGGAGTTAGGATATTCCTTCCCCTAGGCCATTACAAGTTATGTATGGTATGTTTGTGTGTATGTTTGGTTTTTATAATAAGGGTTTTTAGTTGTTTTATTAAATTGGATTGTTACATGTTGATTTTTATCATTGTTGTTAGCTGCCCCGAGTCTGCGGAGAGGGGCGGCATACAAATCCAATAAATGAATGAATGAATGAATGAATGAATGAGTAAATAAATAAATAAATAAATAAATTTTTTGGCATTGAATGAATTGGCCTGGCTGCATATTAGCACAGCCGCTGATAATTAAACATGCTGCAGGGCACCTGGACAGAAGCACCTGGAGTCCATTCAGAGCAGCGCTAAATGCTCCCTGACCTTAGAGTGAGTTGGCCTGGCCTGTGTATTTTAAGCTGCCTATAATTAAACGCCGCAGCAGTGCCTGGACTGAAGCTTCTCCGTACTGAAGGAGCGGGTCCAGCAGTCACATGGGTTGCTCATGTCCAATCCGGTGGAACTGAGCCTAGTATTAAAAAAGCTTGCCGGATCCGCCCCTTCCCCAGAATTCGCTCAGTTCGCATATCCTGCGGTTGTATTGTGATAGCTCGTTCAACATTCTAACACCTTCCCTTCGATCCTTTCCTTCAAAAGTAGTAAGATTTGTTTTACCATTATTATTTACTTGCACTATTAGCGCCAGCCGTTTGCGGCTCGGCTTTTTTCTTTGGAGAAGTTGCGGTTTCGTTTTCCCCCGGCGGTTTTGCCGTGTACGATCCTCGCTGCCGCTTGTGGATTCTTTTAATCCTTTGGCCTGGAGGTTTTGGTGCAAGTATTGATTTATTGATTTATTGATTCATTATTGTATATATTAAAGGGCTTAAAAAGATACCTCCTGCGGAGTGAGACGCCTCTAGTCTCCTGGACTTAGTCGATCGCTTTCCCTTTAAGAATATACGGAGCGATTTTTCGGCGCGAAGGCCTTCGCGCCATTTTTAAATTTAGGCCTCTCGTGTTGGCCTCCTGCCAGCCGCGTAGGCCTCAGTCCACCGCGTGGATCCCGGAGCGGGCCTTGGGACGCCCAGGCTTAATTCTCCACCGGCTAAGCCTCCAACCAGAGTGCCTTGGTTTACTTAATTGAAAAGTTTAGGGAGGCTGGCCCCGCTGGATTTGGGGACACGAACTCTGGGTTTGCCCAGATTGCCCTCAAGTCTCAGCAGCTTCGAGGCCTCGAAGCAGGATCCATTCCTCTTGGGAACTCCTTGAAATTCTTCTCCTTAATTATTCAGTTATTGGCTCAGCCTTGTCTTCTGTTAATTGTCAGACTATGGCTACTTTTCCCAAGAGAGGCACAACTAAAGGTCCCAGAGAGGCCAGGCCTACAGGCGATGAAATTACTAGTATCCCCCAGGCCTCTTCCTCCTCTTCTCCTGGGGCCCGCCCCTCGACCAAGGTCACCAGGGCCGAGAAGAGAAGGGACCTAGTCCTACAAAGAATCCATGACAAATCAGCAAAACGTTTGAAAGTACAGGCCCAAGTACTCAGTAGTCAAGACCCCCCAGAGGCTTCTAATCTACCTCCTTCTGGGGTCCCTGTGTTATCTCTGGATGAGCCTAACCTAGACAGACCCCAACCTAACCTATGGGGCATAGGTCCAGAGGAACCAGATATTATTGAAGATTCCCCCCAGCCAGGATCCTCCCAGGCCTTTAGGGATTCTTCTGCCATTCCTGCTGATATTTCTAGTTTACCTCCTGAGTTCCAATCTATTTTTGCTGTGTTGTCTAAGGCCATTGATGCCAAACTCTCCACCATCAATGAGCTTCCCTTACCTCCTCCTCCTCCTCGTCCCTCCCGCCCCTTGGGTTCTTCCCCAGCGGTTAGAGCTCCTATTCAGGATGATTCAGATTCCTCTCAGGACGAATATGAGGATATGGAGGATGATGAGGATCCCTTTCAAGGCCTCTCAGATGATGAGGAATCCCAAATAAAGGTTCCTCCTCCAATTACTATTTTTCCTTCTCAATTATTCAAATCTCTCCTTCTCAAAGCTAGAATTTCTACGGGATTAGCGGCCCAGGAGAAACAAGCCTCCACTGCCACTGATCCCCCGGAGGAGAATTTACCTTACTTCACAGAGGAACAGGAGGATAACGAGGTAATTCCTATGCCTAAATTGTTTAAAGATGCTTTACTCAAACAGTGGGATTTCCCAGCCTCTGGCCTTAATCCCTCCACCAAGGACAGAAAGTTGTACAAACTTTCCTCTTCCTATGAAGAGCTTCTATCCTTTCCCAAACCGGATGAACCTGTCAAAATCCTTCACTCGGCAGCGGCTGTGCCAGGCGAAGCGGAGGAAGTCCTCCGCCCAGAGGACAAGCGGATTGAACAAATGCTCAAAAGAGGATTCACCGCAGATTCCTGGGCCATTAAAAGTTCTGCAGCAGCTTCCTTTTTCTCCAGAGCCATGCTTCTGTGGCTTCGCCAACTTCAACAGCATATTCCTCCCGACGACTTGAGAGGTCAACAAGACTTCAACAAGGTCTTTGCAGCTGCCCAGTACGTGGCTGATGCCACCTTGCAATCTACTAGATTTTCTGCTAAGTCTATTGCAGCTTCTACAACGGCAAGACGACTTCTATGGATTCGCCCTTGGCAAGCGGGAGTTCGCCAGAAGTGGCAGTTATCCCAGGGACCCTTAAAGCGCGACCTTCTTTTCGGTGATCTTCTGGATCCACTCCTCACGGAAACCACGGACAAGAAGAAAGTTTTGGGTCCAACCACAAAAAAGGCTACCAAAACGCAGTCCTTTCGTCGCCCAGGGCGCCAGCAAGATCAAGCGGCGTCCTATCAGAGATCTCCAGGTCAGTATTCCCCCCGCTTTCGTTCCCAAGGTAGGAACTCCAGGGGCAGAGGTTTTCGCTTCCAAAGGGGAGCGTCCTCTAACAGGGCTTCAAAAAAACCTAGATGGTAATCTTTCCTCAATTCCCATAGGGGGTCGCCTAGCCCATTTCGCCTCTAATTGGCGTCTCTCCTCCAAGGACCCCTGGGTCATTGACACTGTTCAAACAGGTCTTCTTTTAGAATTTATTTCTCCTCCCCCTAAACGTTTTATTTCCTGCCCTTCTCCCAGGTCCTCCTCAGATTGTAACCGTATGGAGGAGGCCATTTCTCATCTATTGTCCATCAGAGCCATTCAACCGGTTCCTTCCGGTCAGAAGGGCCTAGGTTTTTACTCCATCCTATTTATGGTTCCAAAGTCCTCCGGAGGTTGGAGAGCTATTTTGGATTTAAAGAAACTAAACCTATTCATCAAATATAGGAAGTTTAAGATGCACTCCTTATCCTCTATTTTGGCCGCCATTCACACGGGAGATTTCATGGTCTCCTTAGACCTCACTGAGGCCTACCTTCACATTCCTATAGCCAAATGCCACAGAAAATTTTTACGTTTTTCCTTTCAAGGCAGGCATTTCCAGTATAGGGCGATGCCATTTGGCCTTTCCTCGGCCCCTCGGGTCTTTACAAAGCTCTTGGGGTCCCTGGCGGCCTATATCCGGGCGTCTCCCATTCACATTTTATGTTATCTTGATGATATTTTGATTCATGGGAACTCCCTAGAGAAAGTGAAAACAGACCTTTCTGTCACCATGTCAGTCCTTCAGGACCATGGATTTTCCATCAACTTTGATAAAAGTCACCTCCATCCTTCCACTTCCATCTCACACCTGGGATCCATTATTGATTCAGAATCCTCCCAGGTTTTTCTCTCTCCCGAGAGAAAACTCAGTATAGTGGAGTTAATTTCTAACATTTTATCTAATTCTTCAGTATCCATAGTAACTCTGTCTTCCCTTTTGGGGAAAATGGTGTCATGCATAGGCATCATTCCCTGGGCTCGCCTTCATGCTAGGGAACTCCAGTGGCTCCTATTACCCTTTCAGAGATCGGGGCACAGCAACTCAAATCGGCGCATTGTCATCCCACCAAGTGTTCGCAGATCCTTCAAGTGGTGGAAGTCTCCGGCCATGGACAGAGGATCCCCGTTCAGGTGCCCGGACCAATTTGTCATCACCACAGATGCCAGTCTATCGGGATGGGGTGCCCACGCCCAGGGGATGATAGCCCAGGGCACGTGGTCCCCGGAGGAAGCTTCCAGGCCAATCAATTGGCTAGAGTTAAGAGCCGTTTCCCTGGCTCTGAAGCATTTCTCTCCTCGCATTCCCAACCGGCACGTTCTCATTCTCACCGACAACATTGCCACAAAAAGCCATATCTGCAGACAGGGGGGCACGAGATCCAAGGCTCTCATGAGGGAGGCCCTCAAGTTAGGCCTTTGGGCGGAAAAACATCTCCAGTCGCCCCTAGCCGATCACATCTCGGGGAGCCTCAACGTCCAGGCGGATTGGCTATCCCGAGCAACGATAGACCCAGGAGAGTGGAACCTCCATCAAGACCTGTTCCATCAAATCAGCCTCAGATTCGGCCTACCAATCCTGGATCTCTTCGCGACCAATGTGAACGCCCAACTCCCTCGCTTCTTTTCCAGATTTCCATCCCCGGGAGCGGAAGCAATCAATGCCCTCCGGAGTCCATGGCCTCCAGGCCTACTCTACGCATTTCCTCCAATTCCAATCCTCCCGGACGTGATTCACAAGGTCCTCACCGAGAGGGCCCGAGTAATCTTAATCGCCCCTCATTGGCCCCGCCGGCCCTGGTTCGCAGATCTCCAACAGCTGTCCGTCCAGGACCCTTGGCGACTCCCCGTTTCGGGGGATATGCTGCGGCAGGGGGCCTCCTTCCATCCAGACCCGGAGTGGTTCCACCCCACCGCCTGGCTGTTATCAGGAGAGACTTAGAACTGCGTGGTCATGACCCCGATTCAGTGGAGGTCATTTTAAAGGCCAGAAGGGGTTCGACCAATCGAATCTACGACCACACGTGGTCCAAGTTTCACCAGTGGTGTCTACAGGAAGGTCTCTCCCCTCTGTGCATCCCCATACACAGAATTATTTCCTTCCTTATGCAAGGCTTCCATAAAGGTCTTTCCACCAGCACCCTCCGGCGTCATCTGGCTGCCATTTCATCTGTCCTAGGGGGTCCCCGCAGACAGCCTCTCCGATCCTTCCCTGAAGTTCAGGAATTCCTCAAGGGCATAGCCAACCTCAGACCTTCCAAGGTCCACAGGTATCCATCCTGGGATTTGCCACGGGTTCTCCATTCCCTCACGCAGGCACCATACGAACCCCTAAAATCGGCGTCCCTCAGGTACCTATCCTTTAAGGTAGCATTCCTGGTGGCTATTACCTCGGCCCGACGCATTCCGGAGCTGGCTGCCCTCTCAATCAGGCAGGACCTTTGTCAGTTCCATCAGGACAAGGTAGTCTTGCGACTGGACCCCACCTTCTTACCCAAGGTCAGTTCCATGTTCCACAGATCTCAGGATATTGTCCTACCTTCCTTCTGCCTCCAACGAGACCATCCCTTGGCAATTAGATGGCACACCCTGGATCTCACCAGAGCGCTGAGAATCTATATCCAACGCACAGGACCCTTTCGGAGGTCAGAAGCACTTTTTATAGCCTATCACCCCAGAGTCATGGGGGCCAAAGTGTCTTCAACAGTAATAGGCCGTTGGATCAGAGGGACTATATCTAAGGCCTATGAGTCGGCCTCCCTCTCAGTTCCAAGGAACATCACAGCGCATTCCACCAGGAGCGCAGCCACCTCGGCCGCTTGGGCGACTCAAGCCCCGTTGGAGGAGGTCTGCAAAGCAGCCACTTGGGCCTCGCCAAATTCCTTCATCAGGCACTACAAGATTGATGCTTACGCTTCAGCGGATGCTGCCTTCGGCAGAAGGGTACTCCAATCCGTTATCTCACACGATAGCAATCTAATCCCACCCTAGGGACCATCTATTGGGTATGTCCCATGTGACTGCTGGACCCGCTCCTTCAGTACGGAGAATAGGCGTTGATTGCTTCCCTGAACGCCTCTTCTCGTACGGTGAGCGGGTACAGCAGTCACTTCCCGCCCTTGTATGTGTTTTCTTTACCTTCTATATCTTTCTTCCTCTAACAATGAGAGTTGAACACTACAGAGCTTCACAGCTGAGCCTAGTCTATGGATTCGCGAATTCTGGGGAAGGGGCGGATCCGGCAAGCTTTTTTAATACTAGGCTCAGTTCCACCGGATTGGACATGAGCAACCCATGTGACTGCTGTACCCGCTCACCGTACGAGAAGAGGCGTTCAGGTAAGCAATCAACGCCTAGTCTGGACTCGCTTCATAACGGCACTGGTTGCTAAACGCCACCCCTCCCTGGCTTGCCTAGGTCAAGAAAGTGGCTTAAGGTGCTGGCTACCCCTAGGTTCACCCTAGGAACATCGCCTGTTGGAGCAGCCTCCTTAATCTGCTCGCATGTGTGCTGGCTACCCCAGTGTATTCCGGCACAGCCACCACCACATTTTTCCCCCTCCTGTCTTCATGGCTGCAATTCGAGGCCCAAGATCCCTGCCTAAGATCCTCTGGCCACTACCCTTGTTGTTCAGGGAGCAGGACTGTGATATATCATTGCCACAATTCAAAATGGCTGATCGCTCTGTTGTGAGGGAGGAGCAACATATTTCAGCTCCCAAACTGAACTCTGAAACCTCGGTCTGCAGGAAAGTCTTCTAAAGGAAGAAAGGGCAAATATGTCTCCAAATCTGAATTAAATGACCAGTAAAGGAGACAAAGGGCTCTTGAGAGACATGTCTCCAGAGCTGAGAGACAACAGGCAGAGTTAGAGAAGCTGTCAAGCTCTAACGAGCTATCTGTTTCCTGCCGTTTTCTGTCGAAGCAGTTAGCTGACTCCTCTCAGGCTCCTCTGACTTGGTCACCATAGGGCGCTGATAAGCTATCCCCAACTCCAGCCTTGCTGGATAGCAGGGAAAGAGATGAAGAAAATGATCCTTGCATTGTTTTTGCCTCCGTAGAGGCATCCTTTGGCAGGAAGGTCTTACAACAGGTGCATTTGGCCTTGGGGGTTCCAGATCCTGGACTATCCTGCAGCTACACTGGAGAAGGGGCATTGGTCGTACCTGAATGCCTTTTCTCAGTGGGTTGCGGGATAGTCCAGTCCCACCCTGGTGATCGTAGGATCTGGAACAAGGAGTAACTACTATCTTCTTGGAGAGATTTACTTTCAGTTGCAACATTGGCAAAAGCTGGGGGCCTGAGAGAGAGGCAAGGAAGTGTTGCTGAAAAATTATGACTCAGTCTCTGGGCAGATCCAAATGTAACAACCCAATCCTTGACTTTCCCTTGACCCACTAAGAAAAGGCATTCAGGTGAGACCAATGCTCCTTTTCATTTACTTTGTAAAAAAAGATGGGGTATTTTCCCTCTTTAGCAAGGAATTTAACCCTCAAACAACAGTACCTTCTTAAAAAGTCATCTAGCCTCTTTAAAATGCTGCATACAATTTCTAGCTGAGGAGGTACATCTGGAGAACATCAGGTTGGGAAATTAGAAAATGATGTCTACCCTTCACTAGTTTCTTTTTGAATCAGGTGGCAGTTTGAGTGAGTACATGTGAAGTCTAGAATGATTAACTACAAATTGCAAATCACTACATATGAAGTCAGCCTGCTGCTTCATTGAATCTAAATAAGCGGCTGCATTGGCAAATGTTACTTGAGTTGGGTATGTAGAGTCAACTTTGGCTTTTAACACTGTACATTAATAATTCTATTCTGAGTGGTGTTAATAAAAGAACAAAGCAGATTCATAAGATTAATGTTAAAATCCCTTGCCCAAATGTTGATTACATTCCAACATTTTATTTTAGGACAAGGAGTTCTTTCATCTGTAGATTTTTAAAAAATGAAAAGGAACTAAGTATTATAGAACTAATGAGAATTACATATGTTCTGACAATAGAATTAATCTAATTTGGCACTGTAAATAGGGGAGATGGGCAACATAGAAGATTCATAAATAAAATATAACAGTATGCCAATAAGAAATAGATAATTATTGAATAAAAGAAGTGTATCTAATATTTTTGTCACATTTTCATTTGGTAGTATAAAATATGATGCTACTCTTTAATCGGCACAAAAAGAGATTAATAACATCCAGGATCTTGACTTGCATAGTTTTTGACAGAATTTTTGTATAGTTTTATACGCGTTTTAATTTTGTTTTATATTGCAACCTCATATATTGAGATGGGTGGCTATATAAATTTCAAATAATCGATGAATAAAATCCAGAAATATCGTAGATATTAATCTGAAATAATTATTATTGGATCAGTTAATTGTTGAATACAATTTGTACTTATTTTAGAAGCTGGTTTCTTTAATACAATCTCTGGTAAATAAAAAATGGATGGATATCTGCCTTCATATAAAAACAATTGATTTCTAACTGAAGAAGTCAAAACTCAAAAATCTTCTTGGATAAGAAGTGAAATATCTTCAAGCCAACAAGGAAACTCCAGTTATCTTTTGAAAAAGCACCTTTGGAAAAACTCTAACCTGGATGATTGAGACTCTTCATAGACAGTTGATTTCTAAGACTTTATCGTCCTAGAATGTAAAGCCAAATCATTATGAAACATGTTCATGTTATTTATTTCAACAATAAGTAGGATTGCCAGGTTGATATCTTTCCTTTCTTGAGAATTTAGGTGCAGCCAAGTGATGTCACGTAATTAACTATTAAGATTTCTATATATAGAAATGTGGCATTAGTAGTACTGAGTGGTATGAAAGCAGAACAATTAAGGAGGCAGAAGAAATATTTCCCATGTGTCAAAGAACTCCCATTTTCATTCTAAACAGATAATTATTCAGGTCATCTAAGAAAGGGCTGTCAAACTCCCAGATGCATCACACACTGGCCATACCGACGCCCAGTTTAGCGAAGGTGGGGAAGACCTGATACGTCACATGATGACACCATGATGAAGTGAGTTTGACACACCTGATCTAAACCACCATATTATATAATCGTCTTTTCAAGTTAAGACTAATAAATTATGAATTCAATTGTAGCATTAGATAAGATATACATTGGGCTTATGCAAAGTGATACAAATTGGTGTTATAGTGTTCCCTCGATTTTCACGGAGGATGCATTCCGAGACCACCCACGAAAGTTGAATTTCCACGAAGTAGAGATGCGGAAGTAAATACAACATTTTTGGCTATGAACAGTGTCACAAGCCTTCTCTTAACACTTTAAACCCCTAAATTACCATTTCCCATTCTCTTAACAACCATTTACTCACCATTATTACTGGTACTCACCATTGAATTAGACACTTAGTGATCCTGATATTTATAAACATAATTATTTATTAACAATAATTATTTTTTTGTTATTTATTTACAAAGATTATTAGTTTGGCAATGATATCATTGGGCGGGAAAAACCGTGGTATAGAAAAAAAAAACCTGCAAAGTATTTTTTTAATTAATATTTTTTGAAAAACAGTGGTATAAGCTATTCGCGAAGTTTGGACCCGCGAAAATCGAGGGAACACTGTATTGGGAAGAAAATTAATTTGGTTGGATCAACATCTTTGGGTGAAAGAAAATGTGCCCAGTTATACAAGACTATGAATTGCCTTTATCCAGAAGATAAAGCACCATTTTCTTAACTTTACGGTATTTGCAACAGTAACCATATCGTACTGCATTAAAAGTTCTTTTGAATAATTTTACTGCATAAAGAATATTGAAGGTTATAGAGGGAATTCTTTTTGAAAGAGAAATGTAGAACCTGTGGCCAGTTTTGAAACAGAATGAATTATTTAAATCCATATAGCTCATTTGATTTATTAAAATAAGGCCTTGACAAGAGAAGCACTCACCAAACTCTACCTATGAATGACACTGACGTCTGCCTTTATTTCTTGCATGCCAGAACAGATATAAATAATTCAATACTAGCTTTATTCAACTTTCTTATCAGATCATCTATAAAGAACTAGGAGGTGCTACATTTTCAGCTCTGCTGCTCCTTTAAACAACAATACTAGAGCATACTAAATTTGCCAGAGAGAACTTTTTCTCTTGTAGTAGACTCTTAAATGTAACAAAACATGCAAATGTTTTCCCTATCACTTTGCTTTCAATGTACTACTGTGCAAAATATCTGGGGGGGTTTTCTATGGACATACATTTCGGAAAGTGATTTTTTTCTAAAAAAAAATGTGACTACCTTATTAATATTAAGTTGTGTTATCAAGTCTTCTTAATGCACTAACTTGGTTAATTTTAATTCAATAGTAAAGGGGGACCAGGGGTGGGTTCCTCCCGGTTTGGATCGGATTGGCCAAATCAGTAGGGACCCACTGGTGATGTCACAATGACGTCACGGATCTGGTTTGGTTGGTGCCGGTCCTTGGGTGCCGCAATCTTTTTTTTTTAAATTCTTTTGGAAGTTTTTCCCTCTGCTGCTACTTGAAAAAGGGTCCTTGCTCCCACATTTTGCATGTGAATGCATGCTCCAATCGCATACACACAGACGTGCCCTCGTTCAATTCTGCTTTTGCGCATGCTCACTAGCTATAATTAGTTAGTGAGCATACACAAAAGCAGAATTGCATGAGGGCACATCTGTGTGTATGTGATTGGAGCGTGCATTCACACGCAAAATGTCACAATGCAAACCAGTGGCAAAGGTAAGTGGAACCTACCCCTGAGAGGGACAATCCCTATTTCTGTCCATGTGTGTGTGTGCGTGCCTTCACATATGAGCCTTTGAATGAATATTGACTCCTGGTCAATATATGGTCAAGTTTCACAGCAAGATTTTGAAAAGCGGGTTGCTCTTGCCTTTTTTTCTAGGTCTGGGTTAGAACTGGCCCAAGTCATCTACCAGATTTCATGCTTAAAGATGAAGCAAAATTCATACCATCTACTGGTTTTTTATCTGGTGCCTTCACCACTGCCCAAACTAGTTGTAATTTCCAATTAAGTGTGTCAATCTAATCTGTCTGTCTGTCTTATCTATCTTCCTCTGTCTGAATAATCAATTCCAAACTGTATCTGAACTGAACTGATTAGCATTTTTACCATTTCCTTATAAAGATCTCAACCCCTCCCCTTGAATTTTGTAACTGAATAAAGGCAGCCAGTATGACACAGGATTCTTAATATCCTGAATGTTGTCCTATCAGCAGGTTACAATGAAGTCACTTTATGAAGCTTTACATTAGTATCAATATTAATTAAGGCTGAAACAGAATGTCTGCCAAAACTGTCTCTATATATGTGTTGTGAGTTTATTTAGGAATGCATTTGCATCCTTTTAAAAAAAAAAGTGATTTATCTGATTGCTAAAAATATCTGTTCTCTTGGATTACAGGAATTTCCCTGGCTCCTTTATAATAATTGTAAACAGAGAGAACAATTGTATCTGATTTGTTTTCATTAATATATATATAAACTAAAAGCTGTTGAATTTTGCAGGTGCATTTTACAGGTGTATTCTCCAAACCCCAAAAACTTTAACCTTAGATTGTCTACAGTCGATCTCTCCCTGTTTCTAAGAGGTCTGTAAGGGGTGTGCAAATAGCACCCCTGCCCTACTGTCCTATTGTCCTCTTTTATCATTACTTTTTACTTATTTATACAAACTACTACCATCCTATACATGTTTGACAAATAAATAAATTTAAAAAACAGTCCATTGCATATTTTAAGGCAGAGCATTGGGTACTGGGCATCTATTTGGCATTAGATATGCTTCATATAATAAGAAAAGCACCTTGTCTCTTAACTAGGTAAGAGGAGAAGGAAAACAAGTTTTTGTTAGCTTTTTTTGTATTGCAGCAGCTGGCTCTACTGTTACTATAGCAACATACCACATGACAAGGTATATTAGGTTGCTCTGCATGAGCACCAGTGGAGAATGAATGGCAAAAAGTTAAATGTTACTTTGGAGTTTCTTGTGTAGATACGTTTCTGGTCAATGGTCTAGGAAAGTTAGTGCTGTGATGCTGTTTTAAACAGCAGATTCGGGTAAGTTAAAACTTGTTTTCCTTTTTTCCTTTTGCCCTTTCGTCCTCAAAATGGAAAACTAGATCTTTTCTATTTTCTTGCTTTTGTTTTTGCATCTATTGGTCTTATCAACATTGTAATCCTCACAAAATGGAATGTTAATACTCCAGTTTTGCTAGGGTCTTCAAATCACAACATGACATTGTCTATTGTAATGTTTTCTGTTTTCCAACTAAAGGACCAAACAAGGGTCCTCTTTTAGTCATCTCAGTTGTGACTAGCAACTTGGTCACTATGCAAAGCACTTGCTAAGACTACTGTGCTTGTGGGTTTTTTTTTGTCAGCTTTCCTTTGCTTTTACAGACCTGTGAAGGTCATAAAAGTGAGGATTCATTGAAAAGTTAAAATTTTATCACCATCGACATTGCAATTTGTTGCTAAAAGAAGCAGTCACCAAATAAGGACTACCTGCAGTTAATGTGATTTGATGGTCCATAGCTTGTTACACATAGTGAAGAATGTCTATGGAGGTTCTCAATCATCCAGGTCATTGTTGTCCCAAAGATGCTCTTTCAAAAGGCAATTCAGCCAGAACTGAAGAAGCTTTTTGATTGAGAAGCAAAATGTTTTTAAGAAAGAAAAAAAAACCCAGTCTAGTTACCTTTTGAAAAGCACCTTTTGGATATGGTTAAGAACCCATTGTCATGTTTGTGACCCAAATGCATGCTTCACTGAAAAGATTCTTTAGAGTTTATAATGTAAACAATTGTTCTTAGATCTCCAAAGAAATGTTTGAAAAGAATAAGAGGAAAAAAGAAAAATAGTTCTGATTTTCTACAACATAGTCATTGCCGCCAACCTCCAGTGCAAATTTATCAGCAGTGTTTTTGATATAGAACTAAAATCGCGGTCCAAATTATCTTTTAACAAAGCTCCAAAAAAGATGGCATCTTTCAGGAATCTAGAGTTAGATGATTCTCCGTACTGAAGGAGCGGGTCCAGCAGTCACATGGGTTGCTCATGTCCAATCCGGTGGAACTGAGCCTAGTATTAAAAAAGCTTGCCGGATCCGCCCCTTCCCCAGAATTCGCTCAGTTCGCATATCCTGCGGTTGTATTGTGATAGCTCGTTCAACATTCTAACACCTTCCCTTCGTTCCTTTTCTTCAAAAGTAGTAAGATTTGTTTTATCATTATTATTTACTTGCACTAATAGCGCCAGCCGTTTGCGGCTCGGCTTTTTTCCTTGGAGAAGTTGCGGTTTCGTTTTCCCCCGGCGGTTTTGCCGGTTACGATTCCTGCGGCCGCTTGTGGATTCTTCTAATCCGTTGGCCTGGAGGTCCTGGTGCAAGTATTAATCTATTGAATTTACTGTATATAATATATTTAAGGGCTTAAGAAATACCTCCTGCGGAGTGAGACGCCTTCTAGTCTCCTGGACTTAGTCGATCGCTTTCCCTTTAAGAAATCTTACGGAGCGATTTTTTCGGCGCGAAGGCCTTCGCGCCCTTTTTAAATCTAGGCCTCTCGTGTTGGCCTCCTGCCAGCCGCATAGGCCTCAGTCCACCGCTTGGATCCCGGAGCGGGCCTTGGGGGTCCCAGGCTAAATTCTCCACCGGCTAAGCCTCCAACCAGAGTGCCTTGGTTTACTTAATTATAAAGTTTAGGGAGGCTGGCCCCGCTGGGTTTGGGGGCACGAACTCTGGGTTTGCCCAGATTGTCCTCAAGTTTCAGCAGCTTCGAGGCCTCGAAGCAGGATCCATTCCTCTTGGGAAGTCCTTGAAATTCTTCTCCTTATTATTCAGTTATTGGCTCAGCCTTGTCTTCTGTTAATTGTCAGACTATGGCTACTTTTCCCAAGAGAGGCACAACTAAAGGTCCCAGAGAGGCCAGGCCTACAGGCGATGAGATTACTAGTATCCCCCAGGCCTCTTCCTCCTCTTCTCCAGGGGCCCGCCCCTCGACCAAGGTCACCAGGGCCGAGAAGAGAAGGGACCTAGCCCTACAAAAAATCCATGACAAATCAGCAAAACGTTTGAAAGTGCAGGCCCAAGTGATCAGTAGTCAAGACCCCCCAGAGGCTTCTAGTCTACCTCCTTCTGGGGTCCCTGTGTTATCTCTGGATGAGCCAAACCTAGACAGACCCCAACCTAACCTATGGGGCATAGGTCCAGAGGAACCAGATATTATTGAAGATTCCCCCCAGCCAGGATCCTCCCAGGCCTTTAGGGATTCTTCTGCTATTCCTGCTGATATTTCCAGTTTACCTCCTGAGTTCCAATCTATTTTTGCTGTGTTGTCCAAAGCCATTGATGCCAAACTCTCCACCATCAATGAGCTTCCCTTACCTCTTCCTCCTCCTCGTCCCTCCCGCCCCTTGGGTTCTTCCCCAGCGGTCAGAGCTCCTATTCAGGAGGATTCAGATTCCTCCCAGGATGAATATGAGGATATAGAGGATGATGAGGATCCTTTTCAAGGCTTATCTGATGATGAGGAATCCCAAATAAAGGTTCCTCCTCCAATTACTATTTTTCCTTCTCAATTATTCAAGTCTCTCCTCCTCAAAGCTAGGATTTCTACGGGATTAGCGGCCCAGGAGAAACAAGCCTCCACTTCCACTGATCCCCCGGAGGAGAATTTACCTTATTTCACAGAGGAACAGGAGGATAACGAGGTAATTCCTATGCCTAAATTGTTTAAAGATGCTTTACTCAAACAGTGGGAATTTCCAGCCTCTGGCCTTAATCCCTCCACCAAGGACAGAAAGTTGTACAAACTTTCCTCTTCCTATGAAGAGCTTCTTTCCTTTCCCAAACCGGATGAACCTGTCAAGATTCTTCACTCGGCAGCGGCTGTACCAGGCGAGGCGGAGGAAGTCCTCCGCCCAGAGGACAAGCGCATTGAGCAAATGCTCAAAAGAGGATTCACCGCTGATTCCTGGGCCATTAAAAGTTCTGCAGCGGCTTCCTTTTTCTCCAGAGCCATGCTGCTGTGGCTTCGCCAACTTCAACAGCATATTCCTCCCGATGACTTGAGAGGTCAACAAGACTTCAACAAAGTCTTTGCAGCTGCCCAGTACGTGGCTGATGCCACCTTACAATCTACTAGATTTTCTGCTAAGTCTATTGCAGCTTCTACAACGGCAAGAAGACTCCTATGGATTCGCCCTTGGCAAGCGGGAGTTCGCCAAAAGTGGCAGTTATCCCAGGGTCCCTTAAAGCGCGACCTTCTCTTCGGTGATCTTCTGGATCCACTCCTCACGGAAACCACGGACAAGAAGAAAGTTTTGGGTCCAACCACAAAAAAGGCTTCCAAAACGCAGTCCTTTCGTCGCCCTGGGCGCCAGCAAGATCAAGCGGCGTCCTATCAGAGATCTCCAGGTCAGTATTCCCCCCGCTTTCGTTCCCAAGGTAGGAACTCCAGGGGTAGAGGGTTTCGCTTCCAAAGGGGAGCTTCCTCTAACAGGGCTTCAAAAAAACCTAGATGGTAATCTTACCTCTTTTCCCATAGGGGGTCGCCTAGCTCATTTCGCCTCTAATTGGCGTCTCACCTCCAAGGACCCTTGGGTCATTGACACTGTTCAAACAGGCCTTCTTTTAGAATTTATTTCTCCCCCCCCTAAACGTTTTATTTCCTGCCCTTCTCCCAGGTCATCCTCAGATTGTAACCGTATGGAGGAGGCCATTTCTCATTTATTGTCCATCAGAGCCATTCAACCGGTCCCTTCCGGTCAAAAGGGCCTAGGTTTTTATTCCATCCTATTTATGGTTCCAAAGTCCTCCGGAGGTTGGAGAGCTATTTTGGATTTAAAGAAACTAAACCTATTCATCAAATATAGGAAGTTTAAGATGCACTCCTTGTCTTCTATTTTGGCCGCCATTCACTCGGGAGATTTCATGGTCTCCTTAGACCTCACTGAGGCCTACCTTCACATTCCTATAGCCAAATGCCACAGAAAATTTTTACGTTTTTCCTTTCAAGGCAGGCATTTCCAGTATAGGGCGATGCCATTTGGCCTTTCCTCGGCCCCTCGGGTCTTTACAAAGCTCTTGGGGTCCCTGGCGGCCTATATCCGGGCGTCTCCCATCCACATTTTATGTTATCTTGATGATATTTTGATTCATGGGAACTCCCTAGAGAGAGTGAAAACAGACCTTTCTGTCACCATGTCAGTCCTTCAGGACCATGGTTTTTCCATCAACTTTGATAAAAGCCACCTCCATCCTTCCACTTCCATTTCTCACCTGGGGTCCATTATTGATTCAGAATCCTCCCAGGTGTTTCTCTCTCCCGAGAGAAAACTCAGTATAGTGGAGTTAATTTCTAACATTTTATCTAATTCTTCAGTATCCATAGTTACTCTATCTTCCCTTTTGGGGAAGATGGTGTCATGCATAGGCATCATTCCCTGGGCTCGCCTTCATGCTAGGGAACTCCAGTGGCTCCTGTTACCTTTTCAGAGATCGGGGCACAGCAACTCAAATCGACGCATTGTCATCCCACTGAGTGTTCGCAGATCCTTCAAGTGGTGGAAGTCTCCGGCCATGGACAGAGGATCCCCGTTCAGGTGCCCGGATCAATTTGTCATCACCACAGATGCCAGTCTATCGGGATGGGGCGCCCACGCCCAGGGGATGATAGCCCAGGGCACGTGGTCCCCGGAGGAAGCTTCCAGGCCAATCAATTGGCTAGAGTTAAGAGCCGTTTCCCTGGCTCTGAAGCATTTCTCTCCTCGCATTCCCAACCGGCACGTTCTCATTCTCACCGACAACATTGCCACAAAAAGCCATATCTGCAGACAGGGGGGCACGAGATCCAAGGCTCTCATGAGGGAGGCCCTCAAGTTGGGCCTTTGGGCGGAAAAACATCTCCAGTCGCTCCTAGCCGATCACATCTCGGGGAGTCTCAACGTCCAGGCGGATTGGCTATCCCGAGCAACGATAGACCCAGGAGAGTGGAACCTCCATCAAGACCTGTTCCACCAAATCACCCTCAGATTCGGCCTACCAATCCTGGATCTCTTCGCGACCAATGCGAACGCCCAACTCCCTCGCTTCTATTCCAGATTTCCATCCCCGGGAGCGGAAGCAATCAATGCCCTCCGGAGTCCATGGCCTCCAGGCCTACTCTACGCATTTCCTCCAATTCCAATCCTCCCGGACGTGATTCACAAGGTCCTCACCGAGAGGGCCCGAGTAATCTTAATCGCCCCTCATTGGCCCCGTCGGCCCTGGTTCGCGGATCTCCGACAGCTGTCCGTCCAGGACCCTTGGCGACTCCCCGTTTCGGGGGATATGCTGCGGCAGGGGGCCTCCTTCCATCCAGACCCGGAGTGGTTCCACCTCACCGCCTGGCTGTTATCAGGAGAGATTTAGAACTGCGTGGTCATGACCCCGATTCAGTGGAGGTCATTTTAAGGGCCAGAAGGGGTTCGACCAATCGAATCTACGACCACACGTGGTCCAAGTTTCACCAGTGGTGTCTACAGGAAGGTCTCTCCCCTCTGTGCATCCCCATACACAGAATTATTTCCTTCCTTCTGCAAGGCTTCCATAAAGGTCTTTCCACCAGTACCCTCCGGCGTCATCTGGCAGCCATTTCATCTGTCCTAGGGGGTCCCCGCAGACAGCCTCTCCGATCCTTCCCTGAAGTTCAGGAATTCCTCAAGGGCATAGCCAACCTCAGACCTTCCAAGGTCCACAGGTATCCATCCTGGGATTTGCCACGGGTTCTCCATTCCCTCACGCAGGCACCATACGAACCCCTAAAATCGGCGTCCCTCAGGTACCTATCCTTTAAGGTAGCTTTCCTGGTGGCTATTACCTCTGCCCGACGCATTTCGGAGCTGGCTGCCCTCTCAATCAGGCAGGACCTTTGTCAATTCCATCAGGACAAGGTAGTCTTGCGACTGGACCCCACCTTCTTACCCAAGGTCAGTTCCATGTTCCACAGATCTCAGGATATTGTACTACCTTCCTTCTGCCTCCAACGAGACCATCCCTTGGCAATTAGATGGCACACCCTGGATCTCACCAGAGCGCTGAGAATCTATATCCAACGCACAGGACCCTTTCGGAGGTCAGAAGCACTTTTTGTAGCCTATCATCCCAGAGTCATGGGGGCCAAAGTGTCTTCAACAGTAATAGGCCGTTGGATCAGAGGGACTATATCTAAGGCCTATGAGTCGGCCTCCCTCTCAGTTCCAAGGAACATCACAGCGCATTCCACCAGGAGCGCAGCCACCTCGGCCGCTTGGGCGACTCAAGCCCCGTTGGAGGAGGTCTGCAAAGCAGCCACTTGGGCCTCGCCAAATTCTTTCATCAGGCACTACAAGATTGATGCTTACGCTTCAGCGGACGCTGCCTTCGGCAGAAGGGTACTCCAATCCGTTATCTCACACGATAGCAAGCTAATCCCTCCCTAGGGACCATCTATTGGGTATGTCCCATGTGACTGCTGGACCCGCTCCTTCAGTACGGAGAATAGGCGTTGATTGCTTACCTGAACGCCTCTTCTCGTACGGTGAGCGGGTACAGCAGTCACTTCCCGCCCTTGTATGTGTCTTCTTTACCTTTCTATATCTTTCTTCCTCTAACAATGAGAGTTGAACACTACAGAGCTTCACAACTGAGCCTAGTCTATGGATTCGCGAATTCTGGGGAAGGGGCGGATCCGGCAAGCTTTTTTAATACTAGGCTCAGTTCCACCGGATTGGACATGAGCAACCCATGTGACTGCTGTACCCGCTCACCGTACGAGAAGAGGCGTT
The DNA here is from genome assembly GCF_031021105.1 of Erythrolamprus reginae. NCBI lineage: Eukaryota > Metazoa > Chordata > Lepidosauria > Squamata > Dipsadidae > Erythrolamprus > Erythrolamprus reginae. Next base: position 207,608,774 of record NC_091952.1, read on the forward strand.
CAGGTAAGCAATCAACGCCTATTCTCATTTCTAAATACAAGGATTATCCGGAAAGTAAGGTTACAAGGCACGTAGCTCTTGCAGGGAATGTTCGCGTGGGAAGTTGGTATTGCTATCATGTAGCGGTAAGCCAGAGGAAGAGAATGAACAGTGCCATTGGTCAGTAGATCATCGACGGGCGTTGTGGTGAAGGTTAGAGATGAGCGTCCTCATTCTGTTTCCCGCTAAGTGCAAAGTGCGGCTTGTAATACGCTATCTGAATGCTAAGGGCATGAACGTTGCTACGATGAATGCCCAAGATGCTTATTGAAGTGCACAAAATCAACAGAGACGGTGCCGCCCGAGAATTTCTTGACCATTTTGAGATTGAAGGAGAGGGTTTTCTCAACTCTATGGTGAAAGAAGATGAAACTTGGGCTTATCACCATACTCCAGAGAGAAAATGTCAATCAATGCAGTGGTGCCATACCTATTCTCTTTCAGCCAAAAAATTTAAAACTCAGCAATCAGTGAGAAAAGCTTAGGCACCCATCACGTTCATGCCTTTAGCATTCAGGTAGCATATTATTATTATTATTATTATTATTATTATTATTATTTATTGGATTTGTATGCTGCCCCTCTCTGCAGACTCGGGGCGGCTAACAACAATGATAAAAAACAACATGTAACAATCCAATTTAATAAAACAACTAAAAACCATTATTATAAAAACCAAACATACCATACATAACTTGTAATGGCCTAGGGGAAGGAATATCCTAACTCCCCCATGCCTGGCGACAAAGGTGGGTCTTGAGTAATTTGCGAAAGACAAGGAGGATGGGGGCTGTTCTAATCTCTGGGGGGAGTTGGGGGAAATGGAATGAGGGCGCTCATCTCTAGCCTTCACCGTAATGCCAGTTGATGATCTACTGACCACTAGCACTGCCCGTTCTCTTCTGCTGGGTTATCGCTACACGATAGTAATATTAACTTCCCCCGTGAACATTCCCCACGAGAGCTACGTGCCTTGTAACCTTACTTTTCGGATAACCCTCGTATTTTGTATCAGTATAATTAGATCCATTATCATCCCTAGTGCTTGAATATTTCCATATGTTCAAGAACAGTGACAAAATTCTCAAATTATTCATTATGGATTTGGCTTTAGTAACCAAATAGAACACCAGAGAGGTACTTGAAAATGAAGTAAAAACAAAATAAAACTAGCACGCTTCCAGCTCAGGTACAACTAGCCTTTTAATTAGCCTTTTTAACTACCAGCCTGCCATATGACAAAATTGGTTGCATTTTGCTTTTACAGATGTTTGTGTGCTGATGTTTATGCTGGTGGTTGCAAAATACCCTTGAGCAGATAAAATACTACCAAAATTAAATTATGCACTAAAGTTAAATTATCCCCTTTGACTTTCTGATAAAAACCAAGAGTTGATAAAGTTTATTTCATTTCTTATTTCTACCTTTTAATTAAAAATACAGTATATGCTTCTTAGAATTAAGAATTAGTTTCTTATCCACAGCAAACAACAGCAAATATCTACCCTATGCTGATAACAGTCCTTTTGCAATTTGGACTTCATTGCTTGTTACAGTCATTACAGCTTGATTTGTAAATGAAATTCACTATTCATGAATAATCTACAGAGAATATTTTCTATGAAAATTATCAATTCACGAATTATAACATGTGTATGTCTCATCTTTCACTCATAAAATCAAAAATGAAAGAAGCATGACTATATCTTGTAGGGAAATACTTTCTGCCCTGCATTTTAAACATATTTAATTAAAATTGCACTTGCATATTTTTATTTGAATATTTGCAAGTTTTTAAATTGTAAATCCTAATTTAATTCACAATAATATTTTGTAATTCATTCTTAGGTTTACTAGGTTCATGCCTGTACTAGTGTTTATTGCTTATAAAATTAAAACTACTATTGTTGCATCAGAAAAAGTAAAAAAATACATTTCCAAGACAAATAATTATTTTAGGTATTTTGTTCATTGCAAGTCCAAACATACAGACTGATAGTTCTGCTGTATAATTTCCAATATTATTCTTTCAATTCCACAATAGCCTTATAAACATTTGAACTAAAAATGTAAATATGAAAGACAAATTCCAAGATTTCCCTTCAACATGCCTCCCAAGTTTATTATGTATTAGTGTTTTTGCTCTGATACCAGTAATTAAAATCATACAATGCATTTAATTTGTACCTTTTATCTATTCATCTAAGAGGAAGTTATGGAATGTACTTTTGAATAGGTTTTATACTGCATTATTACAATGCTTTCTTCTTTGGTAATAATTTTATTAAAGCTTACAAATATAAAGATAAAAGACTAATGCAAACCTAGAAATATATTGTGTAAAAAAGAAAAAGAAAACAACCAAAAGAGAAAAGGGGGGAAATAATAAGAAAAAAAAGATATATAAAGAAATGACTTCTTCCTCCCACCAGACAAGTATAAACTGCAGCAACACAACACCTCTAGTGCTTTAGTTAAAACTTCTTCTTCCCATATCCCATCATTTATCAATAAACAAATTGTAAAAACATGTTTTGTATTCTACTTTATCGCTTTCCCTAAAAAAATAATAAAAGTCCTACAAATTGATTTCTTATCATTTTCTTTGTCTCATCTCAAGAACAGTTCCAGGAGCTTAACATGTCCATTTTGTAAATCCAAGATAAGGCTTTCCAAGGCAACCTAGAAACATAGAAGACTGACGGCAGAAAAAGACCTCATGGTCCATCTAGTCTGCCCTTAGACTATTTCCTGTATTTTATCTTACAATGGATATGTGTTTATCCCAGGCATGTTTAAATTAAGTTACTGTGGATTTACCAACCACGTCTGCTGGAAGTTTGTTCCAAGGATCTACTACTCTTTCAGTAAAATAATATTTTCTCATGTTGCCTTTGATCTTTCCCTCAACTAACTTCAGATTGTGTCCCCTTGTTCTTGTGTTCACTTTCCTATTAAAAACACTTCCCTCCTGAAACTTATTTAACCCTTTAACATATTAACCTTATTTAACCCTTTAAATGTTTCGATCATGTCCCCCCTTTTCCTTCTGTCCTCCAGACTATACAGATTGAGTTCATTAAGTCTTTCCTGATATGTTTTATACTTAAGACCTTCCACCATTCTTGTAGCCCGTCTTTGGACCCGTTCAATTTTGTCAATATCTTTTTGTAGGTGAGGTCTCCAGAACTGAACACAGTACTCCAAATGTGGTCTCACCAGCGCTCTGTAGTGGCAGAAAGCCTTGAAAGTAATTTCTGAATACATTTTTTTCTAAATAATCTTATTTTCTTTTATAGTTATTTATAGACTAAATTCTATAGTCAAAGGATATTGTAAAATGAGAAAAATTGTCACTTTTCTTTCAATTACATTCCTTTTATAATTGTAGGCAGGGGTGGGCTGCTGCCCGGATGGGGGAGAACGCCGTGGGGTAGCAAAAATGGAGCTCCACCCCAGAGCACCCAATTTGCACTGAAAGGTGTTGAAAGAAAATGCACAGTGTGGTAGTAAAAGGTTTGGTAGCCCTTCACTGATTGTAAGCCAGAATTATCCCAAGATGGGCAGATGATAAATTTTATAAACCAAAAAAAAGAAGTTCTTCCTGATTCTTTCTAATCAACTTTCAAGTCCTCTCTTATTATCTGTTTATTTTTTAATCACTAAAACTTTTCCACAAGAGAATTTCTTGCAGTTAATAATATAAAATATTATATAAATATAAAATTTTAAGGAACCCACATGAAATATTCTTTCAAGTCCATCTGGGCCCTTAACTTTCCAAAATCAAAATTCTAACCACACCTTTGCTGTTTTTCAAATATTTTCCATATTTCATTTAAAAAAAAAATATCCTTAAATTTACCATAAAGCTTCTTTCATCCAGGTTTGAAGGAAATTCATAGTGTGATGAAATTTGCCCTTCAGAAGGCTTTTCAGATTCCTCCCCCAAACAAGCTGGGGTTTTTTCGCCCACCCCAAATTCATCTTGATCCTCCACTAGAAACCTTAATGATTCTTAACACAAGAAGCAAAACAAAATGCCTGAATTCAGTAATGGGTTGCATATCCCATCGCTACTGGTTCATGCTTACACTCGTGCACGCATACGCAGAAACATCCAGAGCAGATGGGCGGAGTCTCATACCGCTGCTACAGGTTCGTGGATCCAGGCCTTAACCGTAGCAAGACACCACTGCCTGAATTCCTCCTCCTCCTAAATACAGTTCTATTTGACCTTATATTTGTCTATGAGACGTGGTTGAATGTATCCTTCCCAGACTCCAGTATCACAGTAAATGACTATCATGTTTACTAATATGACTGTGAAATCCATAGAAGGAATGGTGTTGCTATCTTCTATAAAAAGTCCCTAGATCTGAAAAAAATACAAGTTACAAAGGAACTTGTTCTTCTTGAGACCATCATCTGTGAACTGAAGAATACTCCACTCCTCTGCTCACAATATAATACCTTATGCCACCAGGCTTGAAATTTTGGGCTTAAAAAATCTAGAATGCCGCCTACAGTCTGACCTAAGCATAGTACACAAATTGTCTGCTACAACATCCTACCTGTCAATGACTACTTCAGCTTCAACCGCAATAATACATGGGCAAACAATAGATACAAACTCAAGGTAAACTTTTTATTTATTTATTTATTCATTCATTTGTCCAATACACAAGTACATAGGAAGAAAATAGACATGTGATAATATAAAAAGGGTGAAAGTGGGCTTAGAGGAGAGGATATATGACAGGAAGAGTATATATAAGATAGGTGAAAGAAAGGAAAGACAATTGGACAGGGGACGAAAGGCACACCAGTGCACTTATGTACGCCCCTTACTGGCCTCTTAGGAATCTGGAGAGGTCAATCGCGGAGAGTCTAAGGGAGAAGTGTTGGGGGTTAGGGGTTGACACAGTTGAGTCCGGTAATGAGTTCCACGCTTCGATAACTCGATTGTTGAAATCATATTTTTTACAGTCAAGTTTGGCGCGGTTCGTATTGAGTGGTAGGACATTGCAGCATATGATCTCGTGGGCAATACTCAAATGCTCCAAACCAGATTGCGGAAAATACGATTTCAGCAGCAGAGTGGTCAATGCCTGGAATGCACTACCTGATTTCATTGTTACATCCTCAAACCCCCATAGCTTTAACCTTAAACTATCTACCGTGGACCTCACCCATTCCTAATAGGTCTGTAAGTGGACATGCATAAGCACACCAGCATGCCTACCATCCCTGTCCAAGGCCTCCATTTATTCATACTCATTTCCTGTGTTCGTGTCCATGCTTATACTTATACCTGTTATCTCATATATGTTTGACAAACTAACTAAATAAATAATTTTCATCATCTGGTTAAGAAAGGAAGTGTCCAATATGAAGAAATGAATGAGTTTTTTCCTGGTTCTCTAAGCTCTCAAGTAAGCTAGAGAGCATTATTTTATCATCTCTTTAGGAAGACTCTCTATATGGAGCAAATCTGTGAGTGATCCTAATCCTTTCCTTGATCCAAAGAGGCATCCTAAGGCCCAATTTAATTTACTGCCTCTTCTTTCCTTCAGTTTTGCTTTTTTCTTCTATCCACCATTGATTTCCCAGAAGTCCACTACTACTCTACTAACATGTGTTTTCTCAGGAGTAAGCCCGAAACCTTTATTGAGATTTAATTCCAGGAAGATAAACCTATGAAAAAAATCACTCCAAACCTTCTTAGATTTAATGTAATGCCATATTAAATTCTCAAAAGAAAAGGCAAGATGATCATTATAATTTGTATTTATACTTCTGGAACAGCTGAGTATTAGCTAGATTATATCTTACATTTCTCTTTTAGTGCAAATTTCTTGGGGGAACATTTTTATTAAGAGAAGAATGATACTTTTTGTCTGTTTTGAAATATGTAATTTTTATTCCTTTATAGTAATGTTGCCCTATAATTAATTGCCTTTTTGTCTAAATTCTATTTACATCACATTGAAAATGTATTGAGATTAATGTACTTAGTCTTGGCTGAATAATCAGATTTGTAATATTAATTATAGATTGTATAGTTCAGAAATTGATGTTTCCATTTCTGATCTTATTGTATTAGAATAGTCTGTAGTTAAATAAACAATGCTGTCTGCTCTAAACTCACAGTCGCATTGAGGTAGACTTTTATAAAGCAATATGTAATATATTTCAATGTGAAAAAAGATACATATTGATAAAAATTCACGTCAAGCCAGCCAAATGTAGAATGTTAATGATATTGGGCTAAGCAATTTAATAAAATATATTCTTGTGAAATACTTCACAGTTGAATTATCCACCAACTTCACAGTTGTACTGTCCACCAACAGACTTTACAAAGTTATTTTGCTTTAAAAGACATTAGGTTTAAATGAACAATCATTAGGAAGACTTTAAATTAAAGGGTTTGCAAACAAACTCTCCAGAGTAAAGATTTGTGTGGTATAGAAAATGGGCATGTTGCTGAAATGAGGCTTTTTATTTTATTTATTTTATTTTTATTTATTCATTTGTCCAATACACAATACATATGGAAGAGAATAGACATGAAGTGATATATATAAAGATAATATGTAAAAATGGACAGGCATTTAAACTAGGTAAAGGGGACAGAGATGTACCAGATGTGGAGGATTTCTGTCCCCGACCAATGAGAATACATCAGTTTCTGGAAGCTTATGAAAAGGGAGCTGAAAATAAAATAGATGTAGTTGTTGATGCTAAGGGGCAAACTAATAATGAAAATAATGTTCTTTGGGTAATGTGCACGAATGCTCGAAGCTTGAGCAACAAGCTCTGTGAGTTAATGGCCATAATATCTAGAGATAATTTGGATCTGGTTGCCATAACTGAGACATGGTTTAAGGATTCCAATGAATGGGAAATATCCATACCAGGATATACACTGTATAGGAAGGATAGAATAGAGAGAAGGGGAGGTGGAGTAGCCATTTATGTTAAAGAAAGTCTAAAAACAATACTAATTCAAAATACATGTAAAGATCTGGAGACCCTCTGGATTTGCATGCAAAATAAAGACGGTTCTGTCATTAGAATTGGGGTGATCTATAGGCCTCCAGGGCAATCTGAGGAACATGACAACAAGATGGTGGATGAGATTACCCTAATGGCAGTAAAGGGAGATATTGTGGTTATGGGTGATTTCAACATGCCTGATGTTGACTGGAATATCCCCAGTGCCCTTACATGCAAAAGTAAGAATATAGTAGAGGCCTTTACAGGAGCAGCTATGGCACAGCTAGTTAAGACACCAACTAGAGGGGAGAATATTCTAGATTTAGTTTTTACAAATGGGAATCGGGTTTCAGAGGTCAAGGTGGGAGAAAATTTAGGTTGCAGCGACCATCTATGTTTGTGGTTTGATGTAAAAACTGATTGTGAGCAATCCTATACTGCAACCAAAGTATTGGATTTCAGAAAAACAAATTTTAATGCAATGGGGGAATATTTAAATAATGAATTAAAGGGGAGAGATAAAATGGCAGGAGTGAGCACCCAGTGGACTGTATTAAAAAAGGCCATCTTAAAAGCCACAAGACTTTATGTAAAGCAAGTAACTAAAGGTAAAAGGAAGAAGAAACCGCTATGGTTTAGCAATGATGTAAGGGCTATAGTCAATGAAAAAAAGGCTGCCTATAGGAGGTATAAAGAGTCTGGAAGTATAGCTGATAGAGAGGTGTATAAAATGAGACAGAAGGAGGCGAAACAGATAATATATGCTGCTAAAGCCTCAAAAGAGGAAGAAATAGCAAAATCTGTAAAGAAGGGGGATAAAACCTTCTTCAGATATATTAGTGATAGGAAGAAGAAAAACTGCAGCATCACAAAGCTTAGTACCGGGAATAATACATGCATTGATGGGAATAAGGAGATCGCTGAACATTTCAATAGCTACTTCTGTTCAGTTTTCTCAAAAGACACCTTACAAAATAATACTATAGAGGGATATAGCATTGCTTCCAGCTGTACGGATTCAGCTCCAGTGATCTTAGAAGCCGATGTCTTAGAAGAACTTGAAAGATTAAAGATAAATAAGGCAATGGGTCCAGATGGCATCCATCCCAGAGTTCTTAAAGAACTCAGATCTGTCATTGCTACCCCCCTGACTGATTTGTTTAATCAATCCCTGTTAACAGGAGATGTTCCTGAGGATTGGAGAATGGCCAGTGTTGTGCCTATCCACAAGAAGGGCAGTAGAGAAGAAGCTGGAAACTACAGGCCAGTTAGCTTGACATCAGTTGTAGTTAAAATGATGGAGACTCTACTCAAAAAGAGGATAAATCAGCATCTAAAAAACAATAACTTATTGGACCCAAATCAGCATGGCTTTACTGAAGGCAAATCGTGTCAGACTAATCTCATTGAGTTCTTTGACTATGTCACAAAGGTGTTGGATCAAGGTGGTGCCGTGGATATTGCCTATCTGGACTTCAGCAAAGCCTTTGATACGGTTCCACATAAAGAGCTGATAGATAAATTAGTGAAGATTGGACTTAATCCCTGGATAGTTCAGTGGATTTCAAGCTGGCTGAAGCATAGACTTCAGAGAGTTATTGTTAATGGCGAGTATTCTGAGCAGAGACAGGTTACAAGCGGTGTGCCACAAGGGTCTGTTCTGGGTCCTATTCTTTTTAATATGTTTGTGAGTGACATAGGGGAAGGTTTGGTAGGGAAGGTTTGCCTATTTGCCGATGACTCTAAAGTGTGCAATAGGGTTGATATTCCTGGAGGGGTCTGTAATATGGTAAATGATTTAGCGTTACTAGATAAATGGTCAAAGCAATGGAAACTGCAGTTTAATGTTTCCAAATGTAAAATAATGCACTTGGGGAAAAGGAATCCTAAATCTGAGTATTGCATTGGCAGTTCTGTGTTAGCAAAAACTTCAGAAGAGAAGGATTTAGGGGTAGTGATTTCTGACAGTCTCAAAATGGGTGAGCAGTGTGGTCGGGCGGTAGGAAAGGCAAGTAGGATGCTTGGCTGCATAGCTAGAGGTATAACAAGCAGGAAGAGGGAGATTGTGATCCCCTTATATAGAGCGCTGGTGAGACCACATTTGGAGTACTGTGTTCAGTTCTGGAGACCTCACCTACAAAAAGATATTGACAAAATTGAACGGGTCCAAAGACGGGCTACAAGAATGGTGGAAGGTCTGAAGTATAAAACGTATCAGGAAAGACTTAATGAACTCAATCTGTATAGTCTGGAAGACAGAAGGAAAAGGGGGGACATGATCGAAACATTTAAATATGTTAAAGGGTTAAATAGGGTTCAGGAGGGAAGTGTTTTTAACAGGAAAGTGAACACAAGAACAAGGGGACACAATCTGAAGTTAGTTGGGGGAAAGATCAAAGGCAACATGAGAAAGTATTATTTTACTGAAAGAGTAGTAGATCCTTGGAACAAACTTCCAGCAGACGTGGTTGGTAAATCCACAGTAACCGAATTTAAACATGCCTGGGATAAACATATATCCATTGTAAGATAAAATACAGGAAATAGTAAAAGGGCAGACTAGATGGACCATGGGGTCTTTTTCTGCCGTCAGTCTTCTATGTTTCTATGTTTCTATGAAAGGAAGAAAATATATATGATATATGAGATAAAGGAAAGACAATTGGACAAGGGACGAAAGGCACACTAGTGCACTTATGTACGCCCCTTACTGACCTCTTAGGAACCTGGAGAGGTCAATCGTGGATAGTCTAAGGGAGAAATGTTGGGGGTTAGGGGTTGACACTATTGAGTCCGGTAATGAGTTCCACGCTTCAACAACTCGATTGTTAAAGTCATATTTTTTACAGTCAAGTTTGGAGCGGTTAATATTAAGTTTGAATCTGTTGCGTGCTCTTGTGTTGTTGCGGTTGAAGCTGAAGTAGTCATTGACCGGTAGGACATTGCAGCATATGATCTTGTGGGCAATACTCAAATCGTGTTTTAGGCGCCGTAGTTCTAAGCTTTCTAGACCCAGGATTTTTCAATCCACTCAAGGAAAAATCAGAAAGCTGCCTCATAAAATTCATGGCCTTTGTGAGATATATATTTAACATATGTGAAATAAGATGGTCTTGGTGCAAAAGAGCAAATATGATTTAATAAAGATAATTGATACTTTGTAAGAATGTCTCCTTTGATTGGAATATAAACAATTGAAAGATAGAATTGGTTCAAAAAGAATACAAGAAAGAAATAGGGAGGAGCAGTTGCACTGTACCTTAAAATATTTGTTTTTGCTGGAAAATCCACATGTTGGAAATGTTATAATCAACATTTGGTTTGAACAAATCAAACAAACCTTTCTTTCGCCCGCTGTTCTTCAACATCTTCTTCATAAATGACCTAGATGAGGGGATTGAAGCAGAGATCATCAGATGTGCAGATAGCATCAAGCTGGGATGAATTGCTCACTTTTTGGAGGATAGACTCAAGATTCAGAAGGATCTTGACAGACTTGAGCACTGGGCTCTATCCAATAATATGCAATGTAATGGTGATAAAAGTAAAGTTATGCACTTGGGCAGGAAGAACCAAACCCACAGGTTCAGAATAAACAATAACAGGTGAGGGATCTATGTGTCCTAGTAGCTATGCTAGCTACAGCATAGTGCTTTTATTTTTGAGTTGTTTTTACAGACACTATTTCAGAATACTGGCATTAATGAGATGAAATCTGAACATGTGCTAAATAATTTCTGAATAGGATTTTGATTCAGAATTGAAAGTTGAGGATTTGTTAATTTGGAGTTGGTCAATACTAAAAATCATAAATGAAATAACCATAGATATATTTTTAGGGGGGAAAATGGTTTCCATCAGCAATTTTGTCTTCTTCTGAGACAAAAAATAACAGCATGGATTCTTTAAAATGTAATCATTCATTTTAACGTGATCACTACTTGTGTTTCTTAAGAACCACATTAAAACAGCACTTTCCATTTTAGAATGGAATATTGTGAGGTTATTATGAATAGCGAAAAAGATAAGCACCAAATAAACACTAAGATACAAAGTTTAGTAGAAAGTGAATTGCTGCATGCGGATAATTTATTTCTTTCAATTACATAATATTAATTTTTAATTGTGTTTATTTTAATTCAGTGTTTCAAACTCTGTTTACAATTGAAAACTAATGTTTAGAATTTTCAAGGGCATTTGCTGTTTGTGCCTGAAGGAGGAAATGAGGGATATATTTTTCGCATTGCAAAAGGCAAAGAGACAATAACTTGTGTACTGGTGTCTTTCTCTTTTGCACTTCTATTGTGTCTCCCTTTTTGGAACTGTATGAGATACAGTGATACCTTGTCTTACAAACCCCTCATCATACAAACTTTTCGAGATACAAACTCGGGGTTTAAGATTTTTTTGCCTCTTCTTCCAAACTATTTTCACCTTACACACCCAAGCCGCTGCCACTGGGATGCCCTGCCTCCGGACTTCTGTTGCCAGCGAAGCGCCCGTTTTTGCTCTGCTGGGATTCCCCTGAGGTCCCCTTCATGGGAAACACCACCTCCAGACTTCCGTGTTTTTGCAATGCTGCAGGGAAATCCCAACAGCGCAAAAACTGGCGCTTCACTGGCAACAGAAGTCCAGAGGTGGGGTTTCCCATGGAGGTGAGCCTCAGGGGAATCCCAGCAGTGCAAAAACGGGCCCTTCGGCTGGCAAAAGAGAGTTTTGGGCTTGCACGCATTAATCGCTTTTCCGTTGATTCCTATGGGAAACATTGTTTCGTCTTACAAACTTTTCACCTTACAAATGACATCCTGGAATCTTATCACTGTAATTATATTTTCTACTCTGATGGTTAGGAATTGTCTTTTTATGACTATGCCCCAGCCATTCAGAAGGAAAGAACAAAGTACATCAGGCCAATATTAAGAAGGGAATGTTCCTGATAGAAGAAAAAATGGGAGAAGTTTGAGAATAGACTCAAAGGACAAAGAGCAGAGATTGCTTTGCCAGTGCTGAAGGATTGTGCAGACTTCTCTGGTGAAGGAAGGCAAATATATGTGTCCAAGCATAATGATGCACTATCGAATCTGGGTTGGTCACTAGAACCAGACCTTGTGCTTCCAAGCCCTTGGCTCCTAAGTACTTGATAAGAATTCTCTGGCACTGCATGCAAGGGAATGTATGTGTTTATCATTAGGGACAGGTTGCATAGATGTTCCATTTATATTTCTGCAAATGTAATGTTCTGCCTAGGGAGCATTTAAACAGCAAAGCACAGAAAAAGAAGTCAGATCAACCAATTGGCATGCAAGATGTGCATCTCCTCACAATATGCAGCTGAGATTTGGAGGGTGTTTGTGTCAGCCCAGCTGCAACCATGTGCAAACCATCCTTACCCATCAACCCCTTTGTAGCGTAGATACGGAGCGATGGCTACAGGCAGTTGCCAGCAATTCTTAAGTCAGCCTTAAGCGCTTGGGACCAAAGGGGTCTGGTTGTCATTATTTAGTTTGAGTAAATGTGACAGCACAGCTCTCAAATCATGCTTGGGGCCCTTTCTCTGCTGCTCCTCCAGGCCACCCAAAAATGGATATTTTCATTTTATACTCATTTTACACTGCTCAGAAAACACATTTTTATATTTAGGTCTTTAACAATAGAGGCTTAATCACCAACCTGAGGAATTGTGAATTCTTATACTACCAGCAGTAAAACATCTGGAAAGTTTTAGCACAGGCTTTGGAGGGGGAGGGTTCTAGGAAAAAATGTAGTGTTTTTGTAAAAAATCACACACTACAGAGAATTTTCCCCATTCATTTTCATATAAATCTACACATACATTGCTGTGCTGATATCGAGTGCTTGCCATTCCCAATTTTCTGGTCAAAGAGAGAATAATTTTCAGCATTGGTATCTTTTTTTTTCATTTTGTAACTTTATTAATACTGTTTGTCTATAAATTTCACCATAGCTATCAGACATCGAATTTATCGAAATGGGCAACCCAAATGACTGACCACATGATGGCCACTCAGTTAATTTCTTCTCTTTTTAAAGCAGCCTATCATTTCTAATCCTGAATAATGTGACAAAGATAGAGAAAAGTAAGCTGACATAATGATGCATGAACTTTCCCTGGAGTGTTTGTATCACAGCTGTTGTGGGAGGGCAAACAGCAGTCTGTTACTTGCGACACATTTATTTATTTAATTTCTGCACTGTTCTCAAAAAAGAAACACCATTGCCCTTTTTGAATGTCTTGCGAAGGCTTTGATTCCTCCCAAAACTGGGTAAGCCTGGCTTTTAAATGTTGAAAGATGCAAGTTGACACAACAGTAGCAAATATTTGTGGCACTATCATTTTTTTGTTTTCTCACAACCCTGTTTGCTTCACATTGCATTTGAAAGAATGTTTTTGCAATGAACCTGAACATGAATAAAGCATTTTTCTTCACATCATTAGAGTAGATGCACAGACAGCTAGGGGCAGCTTTGGAAACTTTGCGAAAGATACCGCTGCTTTAGCAATTCAAAGAGAGGTGCTTCGTGTAAGTCATTCATGTTTTGCGCAACTGCATTGCAAGGTATGTTTTAAGCTATAATTTATACCCACACCACTAAAGTATAACAATAGCCTTTTCTTATGGGAATCAAATGTAGAGTAGCCTATTTTTAAAGTATTTTAAAAATTAAACATGGTACTGGGAGAACCCTGAAAAATAACTCAATTTTTAGGTATTACTATTGCAAGGATAATATACCGTAGGTTTGTTATATTTAGCCAAGCGTTCTGCCGCATAAATCCCCGCAGCTGGTTAGGTCCCACAGAATTGGCCTTCTCCAGGTCCCATCAACCAAACAATGTAATTTGGCATGGCCTAGGGGAAGAGCCTTCTCTGTGGGGGCGCCAGCCCTCTGGAATCAGCTCCCCCCAAAGATTTGTACTGCCCCCACCCTCCTCGCCTTCTGCAAGAGCCTCAAGACCCACCTATGTTGCCAGGCTTGGGGCAATTAGACCTTGCCCCTCTGACCAATAAATGTACCGTATGGTGTGATTAGACTGTATGATTGCGTATTACACTAGGGCTTTTAGTTGCATTTTAAATCATTAGATTTGTGCTACATGCTTATGTTTGTATCTATTCTGTGAGCCGCCCCAAGTCTTCGGAGAAAGGCAGCATACAAATCTAATTAATCATCATCATCATCATCTATCTCTGAACATGCTCCGCATGCTGCACTGGCTACCAATTAGTCTCTGGTCATAATTCAAGGTGTTGGTTCTAACCTATAAAGCCCTAAATATCTTAGGAACAGGCTATTTACAGGACTGTCTCCTGCCATATACCTCCCAGAGGCCAATAAGATAATAATTATAATTTATTAGATTTGTATGCCGCCCCTCTCTGTAGACTCCCACAAGGCTAGCCTTCTCCAAGTCCCGTTGACTAAGCAATGCAGGTTGGTGGGCCTGCAGGGGAGGGTCTTCTCTGTGGCTGCCCCGGTTCTATGGAACCAACCCCCCCCCCCCCAATGTCTGTACTCGTCCGAACCTACTGGCCTTCTGGAAAGCTGTGAAGACCTGGTTTTGCCGGCAGACCTAGGGGCCATGAATTAACATCTGTCATGGCCAAAATATGTTGATTATATGTGTGTTGTTTGATAGGATTGTATGCGGGTTTTATAATGGGGTTTTATAATGGTTTTATAGTTTAATATTTATATTTAACTTCTTACGATTGTTGTTGTGTTGCATTTTATTTTGTTGTAAGCTGCCCTGAGTCTCAATGTGATTGGGTGGCATAGAAGTTGAATTAAATAAAATAAATAAATAAAATAAACATATTTTTGTGTAGTAATCATAGACAGGGAGACATGTTTTCTGAGCAAAGCTTTTCCGAGCTAGGAAGAAATCTCCCTGAGTTGAGAAGCCTCTGTGATCAGAAGCCTTGCCTGCTCGGACAGCTACGTTCATTTTTATAGAAAACATCTTGTGCATACAAGTACAATGATTGACATACTCCAAAGATAGCTGACTAGTAATAATGCCATAAACGGCTAATATATGGCATATAGATAGATCATGTCAAGCAAGCAGGCAAATGCATGATTGCTAGTTTAATCTTTTACTCTTAGCTAGAACAATAGAAGAGCTAAGTAATTAAACAACTTTTACCCTACATACACAAAGAGTAGAGCAAGTAACCTTTAAACTTAAGTAGAACTGAGGAGCAAGATATTTGGTCAATATAATCAAGGGTGGGTCATTGACAATAACCTACATTTTTGTGTTGTACTGTATTCTTACATCTTATGAGCTTTCATGGTTTATTTCTTTAGATTCTTTTAATTCACTGACAGATACTGTAAGAATTTTTGGCACAGATAGAGTAATGGAATTTGGCCTAAAGAAATGTGCTACAGTTGCAACAAACCAGTAAAAAGTCATGAACACTAATAAAATTAAAATGCTGAATGGCCAAGTCATTTGGACCCATCAGGATGTAGCCTGGAAATAATTGGGCATTTTACAGTTGGCTAATCGTTGTGTCTGTGAAATTTTTTTTTGTTTTTATTGTAAGCTGCCTGGAATGTGTGAATTGAGCAACTATATAAATTTGTTTAATAAAAATAAATAAAAATAAACATTAAGCATGGATTGGTTTAAAATGTGATTAGTAAAGGATATAACCAAAGAGTGAGAAAAAGATTAACAACAAAATTGAACAGTTGAAACATCATCAAAGTCATTAATACCTGGGCCATACCTATTAAACAGAGTACAGCTGGAATTATTAACTGGGAATAACGTGACCTGGACAGTTTGTTATCAAAAAGCAAGAAAACTCATAACTATTCATTATGCATTATATTTCTGAAGTAATATTGATAGATAATACCTGTCCCCCAGAAATGAAGGCAGAAGTTTACTGTTGAACAGACTGTTGAAGAAGAAACACAATCACTGGCTAAATACGTAAGACAGCCAAGAAACATCAATGCAAGTTAAAAAGTACAACTTACTGAATGGTACAAGAAACTAAATATTAACTTTGAAATAATGAAATAAAAACATGAACTAAATATTGGCAAGGAAAAGCAGTTCATAATCATTTTTTTTTAAAAGTAAAGAAAAATCTGGCGATGACTTACAAGTACTTACAAGGAACCAAAGGCTTGATTTTTAGCTGCTCAATAGCAAGCTATTTGAAGTACAGTGGTATCTCATGATACGAACCCCTCGTCTTACGAACAACCCGAGATACGAACCCGGGGTTCAGAAATTTTTTGCCTCTTCTTACGAACTTTTTCCTTCTTACAAACCCGCTGCTGCCGCCGAGAAACCCCACCGCCCGGCTGTCGCTTTTTGAAACAGCCGGGGGGCTTCTCAGCGTCCTCCTGAACCCGAACGCCAAACCCGAACTTCCGGGTTCGGCGTTCAGGAGGCCGCCGAGAAGCCCCCCCGGCTGTTTTAAAAGGTGACAGCTGGGTGGTGGGGCTTCTCGGCGGCCTCCTGAACGCCGAACTTTTGCCGGACTTCCAGGTTCGGCATTCGGGAGGCCGCCGAGAAGCCCCGCCACCCGGCTGTCACCTTTTAAAACAGCCGGGGGGCTTCTCGGCAGCCTCCAGAACGCCGAACCCGGAAGTTCAGGTTTGGCGTTCGGGTTCAGGAGGACACTGAGAAGCCCCCCGGCTGTTTCAAAAGGTGACAGCCGGGCGGCGGCGGTTTTTTGCGTTTTTTTTTCATTGCACGGATTAATTGATTTTACATTGTTTCCTATGGGAAACAATGTTTCGTCTTACGAACTTTTCGTCTTATGAACCTCCCCCTGGAATCAATTAGGTTCGTAAGACGAGGTATTACTGTAATTTGATCAAGGCCAGAATTGAAAAATTATCAAATGGTTCAAACTGCAGATCATATAAACAGTTCCTACAAGAAGATCACATAAGCTGAGTATCAACAATGATAATAAAGATAATCCTCAATTTATAATCACAATTGAGCCCAAAATTTCTGTTGTTAAGTGAGTCTTGCCTAATTTACAACCTTTCTTGTCACGTTTTTTAAGTGAATCACTGAAGTTGATCAGTTAGTAACCTGGTTGTCGAGTGAATCTGGCTTCCCCGTTGACTTTGCTTGTCAGAAGGTTGCAAAAGTCATAAGTATGAGCCAGTTGCCAAGCATCTGAATTTTGATCACATGATCATGGGGATGCTTCAAACGTCGTAACTTTGTAAAATGGTCTCAAGTCATTTTTTTCACTGCCTTTGTAACGTTGGACAGTCACTAAAGGAACTGTTATAAGTCAAGGACTACCTGTAACATAGTCATCAATATTTCAATGACTGATAATTGAAATTCGTTTTTCCTCCAAGAGTTGAGAACTACAATACCTGCCCCCTCACTGTAATACCAAACTCAAAGGAAAAAATGTAGCAGTAGGAGTATAGCAAT
Organism: Erythrolamprus reginae; assembly: GCF_031021105.1. Classification (NCBI taxonomy): domain Eukaryota; kingdom Metazoa; phylum Chordata; class Lepidosauria; order Squamata; family Dipsadidae; genus Erythrolamprus; species Erythrolamprus reginae. The sequence goes on from NC_091952.1 coordinate 207,626,268, forward strand.
TCACTTCTATATTATCAGCAAGACATCCATTGTCTTCCTACTTTTATATAAGGGATTACAGTGCAGCAGAGAACTTAATGTTGATTATGATGGGGAAGAAATAATCTGTTCCATCAGAAATAATGGATTGTGTGGCAGTTTGAGGAGTTTGATTTCTGAGTCCTTAAAAACTGAGAGCGTGAATCATTTGCTTCTTGCTTGCAATTAGCCAAGATCTGGGTGTCAGGATCTTCTATTTCTAAGCTTCTTCCCTTCCAGATTTCCTCTCTCCCATAGAAGAGGAGTTCTGTCAATCTAGGCTCAGTGGCAAAAGAAACATTGACCTGCAGCTGGTTTTTTTTTTTGGGGGGGGGGGGGGGGATCTTTCTTTCTTTTTCCCCGACAATATTAAGTGGATGCTACAGAAGGTGAAGGGAAAGAGGCACAAAGTGCCCTCTGCTCAGTGAGCTCAGCTGCAGCTTACAGCTGCAGAATTAATTTAACCTAGGATTTTGAGACAACGTTGCCTGAATTTGAAGGTTTTGAGGGCTGTGGCATATTTCGACAATGTCCTCCATCAGTGGGAGAAGGCAAGCTATGTATATCACTTGATTTGTCCTTTTAGTGGTAATTCTGTGCAGAATAATATTTGGAGGATCCAATTGGATTTTTAAAATTTCTTTTAAAGAGAGACAAAATGGGATCCCTTCTTAAAGGATGCTGCCCTTTTATTGTGAACAACATTATCCAAAAATCTCCTTTGGCTATGATCTGTCCCTTGCAATTAGGTTATATTGCTGCTATGATGGTGGTCACATGTTGCCTTACATTTCTACTGCTTATATTTGTTATATGCTCCAAGTTGCGTTCCTTCTTGGAATTCCTTCTGGGAAAAATAACAAAGGTTATAAATAAATAAAATTTTTGACCTAGAAAGTAACTGCCTGATGATCAGTGTGTCTTCTTTTAATAGTGGTGTGTACTGCTGATATTTTCATTTATATGGTTGCTAGATTTTGCTTGCAACCTTGTGCAAGTACTTTCCTGGTCAGTTTTAGCTTACAGTTTGCAGGGTCAGCTTGCATAGGTCAGCAATAAAAGCAGCTGGTCAGGAGACAAAGTCTAAAATCCAGCTGAGTCCCCCTTTAAACTCAGTTTGCTCTATTTACTGTATAAAGTCAGTTGACTGAAGTGGAAGTCTGAGTCTGCTCTGGTTTGCGTAGCATAATCCTCAATCATTTCAAACCCCAGAAACAGGCTGAAAGTGATCTGTGATTGTCTTCATTTCTGCTGATTTGACATGAAGAAAAAGAAAATGAAAATCACTCCCCACCCAAAGTTGCTACAGAATAATAGAACAGAATAATAGAGTTGGAAGGGACCTTGGAGATCTTCTAGTCCAGGAGTCTGCAACTTGTAGCTCCAGAGCTGCATGCAGCTCTTTGGGCGCTCTGCTGCAGCTCCCTGTCCGAGGGATGAAAATGCCATCATCCTGTCACAGCAGCATAGTTCCCTCTAAGCTGAGCAGTGAGCAATCGCTCACTTAAAAATCATCATCAACTCAGAGTTTTCCAAACCTGCCCAGAAGCCGAGAGGGAAAGAGTGAGAGGGAAGGAGAGAGAGAGAGGAAGAGAGAAAAACAGATAGAAAAAAGAGAGGAAGGAAAAGAGAAAGAAAAAGAATGGGAGTAAGGAAGAGAGAGAGAAAATCAAAATCTAGTTTGAAACTAGCTCAACTATTTAAGTGGCATTTTGATATTGATAGAGTTGCCCTATTATGAGCTCACTGTTATAGACACACAGTACAGTATTTTATTTTGAAATTCTCTGAGGCAAAACAGGGTTGGGTTTTTTATTTGTTTGTTTGTTTGTTTATTTGTTTATTTATTTATTTCTGTGCCGCCCAGTCCCGAAGGGACTGCCGCTCAGACACTATACTTTTCCGCCCACCCCCTCAAAAAATTAGAGGGAACACTGCACAGCAGTAGCATGGCTGGAGCCTTAGTGAAGGAGCGAAGCACCCCTCTACTTGCCTTTGTGCAGCAATAACATTCTGCCTTGATTCTGTACATTTGCTGTTGCTGCCAACAAAAGAGGGCTGGGAGAGAATGGCGAGGCAGATCTTGCAGTGTGGGGTCCATCTCCCAAGAATGTCCTTACTCCTCCCTTGTTGGCGGGGCCAAGAGAAAGTAGGGGGCAGCATTGGGAAGCACACCCCTCCCCCACCGAGCACCAAACACAACAGCTCGGCGGGGGGGGGGGGAGATGGACCAGCATAAGCAGCCCTATTGGCTAGTTGGATGGCAGAGAGGCCTGGCCTGGCTCTCGAAGCAGAACGCTGTTCTCAGCCTTTGAAATGCGCAGCTTTCTATTTCCTGTTACTTTCCTGGGCGGCGATGGCTGGGCTGTGGAGAGGAAGCCAGGCCTGGAGATGATGGGGAGTTGCAGGTGAGTGCTGGAGGGTCAGAAGCCTCACTCCAACATCACCCCAACATACATTTCCAGCCGCTCCGAGTCTTCGGAGAGGGGCGGCATACAAATCTAATAAATACATAATAAATAAATGCACTTTTCTGTCCTGAAGTAGGATTGAGTGAGGAGAAGGGAGCAGAGGGAAGGGTAGGAGGGAAGGAGAAGCTCGGCTGCCTTTCCTTTGATGTGGGGTGTGGGGAAGATCCAATAACCCCTCCAGGGCCTGCCCACTGTTCTTGCATCACCTTGCACAGTACAGTGAAAGTTAGTGTGCTGCACAGTGGGGGAGACTGGGTCTCTCTCCCTTCCTGGAGCCCATTCCCTGCCTCACTTATCCCTGGAAACTCTCTCTTTCTCTCCAGAGAGCAACCCAGAAGTAGCTGCGAGGGGGAGAGATGGAGGGAGGGAGAGAAAGAGAGATTTGGCTGGATTCGGCCCTCGCCAAAGACGCTCCCTCTCTCTCTGTCTCTGTCTCTGTGCATCTGTCGCTCCCTGTCTCCGCGTCTCTTCTCACCCTCTTGGAAAGCCCTTCATACTCTCAGGCTTTTTGCCATCCGTTTTTCTTTCTTCCTTTTGGAAATACTGGCTGGCTGAGGAATGAGCACAGTCCATGGTGGAGGCTTCCCTCCTCCCCCCCCTTTTTCTTCTCGTGATCCCCTGGCCGGCTGTGGCGGGGACTGGAGGGTGCACGCTAGAGGGGGGGGAGGAGGGAAGTCTCCATTATGGGTTACAATCATTCTTCAGCGAGCCTGGATTTCCAAAAAGAGGGAAGAAAAATGGGTATCAAAAAGCCCCAAGGAGAGCACGCAGGGAGAGTGAGAAGAGACACAGAGACAAGGAGTGTGAGAGAGCAAGATACACACAGAGACATAAAGACACACACACAGAGGGGGGAGACAGAAAAGGAGAAAGAGATGAGAGAAAGACAGAGAGAGTGATAGGGAGATAGAAAAAAAGATGAGATAAAGAGAAAGATGAGAGGGAGGGAGGAAGAAAGAGAAAAAGAGGGATGAAAGAGAACGAGATGAGGGACATAGAGAGCTGAAATGAGGGAGGGAGAGAGCGATGAGAGTGGGAAAGAGACAGAGAGTGAGATACCTATTTCCCATAGAAAATAAAACATGGGGAGCCACAAAACATGGGTAGATGTGGCTAGGAGGGAAATGTGACTGGGTGTGAATGAGTGATGTAGAGTTGGCCAGCCCACCCAGGTTTTGTGGGAAAAGGGCCCAAGTACCTCTGAGTGTTTAAGGTTGCAGAGCCCTGTTCTAGTCCAACCCGTACATCATTTCAGACAGAGGGTTGTCCAATCCGTTCTTCGCTATTAAAAAAACAGGTTTGTAACCAAAACAAACAAAAAGCCTTACTTGATCAGAAAGCAAAAGAAAGGAAAGGGAAAAACAATATACACTTCTTGGTACTGTGCCCACCCTCTAACCCAGTGCTAAATATAAGGAATAATTTGACAAAAGTCTTTCTGTACGATACAATGTCATGCGAACACTTATTTTTTCCAAACAAAAACAACAATTATAATTACTTTTCTTATGAACTCATAGACTTTCCCCATTTTTTCTCTTTGCTTTCCTGCCATCTGAAAAACAATTCTAAGATACATTTGAAAGGTTATCCCTCCATTTCACAAGGTTGGCAAGCAAATATGAAGGAGAAGACACTTTTTGTATGCAAAAGTACACATTTTTGTATGCAACATTTTTATGGGCAAAAATAAGCATTGCTTTGTTAAAATTTGTTCTCCTTTGTACTGCTTATAGTAATAAGAGTTCATCAAAATGACCTTAGCAGACAGATTATTGTCTATTAATGCAATTTTTTTGTCTCCATGCTAGCACCTCATTCCCATATGGTGTCCCTGTATAAATAAATGTTCTGCTTAATAATGCTGTTATCATTCTGCCCTTTGTGCTATTGTGAAAATAATGTTGAATAATAAATAATCTGTCAAATCTTAATTAGATTAAAATTAATATACAAGATTCTTTTTTATTTTTAAATGCAGGAACAAGGAACTCCAATACGTTTCATTTTACCTTCTATCATTTTAATTGCTTTTTCTTTGTTGTAATTAGCCCAGCATTTTAATATACAAAGTTTTCTTTTTCCAGGATTTATTTTATGCACAAATGCATGCATGTGTATACAGTATAAGCGTATAGTAGTTCTAGGTTGGTTGCTGCTTGATGCAGTTTTGATGGAACAGTTGTTGCTCAAGGCCAACTCAGAGCAGAGATACACTCTTAATTTTTCCTGTGCCAAGCACCAAATACCAACCCATCCTGGAAACATTGCCAGAAGTCCTAATTTATTTCTCTTCTACAATCAGCAATGGGCTTTCTTCCAATACTAGACCTTCAATGCAAATCCCATCCCTATGACGGTATTAATTTGGAGGTGAAATAGGCATAGTATACAGTACTCTTGGGCATATAGAGTCAGTAGCTGAACCCTGGTCCCTGATCTTCCTCCACTGTGGACCACAACCTGAGCAAGCGGTATTAAAAGTGTGAGCTGTGCTTTTCTCACTGAACATGGTCAGAAAAATATCTATAATTAGTTCAGAAGAACCGTTCAGTTTAGGAGGCCACTACAGTTCCTTCATCCCTTACATAATAACTCTCTTGATCTGATTTCTGAATTTGTGATTGAAGGTACTAAATAGATTCAGCTTGCTCATGCCTCCTTCAAGGCAAAGTTGGTCAACAGCAACAACCAAAAAAACAACAGCAACCAAAGATTCCAGGAATCTTATTTATTGTGGAAGGGTATATTAACAGAATCTTTAAAGCCTGTTCCAAATTTTCCCTGCCTCCTTTTGGGTGACAATCAGATAAAGATAGGGCTATCTTGAATCAATATCATCTTCTATTTTCCGGCAACTAAGCAACCTCTCCTGCATTCCTCTCAAGGCCAAAGCTAAATTCTTCTACACATTTTTCTTAGGTACCCAGTAGCAGTAGAGTCATGAAAGGATTATCCCACTCCCTCCTCCTTGTGTTTCAGATCTGAGCTTAATTCCCCTGATTGCTAAGAATATGAAAAATATTTTAGGAATCCTGTATATATATCCTATTTAATAGTTTTTGGTCCTAAATCAAGGTATAACACTGTCCAATATTCACTAACCTGATGCCCACCATATATTCCATGAATCACAGTCTGAGCAGCATAGCTATTAGCCTTGTTTTCTGGGAATAATGAAATTTGAATAATGAGAGGCGAAGTTAGCAGAATACTATTTACTTCAGAAACTGGAGTGGTAGGTTACACTTAATGAACTTAATAACCTGCAATAACTCATCTCAGGCAGTCCAAGGAAATTAAGAATGGTGGCACCATTAGAACAGATTGTTTTCCTTAATATTTTAATACCTGTTCCATAGTACAAACTATAAAGCAAGATTTAGGAGGTACAAAAAAATCAGATACGGAGCAGACAGTACTCAATGGGTTCCATGTTGCACTGGTAAATACATCCAGACAATTACGTTAATGAAAATCCTATTATCAAGAATGAGACAGTAGCAAGAAAAAATGTAATTGAATGTTGCTGTAGCATTGGTCTTCAATTAACTGAAAACTTTTATGATTCTGCCTCCAGAGTTTATACCTAGAGCCAGAACGTAAATTTTCAGAGATAAATTAGGTAATCGAAAGAGCTGTTTAGAAATTAGGAATTATTCTCAAAAGAAGCTTAACTTTTCCCCAAGAAACCTTTTCTTTTGATGAAATACCCCAGCAGTCACTCTAAATCATCGTGGATGTGTAGATTTATGAGCTCTGCAGGGTCTCGGCTTTTATATTTAAGTTAGCCAATAGCATCCTGGTGTAGCCAAAGAGGCACTGACGATACTGAGAAATGTGGGTTCAAGGCTTCTTTTTCAAATAAAAGCTCTTCTAAATCTCCACACAATGCCCATCTTTTGAGCTAACAAAATCTTATGAGGAAAGGTCAGTGTTTTGATCCCCATGCAATCCTTGCCTGATCATATAAATGTTGTCAATAATCTCAGACATGTGTCAAGAATTTGGCCCACCGTTAATAGGGAGATCAGTATTTGGATTAAGCCATTAAAATGCAAAGTGGACATTTTGAAATCTTTTTTGCTAAGTAGAAGTGTTGCCTGGCTACATGAATTGTCATCAAGGAAAAGGAATGGATGTAGGAAAAAGAATGGAGCAGTCTTGTTCAATCTTCGCTAGAAAACCAAAAGTTTTAAAAATACGTTTCCTCAAGTCTCACAAGGTCTATATCTCTAAATGAATCTCAGTGAACATTATCCTTGGCATTTCTTATCCAAATGAAGGGAGATTGATCTTGACACTTTGCTTTTAAAATACAGAGAAAGGGCATAAGTTGTATTACATAAAACATCAGAAAAAGCTGAGTTGCACAATATTAACCATTTCAGAATAATGAATAATGGCATATTGTTTCTCAGAAAGGTTTACATGTCTTTTCATGTTTCCACGCTTGCTTTTAAAAATATTTAAAAATGAAAAACACAGCTTGCCTCTGTAATAAAATAAAATAAAAAGCAATATATTTTTACATATTAAAATGACTGCTTCTGCGGGTTCTTCTCTTTGTAGCTGTACCACCCCTTCCCCCAAAATTTAGCAAGCTGTAAGAGGCCCATATCATATAAGGTAATATGGTGTAGTGATTCATGCTCTAGGCAAGATCAGGAGAACATGTTCAAAATAATAACAATAATAATAATAATAAACAGAGTTGGAAGGGATTTTGGAGGTCTTCTAGTCCAACCTTCTGCTTAAGCAGGAAACCCTACACTACTTCAGGCAAATTGTTGTCCAACATTTTCTTAAACCTTCCAGCTTTAAATTCATCCTCACCCATGGAACCTTACTGAGTAACCTTAGGTCAGTCATTTATTTATTTTTTAACAGTTGGGTTTATTTAGAAGTGCTATTTATCTCTCTCGTTGTTTTCAGAAGCCTCCATTTTGTTTCAGTCTAACTACCTGAGCTTGTTACTTGAGGGAATGATACACGGCATTTACTTCTTCACATCATTTAATTAATAAATAAACCATTAAATACCTATTGTTCTGTCGAGCTCTCTGGTAGAATCCTCCCAAAAACGCACAGATACAATTTCAGACACACACACGTTTGAAAATTCAAAACAATGTTGTTTATACCGAAAATGCAAATAAACAGAGCACTCTTTTTGTATAGCAAAGAGCACTTGTCTCCAAACAAATTGGTAATTTGTACAAGTCCCTTATCAGTTCTTTGATACTTAGCTTGCAGCTTTGAGGCAATTCACAGTCCTTCTTCTTTCACAAAGTGAAACACACTTTGCTCTGGGTTAGTTTCAAAGCGGGGGAAAATCAGCACACAAAGATCAAAGTCAGCAAAGCAGTCATGAAACACAACGATCAGATAATCCTCCACAATGGCCAAACCCACAGGCTGCTATTTATAGCAGCCTCACTAATTACCACAGCCCCACCTAACCACAGGTGGCTTCATTTTCTTTGATAATAATCTCTCAGTTGTTGTTGCCTATGCATCGCTCTCTGCATGCGTGGCTGTATCATTAACTCTTGTTCTGAATCCAAGGAGGAGCTAGATAATTGATCTCCTTCTGAGCTGTCTGCCACACTCTCCTCCTTCCTGTCACTCATGTCTTCTTGGGCAGAGGAGCCTTCATCAGCAGATTCCACCGGGGGGGGCAAAACAGGCCTGCAGCATGTGGATGTCTCCCCCACATCCACAGTCCTTGGGGCAGGAGCAGGGCCAGAGCTAACCACAACAACCTATAAGGGAAGATAAGTGTTTCACTTCAAAATATACCTCTCAGCTTCTTCGAAAGCAATTCTGGAAATACTGATACAACTGCTTTGTTGTTTTAAAACAAAGTTAATTTGTATTGAATTTGTATCATATTGGAAACATGTTTAGCTTAACTTTTGAGGATGGGACCATATAACCTGCCTTCTTGTGTCACTGGAGATTCTCTTGGCAGTGATGATAGATGACCTTCTTCATTGTGATGTCATTTCATGATCTTTAAAGTATTATAAATGAAAGAACAACTTTCATTTCTGTCTAATCTGCTGTATTGTTTCTTCCTAAATACAACCCAACATAAGAATTACAGAGTCTTCATATTTATTCTTTTTATAGTGGATGATTCAAATCCTATTCCCATTTCATGGGCTGTTATAGTAGCAGCCATAAAGAGTTTATCCTCTCAGATTGCCATACTACATAGCTAGTTTAAAGAACATTGACATAAAGTTTGTATTATAACAAGAATTCTGTACTTACCTATTTTGGAAGACAGATCTGTAGGAAACCCAGTTATTTTGAAGGAATATAATTGATGTCCAATATCACCTAAATCCTTAAATATTGTTGGTTAACTTTGTTAATTATTCTGACCGTGCTATACAGTTTTCAAAACTTTTTAATTTAATAAATAAAAATAGTCTTGGCATGCAAATTATTATACCCTTCCATTTGTCTTTAATATATACATACTTGGAATATTACAGATAGATTTGTGTAGTATATTCACTGAGTATTCCACTATTTCACAACAGCTGAAGAAGGCAGAAGCCAAAATAAATATTTTTCTGTTTCTAGTTTCTGTTGTATTAATCATTCTTGGATGCATGGATGAAGGGGCTGGGTGTATAAATAGACACATATTATTGTAGACTCGTAATGTATTATATTTTCCAAACCTATTGCTTCAAGAAAGAAAAATACATGATTGCCAGATCTTCAGTATAATATCACTTTATCTGATGTTAAAATCAGTGTTACATACTAAGATTGATAGAATCTTGGCAATGTTTCAACGAGGTCCCACTTGTCATCTTCAGGCTGGTGCTTTTGGTATCATTCGTCCTAGCATGAAGCACCAGCCTGAAGATGACGAGTGGGACCTTGTTGAAACATCACCAAGATTCTATTAATCTTACACAGGAAAAAACCTGAATACACCAAGACCTCTGTGTGTGTGTGTGTGTGTGTGTGTGTGTGTGTGTGTACAAAAGGAAGCAATAGCAATAGCATTTAGACTTATATACCGCTTCATAGTGCTTTTACAGCCCTCTCTAAGTGGTTTACAGAATCAGCATATTGCCCCCAACAATCTGGGTCCGCATTAAGCTCCTCCCATATTTGGGTATGCCAGGGTGATTCGACAGAAAAAACATATAACATTTCCCTGGTACAAAACTGAAATGATGAGATCCTGTGGCCTAGCGGTTAATTCTCCGCCTTACAAGGCAGAGGCTACAGGTTCAAATCCCAGTGAGGGTGTGGCTAGCTGATGAGAGGAAACAACCTCGAAATAGATCTATACTAATCTCCCTTCATTTTTAATTTAGCAAAAATATGTTTCACACATACACCCTGAGGGGAGTTTAAATCAGAAAACTAATATAGGCCAACAGTTAAAATATTTCTCACACAAGAAGCATCCAATAAAGTAAACATAATTTGATTATGGATCAAATTATAATATTTATTTCATTATTATAATGAAATAAAAAGAAAAACCTGTTTTTATCAATAGAAATAATGGTTGCCATCACCAATAGAGTTTAATCTATTAACACCTCCATAACATATTCTTGCTCGAAGTCAAAAGAATAACCACAATAACTAAGAAAAATAAACTACCCATATCAATAAGGAACTACAATTTAAAAAGTCCCTCTGGCAAAAAACAAAACTACTCTTCCTCCTCCTTGCAAAACAAAAATTGAGCACATAGTTATTGAATTATCACAAGATGTAAACTAACAGCTCCTTTTTCCTGTCACACTCTTGTTTCTTATCTATGTGTAGAACAGACAGATGCTACTAGCACTTTTCAATTATGAAAGAACACAGAACAGTTTTCTGATATTATGCAAGAATTGGTGTTAAATATATATCTGAAAAAAATAGCTGGTAGATAAATGTTGATTGCTAAAAGAAATGCAGAAAGGGAATCAGACTGAAATGTATAATCTGAAGTTTATAATCCATTATGGGAAATTATGTATTTTTCTTCCACAAAATACTCTAAACCCAGGATAGGCAAAGCTGGCTCTTCTATGACTTGTGGACTTCAATTCCCAGAATTTCTGAGACCATCATGCTACCTCAGGAATTCTGGGAGTTGAAGTCCACATATCATAGAAGAGCCAACTTTGCCTGCTCCTGCTCTAAACTGAATTGAAATTAAACTGAAGTGAAGCTATATGTTCTTCTTTTTGATTCCCAATGGTAATCACATTTCAATATAATTTCGTCTAAAAGTTTCAAAGGGATTTAAGCATTATGATTAGTTGCAAAGTCCACCAAATATTTAGTCTAGCCTGCATTTCCAGACTCACTCTCTCTATATATATATGTGTGTGTGTGTGTGTGTGTGTCACATGTTTTTTTGCTGAATTTGAAAATTAAGGGAGACTAGGATAGATCTATTTCAGCCTTATTTTGGCCTCATCAGCTAGCCATACCCACTGGGACTTGAACCTGCAACCTTTGCCTTGTAAGGCAGAGAATTATCCTCTAGGCTACAGTATCCAATCCCTTCAGCTCTGCACCAGGGAATAAATATATATTTATTCCTAACAGACAGGAAGCAGCAGGTGAAGCTAGGCAAAATCACATCAGATACATGCACAATTAGCACAGACACACACACACCCTCAAGGCTGTGTACTCTCACCACTTCTCTCTATACACCAATGACTGCATCGCAAACGATCCATCTGTTAAACTACTGAAATTTGCAGACGATACAACAGTGATCGGACTCATTCGAGACAATGATGAATCCGCATATAGATGGGAGGTTGAACAATTAACCTTGTTGTGTGACCGGAACAATCTAGACCTGAACACACTCAAAACTGTAGAAATGATGACAGACTTTAGGAGAAACCTTCCATCCTTCCACCTCTCACAATACTAGACAACACAGTATCAATAGTAGAGACCTTCAAACTTCTAGGTTCTGTCATGTCTCAAAACCTAAAATGGTCACCTAACATCAAAAACATCATCAAAAAAGCACAACAAAGAATGTTCTTTCTGCGCCAACTCAGAAAGCTCAAACTGCCCAAGGAGCTGCTGATACAGTTCTACAGAAGAATCATTGAGTCTGTCATCTGCACCTCTTTAACTGGCATAGGTTGGTCTTGTTGGGTTGCAGAGGATATTCAGAACTGCAGAAAAAACAATTGCTGCCAACCTGCCTTGCCTTCTCTATACTGCATGAGTCAAAAAGAGGGCGGTGAAAATATTTACTGACCCCTCACATCCTGGACACAAATTGTTTCAACTCCTGCCCTAAAAACGTCGCTAGAGAGCACTGCACACCAAGACAATTAGACACAAGAACAGTTTTCCCCGGAACGCCATCACTCTACTAAACAAATAATTCCCTCAACACTGTCAAACTTCTATTTCCACTAGTTTTTTCTCATTATTCCTATCATCTGTTTCCTCCCACTTAGGACTGTATGATTGTAACTTGTTACTTATATCCTAAGATTTTTATTAATATTGATTGTTTCTTCATTGCTTATTTTACCCCTATGACAATCATTAAGTGTTGTACCACATGATTCTTGACAAATGATTTTTTTTTGTACACTGAGAGCATATGCACCAAGACAAATTCCTTGTGTGTCCAATCACACTTGGCCAATAAAGAATTCTATTCTCTATAGTATTGTTTTCAAATTTTTAATTGTTTTTATGTTTTATATTGCATGCTGTCTAGTCATTTGTTGAAAGGTAGGCTAAAGACGTCAAATAAATATTGAATATAGAATTGGAAAAACAGTACACTGTTCATATATTTTATGTCCTTGGTTTGCAAATGGTTCTGAAGATGTGTTTAATATTTTTTTTGCTTAGAATGATTGAAGATTGTGGGAAAAGAGGCGCTACCATGGCAGAAAGGAGGCAGCTGTTTGCAGAAATGCGTAAGTGCTATGGCATGTTATATTTTGTTCTATTGTTTTTCCAACAGATGTTAGATTTCTTGCAAAAGGCCAACAAGATAGAATATACCCGTGGTAAATATTACATGGATTTTTGCCCTGGGCTATACACAATTAGTTTTACAAAGCAAGAATTTTCAAGACAAAGCAAGAGCAAGAATCTACATTTAATTGACAAAATGCTACTTTTTAAATTATTTCAATGCAAACATAGCAGGGGTGAAATTCAGCAGGTTCTGGAAGATTCTAGAGAACCAGTAGCAGAACTTTTAAGTAGTTCAGAGAACTGTCAAATACCACTTCTGACTGGTGGGGTAAGAATGGACATTTTGCAATATCCTTCCCCTGGAGTGGAGTGGGAATGGAGATTTTGCAATATCCTTCCTCTGCCATGCTCATCAAGCCACGCCCACTAAGACACACCACGCCCACCAAGCCACACTCACAGAACCAGTAGTAAAAAAAAATGGATTTCACAACTGAGACTAAATATCTCTAGTGTTCTCTCTCTGGGAGAAAAGAAATGCAAACAGTCAAAGCCATTGTTTCTCATCAATAACCACACTGAAATTCAAATATATTTTCTCACTGTAATTCTATTTTCTTCAGTGGATGCTGACCCATTGTGTTGGAACTGAAGTTTCCCCAATGCTTAGAAAGCAAAGTCAATGGTGGTTCTAATTTTTTATAATCTCATATATATCTTGTTCTATGTAATCTATGTAATTTGGTCTGGATTGTTCAATCCCAAGCAACGCACTGACATTTTTCTGGGTTTCTTAAATTATACTTTTTGTTCCTTAATTTTGAATATATTTAAAAGTTTGCCAGAATACAAATGTGGTTTGGCATTTTATTTTGTGCATAGAATTGAAAGCGTATGACGACATTAATATTAAAACTGCAATGCCTCAGGCTGCAAAGCAACAAAAGGTTTTTGAACTATAAGGAATCATACATGTGGCAGCTGTCTGCAGTTCTTAACATGAATGTGCCTTTCTCCATAGTAGGTGGAGCTAGCCTCCAAGGATGGGAAGACACTGCCCTTCGGACAATCAGGACTGAATCTGTGGTATAAATTTTGCCCCTCAACCTCATTACCCGTCTTTAGATTCAGTCCTTTAGATTCAGTCTGTGCCTTAGTTCCCATCCTTTAGGCTATTCCTTTTGTTCCTTTACTACTGGATTCTGCTAGTCCAAATAAAACAGTATTATAATACAATATATAAAACATACCTGTATATAGAAAGATCCAAAGCTATGTCACTTTGTTTGTAGATGCACTTCAACTGCATCTTAGGACTTATCAATACGATGGTTTGCTACATCAAACAAATCTTGAAACTTTCTATTACTATTACTCAGCCCCATTATTAATGACCCAATTAGTACTTGTGGAATTATTATTGTTATGGAAGTCCATCACAAGACTCAATCCTTTAAAAAATAAATGTATTATCTTTGACAAGAAATTAAATAGATCTGTGCTAAAAGAATTTTTTTTAAAAAAAATCCCAGCAATATTTTAAAAAACAAAAGGCAGACTTAGTAATATTCAATAGGTAACATGACATTAAAAAAGAACAAAAAACTGAGTTTCTCTGAAATGGTTTTTTATGTGTTTGACAACCTGACCAGT